>NC_060140.1:607005804-608205804 GCF_021461385.2 Schistocerca piceifrons
TTTGTGGGATTATCTAACAGATTAATAGGTTGTTTGGCTTTAGGCACTCTAGATTGAAATTATTAGTGACTTTATTAATTTTTTGTTGGCTAAATGAGGGTAAAATTTACAAAATCCTTCCGTTTGTATGCTAAAAGATTAGTGAAAGTATTGGGATAAAATTCTTCTTAGCTTATTAACCTGTCATGAAATAAAAGTGTTTAAAATTGCATTTCAGACACATGTGGATGATTCATAACTAACAATATAAAAAACAGGCAAAACATCCACTCTGATAGCCTAAAAACTTAGCAAGAAGTACTGAAACTACACAAAAACACAATCAACAGACATCAATTCAACATCTATGTTGATTATTCAATGGTTTTCTCATGGTTGCCTCCCCCTTGGCAGTCCCCTCCTGGATAACTGAATGAGGGACTAATCCAGAATGTTTTGCCAATGGAGAGATCATCATGACACTTGGCCAATTAGAGGCTATGCGTCCTGTGGGTATACACTGTGTGTCTTTAATGCAATGGTTTTCATCACTGTCTGCAGCCTCACACTGCTGATCATGCTGATTCTTCTGCCTCTCATGGGAAGTTTCTCTTCCCAAGGCTGAAACTCTGCCCATTCATCTGTCTTCTTTGACAAGACCATTGACTGTTGGCAACATGAGGGTGACGTCTTACACTGAGAGGTTGTATAGAAAGTTTTCTAACAGACAGACAGCAGTATGTTGACCTGAATGGGGTGACTTCAACAGAAGCAAGCGTAACTTCAGATGTGCCCAGGGCAGTGTAGTGGCTTGGTGCTTTTTGCAATTTACATAAATGATATGGTGAAAAATGAAATGTCGTGTGACGAGGGCCTCCCATCGGGTAGACCGCTCGCCTGGTGCAAGTCTTTTGATTTGACGCCACTTTGGCGACTTGCGCATCGATGGGGATGAAATGATGATGATTAGAACACAACACCCAGTCCCTGAGCAGAGAAAATCTCTGACCCAGCCGGGAATCAAACCCGGGCCCTTAGGATTGACAGTCTGTCGCGCTGACCACTCACCTACCGGGGGCGGACAATGATCTGGTTGATAGTATTGACAGCAGCATTAGACTGTTTGTCGATGATGCTGTTGTCTACAGGAAAGTAGTATCACACGAAAGTTGTGAACAAGTCAATGAGGATTTGCAGAAAATAAATGCGTAGTGTAATGACTGGTAGTTATCTCTCAATATTAGTAAGTGTAACCTACTGCATATAACAAGGCAAAAATCCCCATTAATCTATGAGTACAAAATAAATCCCCAGTCTTTGGAAGCAGGAACTTCCATCGAGTATCTGGGTGTGACTATTCGAAATGAACTCAAATGGAATGATCAGATTACACAAGTAACGGGCAAGGTGAACCCTACATTGCAGTTTATTGGTAGAAGCCTGAAGCGATGCAGTCTTTCAACAAAGGCAATTGCTTACAATATGTTAGTTTGAACATTCTTAAGAGTATTGTTCATCTGTATGGGACCCTTACCAGTTAGGTCTGATTCAAGAGATTGAGAAGGTCCAAAGAAGAGCGGCAAGATTTGTGACTGGTACATTTAGCCATCGCAAGTGCATTACAAATCTCATAGAAAGTCTGAAGTGGGACACACTTGCAGACAGATGACGTGATAAATGGAAGGGGCTGCTCAGTAAATTCTGAAATCTGATCTTCAATGAGTATGTAGAGCAAATATTATTACCACCAACTTTCAAATCAAGCGATGATCATCATTCAAAGATAAGGGAAATTAGAGCTCGTACTTAGGCATTCAGACTGTTGTTTTTCCCTTGCGCAATCTGCGAGTGGAACAGAGGGGGGAGGGGGGGGGGGGGGAAATATGAATATGACTTTGGCATGAATTGTGCCCTCTGCCACACACCGCTTGGTAGCTAGTGGAGTATATATGTAGATGTAGAGAGTCTTCAGCCATCATTGTTTATAATTTTTATTCAAAACAGAAGCAGTTCCCTACTTTCAATCTCATGAACCAGACCACCTCCTGTAGACCATCAGCAGTTCCCTCAATGGATGCAGTGAATCATCTTCAACATGATGAGTGAAGCCCCGAGGCATAAACACTGAGTATACCTGACACTCCTGCCCTTCCTTTGAAGCCAATTTAACAAGGGGTACGATTATTCACTCATGTTTAAACTGATGATTAGTAGAACTCCCCCCCCCCCCCCCCCTCTTCCCTTCAGCATTTGCCTCCCCTTGATATGGAACACAAAATTTCCAAATGAGAGGAGAGAGCCTTACAGGCTCAGTTTCAGTTTCGCTGCATGATCTCAGGTCCCTGTCTCCCCTGTACTGGTTGCCTAGTCAGCTGTCAAACAGATGAATAATGAGAGATCCTGTACCCTGTAGAGGAGACAGCACACACAGGAGATAATAGTACTAGAGGCACCTTTTGTACCTCTGGTACACAAATCTCAGTAGGTTTCCCAGCACACCCATTCACCGTTGCTCTAATTGTTTTACAATGGTCATGGATAGTTGCTGCTGCTTATGAACAACAGCTATCTCATCCCACACCAGGGAACACTATATAGAGCGGGGATGTGTTGTGCCTGACACAAAACAGTACACAAATAACTTTAAACTAAGCTTCCTGATACAGTGAAACCTTTTTATAACGTTCCTCCATATAATGTTTTCCTCCATGTTACATCCATTTTTTTCGGTCCCGACTAAAAGCCCATATAAAAAATGCTAAATTTTCCTCTTTACTGCGTTTCCTCTATATTACAATTTCCTTGGTGTAACACTTATATTTTTGGAGCCCTAGTCAATTATTTACCTCTTTATTTTGTTTAAGTGACTGGATGTAGACACATCATTTTCCATTCTGTGAATTCACAGTTTGCCCTGGCTCGGAAAGCCCATGCTCTGCGTGTTTCATATGTCAGTGGCAGAACCCGGTCACATGACATGTGACACACATTCTGCCTGTTCATCAGTGAACATGAGTGAAAAGTGGAAGAACATTTCTCTGGAAGAGAAGGTTTCTCTTATTAAAAAAGTGGAGACATCTCCTGGTGTGAGTCGCATGGAGCTAGCGAAGCAATTTGAACTGGCCCCTCAACACTATTATGAAAAACAGATCATTGATAATGGAAGGATTTGAGAATTGTGGAAATTCAAAACGTATGCATTTGAAACCATTGACTTACGAGGAAATGGAGGAAGTTTTATTAACTTGGTTTCAGCAAGCATGTCTCAGAGAATTAGTTGCCAAAATGGGGAGTGCTGCAAGAAAAGTGCTGCTGTTTGTGGATAGATGTGTGGCACATCCACCAGACATATCCTTTCTGAGAGATGTGTGGCACATCCACCAGACATATCCTTTCTGAGAGATGTGAAAGCAATTTTCCTGCCACCCAACTGCACCAGCCATCTGCAACCTTTGGACTTGGGAATTATACACGCCCTTAAGGTTAAATATAGGGCAGCACTTGTAAAAAAGGCCTTGAATTTGATGGACCAAAGAAAACCGGGAAACCAGCAGAGCTCACAACTGAAGCTGAATATTTTACAGGCAATGAATTTAATTATGCACTCGTGGAGGGAAGTCAGTGCTGAAACTATTAAAAACTTTCACAAAAGTGGGATTCTGTGAGAATGAGATGGCAGCTCCTGTGTAAGATGTTGCAAGTGATTTGCAAGAATTTAAGGAATTATTAGGCAGTGATTCTGTCACTTTTGAGGACTTTGTGTCTGTGGATGACAACGTGGCAACCACAGGAGTACAAAGTATTGAGGAGCTGACTGCAGAGAGAAGCTTGGAGAATAATAGTGGTAGTGAAAGTGGCAGTGACAAGGAAGATGACCCTGCGCCCTCATATACTAAGGCAGCTGAAGCCTTTGAAACATTCAGGAGATATATGATGGCCCACAGACTTGAGGACAGAACAGTAGTTCAACTTGCTCATTTGGAGCAAGAAATGATTGCCATAGAGTCTAGGAGAAATAGAAAACAAACATTCTTGCTTGAATATTTTAAAAAATCATAGGTATGTGATTTTCAGATTGCATAGGTTCCTAAAGTTTTATAGGTATGTGATTTTCAGATTGCATAGGTTCCTAAAGTTTTGTGTGGATTTAAGTTCCGTTTCATAATTTAATTATTAAAGCAATTTTTTTGTAACTAATTCTTTTTTAATCTGTACCATTTACTGTGTTTTTATGTAATATGTTCAGTATATCATAAACAAAAATTGGCTCATATTCTATAATTGGGTCAACTGAAGAACGGGATACCACCTGTCAGCTTTGGACAGTGATGTCATATCTTAAGGCTCTGTTCTAACTTTTTACAGTACAAACTGATCCATTTACTTTCACCCATTCACCTACTGGGCCCTATGTTTTAATTACAAAACACTAATAATTTGATACATTGATCATTTGCAATGAATATCACATTATAGTGTTGTGAAAATTTAAAATGTCATGTATGGCACCATTTGTCAAAGCTGATTAGTGGCATCCCAATCTTCAGTAATGCTGTATAATTATTATTTGGAAGCCTTCCTCTTTATAGTGTTTTCCTCTATACTGTGTTCAGAATTTGTCGTCCCTTGAAAAATGTTATATAGAGGTTTCACTGTGTGTGTATATACCTGCCTAATATCAGGTAGGGCCCCCGAGAGCACACAGAAGTGCCACAACACAACATGGCATGAACTCAACTAATGTCTAAAGTAGTGCTGGAGGGAATTGACACCATGAATCCTGCATGGCTATCCATAAATCCATAAGAGTACAGGAGGGTGGAGATCTCTTCTGAACAGCATGTTGCAAGGCATCCCAGATATTCTCAATAACATTCATGTCTGGGGAGTTTGGTGTCCAACGTAGGTGTTTAAACTCCTAAGAGTGTTCCTGGAGCCACTCTGTAGCAATTCTGGACATATGGGGTGTCACATTGTCCTGCTGTAATTGCCCAAGGCCGTCGGAATACTCAATGGACATGAATGGATGCAGGTGATCAGATGGGATGCTTGCATATGTGACACCTGTCAGAGTCCTATCTAGACATATCAGGGGCCCCATATCACTCCACCTGCACATGCCCCATGGCATTACAGAGCCTCCACCAGCTTGAAGAGTCCCCTGCTGACATGCAGGATCCATGGAGTCATGAAGTTGTCTCCATACCTGTAAATGTCCATCCGCTCAATAGAATTTGAAATGAGACTCATTTGTCCAGGCAAAATATTTCCAGTCATCAACAGTCCAATGTCAGTGTTGATGGGCCCAGGTGAGGCTTTGAATGGTTCACACGCTGACACTTGTTATGGCCCAGCAGTGAAATCTGCAGCAATTTGCGGAGGGGTTGCACTTATGTTGAATGATTCTGCTGTTGGATATTTGATGTTTTACCGAATTGCTGATATTCACGGTACACTCGTGAAATGTTTGTTTGTGAAAACCCTACTTCATCGCTAACTCGGAGATGCTGTGTCCCATTGCTCATGCACCAACTATAACACCATGTTCAGACTCACTTAAATCTTGAAAACCTGCCATTGTAGCAGCATTAATTGATCTGACAACTGCACTTGTTATCTTATATAGGTGTTGCTGACAGCAGCGCAATATTCTGCCTGTTTTCGTATTTCTGTATTTGAATACACATGCCTATACCAGTTTCTTTGGTGCTATTGTGTATATAAGTGAACATTAATAAACCGACACTCTGTAGGGATGGATTCTTAGCTGGAAATGGAGGAAAAAAGGTCCTATGAACATGAGTCCAGAAATGTATTATTGCCACAGTAGATGGTGCTGATGAATGAAAATTCCTCTGGCCATGTACTGTATGTTCCTTGTGTGTTGCAGGCTATGTGATTGCTGCAGCACACTGTAAGCACCAGAATGTTCTAGTACTCATGTTGGGAACAAGGCGAGATGGTGTTTATGTATGCTAAATCAGATGGAAATGAAACTTTCCTGGCAGATTAAAAGTGTGTGCCGGACCGAGACTCGAACTCGTAACCTTTGCCTTTTGCGGACAAGTGCTCTACCAACTGAGCTACCCAAGCACGACTCACGCCCCATCCTCACAGCTTTACTTCCGCCAGTACCTTGTCTCCTACCTTCCAAACTTTACAGAAGCTCTCATTCTGGAAACATCCCCTAGGCTGTGGCTAAGCCATGTCTCCGCAATATCCTTTCTCTCAAGAGTGCTAGTCCTGCATGGTTCGCAGGAGAGCTTTTGTGAAGTTTGGAAGGTAGGAGGCGAGGTACTGGTGGAAGTAAAGCTGTGAGGAATGGGCATGAGTCGTTCTTGAGTAGTTCAGTTGGTAGAGCACTTGCCTGCGAAAGGCAAAGGTCCTGAGTTCGAGTCTCAGTCCGGCACACAGTTTTAATCTGCCAGGAAAGTTTCACATCAGCACACACTCCGCTGCAGAATGAAAATCTCATTCCAGATGGAAATGGTCGAGAGGCAGCATCCTATACCAAAACGAGTACACTCACAGACACCAACCAGATCAAACAACATTTCAAGCCCTATCTGGGCATTTGTGTGATCATGGGTCCTTTCAAACAGATGAACATGCAGGGAGGCAGTGGACAGTGCATAAACCAGATTTGGAGGACTGGGTTCTACAATATCTTGCAGGATATTGTCCTGTTCTCAGGACCTTTTCTTCCTCCATTTCCAGTCAGGACTCCGTCCCTGCAGTTTCTCAGTTTTATTAATGTTCATCCTCTGTGTGTGTGTTTTCTACATCTCCTCCTAAACCACTGGGTCAATTTCAACCAAATTTGGTATACATGCTCATACTGTCTGGAAAGATGTATTGTGGAAGGGATCGTACCCGCTAACATCTAGGCAGTCCTGCTTGACTGGCACATTTTGACAGCAGTGTCAGACTGCATTCCAGGGATTATATGTGCAGATGGACATGGCTGAGCAGAGAGGAGTTGGAGATGGACAGTGAGAGGGAGGAGTACGAGATGGACACAGTAAGGAGGGAAGAGGAGATGGACAGAGAGAAATGGGAAGGAGGAGATGAGTGCAGTATATGTGCTGTATGTCTACGAAGGCAAAGCTGTAGGTAAATGACTAGTTTATGATAAATTCAAACAATATTTCTCGCTCAGAAGAGAAAACTAAAAATAAACATGATATGTTAGTTGTAATATAAGCTAAGTAAATGTAAACCCTACATGCAGATTTACTATGAACTGTACACAACACTTATAACTTGCGAAAATTTGTTTATTCACGCAGATACACAGAGATTTGGTGAACAACTTTTTCTTTGATTAATTCTTCTTGGGTTATGAGCTGAGTGGTGGCGTCGTCTTGTCGCAACGTTTCGATAAGTTTCACACCCATCATCTTCGGCAGAAGGTGAGTTTTGTACCCATCATCTTCTGGTGAAGATGATCGGCACGAAACTCATCAAAATGTTGCGACAAGACAACACCACCACTTGGCTGATAAGTCGAGAAGAATTCAGCACTGGAATACGCTGAAAAAGATTGCAACCACATATAACTTTTTCTTTACTATGATAATAGTGCTAATATTGTATAAAGCATAAACACTTGCAAGCATCCGAAAAATCTCAAAAATATGCCTTTTTCAACTTTTGTCCTTACTTTCTTTCTTTCTTTTTTTCTTTTTTTGAATGAGGGTACTGTTACCAAAAGCTGCTAAAATGCACAAATTAGGTTTACTACTGACAATATAGAAGGGGGGAGAGTTGAACCTCGGAAGACTTTCAAGACTTTCACCTCCAGCCAGCCATATAACATTTGTTTAAAAATGTACTTTCTTATTCCATTTTGAAGTGGCAGTGTTCTTTTATGTGTGTGCCACAGTATTTTTCTGAAATTACAAAATTTACTTAAAAAAAGTTAAGTTTCTCCAAATGTGAGAAACTGTTCCAAGATACAACATGGTCATTTATGGGAGGGTGGGACTAGTGTGGACATTTTTTATGTTTCATGTTTTACCTTACAATTATTTGAGGCAGATTTTTTGAATTTGGTATCTTTGGATTAACCAGCTTCCACACTATCAGAAGTATTAATTAAATTCTATGTCTTCAACATTTTGACCATCTACTGGGGAAGAAAGATACCTGCAGTCTGCCCACATTTATCCCATGGTGGGGTAAGTGTGTGCATTGGCTGAAACTGCATGGGGTAAAAGTGGGCAGCATGTTTTTGATATAAATAAACCCAAGATTCCCAAAAAAATGTTATTTGTTCCTTAATAAGTGTCACAGAAACCAAAATTAACCTAAAGAAAACTTGGTGTTGTTTTTTAAACAAATATTGCACATTTCAAAATTAAAATTAAATTGTAGCATCCACCCTTATCTTTCTGCCGCAATTGCTTTTGCAGAAGGCAGGAGGCAAATAATGTCAGACCTTTCCATTGCTGACTTATTTGTGACAATAGGGAACACAAATCTAGATCCTTTTTTCCACAGATAGGGGACAATCACTTACCCTTTCCCAATTGTATTCACAACTTATCCTACATGATATTCAAAAGGTTTTATTGGTGGAAAAATGAACCAAAACAAAATCACCAGACCTCACTTCTTGAACATGTTAACTTATGTAAGGTTTTGGCTTCATCACCTTCTCTTTCACAGCATCCCTCATCCTTAGATTCCAGCACAGTGGATGAAAGGCTTTCTGATTCACTGTCCGTATCATCAATGATTTTATTTTTTGTAGATCTCTTCAATTATGTCTTGCTCTGAAACAAGGCCTTTTTTAAAGCTGGTCTCATTTTACACACCACTGCAGCTTCTAATTCACCTCTGACTGGAGTACTAATGTAAACTGCAGAGTTATTTTGCCTTGATATTCCTTCTCAAACCACAGCTTTTTGGAAAGATCTACAGTCTTCATAAGTTGAAATTTCAGTTAGGTCTCCACCTGAAGTGGAACGTGAAGCATCAGACAAAGTTGTAGATTTCACAGGAGAAGGTGTTTCACAACTTGATATAGAGGCTGCTGGCTGCTCAGTTACATCTGATGGCCTGAAATCCTTTTCAGTGAATGCCAACCCATTAAGTAGCAACAATCTAGGCACTTTGAAGCCAGAGGTGATATTTCCTCAGTAAAGAAAATTGAACATGCTAGGCCTATCCCGCAAAACAAAGTTATCTCTGAAATAGTGACTGGACAACAAGGGTGCATTCTCATCCAGTCAGATGTTGCTATTCTTAAGTATCCCTTAAATGGCCCAACACCATGATATCTAGTAGCTGCATCCTCTGGGAACAGTGTGGTGAGACTGTCAGAAGATTGATTCCGGCATCCCTGGAAATACTGATAACCTCAATGCTGATGTCACTTGAATGGTTGACCAGAAGAATGAGTAGATGATTATGTTTTGAAAAATTCATCTGCATAGTTACAGGCATCAGAACTTTAAGGAAAAGTTTGGTTGTCATATACCTAGATTTGTTGGTGTATCGACTACTTCCATCTGGCACAGCATTCAGAAATTTGTTCATCATATGGACTGCCAGAAAAATCAACTCTGGCGGTATAGCCATCCCTGATGCTGAACAGAAAGCATACATGGCGAGATTTCCTGCTCTGTTTTGTGCTGCTGCCATTCCCACTAGCTTCTTACCATGTTCTGCAATAACTTTAGGAGGCTGCATTACAGTAGTAATACCACACTAATCCAATTCATTATCCCTGTGTGGAGTGACCTTTAATTTGTCAGTATTCTCAAAAAGTTGTCAAAGAAAAGGATAATTTTTACTTTGTCAAATACTGCATCCGTTTCAAAGCTTGTATTTTCAGGTCTGCAGAGATATAGCTTCTGCTGCCTCTGTGAAAATCTATTTGTCCAGTCCTTTCCTCCCAAATGTCTTACATACCAGCCCCTTGTGTAGTTTTTTCTTTGTAGTTGTTTAGCATACATGTACGCCAGTTAGCCTGCTTGGTTCTGTGTCAGCCCATAATGTGAATACTTATGTGGTGCCGATGAAATCGACACCAACATCGATATGCATTCATCTTTGCACTCTAAGCATTATCTTTGGCTGTTCCACCATGTTCAGTTCAGTTCTTTGTGATCCTTGTACGTGTTAAGGTTAATAAATGAATTATTGCTAAATGAGTGTGATTATTGGTGCAACCAACCCGGTAATCCTCCTCACTGGTGACCCCGAGTTGTAACGTCTTCCATTTTCGCCGTTTTACTGTGTCCGCGACCTCCGCATTGGTTATTTTTGCCTGTATTGCATTGACACAGCATTTGAACAATGACTTCGGCCCAACACCTAACGCCAGATTTTGTGATTGACATGCATCATGTGCTGTACACCCGCTAGGACTGCAACACGATGCCTCTTACTCGATTCCGCCGATTTTGCCAGACATTTTCGAGCCTGCAACAATAAGTGAGGTTAGGAGTGCGCATGACTCCAGCTATCAAACACCTTTGTTTCCGCCACATGTGCCCTCCCTCATCAACTGTGCAGTTACCTCTTATGTATCTCCGTACAGTGCAGGACCAATGCCGATTTCTGCAAATGCTTCATTGGACAACCTACTACCACCAGGACAACGATTTGCCACGCTGCAATCCATGCAGTACCATGTGGATACCTGCCACGTGGCCGGAACTGTTTCGTTCACAGGTCTACCTCCTCAGGATCCGACCACGCCCACGCCTGCCTCAGATCAGCATCAGCACATGCCTTCCTACTTCAATACTTCGGCCTGCAACAGGAACAAAAACTTATTATCTGTGCTTGACCTCCACCTCCACCCCAATGCTATGCCTCAGTGTTTTGTATCACAACATTCACCTTATCCGCACACCGTTTTGGGTGGAGTGACTATGAACAGTAAACATTCACACATTCCGTCCCATGTTCGACATCGTTTCTCACACTGTGCTTCTGGACAGCCCGCACCTCCACAGCCTCCCTGCAACACAGGTGGCCCCAGCTCTGATCATACGTCAAGCTTTCCATGGACTAACATGCGTTCTCAAACTTTGAACTTTTTCTCACCTGTCACCCCCGCGCCAGCTCCAGTCGAGCTTCCGCAACCATTCTCGGCACATCTCGGTGCTTCATCTGCGTCGGTCTTCGATGACGTGTCAATCCAAACACACCCGCAACATGTTGAGCTTCTTCAACCGCAATCAACACATTACGGTGTCTCACCCGTGTCGGCCTTCCGTGTCACGACAGATCACACTCAACCACAACTTGTCACCTTCACGCTACCACCCGAACAGCCGTCGTTGCCACATCCCCTGGAGGAACACTCTCCTGGAATATTACAGCAACAGCAGCTCGATTCAGGCAGTGCCCCAATGAACTCAACTCAACCTGTTCTTCTGAACATTCTACAATGCCGCCATTTAATCCCGACAGAGCAACAATCTGGTTCAAAATTGTGGACGAAATGTTCGACCATTACAAACTGCACGACCAGGAGGACTTGATTGTTGACCTGGTAGACGTCCTGGACTCATCTACCCGGTACACTCTAGCCAAAAAGACAGTTCTACGTCGGCTTGCACGCTCAACTAAGGCAGCAATACGGCAAGTGTTCCATGTCGAGCAACTAGGCAATGACCAACCTTCCCAGCTCTGGAGATGGCTACGTGTCCTGGTTAGCGCCGATCTATTCTCTGACATAGCTCTCTTCGCCATCTGGTCAGATAAACTATCTCCTCACATCCGCTTTGCTCTGGCTCAAAGGTCTCCTGAACCTGTCGAGCAAAGAATGACAATTGCTGACAAACTACACAATGCATCGCTGCTCTATTTCGCCAGCCACTGCCTATCTGACAAGTCTCAGGTTCTGGCTCATCACCCTGCGGCTGGAGGCAGCCGGGGCCATACTGTGCTGACCATTGCGCTCGCTGCGGGAAGCAGTAAACAACCAACTGGGACGTCACCGGCTCCACCCACGGTCACGCCCCCTCCTGCAACCGAACCTGCTGCGACCACCGAACCTCGGCCACATCCACTGGCAACGAACTTTCCACAGGAAATGTAACCACACTACCCGTACTGTTACTTCCACATAAGGTTGTTGAGGCAGCATGGAACTGCAGACCACCCTGCTACTTCCCAAACGCCAATCGCAGTTAGGTCTGGGTGCTGCCTCCTGCGCACAACATGACAGGCACCCCCCCAGTTCTCCATTCTGTCTGGGTGCGACCGGATAATTGCGGAGGGCTTTAAATTAAAGACATTTTGTCGGGATACCTTTTCCTAGTGGACACAGGCGCCGATGTTTCGCTGCTGCCTATGTCCTAAGCATCGTTGAACATCCGCCCTCATCATACTTCACTGCAAGTTGTGAATTCAACTAAACTAGAATGCTCGGGTTCAACTTCCCACGTCGTCTCACTCTCCGCAAACTGCAAACTCAAGTGGACTTTTTTAGTGTGCGACATTGACGAACCTATACTAGGCATTGACTTCTTGCGACACCACAAACTTTCACCAGACCTAGTGCGAAACACTGTGTTTCATCACCCGTCCAGGGGTCATCTCATCTGTACATGCTCATCCCTGTCTACGACGTTACAAGAAACCACGCACAAGTGCCTTGTCGAGCTTGAACATGTCCTCGCCTATGCAAGGAAAACTTTGAGCTCTCCCTCTGGCTCCACGAAACACAGCTCCAGCTCTCTGATGCAGCAAAGGAATTACAGACCCTACAGCAAAGACAAAGCAAGGTCAGTAAGTGCGCAGAATCTGCTTACAATCCCAGCAATCGAGCCTCTGTGTGTTTACCTCCCGCTACCCCTCGCAACTGTGCTATCAAGATTGCCATAACGTGTACTGACAATTCCGCAGGGCCACATGCTCCTAACATGGCAGCGTTTGACACTTGGCCGGACACAAGCGTGCATGCGCGACAAGTGTCACGTGTTCCCGAACTGACAGCTCCTACCCCGCCCCTCGCGGACAGCACCTCAAACTATGCGACTTCGGCTCCTGCGCACCGCCATGCGGCCGCCACTGACAACACAAACAGTGCACTCGCGCCAAGCGTTTCGCCTGTGACCGTGCTGCCACAGGCCGCGCCCTCAGACAATGGACTCACTAACGGCTCACGAGCTCTACCGAGCTCACCTGACCACGGTGCCACTGATTTGGGCTGGCGGCCATCTTGTCGCGTTGACTCCTGGGACACTTTGCCGCCTCGGTTCCCGTCGGATCCGCCGAGAGGATCCGAACACCACGACAATGCCTCACCTGCCCCGCCCGCCACACATTGTAAACAAACCGCCTCCCGTGCCGTCGGCAACATTTCCGTCGTCTCCAACGGCACGGTTCACAAGCTTCGCCTCACGTCAGATCCCCCCATCTCCAGTAAACCACCTCGACTTGGTCCTGAGCGCCTCTCCGACCTGAAAAATCAGATTTCTGAACTACTAAGCTCCAGCGTCATTGAACCCTCTGCCAGTACCTGGTCTACACCCATACATATGACACCCAAGAAAGACAGGTCCTGGCGTATGTGCAGAGACTACCGTCGAATAAACGCACGAACAATTATGGGCACCTACCCCATACTCAACATTGCCGACTTTACCAGTTCCCTCGCAGGTGCGACCACGTTCTCTGTCATTGATTGCAAATGGGCCTACCACCAGATCCCCATGGCACCTGAAGACATCAAGAAGGCAGCAATCACCACCCCGATCGGGTTATTTCAGTTTCGATTCATTCCCTTCGGTCTGAAAAACGCAACCCAGACCTGGCAACGCTTCATCAACGAAGTGCTATTCGACCTAAAATTCTGCTTGGCATATCTTGATGACATTCTTGTGTTCAGCTCCTCTGTCGAGGACAACATTCGACATGTGCAAACTGTTATGAACACTCTCGCGGCAGCAGGCATCGAGACCAACCAGGACAAATTGCAGCTACATCAACCCGCTGTCACTTTTCTTGGTTTTCGGGTCTCTGCCGACGGCATTTCACCGCCCCCTGAGAAAGTACAAACAATACTAAACCTACCCAGACCTTCGTCATTCAAAGAGCTCCGGCGCTTTCTGGGGACGGCTAATTATTATCGCCGACATCTACCTCGGGCTGCGGAGATTCAGGCTCCACTGACGGACGCCTTGGCAGGCACCAACACTTTTGGATCTCGGCCCGTTCCATGGACCCCTGCTGTGACTGACTCTTTCACTGCCCTCAAAAATATTCTTGCCGAGGCCTGCTCCATCGCGCATCCTCATCCCAATGCGCAGCTTTTCATCGCCACAGACGCGAGCGATACTGTCATTGGCGCTGTCCTTAGCCAGACAATCGACGGCCAAACTTCGTCTCTGCAGTTCTTCTCGCGCAAGCTCACCAATGCACAACGGAAATATTCCGCGTTTGACAGGGAGTTGCTCGCGGTCTACGAAGCCATTAAGCATTTTAAGACTGACGTTGAGGGACGCGCTTTCTATGTTTTAACGGACCACAAACTCCTGGCTGCGGCCATTACAAACCCGCCAGCTGACCCGCCTTCTCGCAGCTTCAGATATATGGACTTCATATCTCAATTCACCACCGATGTCAGACACATGAATGGTGCTGACAATATAGTTGCTGATTTCCTTTCACGAGTCGACGCCGTCCATTCGCTGTTAGACCTCTCTGAACTGCCTAACCTCCAACCCGCCGACGAGGAAACACAAAACCTGATTTCAGACTCTACTTCTTCATTACACTTCGTCCGCACCACCTTCCCTGGCATTTCTGGTAAGATCTGGTGCGACGACAGTACGGGCACATTACTCCCCCCTCATCCCAACCACGCTCTGTCGAGCTGTCTTCAACGCATTGCATAATTTAGCCCAACCCGATGTTCGTGCGTCCGCTGCCTCATAGTGGAGCACTTTGTGCGGAGAAATGTCAACAAGGACTGCCAGAAATGGGCACGCTCCTGCGTCGCGCGCCAACGCTGCAAAGTACACAAGCACACTACGTTCGTAATTCGGTTTGCGGAATGCCGGCATATACCAGATTCCCTGTGAGTGTGGGAAGACTTACATTGGACAGACAGTGCGCACCATCGAAGATCGTTGCCGAGAACATCAGAGGCACACTCGACTTACGTACTCCAACAAGCCGCCAGTCGCAGAACACTGTTTGCCCGAAAATCTCGAAATGGACTACCAACATACCAGGGTCTTGGCACAGACATCTAAATACTGGGAGAGCGTCGTTAGAGAGGCTATCGAAATTCGTACCAGGGACGGACTCATCAACAGAAATTGTGACTATAACCTCAGCAAGGCATGGGAACCAGCACTGAGTCTAATTAAAAAGAGACTCAGCAAAGAAAACGAACGAGCGACCAGGGCGGACGAGGCAGTTACACCGACGCTTCCACAGACGCCGACGACAGCCTCTCAGCGACTGCCGACGCGCGGGCGCGGACCACGGAGAGAAAGTCTCGCAGGGGAAGGGGATTTAGGACGGTCGCCCGCCCTCTGGAGCTCAGTTCGTCAGCGCACCTGACGATGGCGACATGTCTGATCGCCGAAATATTGTGCCCGTTGGACACTACGGACCGGCAGTACACCCGTGGACTGTTCGAGCATTATCACATGTGTCTTATTTGTTTTTTAACTATCGTTTTCTGTGAATGCTTTCATAATGCCTTACTTATTATACGTTATTTTGTAAGTAACAGCCCAGTACACACCAAAACTGTATCCACAACACTACTGCATTCCCAGTTGTGTAACGCTGACATACATCAAAATCACGTTCTTGTATTTGTTTACTAACAGCCGCTCACACAATTGCAGATGACATGATGTATGCCGAGAAAAATGGCAATAGAAAATATGCTTCAAACAGCGACTACAGTCTTAAAAACATGCTGTAGTGTATCAGCGGACTCACAATCCCAATATTGTTGTTTTTGAATGCAAACACGGACCAAATGCAAGAGTTCAGAGGTAAACTTATTGTAACTATAAAAAAGGCTCAAGTTCAGAGAGAAGTGAAGATGAGATTGTCAGAGAGGGGGGAGGAAGTAGATGTAGGCTGAGGGAAGGAGGAGATGGACAGAGAGAGACGGGAGACGGAGGTGTGGAGAGAAATAAATTTAAATCAGCTGAACTGTTTTATTAAAATTTTACTTGTTTAATTACAACAAAGCAAATTAAATAAAAATTTTATATAGCTATAACATAAGATCCACTCGGAAAAATACTGCACTCTCAAAAATACTGCAAGTTCAGTCTTTCTTAAATTTTCGCAGAAAATGATTTTTCTGCTGTGCCTGTAGTGATGCGCAGAATCGATAGGAACTGGAGGGCGGCTGCGAAGTTTGGAACACAAGATGAACTTTTATGAGGTTATGGAAAGGCTGGTTTGAGGTCTTGTTTTTTCTTCAACGGATTCCACATCATCAGTTTCCCTTTCAAAACTGCGGAACATGGCAAACCATTTTTGTATATTTCAACGTTCTTCAGCACTTCGCCAGTGGACCTATCAGAAATGTATTTCGGTATTAGCTTCTTTAAATGACCAGCTACTTCAAGGTGTGCTTTGGGTAATCTATAGGTCAGTTCATTACACAGAAGATCTAAAAAAGGAATCCAGGTTGCCACTCTAAAGTATTCCTCGCGTGACTCAGCTGGGTCATTCGTTCGATTCGTCTGTAATGCAGTTGTTCTAGGATTTTTTTTTATCTCACTGCCAAATTTCGCAGCATGTTCAAAATGGTTCAGATGGCTCTAAGCACTATGGGACTTAACATATGAGGTCATCAGTCCCCTATACTTAGAACTACTTAAAGCTAACGAACCTAAGGACATCACACACATCCATGCCCGAGGCATGATTCGAACCTGCGACCGCAGCAGACGCGCAGTTCCGGACTGAAGCGCCTCGAACAGCTCGGCCATCTGCAAGTTCTCCTGCTACGTTAAAGACAGGATGGAAGTGTAAAATACTGTCCTGATGAAGTTCTTTTAAGCTCTCGTGAGCTGCTTCCATGAGTTGCATTGCTTGGACTAGATCGATTTCCTTGTCTTGCAGTTGTCGAGCAAGTGGCAATTACACATAAAATTACAATAAATTATAATGGCTGCACAACACCAACTAAGAAAAATACTGTTTTTGCATTACTGCTTCCACTACGAATGTTACATAATTTCTGCAGCACAATAATTAGGCTAGGAACGATGTCTCGAAAATGCAGGATTGCGTCATGCCTCTCTACCAAACGTAGTTTCTTTATTGTGTGAATCTTTTTTGCTGGTTGATATGTTTGTATTTCTTCTTCTAATAAGTTTCGTCACTGAGTAGATTCCCTGATGAAGTTCTCTACAGAACCAATTATATCTATAGCATTTCACAAGCTGCCTAGAGTAAAGGCTTTGCTTAGTGTAGGATTGAGCCTGTGACTAGCGCAGTGACAGTAAATTGCTAATGGCTGTTCCTGTGATATAACTAACTGGAATAGGATTGTCCTCGGCAATAATCTACACCAAGGTTATTTGGTTTAATCTCCTGCAGGATGGTGTTCACAAAGTTTTCACTCGTCAGGTCAGCAACAGCAATGAATTTTAGAAAATCTTCTCTTACAAAGCTACTCTCAATATCAAAGAAATGTATGAATAGCGATAATTGTCCAGAGATGCTTATGCCAGTTGTCTCTTCTGCAACAACGGTGAAAAATTTGGATTCCTTTATGGAATCAATTATTTTTACTGTAATAACATCAGCACAGCACTCTATTAAATCATTTTGTCTTGTGTTACTGCTATAAATGGCGCTTCTTCAGTCCGACTGCATGTGTTGTATTAATATTTCATCGCCTGCGTCCATTCGAAACTTCAGTGAAGCAGGAAAGTTTCCTTATGAAGTGGGATGGATAAGCAAATATTGGGAATAACAGGTCTGAGTTGGCTGTGTGGGAAGTCTGACAAGACCTTTCTTGATGTAGGAATTGGCTGGTCCTTAGATCATGGGAGACAAAACAGAGGTCTGGGTTATATAGCCTTTCCGCCATGCAACTGGTCTGAATGTCAAGATTGTTTGAGATGAGATGCTACAGATGAGTGAAAATTAGATGGTCTGATAAGCTAAGGAATGAAGAGGTTCACCGCAGAATCGTCGTAGAAAGGAAAATAGGGAAAACACTGACAAGAAGAAGGAATATTATGATAGGAAATGTGTTAAGACATCAGGTAATAACTTGGGTGATACTAGCTGGTCAAAACTGTAGGGAAGGACAGAGATTGGGCTCCCATAACATTATTGTCTTTATAATTGCGATTAGTTTTTTTCTATTTTCGTCCACTCTTCTCTTTCTAACCTCATCCATTCTTGTTAGGACATCCGTTGACTTCCCTTCAATCATTTGCACAAATTTCTGCCCGGCACCTTTCTCTCGGTGACTGTGTATAATTTCAGTTGCTTTCTTACACATTTTCATTGATTTATTCACTAGTCTTCCTAATTTTACATCATTGTTGCCTGCTTCCTCTCTATCGAATAGAACGCAAGCTTTGCAAAATCCGCCACTTAAATTACTGCTGTAGGCCAGTCAAACATTTTCTTCTAACAATTTTCTCTGGAACGATAGCACTTTATCAGCTTCTACAACTTGCGGTAAGCAATATAAGCACTTTAACCACTGAAATATTTTCTCGTCCGTCAGATGTCGTCTTCTTTCAACCAAATGATCGATATCACGTTCATCCACGATAGTCTCGTCATCACATAAACTACTCACATTACTTGCTGAATCCACAGTCACTGGAAGTGATTCCCCTTCCCAACATTAATTTAACTTTCACTTTTTAAGTATTTACAAAAAAAGTGAAGTGTCTTTTGTCGTTTAGACCCATTCACATTATCTCCTGTTTACCGCACAGTGGGAAGCAAACACAAAAATATTTGCTTACAAACAATTGCTGAAGTGATCACGTTCGTCACGTTCATTTCACAAGTCACAGAATGCTTCCCTTCCTTATTTAAATTAAACAGAATAGTAATAGCAGCGCGTCTAGTACGACCATCTACCCGCCATAGTTGCAAGTTTAGCAAGTTTATACGTGCGAGGTGCGTGGGTCATGAATAAAGTGTTCTAACAAACGATGTTTTATGTTTTACACCAACCCCGTCTAGGGGGAGGGGGGGGGGGGCACGTGCACCTATGCCCCTCCCCCTCCTCCATATCCACCACCGTCGAGGAGTATGTTGCTTAGCAGATGCAAGAACAGCTTCAACAAGACGGCTGTAGCTGTGGGGTTTTGGTGGAATAAAACAAATAAATTTTTCCAGGTGGTGCGAGAATCTCTGTCAGTTTGCCTTTCTAAAAATCTGTTTACGTCGCGGCACTGGCTTAGCAAGTCTGACAAGACCTTTTTTAAGGTAGGAACTGGCTTGTCTTTACGTTCATAAGAGACAAAACAGCGGTCTACGTCATAGCCTCTCTTCCATTCAACTGATCTGAATCTAAACGTTAATTTCAGCCCAATCAACCGGTGCATTACCATAGTCGTTGTTCCGTGCGTACTTCAACTGCTCGTGTTGGCTACTAAAACTCCAGCATATGGTGACTGATGGACAGTAACTGGTAGAACATTCGGCGGCCACTCTACGTTAGATAGTTTGCAGATATAATGGACAGCGAACTCTTCAAACTTTATTGAAACATTATGAATTTCACTATTTTGACAAGTAGTCACTTTTAGCTGGGCTAATTCCTTCTATATTTAGTTGGCAAACAAGGATTGAAAGTCCAGTTTTTTAGTCATTTGGTATTGAGAGGGGCCCTTCGCTAGTATTTGGTCGCTTAAGTTCTTTTGCATGCTTGCAGGCACGAAGTCCACTAAACGTCTGTCTGCCGAGACGATCCAGTTAATTCAGTGCTACCCAGAGTGCACGTGCAGTATTTCACTGCGGACGCAAGCTAGATTTACACCACTGTTGAACGGAATGAACTGTGTGATGAGTACAGAATACTGATTGAGAGTAAATCGAAAAAAGACAAAAGTAATGATAAACCTCAGAAATGAGAACAGCGAGAAACTTAAGATCTGAAATGTGTCATCACGAAGTACACCAAGTTAAGGAATTCTGTTACCTTGGAAGCAGCAACGAGGGCATAAAAAACTGACCTCCACCGGCAAAGAATGTATGCTTGGCCAATAGAAGTCTACTGGTGTCAAACATGGATCTTAAATTGAGGGAAAAATCTCTGATAATGTACATTTGGAGCACAGCATGGCAGTGAAATGCGGACAATGGGAAAACCGTAACAACCGAGAACAGAAGCATTTGAGATGTGATGCTACAGACGAATGTTGAAAATTAGATGGACTGGTAAGTTAAGAAATGAGGAGGTTCACTGCAGATTCGGCAAAGAAAGGAAATATGGAAAACACTGTCAAGAAGAAGGGACAATATGATAGGACATATGTTAAGACGTCAGGCAATTTGTGTGATAATACACTGTCAAAGCTGTAGGCGAAAGCAGAGATTGGAATACATTCAACAAATAATTGAGGACTGAGATGAAAAGGCTGGTACAAGAGAGGAAATCGCAACGGGCTGCAGCCAACCAGTCCTAAGAGTGATGAGTAAAAGAATAAAAATAAGAAAGCGTATTACCAGTAAACCCCTCCCCACCCTACCCCCGAAATTTTAAAAAATGCAGTTCTCATGTATAAAACAGCTTCAAAAGTCTGATTACTTTACAAATGAGCTAATGTGATATGTAGTTTTACACACAACTCAGTGCTCGTGACGTCATATTTCCATCAATATGTCTTCTGTAGAGTGATAGAACTTTGCAGGTACATTCAGTGGTATATAGGGATACTGTCTACAAAATGTGGTGCAGGAAGTTATTGAAGTAATAAACTAAAACGTCATGTCTGGTTCTGAAGATCTGCTGAATGAACAGCGAAAAGCAGAAAGCGATAGACTTTCCTCCTTTTATTATTGTGTGTGTGTGTGTATGGGGGCGGAGGGGGGGGGGGGGGGGAGGTGAGCGGCAAGGTTGCAAATTATGCGTAAAGTTTGTTGGAATTCGCTAAGTACCTTCATCCTCAAACACTGGATGAATATAGTCTGGGTAATATAGATTAATAGATTATACCTCTTAATGAGCAGGTTATGAGAGCATTTTAAATTTTTATATTCAGTCAATAATTACACGAAATACGTAAAATCAGATTTTTCTTGCTCATAGAAATCTTTAGGTAGGCAACCAGCAGCTGAGAGCAGGTGACATTTTAGGTGCTCAGTAATAAAAATGGTTCAAATGGCTCTGAGCACTATGGGACTTAACACCTGAGGTCATCAGTCCTAACTAACCTAAGGACAGCACACACATCCATGCCCGAGGCAGGATTCGGACCTGCGACCGTAGCGGTCGCGCGGTTCCAGACTGAAGCGCCTAGAACCGCTCAACCACAATGGCCGGCTGCTGCTGAATAATAAAGATTGTTTTCTTTCTTTGAAATCTTATCATGAGGGAAACATGTTAATTGTTTACGAAAAAGTTCCGTTATAGGATAACTACAATCAATCTAGCTGCAGTCCAAAGAAGATTTATTTGTGTAAATAAAAACAACAATAAAGCAAATAATTTGAATGCGTGGTGTCTGTCCTTTCGAACATGTCCGAAAGAACAGACACCGCGCGGAATCCGCACCTATTATACATTATATGGGAACTGAAGGTGGAGAGGAGAAAATTTGATAGGCCTAGTTGGGCAATGGATCCACCTTCTTCGTTGCGGATGAACAAATATGCCCGACCAGCTGTGGAATCTCAGAGAGCGATCATGGAGGAAATGGACAGGGAATGCGGACAGGTGGCGCTCAGTGGGAATGTGGCACGGCAGTGAGGCGTACCGACTGTAGTCTGCGCAGTTGCAGTAAGGCTGTGGCGCAGTGGTTAACACACCTGCCTTGTAAGCAGGAGATTCAGTTTGTATCCCGACCCAGTACACATTTCCATTCGTCGCCGCTAATTCCGCGTAATGTCCTGATGCAGCTGATGGCAGTGACCTTCTCCGTTGCCTTTTCTTTTTGCCCTTCTCAAAATAAAAAAAAAATAAAAAAAAAAAAGTTCTAATGGCTCTGAGCACTATGGAACTTAACTTCTGAGGCCATCAGTCCCCTAGAACGTAGAACTACTTAAACCTGACTAACCTAAGGACATCACATACATCCACGCCCGAGGCAGGATTTGAACCTGCGACAGTAGCGGTCGCGCGGTTCCAGACTGTAGCGCCTAGAACCGCTCGGCCACTCCGGCCGGCTGCCCTTCTCCACTTTCAGTTTACATATAATAAGAATGCATTTTAATTACATTGCTTCAACTGGGGGATCTAATCTTTTATATGATGCTGACTGCAAATGCTGGATTCAAGAGCAGTTTTTACAGTTAATGAATGCAATCTGATACATCGTGACGTCACATCCGCAAGGTCGACAACACATCATACGCCGCAGTGTCGCGGTTTGCCGGCTTGACAGGCAACCACTTTTTGCCGGGTAGCAGACTTACTGTTTTTTTCCGCTAGGCGAAAATAGACCAACTTGTTTGTTTCTAAACTATGGTCTTCAGCCAGTGACTTTCGACTTGTCAATCTTGTATTATTATTATAGTAACATATCTTTATCGTTTTGATCGTGAGAGTATCAATTACGTATCTTCCTTACTCTGGCTGGAGCTGGGCCCCTCGTTCCGAACGCTGACAATTTTTTGTCTAATACGTACTGCACAACTTGCGAAACGTCACTGAGCAGCGAATGTATTGCCTGACTTGGAAATACCATGACCCCTGTGAGAATGAGTCTTGCTGGTAAAGTGTGTTTCAGAGCATCGTTGACGCTGACTTAAATACCAATGTACATATCGCATGCTTCATATTCGCTAGCACCAATGTAATACTTATCAATAATCCTTCTAATTGAACATTACACATGAGGTTAATTTCCTCAATCTCTAGTGGTTCTTATGCGACCTACTGTCCACACGGGCTACACCTATTACAGCTTGAAAGTGACTCCCCTCCACTCTTATGGTAACACAACGTGACTGTTTTGGTCCTAGTATCGAATTGGCGTGAATATATTACGTGAAAATTGTTATATCAATATGAAATAAAACCTCTCATGTGCCCTCATCCCGATGATGAGCGTATGACTCAGGTATTTACATTGTTTCCTGTCATTGTGTGTGTGTGTGTGTGTGTGTGTGGGCTCGCGCGCCTGTAGCGGATCATAGAAGAAATTAAGGATGAACACAAAAAGAATGTACTCACAAAAGCACATATTTTGAGGCATGTTGGGAAAGAGGTGGCATTTATATCGGTAAGAAGTCTCCGCCCAATATGGGGGCACCTCAGGTAATTGTGCGCCAGAGAGCGCCGACACCGGCGTGCACAGAGAAACACTATTGTTGGAAGCTCGAAGCATGGAAGTGTGTCTTCGGGACTGATAATTTCTGCTAGTGCTTGCGCCGAATATAGCCGCACCAGAACAGAACTGCATTCTCGTCGTGAACGCTGGGCGATCCCATTACGTGGTTCCGAAGCGGAGGCTGCTTCAGTTGGCTATCATCTGGCGAAATGCACACTTGAAGCCATTTCGTTGCCGTCTCCTCACTACTTGACATGTCTCTGCAGTCTTCGTGCACCATAAATGCAGGGAAAGTTCTTTAGAATCAGGTATGTGTGATTATACGCAATGTTATTAAAGTTTTGTCCGAAGAGATAACCGAGGAAGAAGAAAATTTCACTAAAAACCGTGCTTGAGAGAGCTGCAGGACTCAGTAGCTTACCTCCTATATGAAATAATTTTAAAGCTGAAATACAGTACCTGACTCCAATGTCTTCGCTGTACCCACGCAAAACTCTAAATCTTTTATCATCGTTTACCATTTAAGCAGTATCACTGTAGAACAAATCACAAAAAGACCTGGATCTGATCGAAACATCGTTGCCTTAGAAAGACTCTGAAGCCTTTCCTGTCATCATTAGTCTCGTTTTATTCCCGGACTCTTATTTTTGTCCAAAAGAGAACCAAAATATCCGTCGCATTTTCAACACCCCTCTCAGCTCTCCTTGTTTCTGTGTTGTGTTCTCTATTTTTCCTCTTCCGCTTGCATTAATTTTTCTCCCCTTTTCAGTTCTGCTGGATTTTACCTGCTCTTTCTCATTCTTTCTCAGGCCAATTAACTCTTGCTCTTTATAAAATTCTTCTCATAAATCTACCGTATCTGCTTCCCAATCTTATTACTCTTACTTAGCAGAAACGTTATACTACTGGCAAATGTTCTTAAAATTAATAAATGTTATTACGAAAGTGAATCCGTAGTACTAAATTATAAATAACATAACCTAGAAATAATGGAAGGAGGATCACGAGGAAAATTTTAAGGATTCTAAGACAGAAGCAGGTGTAAACTTCTCAGAAAGAAAAAAAAAAGAAACACGATAAAAAGATGAACGATGTACGATGTTTGGAGGAAAAGAAAAGAGCAAATGTGAGGAAACCGAAATTATTATGTGGTACTTATCTCGCTAGAACGAACACAAAAACTTACGAATTTATGACGAACCTCTTTTTTTCCATCTCTTTACGCATACACTTACAAAATTGTAGACTTGCATTTAGCTTTACAGCATACTGGTATGAGGTACTCTCGCACAATTAATAACAAAAGTTGGAGTTGATCGTCCCGTCATGTAGAAGTCATAATAAACGGAACACCAACTCAGCTGAACATGGGTGGGAGAGGGAGTTTACAACGACCTTTCTTACATGATCATCCGTGAATTCGCCGAACTGACTCAGAGAAATGATCGATGTAGTAAATCAGTATGCAAAACATTCTTTATGTTGTGGTCCACAGCTTTTGTAAAGGGCATATTTACGTATAATCACCACAAAGTTGCTACAAACATAATTGTTTTGCAGCTACGAGGACTATTTAATTTCAACCTCCAATCGGTCGGGAAATTAAAACCACAGTGAAAATTCGATGAAACTTTGCGCCGATGTGTTGTGCAGTGTCTCTAGTATGTCCGGCGAACGCGTCACGTCACACTTTTCAGTTCGGAGCGCACTACGAGCACGTTAAGATGCGTAGGGCAAAAGCCTTCGATGACGAGGGTATTGAAAGTTGGTACCACGCTACAACAAATGTGTACGTCGGAGCGGCGACTACGCAAAGAAGTAGCTCGAAGGTGCAGTGAAATGATGGAAATAAAATATTTTTTATTTTCAAGTTTGTTGACATGATTAACCAGGAGATACACAATATGTCGTAAATTTTTATGTTAGGGACTGAAAACCCATGAAGTAAAGTTCGCAGGTGGTATTTTCTTTTATTTGTATTGTAGCCATAACTGTTAACTAGTCCAAATAAAGGAGATTTGATGTACAATCTTGACTTCATGGGTTTTCAATCTCCAACGTAAAAAAAAAAAAAAATAAAATAAAATAAATAAATAAAAAAACAAGAAAATAGCCCTGATTGTACCGATTGTATTTCATCGTCTGTCAGACTAAAAATTTTAAAAAGGGGTATGTCATACTTTAAATCTTCATACATAAAAACCGGCATTGCCCGGGTATGTATTTATTCCAGTCTTCTACTAGTCCATCTCATCCTTCCCCCCCCCCTCCCCCTCTGTCCATCTGTTCCTTACCCCCTCTGTCCATCTCCTCCTCCCCCTCCAATTTCATCTTCTCTTCCCCCCTCTCTCTGTCAATCTCCTCCCCCCCTCTTCCAATTCACCTCCTCCTCTTTCCTTTCGCTGTCCATTTGCCCCTCCCCTCCCCCTCTCTGTACCCATCTCCTCCACCTCGCTGTCTGTACCCATCTCCTCCTGCCCCATCGCTGTCTGTCCATCTCCTCCTCTCACTTTTCTCTCCGCGTTATTATTCTCACTCCGATAGGAAGCTGGTGGTTCTTACCCCCACAGATTTCTTTCCAGATTGTTGCTAATATGCCACATGACAAATTTATTTCATGTATCTTTAACACATTTCACGCGTATCTGTACAAATGTTTCACCTGTATCTCTAGAGAATTTTGCCCTGCAATTTCGTTTTTATACAGGCCAATGTTTACGACGTCGTACCCAATAAACTACGTGCTGTTTAATGATATAGTTCTGCAGTTACATACAGTGGTGTATGTAGCTGCTGTTTGCGAAATGTATTGTTAATAGAGTTAGAAGTAAAGAAGTATTCTCAAATACTGGGTGACTAAAGTATGTGTCCGGCCCCGGTAGCTGAGTGGTCAGCGCGACAGAACGTCAATCCTAAGGGCTCGGGTTCGATTCCCGGCTGGGTCGGAGATTTTCTCAGCTCAGGGACTGGGTGTTGTGTTGTGTTGTCCTAATCATCATCATTTCATCCCCCTCGACGCGCAAGTCGCCGAAGTGGCGTCAAATCGAAAGACTTGCACCGGGCGAACGGTCTACCCGACGGGAGACCCTAGTTACACGACGTTATTATTACTAAAGTATGTGTATTCGCGGATCGTGGCTTCACTGCTTTTTCACCTCCAACCACAAGCCTCTGATAGGCAGGTGGTTCTTACACCGGCAGCGATGATTTCCAGACGGTAAGTGATATGTGTACCACGTTTTGTTGAAATCGGTCCAGTGGTTTGGGAGACGATGTGAAACATACATACATACCTACGCACATACATATACAATATGTACACCCATTTTTGTAATATGTATGGATAATACATAAATAAATATATGATACACTCATATAAAATTGTTACCAAATATCTCCAAACGTTTTTGACTCCTTTACCTAAAATTTCACAAGATACTGTAAGAACCATTTGGACAGACAGTAGAGTATGTATTTTAGTATATATAATGTATACAAGTATAATGTAATATGTAAAGGGAAAACAATGTTAGCAAAAATCTCAAAAATTACTTGACCGATTTATTTCAAATTTAGTACAAAGTTGTATTAGACTAACATGTACAAATCTGAAGTAAACTGGCCAAGTACTTTTTGAGATTTTTGGTAACAATGTTTCCCTTTTATATATTACTTATACATTTATATATTATATATGCTGAAATGTATATACCCTATTGCCTGCCTGAATGTTTCTTAGAATATCGTGTAATATTTTCGAGGTTTTTGCTAACAGTATTTCACAATATAAGCTCGAAAAGTTCATGATCGATTCACATCAAATTTTAAACGATATTCTACTAAACATTCAGACTAGAAAATTCTAGATTTGGGATAACAATAAACAAGGTCCAAGCTCAGAGAGAGGGGGGAAGAGGAAATGGACAGAGGGATGAGAGGAAATTGACACACAGAGTGGGAAGGAGGATATGGACAGAGACACAGGAGGATATGGAGAGAGAGGGTGAAGGTAGTATAGAGAGGGGGGGGGGGGGAAGTAGGAGATGGACAAGAAGAGGGGGAGGAGGAGACAGGGGGGAGAAGTAGATTAGGGCATGCTTTCTCTTTTCTTTCTTCTCCATTTAACTAGACTGAGCAACAGCAACGCATAGTCGGGTACAGCTATTATGTTACACACTGTGCTGACAAAATCCATGGAGCAGTTTTAGGCGTTTCAGTCTGGAACCCCGCTGCTGCTACGGTCAAAGGTTCGAAACCTGCCTCGGGCATGGGTGAGTGTGATGTCCTTAGGTTAGTTAGGCTTAAGTAGTTCTAAGTCTAGGGGACTGATGACCTCAGATGTTAAGTCCCATAGAGCTTAGAGCCATTTGCACCATTTGAACAAAATTCATGGCATACCTCCTAATAACGCGTCGGACCGCCTTTTACCCGCCTAGTGGAACACTTCGATGTGGCATGGACACAACAAGTCGTTGAAAGTCCCCCACAGAAATAGTGAGCTGCTTCTACAGCCACCCACGATTGCGAAAGTGTTATCGGTGCACGAACTGACCTCTCGATGGTGTCCCATAAATATTCCATGGGATTCATGTCGGGCGATATGTCGCTCGAATTGTCCAGAATGTTCTTCAAACCAATCACGAACAACTGTGGCTCGGTAACTTGGCATACTGTCATCCATAAAACTCCATCGTACTTTGGGAACATGAAGTCCGTGAATGGCTGCTAATGGTATCCAAGTGGCTGAACATAACCATTTCCACTCAGTGACCGGTTCTGTTGGACCAGAGGACCCAGTCTATTCCGCGAAAGCACAGCCCACGCCTGCTTGCACAGTGTATTGTTGACAACATGGGCCCATGGCTTCGTGAGGTCTGCGCCACACTCGAACCCTACCATCAGTTCTTACCAACTGAAATCGGGTCTCAAATGATCACACCACTGTTTTCCAGTCGCCTAGGGACTATCAGATGTGATCACGGACTGAGGAGAGATGCTGCAGGCGATGTCGTGCTGTTAGCAAAGGCACTTCCATCGGTCGTCTGCTGCCATGTCCCTTTAACATCAAACGCCTGAAATTTGGTATTTTCGCCACACTCTTGTCACTGTAGATCTTGGAATATTGAATTCCCTAACGATTTCCGAAACAGAAAGTCCTATGCGCTTAACTCCAACTATCATTCCCCATTCGATGTCTGTTAATTTTCGTCGTGCGGCCATAATTACGTCGAAAATCTTTTCACACGAATCACCTGAATGCCAGATGACAGCTTCACCAATGCATTGTCCTTTTATACATTGTGCACATCCGTATATGAACATTTCGCCGTCACATGAATTTTGTCACCTCAACGTATATCTGTTTGGCGCTGAATTCTAGATTTCGCGCCGTACTCGAAACCCACTCAATTTTATGGCGCCAAAGTCTATAACTTGAATACCGTAATGTATACAGAATGTTTCAAAAATTATTTTAAGAACTTTGTGGATAGGTTCCTTATACCAAAACAAGGAAAAAGTTCACATGACCATATGTCCAAAAATCCATCGTTTTCGAGTTATTAATGACAGTTACCGTTCAACGGATTTCCAGCACAGCATAACAGCTTCACTTATATATTCTTTCGTTTCACACATTGTATCCTAGATGATGTTGTGTTCCCAGGGAGACTTGTTTATATTCATCATTCTTCTGTCTTCAAAGTGTCGATTGTGTACATGCACTACTGGTAGTGAGTTAAGTGAAAGTTCTCCGTTGAAGCATGGCAGGATATTCATTTCGTGAGCTGTGAGACACTATTTTTACGTCGCGCGAATGATGTTGGTCATGAGGCTGAACGGCTGCATTATGCGGCGTTTCCAGACCGAAGAGAGCCGAATCATGCAACTTTGTTGCTGTGTATCATTACATTGTCGATACAGGATCCATAGCACCACAGATTATTGACCACGTGCTGCTCGTACGCCTGACCAGGAAGAGTGCGTTCTGCTGGCTGTCGAACAAGCACGACAAGTGGCTCTGGCGTGTGGTAATCTTCACATTCAGTTTGGAGGACTCTTCACAAGGAAATCATGTGTCCGAATCATGGTCAGCATGTGCAGGGCCGTACGCCTGCCGGTCACCCACTAGAAGAGCTTCTGCCGAAGGTTTGTTGGACAAACTGCCAGATCGTTGCCTGTCTCTTTAGTTTTGTTGATAGATGAGGCCACGTTGAGAAGAGATGGAGTAACAGTTTTCCACAGCCAACACATATGGGCCGATGGCAGTCCTCATGCTGTAGTACAAATATACTGTCTCCCTAAATAAAGAGACTTATTTCTGTAATATAATAAAAATATAATTAAAAATGTTTTTTAGATATATTGAATTAATGAGATTACTTTTTCGGCACTCGGACAAGCACTATAAGCTGGGCTATGCCTGCGAAGGAATTCTTATTAGTTCATATTGGTTCTGCATGGACAATACTCTTTTTCCCTCTGTATATTTTGCTTACCAATTAATAATGCTATGTCCGATCGCCGTATCCACACAGAAAATCTTGACCTTGTCCATGTTGCGTTAATCGGATCTTCGTGAATTCTCCGAAGTACACAGGTGGGCTTCAGTTCTTCTTATTACAGTACTACTTGGAATAATAATTCATACAATCTTTCAGTTAGTAAAATAATACTATATTCTTCTCTTCGATGGACATAGAAAAGACAGACTTTTCACTTACTCACATAGCCCAAAATGGCTACCTCCGATTACGTCTACCTTCGTTCACTAGCAGAGAGCAAGTCCTTCCTCGTACTGAGGAACAGGAAAAACATCTTACGTTTCTTAACATCTGAAAATCAAAAATACATGACGGTAGGCACAGGCTCTACGCTGGTCTACCTCTTCATCTTTTCTCTTTGCCTTTAAAGAAAAGAAAAGCATAAAGTAAGAAATGCTAAAGATTTATCACACAGTCTAGATATCAGCATCAGTTTAAGATTAATGTGCGAGCTGGAATTGTAGGTGACCGTCTGGTTGGGCCATTTGTTCTCTCAGCAGCTGTTACAGGTGCTGCCTACAGGCACTTTATTCAGAACACCCTACTAGAAGACGTGCCCTTGCAAATAAGAAGAAACATATTTCAGTCTCAGTCTTGGAGATGCTCTGGCTGGTATATACCTTGACAAACAGGTAAATAGAGGAGGCCCACTTCCATGAGCGCCCTCAGTCCTTCGGATTATTATCTCTGGGGCACCTTAAACGATTTACCCATCCGGAAGACCACGTGGATGCAGAAACTCTTTTTAGAAGTGTCATGGAAGCCTGCAAAACCATTTGAAATCGTCAGGGAGTTTTTGAAATGGTCTGACAGTTCACGATTCGACGAGTTCTTGCTTGTGTAGATAAGCTCCAATCATCTAAATTATAAACTTTCATCAATAACTCGAAAATGAAGGATTTTCGGAAACTTGTTCACGCGAAATTTTGTTGTTGTGTTGGTGTGAGGAACCTGTCTCCAGGATTTGTACAAGTGTGTATTTTCGGTTCTGTAAAAGGAAGTGGGTTTGGAGTATGGGACGCTGTCACCTAGCCCAGAACTCAGCGTCAAACCTTTTTAAATTATAGACATGTGGTAAACACCATTTTAAAATTTTAAAGTCTACCAGACGACGTCCAACAGCTGCAGAACAGTAAATACCTTAGCAGCTTTGAAATGTTGGCGCATAAAAATGTCGTAACGAGTATAGCGGGGCAGAGATATGAACTGCCTTTCTCCCGAAAGGCGAGTCCCGTGGCTCAGTCGCAGCAGCCCCACCGCTTTTGTTGACAGAACAACCGAGCAACAGATGCGCGCCCGCTGCGAGAAGAAGCGTAAACCGCAACAGTGGCACGGGACGGACACTCACCGCTCGTGTAGTCTGCCGTGGCAGAGACGGCGCATGCAGAAGACGGGGCGGCGGGCGAGGCTCGCAGGGGCTGCGTCGCTAGCGGCTGGACTGGCGTCCCGCTGAAGACTGGCGCGTTCCGGGAGGCGCAGCCGGCGATATCCCCGCGCGCCCCACCGTCTCCCTCCTGCACATTGGATCGCGTGGCCGCGGCAACTCGTTTTCCGCGATACGGCTCACGCAGTCACCTGCTGCCCGCGTGCTTCTGCTAGAAAGTGCTGCACGAGCCCAGAAAGTGAGGCGAAGCATCACGCAACGTCTGCCCGCATCCCTCATATCGACACCACCATGATACCCTCGCTCTCTTTCAGAGACTGGTGTGTGGCAGCTAATTTCTTCAACACTTCTAATCATATCCCCGTAAGATTATATGTTGACTACGTTACAAATATAGCACCATTCTTAACCACCATCTATCAGAGATCATTGGAACAGCGGAAAGTTCCACGGGACTGGAACAAGGCCCAGGTCATAGCGATCTATAAAAAGGGGACAAAATCGGATGCACATAATTACCCGCCAGTTTCACTGACATCGATTTGTTTTAGAATCATGGATCATATTTGTACAGAAAGCAGATGGCAGTTATAAGAGTCGAGGGACATGAAAGGGAAGCAGTGGTTGGGAAGGGAGTGATACAGGGTTGTAGCCTCTCTCCGATGCTATTCAATCTGTATATTGAGCAAGCAGTAAAGCAAACAAAAGAAAAGTTTGGAGCAGGCATTAAAATCCATGGAGAAGAAATAAAAACTGTGAGGTTCGCCGATGACATTGTAATTCTGTCAGAGACAGCAAAGGACTTGGAAGAGCAATTGAACGGAATGGAGAGTGTCTTGAAAGGAGGGTATAAGATGAACATCAACAAAAGCAAAACGAGGATAATGGAATTTTAAAGTAGTAAGGAAGTTTTGCTATTTGGGGAGCAAAATAACTGATGATGGTCAAAGTAGAGAGGATATAAAATGTAGACTGGCAGTAGCAACATCGAGTATAGATTTAAGTGTCAGGAAGTCGTTTCTGAAAGTATTTGTATGGAGTGTGGCCATGTATGGAAGTGAAACGTGAACGATAAATAGTTTGTTCCATCAAGGAGTCAGTACCTTATAGAAATTATATTGGTGGGAGCAGGACATGATCAGTGAAAATGCCTACATTCTGCTCCTGATTCGAACTTCCTATGGGACTAAATGTTAAATAACTTCATGGAGCGTGTTAGAGCTCGAGAAATCGAGTAATCGTGCGAATGTCGTCTTGGAATGCACAAGTTGCGTTCCCTCTGGGGAGAGGATCGTGTTTTTAATAGTTAATTCAGAAGTTGTGAGTAGGTGATCCTTCATTATCAGCCGAATTATATCTTGCACAAAGAAAAATTAGGAGATTCCGAAAGTCCATTCTCGTGCGACTTGTATTTAGGTTGGAACTTTTCGGTGCTGTAGGCAAGTGTTGCTTTTATGTGCTTGGTAAGCAAAGCCCTTACATCAGATCGCAGAGCCAGTAGCTAGCCGAATAATAATGGTTTAGTGAACGAGACGGACTTAGTAAAGTTTAGCAGAAACCAGTCAAGTAGAGTGGTTAACGTGGAAATTTGCGAGTGATGTTTTTGTGTGCCGGCCGGAGTGGCCGAGCGGTTCTAGGCGCTACAGTCTGGAACAGCGTGACCGCTACGGTCGCTGGTTCGAATCCTGCCTCGGGCATGGATGTGTGTGATGTCCTTAGGTTAGTTAGGTTTAAGTAGTTCTACGTTCTAGCGGACTGATGACCTCAGAACTTAAGTCTCATAGTGCTCAGAGCCATTTCAACCATTTTTTGATGTTTTTGTGTGCCTTTTTCCCTACTGCATTCCTGTTTTGTTGCTTGGAAGAGTATCATGGAAATTGTTAAGAGCCAGTTGAAGGCGTTGGATGAACTTTTAGCGATGTACATATCAGGTCCAATGGTCTGTTCAAGAAATCTTTGTGACAGCCGTTGGGCTGCTACAGGACTTTTAATTATTGACTTTTGTGTTGTGAGAAGCTTAAGCCTGTGTCGCAGGTCAAAGCAAGGTTGGCCACCCTTAAGCAGGGTTTACACACGCGACTGACGTGACTAATGTCTTATTGCAGTGGGACGTGTGAACATCGAGTTTTCAGTGGTGTCACTCAAGTGTCGCCACAACTCGGCTGTACTTGGTGACACCACTCACCTTGCACCATGACTCCCTGGTGGCTGTATTTCGAAACACGAGCATTCTGGCGCACTTATCGTGAGGTAATTGCTGCTCTACTCCATTCATTTTTACTGTGGTGTCAATTTGTTACTGAAAAAAGCCCCCCCACGAACCACGGGCCTTGCCGTTGGTGGGGAGGCTTGCGTGCCTCAGCGATACAGATGGCCGTACCGTAGGTGCAACCACAACGGAGGGGTATCTGTTGAGAGGTCAGACAAACATGTGGTTCCTGAAGAGGGGCAGCAGCCTTTTCAGTAGTTGCAGGGGCAACAGTCTGGATGATTGACTGATCTGGCCTTGTAACACTAACCAAAACAGCCTTGCTGTGCTGGTACTGCGAACGGCTGAAAGCAAGGGGAAACTACGGCCGTAATTTTTCCCGAGGGCATGCAACTTTACTGTATGATTAAATGATGATGGCGTCCTCTTGGGTAAAATATTCCGGAGGTAAAATAGTCCCCCATTCGGATCTCCGGGGGGGGGGACTACTCAAGAGGATGTCGTTATCAGGAGAAAGAAAACTGGCGTTCTACAGATCGGAGCGTGGAATGTCAGATCCCTTAATCGAGCAGGTAGGTTAGAAAATTTAAAAAGGGAAATGGATAGGTTAAAGTTAGATATAGTGGGAATTAGTGAAGTTCGGTGGCAGGAGGAACAAGACATCTGGTCAGGTGTCTACAGGATTATAAACACAAAATCAAATAGGGGTCATGCAGGAGTAGGTTTAATAATGAATATGAAAATAGGAATGCGGGTAAGCTACTACAAACAGCATAGTGAACGCATTATTGTGGCCAAGATAGATACGAAGCCCACACCTACTACAGTAGTACAAGTTTATATGCCAACTAGCTCTGCAGATGACGAAGAAATTGAAGAAATGTATGATGAAATAAAAGAAATTATTCAGATAGTGAAGGGTGATGAAAATTTAATAATCATGGGTGACTGGAATTCGGTAGTAGGAAAAGAGAGAGAAGGAAACGTAGTAGGTGAATATGGATTGGGGCTAAGAAATGAAAGAGGAAGCCACCTGGTAGAATTTTGCACAGAGCACAACTTAATCACAGCTAACACTTGGTTTAAGAATCATGAAAGAAGTTTGTATACATGGAAGAACCCTGGAGATACTAAAAGGAATCAGATAGATTACATAATGGTAAGACAGAGATTTAGGAAACAGGTTTTAAATTGTAAGACATTTCCAGGGGCAGATGTGGACTCTGACCACAACCTATTGGTTATTAAAACTGAAAAAACTGCAAAAAGGTGGGAATTTAAGGAGATGGGACGTGGATAAACTGAAAGAACCAGAGGTTGTACAGAGTTTCAGGGAGAGCATAAGGGAACAATTGACAGGAATGGGGGAAAGAAATACAGTAGAAGAAGAATGGGTAGCTTGAGGGATGAAGTAGTGAAAGCAGCAGAGGATCAAGTAGGTAAAAAGACGAGGGCTAGTAGAAATCCTTGGGTAACACAAAAAATATTGAATTTAATTGATGAAAGGAGAAAATATAAAAATGCAGTAAATGAAGCAGGCAAAAAGGAATACAAACGTCTCAAAAATGAGATCGACAGGAAGTGCAAAATGGCTAAGCAGGGATGGCTAGAGGACAAATGTAAGGATGTAGAGGCTTATCTCACTAGGGGTAAGATAGATACTGCCTACAAGAAAATTAAAGAGACCTTTGGAGATAAGAGAACCACTTGCATGAACATCAAGAGCTCAGATGGAAACCTAGTTCTAAGCAAAGAAGGGAAAGCAGAAAGGTGGAAGGAGTATATAGAGGGTATATACAAGGGCGATGTACTTGAGGACAATATTATGGAAATGGAAGAGGATGTAGATGAAGATGAAATGGGAGATATGATACTGCGTGAAGAGTTTGACAGAGCACTGAAAGACCTGAGTCGAAACAAGGCCCCCGGAGTAGACAACATTCCATTAGGACCACAGACAAAAAAAATGGTTCAAATGGCTCTGAGCACTATGGGACTAAACATCTATGGTCATCAGTCCCCTAGAACTTAGAACTACTTAAACCTAACTAACCTAAGGACAGCACACAACACCCAGCCATCACGAGGCAGAGAAAATCTCAGACCCCGCCGGGAATCGAACCCGGGAACCCGGGCGGGGGAAGCGAGAACGCTACCGCACGACCACGAGATGCGGGCAACCACAGACAGCCTTGGGAGAGCCAGTCCTGACAAAACTATACTGTCTGGTGAGCAAGATGTATGAGACAGGCCTAATACCCTCAGACTTCAAGAAGAATATAATAATTCCAATCCCAAAGAAAGCAGATGTTGACAGATGTGAAAATTACCGAACTATCAGTTTAATAAGTCACAGCTGCAAAACACTAACGCGTATTCTTTACAGACGAATGCAAAAAGTGGTAGAAGCCGACCTCGGCGAAGATCAGTTTGGATTCCGTAGAAATGATGGAACACGTTAGGCAATACTGACCCTACGACTTATCTTAGAAGAAAGATTAAGGAAAGGCAAACCTACATTTCTAGCATTTGTAGACTTAGAGAAAGCTTTTGACAATGTTGATTGGAATACTCTCTTTCAAATTCTGAAGGTGGCAGGGGTAAAATACAGGGAGCAAAAGGCTATTTACAATTTGTACAGAAAGCAGATGGCAGTTATAAGAGTCGAGGGACATGAAAGGGAAGCAGTGGTTGGGAAGGGAGTAAGACAGGGTTGTAGCCTCTCCCCGATGTTATTCAATCTGTATATTGAGCAAGCAGTAAAGGAAACAAAAGAAAAATTCGGAGTAGGTATTAAAATCCATGGAGAAGAAATAAAAACTTTGAGGTTCGCCGATGACATTGTAATTCTGTTAGAGACAGCAAAGGACTTGGAAGAGCAGTTGAATGGAATGGACAGTGTCTTGAAAGGAGGATATAAGATGAACATCAACAAAAGCAAAACGAGGATAATAAAATGTAGTCGAATTAAGTCGGGTGATGCTGAGGGAATTAGATTAGGAAATGAAACACTTAAAGTAGTAAAGGAGTTTTGCTATTTGGGGAGCAAAATAACTGATGATGGTCGAAGTAGAGAGGATATAAAATGTAGATTGGCAATGGCAAGGAAAGCGTTTCTGAAGAAGAGAAATTTGTTTACATCGAGTATAGATTTAAGTGTCAGGAAGTCATTTCTGAAAGTATTTGTATGGAGTGTAGCCATGTATGGAAGTGAAACATGGACGATAAATAGTTTGGACAAGAAGAGAATAGAAGCTTTTGAAATGTGGTGCTACAGAAGAATGCTGAAGATTAGATGGGTAGATCACATAACTAATGAGGAGGTATTGAATAGGATTGGGGAGAAGAGAAGTTTGTGGCACAACTTGACTAGAAGAAGGGATCGGTTGGTAGGACATGGTCTGAGGCATCAAGGGATCACCAATTTAGTACTGGAGGGCAGTGTAGAGGGTAAAAATCGTAGAGGGAGACCAAGAGATGAATACACTAAGCATATTCAGAAGGATGTAGGTTGCAGTAGGTACTGGGAGATGAAGAAGCTTGCACAAGATAGAGTAGCATGGAGAGCTACATCAAACCAGTCTCAGGACTAAAGACCACAACAACAACAACAACACTGAGAAAGGTAAAACAGTGATCGGCAGGTACGCTTTCGCAGTTTCTGGAGCTACAACAACAACAACAACAAAAATAACAAAACAAACTATTAAATTTTCTGTAGCAGTGTGTGTGTGTGTGTGTGTGTGTGTGTGTGTGTGTGTGTGTGTGTGTGTGCGCGCGCGCGCAGTAACTGCAAACGAATGATGTATCCTACGATCTTGAACGATTTTATGAATAAACAAATTAACTTAACACGTAACAAAAAAGAAAAAAGAAAGAAAACGCGAGTCTAGAAATTAGTTATTCGGAACGCCTAGAATGAGATTCTATAGAATGAGATTCTAAAATCTTGGAAGAGTGTCGTGTATTCAGATGATATTTACGTGCCAGCTTTTGGTCTGTTTGCCATAACAGACAGCATTTTCGTCTTTGAATGTTATTTTATTTATAAACGTGTTTGTGAACACTGGCTTATCCCAGCGCAAAATCTATTTTTTGGAACGAACATTTGGGTATCGTGTTGCTTGTCACAGCTTGTCTTGTGTGTCACAGCTCTAACGCCATAACCTACACTGTAACATTAATGTCGTCACATACGATCTCAGTTGATGCCATATTGGAAGCTGTGCACCTACGTAGAATACTTGTGAACGGTAGCTTTCGGTGCCACATCTGTGGCGACACATTAGTTACGTGTGTGAAGCCGTCATTATTTACGCCATTTTTGCATATGTAACTGTGAAGAGAATTAATCCGTGTGTGCCAAGAACGTTTCCGATTTAGTCTGGGGAGCAATACGTCGCGTACAGCACCTCGCGGGCCGTACATCGCTAAAAGTGCATGGATTCAGGCCGCGGCCCCAGTGTGGGTGGGTTCACACGAGGCATCAGAAGATGGGAAGCACGGACCAAAGAAACGTTTCAACCACCCTAGCACGCGGGTTACTGATGCAATTCCCATCACAACATAAACTTGGCAGCAGTATGTTTATCCGCAATCCATCCCCATTTCCAACACAGAGGCCGCTACCCTTGCTTCACAACCTAATCTCTACAATAGTTTACCATTTGTCTGCATGCATAGAAAACTCGTGACAACTTCCTAAGTCAATGAGCTTTACATGGCAAAGGTATTGTAATATACAGATGCTGAAGAAAACGATCCTGCCGTACATCTATCCGTCAATGGACCTAGAAAAAAGGGTAAAACCGTGTGAAATTTCGCGGTAAAAACACATACTTTCCAGGTATTGAGACATTCTCAAAATGTCGGCTTCAACACAACGCAGCATGCAGCCATAGAATTAGAGAGGCAGCAGTACAGTTGTCATGGCTGCGGGATAATGTGTCAAACAGGGAGGGAATAGCTTGGTTCAGTTCTAGGTTGTTAAAAATTTATTACGCCGTTAACTGAAATGTTTATACACTAATTGAAATTATAGTAAATCACAGTTAGTTTGGCTTACTAACACTTATTACATCTTTGAATGCAAATGTAATGAAAACGACCTATTTATTCGGAATATTGCCACTTTAAATAACTTTTCATGCTGAACACGAGAGCGATATACAGTCTCTGGTTTCCAGAGTTTGCAGTATCGAAAAACAAAAAAACGTAGTAGGTAACAGTTGAGTCGAGTCGCAGTCTTGAGCAATAGTAGTTTTGAAGTTTTGATGAGAGAGTGTTGTATCATGGCGGAACGAGCAACTTGGATGGCGGAGGTGACGCGCAGAGATTTCTATTTGAGACGTTTCATGATGTACAACCCGAGGATGAAGGATGATTTTTAAGAAGATTGCACAAAGAGATAGCACGTCAGGAAAAGGTAACTTATTTTGAGTTTGTTAACTGCAAGCGCGAGTTCAGTAATCATTGCTGTGCAAGGATTTCAGAGTGTCCCATAAGATCCACGTGCTGGTAGTCAGGGAGAACTATCAATCATGTGTTCAATATTTTAGTTAAACCTCCCCCATTTAGATTACTTAAATAATATTGTTACGAACTCAAGAAAACGAATTTTTGTGTAGATAATTTTGTAGGAGCACACAATATCGAGTATGCCAATGCGGAGAGGGAGAAAGCTAATTATTCATATTAGTTAGGATTTACTTTTGTATCATTAAACGGATTAAATTTCAAATCACTTCCTTTTGTCATTTGTAAATATTTCACTAAGCATATCCCGAGAGTTCAAAGAAACATGTGCGGCAGAATTTACATTGTCACACATTGCACTTTGGCATGAACAATAATTAATAATTTCGAACAGGAAATCAAAAAGTAATCTAGTAAAACAAACTTAATATAAATACCAATAGCAAGGCAAACTGCCACGCAGTGATCCATTTCAGATCATCATCTGCAGTTCAGTCAGAGCAGTTAGGTTATCTGTTGCAAGGTAAGAATTTGTATAGGCCTTATAGGAACATTTTTGACAGAGTATTAGTAATAGTTTTCAATTAGTGAAGTTCAATATAAATTTAACAGATGTGCTTTTGTTAAAGAGCAGATTCACACTACGTAACAGTCAGTCATTCTGAGTATTCTTATAAGCTGTTCTTTTATGCACTTTAATTTCCAGACAGTCAGGTTAATTTGAGATTAATTATAATGATATTCCTAAAAAGTATTTTGCATAAATAAGTCATGTTCAAAAGTAGAGTAACTACGCCGATTCTACATCTATAACTGTAATCGTAATTTTGAAGCCAGAAAGTTTTCCGGTTGTTAGCGAGAAATTCATTTAAACGCAGTTTCAGCATACAACTCCCAACTATACAAATGGTTCAAATGGCTCTGAGCACTATGCGACTTAACATCTGAGGTCATCAGTCGCCTAGAACTTAGAACTAATTAAACCCAACTAACCTAAGGACGTCACACACATCCATGCCCGAAGCAGGATTCGAACCTGCGACCGTAGCGGATCACGCGGTTCCAGACTGAAGCGACTTTAACCGCAAGGGCACAACGGCCGGCCCAACCATACAGATGACAGTCACAGTTCTGAGATCACTACGAGATTTTCCACAATCGTTTAGTCCAATGCTAGCCCTAGATTACACTTCACCCTAACGACTTAAAAATGTAGCTGTAAAAACAAAGGTCCAATTTTAATTAGCTATGCCATTTAACATTAAAGATAGAAGGCACGAAAATAAGCAACGAATCTATAAACGTGATCAGACGTGAAGATCTGTAAGAAAATCAAGTGTTTTGGATGGAACTTCTTGTAAATTGATGTTTTAGCAAATTAGTTTTTGATTCTGTAGGGATTTTGTTGGGTGTGACAATGAAAACAGTTTTTAAAGTTTATGTCCTGATTCTCCAGTTCAAGGCGCACGCATGTGGCGTTTTTTTCTTTTTTCTGGCTTTTATTGTTGCCCTCCAACTACAGTTTTTAAATAATACTGATTTCAGATTTTTGATGTTCAGTGTCAAACTAGCAATATTACTTCATGAATAAAACTATTTTTGTGAATAACTCGTTGCGTTCCTGAGATTTAGTTATAAGAAGGGTGCAATTTCGGACAAAAAGGTGGTCTAGCACTCATATTCATCCTAATAATATAACACAAATAAAATATAACACAAATAATATAACACAAATAATACAACAAAATATAATGTAACAAAATATAATATAACACAAATAAAACATGCCTACCATTGCCATAGTGCAATATCAAAGTAATCGACCTTAAAAACATCGAGTGAATACCTAGAAACCGATTACGATACAATAAGTGTCATATACCGCCTGTCAAATTTGATTCTGGGGTCACAAAAAAATCTCAGACTCACACAATCAGTTACATAAAAAATGGAAATTTTAGAATCTTACCCAGTCCTGGTCTCCCCCATGAACCACGGACACTACCGACCTGGGGAGCTTGCGTGCCTCGCGAATACATACAGTCGTTCCTTTGGAGCAACCTCAACGTGTGGGTACCTGTGGAGAGGCCAGACAAATAATATAACACAAATAAAACATGCCTACCATTGCCATAGTGCAATATCAAAGTAATCGACCTTAAAAACATCGAGTGAATACCTAGAAACCGATTACGATACAATAAGTGTCATATACCGCCTGTCAAATTTGATTCTGGGGTCACAAAAAAATCTCAGACTCACACAATCAGTTACATAAAAAATGGAAATTTTAGAATCTTACCCTGTCCTGGTCTCCCCCATGAACCACGGACACTACCGACCTGGGGAGCTTGCGTGCCTCGCGAATACATACAGTCGTTCCTTTGGAGCAACCTCAACGTGTGGGTACCTGTGGAGAGGCCAGACAAACATGTAGTTTCTGAAGAGAGCAGGGGACATTTCTGTACTTGCATGGGCAACAGTCTGGATGATAGATTGATCTGGCCTCGCCACATCAGCCAACATAATGTTGCTGTGCCGGTACAGGATTACATATACAAAATGAAATAGGGATAATACAGGAGTAGGTCTAATAATGAATAAGGAAATAGGAATTGAGGTAAGCTGCTTTAAGCAGCATAGTGAACGCATTGTTGCAGCTAAAATAGACACGAAGCCAACATCCACCACAGTAATACCAAATTTATGTGTCAACTAGCTCCGCAGATGCTGAAGAGGCTGAAAGAATGTGTGAGAAGATAAAAAAAAATTTCATATAGCTAATGGCGAGGAAAATTTAATTGAGATGGGAGGATGGAATTCGATTGTAGGAAAAGGAAGACCTGGAGAACTGGTAGCAAAATATATACTGGAGGAAAGGAATGAAAGAGGAAGAAACCTAACAAAATTTTTTACAGACCATAATTTAATAAATGTTAATGCTTTATGAATTATGTAAGAGGCTGTATACCTGGAAGAGACCTGGAGACACTGGAAGGTTTCAGACTGATTACATAATGGTAATACAGAGTATTCGGAACAATATTTTAAACTGTAAGACGCTTCTAGGGGCAGATGTGGACTCTGGTTGTTGATTATGAACTGTAAATTCAAACTGAAGAAACTGGAAAAAGGTAGGATGTTAAGAATATGAAACCTAGATAAGTTGAAAGAGCCAGAGTTTTTCGAGAGTTTCAGAGGGAGCATCAACAACTACTGACTGAAACGGGGGAAAGGAATACAGTAGAAGACGGATGGAAAGCTTTGAGAGGCGATACACTGAAGGCAGAAGCTGATCGAGTAGGTAAGAAGCTAAGGCCTAGTAAAAATCCTTGAATATCACTGAATTTACTTAATAAAAAGAGAACATATAAAATTGCAGCAACGAAGCAAGCTAAAGGGAATACAGACATTAAAAAAAAATGGGACTGACAGAATATGCAAACTGGCGAATACTTAACAAGTCTTTGTACCAAACACGAGAGTATAAGAAAAAATATGTTAGATGAGGTCTGTATTGATAAATGGGAATAGTTACCTGAAGCTTTCCACAAAGGATCTTTGGTAATGGGAAATCTAGTATCTCTATATCTGAGGTACGAATAGCCGCAACATCCACGGGATTCATCACATTTGGCACCTTCCGATGACCATCTATTACTACATCTAAAGAAATTTGTATGTGTAAAAAGCATTTTTAACGTTAAAGAAACAGTCAGGCCAAGAAAGTTGCTTCCTAGACTCGTAAATATTTGGGAAGATGTCATCTGCTGAAGTGTCAGGGGTATATTTTTCAATGAAGACAGTTTATATTTCCAAAGGAAACGCGCACGCTCGCGCAGTATTGCTGATTATATTTATCGTGTTGTTCACTGTTGTTCGTAACACCATCGTCTTCATAGCTGCTTCTTCTCAAGCTCTAATGACGCTGGTTTGTGTAAATTAAGCAAAACAAACATGAAAGTAAGGATGACTGAAAAAATTACATATCGCACGTGATGAAAATCAACAAATGAATAGCACACATGACATGGTGCAAATAACACACCGAGGGTTAGTTTCAAACAAAGAATTTGTAGCTAATCATGTGTATATACCAGGAAGAGCTATTGAAAAACAACTCTTCATTCGCAACCAGTTTCCATCGAAACGATAACTACCAGGCAACATGATATTACTACAGCAGCCTGTGTGGTGTCACGCTTACTGTGGCGGCAGTAAAAATAAAACAGTAAGAAACCATCTTGCCTCATTACTATCAAAAGTGAAATACATTTATATAGTTAAATATTCGAAATACGCTGACTTCAGTGAACAGTATTTCCCCTGACTAACACGCAGGACTTTTAATACAAGAAAAAATTTAAAAAAACTAAGTGTTACTGAGGGATCTGTGGAGATTCGTGATGACAGTTATTAGAAGCGACAACCAAGCACGGAAACGGATCAGAGATCAAACTGGCGTAGGAGGTTGTATGCAGTTATAACTGTAATGGAAATTAATGAAGATGGATATAATATGCAGCCAGTCAAACTGATGGTATATGGACCAAGAAAGTTTTTTGATGGATACCAGAGACAATAAATGATCGAGACAATGATCCAACTAGTGGAAAGTAATTAGAAGACTGCACTACATTAATTGGAGGCGAGGTATAGAAAGAAGATCATTTGCTATTTCCTCTTTTGGTGCTTCTTTGTTTGGCTCACAATTTTCCTCAAGGGAGGGTAAGAGGGGGCGATTCCCCTCTTGGAATCTTGGGGTACAGACATTAAATTTACTAAAAAGTTCTCGCACATTTCGGGCAACTATTGTCTACGATTCTAGAAACTGTAAATTCAGCATTAGGATGGGTAAAACTGTGGTTTTCTGAAATTTGTATCTGTTTCTGCATTGTGAGGGGTACTAATTTTGAATTTTTTCCTCATTGTTTTCACTGGTGTCCAACGAGATTTTCGCAGTAATTCTCGTCGAGACATTCGTAACATGGATAAATAGGGGATGAGCGAGTTGTGTTGTTTGTAGTGGCTTGCCTTTCAGGGGCTAAACATGGGGATGGGCATGGCTGAGCAGAGAGCCTCTTCTCTCTGCTCAGCCATGCCCATATGCATGTTTAGCCCCTGAAAGGGAAAGGCAAGCTAATACTTCCTGCAAAACATGACTGCTCCCCTCTTTATCTGCCTATCTTTTGTGATGGGAGGTGGGTAGTGAGAGAGTGGGGAGGATCAAGTGGACACAGAAAAGGGAGAGGAGGAGGGAGGAAACAGACAGACAGAGAGCAGAGAGGGGGAAGAGATGATGGAAGTGGGGGAAGATGAGAAGGACAGAGAGGAGTTAGAGGAGCAGCTGGGCAAAGAGATGGCGGGGTGGGGCGGGTAGGAAGAGGTGGAAACAGTAAGAGGAAGGAGGAGATGGGCAGAAGAGGATGGAGTAGGAGAAGGACGAAAAGAGGGGAAGAAGGAGATGAGTGGAATATATGTGTCGAATGTTTACACGAGTAAGTGAAAGGGAGAAGGCTAATACAAGGAAACTATTTCGATATCAAAGAAATCTACATAAAAATATTGAGTAAATAACTATTAATCGTTTTGAGGTGTAACAGGTCATGAGTCACTGTGCGTTCTCAAATTGCCCAAATCAGTTATACAAGAAACGGAAATTTTGAAATCCTGTCCTCTCCCTCCCACGCCTTATTAAATTTCTGCCAACGTCTGTGATTCAGCATGACAACGATACTGATGCCATGACTAAATTATCACCATACAACTTTAATTTACTTGTCTTTGAGGCCAATCATGAGAAATTGTGCCATTTCGCGGCGCGGCGGCATCTTCAGCGATGTCTTGCACTATTGCACAAAAATATGTCCATTTGGCGAGACAGGAACCCTCTCAGTCCACTCCATAGTCAAACTGAGAGTGGTTTTGTGAGGTTTCCCACACTCATCTAACTGGTTACTGGCCCTGGATTACACTTTACCCATAAACTCAAAAATGTAGCTTTCGTAAGACATTTGCTGAGCTTTAATTATGTCAGTCACTGGTGATTGAATTTTCTCATTTCGAGAAGATAGAAGGAGTGATCTGTTTAACTTACTAAAACATTCTAAAGCCAAGATCACATAAAAATTTCTTTATTTAAAACAACCAGTTTCGATAGACTTTGCTGTCATCTTCAAACCGTTTTGTTATGAAATGAGTTCATTTTAAGCTGGACCTCACGTCAAGTATGATAATCAACATAAAAAATTTAAGTGCTAGTTTTTCCCGCGCGCCGTTCCAGAGTGGAACGCTTGACAGACAGCTTGAAGGTGGTTCATTGAACCTTCTGCCAGGCATTTAATTCTGAATAGCAGAGTAATCACGTAGATGTAGACTGCTTTCCTTGTATTCATAAAAGTAATATTGTCATTTTAACTTTTTTCTATTTACGATTATTAATTTTCGAGTGAAAATTTCCTACCATTATGTGAAAACAAAAGTAAAAAAATCCAAACAATCACGATCGCTTTTGTAGAGCATTTGTTTAAATTACCTGTTTCGGTAAACTGCATAAGAGCCGAAGATGGCAACACAGTTTTGTGGAATCGGTGATTTAAACATGCTCTACAAAAGCTATTGTGGCTGTTTGAAGTTTTTTACTTCTGAAACTTCCTGGCAGATTAAAATTGTGTGCCCGACCGAGACTCGAACTCGGGAGCTTTGCCTTTCGCGGGCAAGTGCTCTACCATCTGAGCTACCGAAGCACGACTTACTTCTGTTTTCGTATTGTTCTAGATCGCTCCCAAATTGGAACAATGTCAGGCATATATTACAGTTATATGAACAGAAATGTATACTGTGAATATTTTCTGTCTTTCTTACCTAACTAGACGGGTATGTTTGATTTACTTATACAAATATGTAGTTTGAGGTCATTAACTCAGAAAAGGTGGAATTGACAGTCATGTTGATATTAATAAAAGATGCACTTTGCATATGTTAATGAAATACGTTTAGGTTTTAAGTGTCAGCCTAATTTACCTTAAAACATATATTTTTTGGGATGTCTAAAAATCGCTTAGGGTGCAGAGAGTGTGCCGTACTTCTCGAGAAAGTGAATTTTTCAGGCACAACTCATCTTCGAATTCTTCGACTCAGTTGTATAAAAGAGAGGTAATTTTAGAATTTCGCCTCCTCTTAGATAAATTTTCCTGACGCCCATGGTTGTAGCGATGATGTGATTCCGTACTTCTAATGATCTTTTTGAAGTCTAGAAGGCAATCTCTGATGTAACAGCTGAATTGTGGTGATAGGTCCGATTTTGTTCCAGTTTGCAAATTATTCTTTTCTTGTGCTATTTTATAACGCTCATTACGTAAATTAAATTTGATTTCTACTTTACGTTTCCCAGTAATGTACCACATTACTTAACACCTCGAAAGCATGAACTTATTGAACAACAACCTTAATTTGTTCAAAAATATTGCTTTGCGCCCACCCGTCTCCGCCCCTTTCTACGCTGCAGCTAAGCCTGACCAGTAGCAAATGCGTTGCACAGATTTCGTTATGAGGCATGTCCAAAAACAAATTCGTTTAAATGACGAAAATATTATTGACCTTAGTAACAAGTAGTATGCTGCATTTTTCCTCAGGCTCGAAGATCGGTTTTGTCTTTAATATCGAGGTAGTGATTTACCAGTCACTTCAGTATCGATATTAAAACATCGATGAGTGAACTCCTAACATCTGTATTTTGTAAATATTAATTATAGTCGAACATCCCTAACAAGAAGAGCAGCGTTTTCGAAGTTGGCCAAGTATCCCAATATTCCAAAAGTGGGTGGCAACGCTTTGGAAAATGATGTAAGGAGAGAGAATGTCCTGTACTTGCCAACACCTGACCATAATTTACCCGTGTTGCAAAGCAAGGTGACAGTGCCGGAGGGCTGCGCTTACTGCAGTTCTGTGACGCCGGCGCATCCTCGTGCATCACTAATGGCTCCCAGAGAAGGCTGGGTGGCGGAGGCGCGTGCGCGGCTGACCGAGACCCGGAAGCTGGCCCGTGCTTTCCTTCCTGCCTTTGTGTCTGTTCACGTACTTTCGCCGGCAAACGGCCCGTTCTCACGGCGCAAGCCACCGAGTTTCTCCGAGACTTCTATTACTTTACTTTCTTCAAAGCGTCTAGTTTATCTGATGGCGTAGACAGAACTGCGGTACTCGTAACCGCCGAGTTAAACCACATTTCTATACAGGGTGTCCGAAAAGTCTTTCCCTGATTACATAAATTGATAACTCATGCTAGAAGTAAAATACAAATATGAAACTGGTGTCTAATTGTTTACAAACTATCAAAATTTTTTTCACACATCAGTAAACTTCCATATGAGCACCCTTGGTAGCACGTATCACATCTAGGCGACATTCAATTTCCGTCCACACATTAGCCAACATCACTGGAGGGATCGATTCAACGACTGTGATTGTCCGTTGCGGCAGGGTTTCAAGATCTGGTACACGTGTTCTGTAAACCTCGTCCATGACATAACCCCATAAAAAGAAGCCTTATGGGGTTATGTTAGGAAAGCGTGGAGGGTAAACCGTTGGCCCATCACGACCAATCCATCGCCCAGGCACGGACGTTCAAATCCCAATGAGGTGGTGCACCGTCTTGCTGAAACAAGACATCGGGATGATACTGAAGCAGCTGAGGAACCGCATACAGTTGCAATATGTCCAGATACACTGCAGATGTGATGGTAGCCTCAGCGAAGAAGAATGGCTCGATAATTCGATCGTGCAATAGCGCGCACCAAACATTCATCTTTGGACTGCCTCTGGTGCACTCGATGACCTCGCCAGGGGGTTGTGAACCCCAAATGCGCACATTATGGCGATTCACTACTCCACTGACAAAAAAGGTCGCTTCGTCGGAAAAGGCAATTCGTCTGAGATAATCATCATCGTCCTCAATACGTGATAGCATTTCGACCGCAAAGTCATATCGACGTGTACTGGGCAACAATGGAAGTGGAAGTTTACTGATGTGTGAAAAAAATTTTGATAGTTTGTAAACAATTAGACACCAGTTTCATATTTGTATCTTACTTCTAGCTTGAGTTATCAATTTGTGTAATCAGGGAAAGACTTTTCGGACACCCTATAGTTTTATGCCCTTATTTGCTTCCTAAACTCCTCATATAACTCTCCGACCTGTGGAAGACTTTCTAGAAGACGCAATTTGGGCGACTTGCTTCTTTAGTATGTTGAGTAGAACTACAATGACGGGAAAAAAATCACAGCACCAAAAAATAATTAATGTAGAGTAATGAAATTTCGAGAATACGTTTGTCTAAGTAATATATTTAAGTAATTAACATCACCAGATTAGCCATTGCAAATGGGACCTGCTGGAACATTAATAAACGATGTAACAACCAGACTGTTAGATGCAAGCATGCAAAAATGCAGGAATTGTGTTGTACATGTGCCGAAACTCAGTTTCTAGGATGGAGTTCAATGCTTTTTGCACTTGGTCGCTCGATACAGGGACGATTAATGCTGGTTGTGCCGGCCGCGGTGGTCTAGCGGTTCTAGGCCCTCAGTCCGGAACCGCGGAACTGCTACGGTCGCAGGTTCGAATCCTGCCTCGAGCATGGATGTTTGTGATGTCCTTAGGTTAGTTAGGTTTAAGTAGTTCTAAGTTCTAGGGGGCTGATGACCACAGATGTTAAGTCCCATAGTGCTCAGAGCCATTTGAACCATTTTTAATGCTGGTTGTGAATGACACTTGGTTTGTCGTCTAATGATGACCCATAGGTGTTAAATTGGAGAGAGATCTGGTGATCGAGTAGGCCAAGAGAACATGTCGACACTCTGTAGAGCATGTTGGGTTACAACAGCGATATGAGGACGAGTGTGATCCTGTTGGAAAACACACTCCGGAATTCTGTTCATGAATGGCAGCACAACAGGTCAAATGACCAGACTGACATACAAATTTTCAGTCAGGATAACCATGACTGCTCCTGCTGTCATACCAAATTGCACACCAAACCATAACTCCAGGTGTAAGTCCAGTGTCTCCAGCACACAGGTATGTTGGTGCAGGCCCTCAACTGGCCTCCTTACAAACCAATACACGGCCATCGCTGGTACCGACTCAGAACCAGCTTTCATCAGAAAACACAACTGACCTCCACCCTTCCCTCTTGCTTGGCACCACTGAAGTTGCAAATGGCGGTCGTTTGTGATCAGTGGAATGCACGCTACAGGCTTTCTGATTCACAGCTGTCCTTGAAGTTACCGATATGTAACAATTCGTTGTGCCCCTGTGGTGCCAACTTTGCTCTGCAGCTGTAGTAAAATGTGCCAGAACCATACGCCGAACACGATGATCTTCGCTCTCCGTAGTGCCACGTGACCATGTAGAATCCGGTCTTCTTGCGACCACACATTCCCATGACCATCGCTGCCAGCTGTCATGTATAGTGGCTACATTCCTGCCAAGTCTTGCTGCAGTATCCCAGAAGGCACATTCAGCTTCTCGTAGTCCTGTTACACGACCTCGTTCAAACTCAGTGAGATGTTTTGATGGCGTCTTTGCCGCCTTAAAGGCATTCTTGACTAACATCAGCTCATAACGGCGAACCTCAGAAGCAAGTAACACTCACGACCGTTACAGCGTGAATTTAAAGCAAACCTGATTTGCATTCTCTGCTCTGCTGCAGTGCCTCCTTTGCACAGTGCTGGTGAAAGCTACAAGTATTTGCATTCCACTTCAGCTGGTCACTAAGCCATTTTGTTTGTATGTGGAACAAAGTGTTTATGGATTTCATGGATACCCTCTTGTACTGCTGATAACTTTGAAGAATTGACTAACTGAAAGTAAGTTGATATAAGTTACATGTGTAGATAATTCTGTAAAAGAGTTCGATTTTGCGAAAATTGTCTGCAAATTTTACTAAAATTGCAAAGTGGAAAAAGTTATTCCTGTGGACTACAGAGGTAACTTGCTGACAGCATGTCGAAGTATAATGAATCGAGTCCTATCGAAACCCAGAATCAGTAAATGAACTTTACTATACGACCTAAATTCTGGCAAGATGTGAATGTTTATTAATTTTTCTGTCTGTTTGGCACAATTTTTCTGTAATACGGTATTCTCAAACTTCAGTCTTACACTACCAAAATTAATTGGCAAATAATTAAGAATAAATGCTCTAAAAACAAATATACATTAATCTTGCTATTTGTACCATCCAGTTTTAAATGCAGATAAAACATATGTTCCTATTTATGTTTTTATTTATTTTACTACCGATATGCAACTGATAAAATAAAAGGAAGTTTCTAAATCTCATATTTACGAATTTTGTAACGTTTGCCATTTGATATTATTACTAACAATCTTCACATAATTACATAGCGTCGAAAAACTTTGTATAAATTAAATCTGATAATAATGTAAAAAACAAAAGTTACCTGAATCAAATTACATCCAGTTAATTGTTTTGGATTATCCTAGAACACTGACACGCCTTGTCTTATGTTCATATGACGCCAGTTTCACCAGTCTGGAGTCGTTCTGTTTTTGATCTGGTTTGAGGCAACTCCTAGGAAATGTGTTTAGAATGTGTGATGGAGATTGACAAAGAAAAGAGCTCTGAATTTTGTTTTGATATCTGGTTGTGTCATTTTGCAAATGTGCTTGAAATGTTATGTGAAAGGATAAATAAATAACGTTTTATAAATGCAGAATAAAGAACTCCAACCTGAGTAATTCAAGAACCCTGGAACGTATAATGGATATTGCGCGAGATATTTTAGATTCAAGATAATGAGGCCTCATCAGAGTTAACTAACCTTTCCTATACATATTTAAATATGGTGCATTGTCACTTACCGAACGAGGTGGCGCAGTGGTTAGCACACTGGACTCGCATTCGGGAGGACGACGGTTCAATCCCGTCTCCGGCCATCCTGATTTAGGTTTTCCGTGATTTCCCTAAATCGCTTCAGGCAAATGCCGGGATGGTTCCTTTGAAAGGGCACGGCCGATTTCCTTCCCCATCCTTCCCTCACCCGAGCTTGTGCTCCGTCTCTAATGACCTCGTTGTCGACGGGACGTTAAACACTAATATCCTCCTCCTCCATTGTCACTTGAACCTAGAAATGCACTGTTGTAAAAAAGTTTTAGTTCCGAAGCAATGTTCATCATATTTAATTCTTAAAGGATATACTAAGAGACAAAAGCGGCGCAGGTGCCATAAAGTTGTGCTTTAGTAACCTAGGCAAAAAAATAAAAAAATTAATAAAAATAAAAAAGGATTTCTGAGTCTTATCATTTATACTACGAATTTTTTGCAGGCGAAATTACAGACAATGTTTTTGGAAACTGTCTGTAAATGCTAATAGGAGGAAGACTGGATGATGTTCATACAGAAATTATACAGATGAAAGATTAACTGAGACTTTGAATGAAATAAAATCACATACAATTTCAACAGAAAATGCTGCTGAAAGGTGAGCTATTTTTCTTTTGGGTCTGCTTAAAAGATTGAATATCACTGTGAAAATTGGCCTAAATTTTTTTTTTTGGTAAGGTATGCAATATTGACAAATATAATTGGTCAAAATACTTCTGTCTCCAGGGCATCAATTCACGAGAACGAAATTAACCAATTATTTCATAATTTAAAGAGATAACTGGCTGGAATTCCAAATTCCAATACTTGGAGCTATGGCTGAACTAATCTCACCGATGACCCTGGTGATTCGAAAGTAATTATAAATCCTATTACTAAGTACCTCGAAAGGCATCAAAACTCCAACAAAGTCTGCTCATCTTTCACGTTTTGTGGCTAGTTGGGGGACAGCTTGCTCCAATGCACGTGAAGTCCACAAAACTTTTGCGGGAAGGAGGTCTCAACAATTGAGGACTGGTTCATGGGTGGTTCATGAGTGCAGTGCTTCCAATTCTGACGAGAAAAAGCCGTCACTAGAGAAAATCTTAGTTCCATCACAAATATAGAAGTGATTGCTGCAGCCTCTGGATTTGACATTTTTTCAGTCGCTACAACTTTTAACTCCATGTCTAATGTCATATTGTGTTTTGCTTTACTTAAGTCTTTGGGAAGTCGGAATTGTACTCGACCCCCATGCAGTGGCAGCTGCTGTGTAAGAGCACAAGAGCACGTGGACACCCTAACTTTCGACACCTTACGGGTTTGTTGATTATTTTTCTTTGAATGCTGTTGACCGTAACACAGATTCTGCAATCTGAAGGATATGGCACTTAAATCTGCTGTGCTACTGCTCCTCTAGACTTTTTGAAACTTGGCATCCAGGTCGTGAGCACACCTACGGTTGTGCACGTTTTAAGGTGCTTTTGCTCATGCGCAACTCGCGTTACGTAATTGCCATATGAGCCAAATACATACGGATTTGATAAACACAGGTTGCGATGTGCAAAACTAGCCCTTGCCACTCAACTACAATTTTACCTCAGTGCCAGCAGGTGGTAGCACACTGCGGCAGACTTTTACCCCCGTTTGCTAGATGATAGTACACTCCTCAGAAAAGTAAAACTATGAGGACAGGTCGTTGGGTGCCTCAGCTGGTACAGAACTTGCTGCGAAAAGTAAAGGTCCCGAGTTTGGGACATCTTTAATCTGCCTGGAAGATTCATATCAGCGCACATTCCGCTGCAGACTAAAATTCTCATTTTGTGAACAGAAAAGTTACCACGAAAAGTTAGCCGCAATCCTTTGATTGAGAGAGTGCTGAAATTAAATAAGTGTGACTAAAAGCGAACGTTTAACAAGGAAGTGTTCAGTTTGCATAAGTTGTTGTGTGGATGCAGCGTTAAGAATATCTGATTTTCAGCACAGAAGTAAATTCATAAACTAATACATCTGTTAGGGATCTTGTACATTTGTCCGACAAAACTGAAAAGGACGAAAACTTCCACTTGCTCAAAAATGCGAAATTGAGACTTGCAAAAGCTTACACATTATTTCGTAATTACTTAATTACGTACAAAACAACAAAATTCCACAGAAAGGGTTTTTTCTTTTGTCAAATTTTTATTATTGTTATTATTATTGTTATTATTATTATTATTGGCAGTGGCTCTAGTTGTATAAAATTGTTGATAAGCGTAACTGTTATGCAGCAAATGTTATTTATTCCATGCTCTCAAATTTATCTGAATCGAAAATCTGCAGAAAATACGTCGGGTTTAGATGCAACCGCGTTTCCTGTTACAAGATATTCCAGCAAGAAGGAGAAGAAGAAGAAAAAGAAGAAGCGGTTGACGAAAAGAGTAATAGCGATTCTGAGTCCATGATTCATCAGCTAAAATGTGGAATCGAATCACAATCATAACGCACTGAAACCACACAGAAACAGCCGTTTGACATGAAAGGGAAAGTTGTTGGCAATCATGTAAGTGTCTGTTTTGAGGGTGCATATTAGCCAGGACTCATTATACAAACCAGCAAAACAGAAGATCCTGCGAAAGCCATGCACTCATCTGGCAGCAAACGAAAATAGGATGGAGAAAAGGAGGATTTAGGCTTAGTTGGCATATGCTCTAATTTCTGTATATCTACGTCTATGCGAGTGTCGTGGATAGTTACCGTGAACCTCATCCAGTCCTCTCGCTGGTGGATCCATCTTCGAATTCTATCCCAGACATACCGCATTGTGGAACGTCCTCTACACACCGTTCTGGATAGCCTGCAGAAAGTGTCATCACTTCTGTCTCTAAGCGGGTCGTGGGTTGTGTTTCAAAAATGAACAGCATAGAGACAGAAGTGATGACACTTTCTGCTGGACTTGACCATCATTTTGCAGGACTACGCTCAAGCACGTACAGTGCAAGCTTTTACTGATTTGTTTGACTGATGGCAATAGACCGCGCCGCTCGAACTTCAACACAGTTGGCACTGCTAAGAGTATCATACGACTTCCATATCGCTGGCAATGGGTTATACACTATGCTGGTGACTATTTTGAAGGTCAGTAAAACTTTGAAACACGTATCTGTTTTGTTCGAGCTGTAAATAAATGGTTTCCACTACTAGAGCTACAACCCTCTTATAAAGTAGACACCACTTAAATTATAACTCGTTGTTTCACCTTGAAACGATAGTGTTTATCCCCACATTTGAGTAGATTGGCTGAAACAGGCTGTGATGACCAAATTGCTTAAAATATAGAATGGAAGAATCTGCTGCTGTTGTGAATGATTGTCTGCTGTATGACAGAAACTTTACAGACAGGTCAATAGAGGGGAGTAATGGAGCAAAAATGTCAAATGCAAGTGGTCAGACAGTGTTTGTTTTCGATGTATTGGAAGAAAGAGAAATGCGGCAAAATCTTGTAGGAGGTTGTTACGATGTAAAGTCAGTCGGGAATGACAGAGAAGAGATGGCTGTGAGAAGACGTCAGCCAATCGCAAGCTGAGCGACCCCTCTCCAGCACAACAATGCGACAGCAGCGCCCCCAATGCGAAAAGAACACAAGCGCCACACCCGACTGGTCGTGAATCAGTTCAGTAACAGCTTCAAGATTAGGCCCTTGTATAGCAGCGACTTAGGACAGTCTGTACTGAAGAAACTTGCTTAATTTGTATATCGCTCTTTGTTTGCAACATATCTTTGTGATTGCAAAGTTAAGTACTGTCTCTTTTCATTTTGTAATATGAGTTGGATTTGATTGTCTAGCGAACCGAGTACTAATGATTCCTAGACACTCCTTATTTGGCGATAAGTCTGGAGACATGAAAGAGGTTCTATTACAAGACAGGCTCTCACGATTTTTTTCGTAAACGACAATGTGATATAACATTGCACTGCTAAGACAGGACCTGCCAAAGCATACAAAAGAGCAATGTCCTCTTGTTGTCGAACGTAAAATGATTGTGTTTTCTTCCGACATGTGAGCAAATGGCATGAAAGGCTGTATTCTGTAATGTCTGAAATATTTGTAATACACTTGTGCTTGACAGTTTAGTAACAGACACTGATTTGAATATGAGAGATGTTCTCAGGTCACGTAATTTATCCATCAAGCTGCGAGACATTGCTTAACATAGGTGTTTTTTCTTCGGAGCTTAAATTCTCGCTTTTTCTTTTTTTACTCCAATGAAGGTTTGAAATAATGATGACATTCTGTGGTGATTAGTAGTTTGTGCAGCAAAATAGTGGACGTTTTTTGCGATTTTACCAGGGTGGACAACCTCTGCCATCTGGTCACCTATAAATGGTGGCAGTGTTATAGTTCTTTTCACTTCGTTGGATGTTGCAAGATAATGAGATGCAAATTGGATCCGCAGTTGAATGTAAAAACTACACCAATTTTGCTCGTAAAACTAAAAGGAAATGGACTGCGCCTATTTTCGTGGGGATAGAACATTTATTATCGTTACAATTGTGTTTTTTTTAATAGATGCTCGCTTATAAGAAATCTATCGACATTAAATAAAAGTGTCTTCCTCGCAGAATTCCTGTCGTGGGTGGCATGCCTTCTGTGTGCGAGGTCGCTGACGCAGGTGCATCCTGACCAGGGGGTGGCAAATGAAGCGGTGCCATGCAGATATGTTTTAGATAAACAAACAAGTAGCATTTGGGGTGGCCTTCATTTACCTCATATTGTTTAGTTGACTTAACATCTTTTTGTGTTGGCAGAGGGCCGATGCCTGGACCATCGCCTCAAGGCAAACTGGATACCACTCGTCTGCCGGCACAAGGGTGGTAGGCCACAGATGAATGTGAGGCGCGCGGTAGCAGTTGACCATCTGAAAAAGCCTGTGTCCCGCCCTAGCTGGAGGGAGGAGGGGAGGGATGAGAGGAGGTGGGAGTGCCTATAATTTTGCTAGCTCCTAGCCAAACATCGAGACGAACACACATGTTCAGCTGCCATCGCTTTCTCGTGTTGCGGCATTTTGGGATGACGATTTTACTAGTACATGTGTTGCATTATGAACTGTTGATTACAGGTTCTGATTTTTTTTCATGAGAATTTCGATGTGTAATTAGAACAATGAAGCATTTTACATCACTTGTGGTAGCGTGTATTGACTTAGATTGCCTCAGCTGCTGGGTATTGTCAATCAGCGCAGGGGGAGGCGTCTGTAGTGAGCACTGACATCAAACAGTGACAGACACAGTCTTCAGCTGTATGCTTACAGGTCATACAGTTATTAAACTTCTCTCTGTCCAACACCAGCATCTCGTCAGTTCAACATATTTCCCTCCAAAAAGAATAAAGACAGTGCCTTCCACTTGTGATATTATTGAATTTCAGACATTTTGCATACGAGAAAAGGACAGCCACCGAGCTGTAGTTTGTAGTGATACTAAGCATGACAACACGAGAGTAAAGAAACGAAATCTGTTTATAACGTGCGCCTACACCAAGACGCGCGGCCAGCGTTTAAAAGGTACTTTTAAATACTATGACTCGCTGGGCGCAGATATTTAAAATCATTGCCGCAGCGCTTGATAGCAAGAAGCTGAGAAACAGAAGAAGAACAATTTATCATTTGTTAGGAAAATTCTAGAGTCTTTATAGTTAGTTGTACTTCTGGTCGCCGATATGTTAACATGTACTTCATTACCTTTGATGTTTGATCGCCGACTTGTTAAAGACGTGTTGTGTAGCACCGCTACAAGTTATATTTCATTTAGTGTGAAAAACCACGTTATCATCAAGAAAGAAAACGCTTTTGTAAACCTTGAGACGATAAAAAATACTTACGCGCACGCCAGGACATTTAATTTTTACAAAATATCACACATACAAAAGCAGCGATTGTTGGACTGCTCCATGTATGAGAAAAACATAAAAATGTAAGTTTTGTATTCATTGTAAATTTGTTAATGTTTATAGTTTAACGCCTTTGTTCTTTGAGAATATATTGATGCTTCACTGTACAGAAAATCTATGCTTATTCTTTTCATTAAATTAATCACAAATAATGTTTATGTTTAAATGAACTTTGTTGCAGGTTCGCTCTTTATCGCGGTGTCTCGGTTGTATTTGGGAGACCATTAATGTGTTCAATTTCCGATCTGACAACTCTTTTTTTACAACATTTTACTGTTTTGCAATCATTTCCAATTTTTTATTATTATTCAAATAGGTCCCTTAGGTAATTTCATTGAAGAGTCTGATTGCGTGAAAGCAATCCGGGTTAAGAGGTCATTTGAGAAACTATTTTCACGCAATCAATCTGTACGTCTCCTGAACACAATCGAGAACCGACGCATCGTCGATCATTCATTAATTTTTCTCTCTTTCCAAGTCGTACCAAAAAACGGCAAAGGAGAACTGCCGTGAGTACGCAATCTAGTGTTAAAGGTTGCATTCTTTATCTTGTCGGCAAACATTGCCATAAATTATCATCATCAATGTTATATTTGGTTAAAAGTGAAAAGCAAAAAAAAACCTTTTAGCGCTAGATGTGGCGCCCGAACAGGGACTTGACTAAAAAAACTAATATGTTCTTTTTATTTTCATGCTACCATCTGGAAAAAATTGGAAGCCAAAACCAGTGATTAAAAAAAAAAAAAAAAAAAAAAAGGACGCATATGCAGAAAATCGCAGTAAGAATCCACAACAGCAATAAATAGCAGCGCGCAAGACAACTAATGTGAGTACGATTTTTCATTACGTTTGAAGCTTTGCGTACCGAGCATTCAGTCGGCTCGTGGCATTCACTCTCAACGCTTTTTTTCCTTTTCCTCAAGCAATTTAATTTCCAATTTCTGTTTCCTTTTGCTATTAGATCCGCCTCTATCTCATCATTTCGCTTACAATAGTTAAAAATGGTTAGCAAGAATTTCCATTGTTGTGCATTTTAGTGAATCACAATGGCCGCTATCTGTGCCAGTTTCAGTGCTCTATAAGTGTTTTTCATTTATTTTATCACTCCCGTTGCCATATTGGCATTTTCGTGTGTCAGAGTTTCAATTGTTTATAACGCGCAAGCAATATCTGTGAAATCAGGACGCGAAATCCTTGGCGCACCTGACAAGTGAAAATCATAACTAAAAAAAAAAATTTCTTTTCTAGCTCGTGCAGTGTAACTACTTTAAATTTACGATGGCTAATGAGCAACCAAGGCAACTTAGACCGCGCGCGGGTGTAAACAAACCTGAATCTCGTAGTGAGGGAACAACAGACGACGAAGCGACACGTGAGCTGTCGGCGCCACAGACCGCGTCGCAGTCACGTGAATGCTCGCTGTCAGATGTACTGAAATTGTTTGCTGTAATGAAAACCAGTTTTGAAGCAAACATGGCACAGTTAACAAACCAAAGTGACAATATTGAAACGCAAATCAGTCAGTTAACAAACCAAAGTGACAATATTGAAACGCAAATTAGTCAGTTGGCAAATCAAAGTGACAGCAGGTTCAACAGTTTAGAATCAAGGATAGAGGACACTCAAGTGCGAATGAACAATATAAATTCTGTTATTACCGACATCCAAGCACAAATCAAAAATTCGAATGACACCATGGAGGAAAAAATTAAAGCCATTACCACTGCTTACGCAAGCGAGCTAAACGCAAGCGTACACGCAAAAATTGATAGTGTTCTTTTGACGGTGGAATCCGCCGAGACCAATTTTGGTAGCAAGTTCATAGATATGCAGGCCCAAATAGATGTGTGTAAATCAACTGCGAGTGACTCTTTGAAACATTACAGTGATGTTTCAAAGAGAGTAAGCCAATTGACAGAAAGTGTCAACCACGTTGGCGAGCGAGTCGAAGACCTTGCTCAGCAAATATCCGATATCAATATTGACAAAAAGATCGCAGATGTCAACACCGGTATAAGCAATACACTTAATAGCGAATTTGAAGAGTGGATGCAATCCAAAGAACAGTACATTGTCAGCAAGGTACACGCTGAACTAAAGGGTACGGTTAAATCTGCTACAGCAGAAATCTTGACCGCTCCCGGTACTTCTGGTGACACTTTAACCAGTGAATTAGGTGAAATCAGACGAGCATTTAGCCACGATCTTCCGGAATGGAAACGTCAGCTAAGCAATGATATAGATCAACTGAAACGACAAGTTACGGAATTGCAAGGTGACAATCAAAGTGAGTATTCGCTACCGCCAAAACACGATAATAGTCATTATCCCGAGTGTCAGGTACAATTCTCACCAACAGTAAAAAATACGCGTGGCGAAACTTCTACGTCACGTAGTCATGCCGATCGACTAACACTCGTTGAACTAATGCGAGACGAGAGTGTGCTAAAACACAGTTTTTCAGCCTTTTGTACCTGAAAAACGAAATATACATCCCATGGTATTTCTAAAATCATTCACAGGTGCTTTTCCGGAATCATGGAACGACAGGCAGCGGATACAGTTCATCTTAGGCTATGTACACGGTGAAGGATCAATTTGGGGTACAGAAATAATAGACAAATGTCACACCTATGCAGATTTTGAAAAGCATTTTTTGAATAAATTCTGGAGTTCAGGTATACAACAAAGACTCCGAAAGGAGGTTTACAACGCCGAACCTTTCAACACCAAAGGAGGAGGTTTGAGACGTTATTTTGAAAAATATCTACGTAAAATTCAGTATTGGGACACGCCCATTTCAACCAAAGATGTAATTATGATCTTAAAGTCAAAACTTCCTGTGTCAATATGAGAAAAACTAGTTAATGTGAGTGAAGAAGACCTAGAAGCCTTTCTGTCTGTTCTTGACAATTTGGATATGATCTATGAGGATGTGCGTGCGAGCGCGCGGAATAATTATAATAATGGACCGCCCGCTCCGCAGCAGCACGTAACAAATTGCGTCAATGGAATGTCGTACCAACATAACACGGGACAACCAAACGCTCAGCCTTACGGCAATCATAACAGTTTCAGCCGCCGTAACGGAAAACAATATAACAAATATCCACACCAGAATAGATACAATCCGATTTATCAAAACACACAGCAGCAATACGGTAATTCACCGATAAATCACAACGGTAATTAACTGTACCAGAGCAACAAGACGAATAATGGAAATCGTCACAAGGGAAAGAAATGGAACAATTATAACAGACCACAACAGTACAGTCAGCCGAGTCACTTCACTCCCTCTCACCAAATGAATTTTTCACAGCCGAAAAATGCGACATTTTCTCACCAACCCAACCAACAGTTCAGGAACAATAGTCAGGACAATTCGTCGCATGCTTTTCCTGACACCGCCGGTCATAATAGCCAAGGAAATCCGACTATTTTTTACACACAGGCGAGCCAAGCACCAAACGCGATGTCAAATAACAAGCAATCGAGAGATGCGAGGGATACGAATGCAAATTTTCGACCTGGTATGTTGCAAAATACTAGTCAAGTAAAAATAACTGACATTTCAGCTCAACCCCAGTCGGAAAACCATTAGCTGCTTTTCTAGGCCTCCATGGGGAAGTTGCGGAACCAATAAGCTCTCATATCTTTAATTACTCATGCCAACCTAAGAAAAACGGCGCATGACAAACACATTAGCAAAGTCTTATCGTATCGTATAAATGAACTAGTGCTATTAAAGACCCACTTCAAACCATCTTTGATTCATCATAAGAATCGCAAGTGGCAGCACTTGTATGAAGGACCATATATTATATTAAGAAAGCCGCACATTGGTTGCTATCTATTAGCTGACCCTGTATCTGGACGAATAAAAGGATTGTTTCATCACGCAGACAGAAATACCGAGTCAACCATTGAAGATATCTGTTAAGCTCCTAAAATAAAATATACACACACTATAAGTTGTCTACTATATGTGAAGTAACAACGTATGTAAGAGTAATGCACAGGACTAACACCCTGTTGACCTGCCACACAAGATAAGTAATTTATATGAGCACCTTAAGTAAAACACATTTATTGTAGGAGAGCAAGATTTGCCTTAGATGTAAGTTAGTTTTAAGTTAATTGAGCCATGAACGGCCACAGCCGAAAGAGCTGACAAATAAATATTATAGTAGGGACGTGCTAAGTGCCACCTGCTATCACTAGTTTTAAGTATAACAAAGCTCTCTCCTCTTGAATGAAATAAATTAAAATGATCATTCAGACCAGAATGATTGCTCGTAGGTAAAATATATATATATATATATATATATATATATATATATATATATATTTTAAGGTCGCTTACTCTAATGAGGTAAATGTTATGTTATGCATAAGGAGTGTGTGACAACAAATTTTATGAGACCACCTATGAAACGTAGCAGGCAAAAAGCAGCAGCTTAGCATATAAGAATCAAGTAAGTCAATAACGATCCAGGTAGCACGAAAGAAGTGCGCAACTCAATTATTTTATTATAATACGGAGAAAACCGTATACGCACATAAGAATTTTACGGCACAGTGCAGCTGAAATACTTACAAAGATCATTTATAAATAAACTAATTTAGTACTAGAAATATCTATTTCAGGTCCTCGAGGTATGACGATTTTTTTTTTTTTTTTTTTAGAAAACCAATTTTACGATACATGGAACAGAAGATTGTTAACAGACACAGTTCACTGCTAATGCATGGTTTAAGTAATTTTAGATATGTATAGAAAATTGTTTAGAGAGCTGGATCAGACGACACTGAAACTACTGTATCGATTTAATTATACTATTTGTTATGAAAAACTAAGGTGATAATAATTTATGTTAAGCTCATCATATCATACGTCATTAACACTGTGTCTTCAAATCTCTTCACTCCATAAAAGTCTTTTGTGTTTTCCTCTAACCAGTATCCTTACCATCCTACCTTATCCAGTAGAGAAGTGAATTTTACGGGCTGGTTGCATGATTGATACATACAGGCTATACGAATGGATAGTCGTGACACATTGGTTGTCGACGGGCTATGCTTATTCTCCGCAAATTGCGAGTTCAGTTGCACGACAGGGAACACCAAGCTTCCTAATTTCCCTAATGGTAGTTTGAACACGAACTGTTCATCACGTAAACGAAGCCACATTGACTATGTCTTCAAACTAACGACGTAATAGAGAGAAAATAAAAGGGCTGAACTTGAGAAAAGAGTAACTATTGTAAAAAGAAAAGAATAACAAGATTTCGAACAAAGTGTAAACCTAAAGTGCCTTGGAAGCACAAACTACGAACAGGAGACACGCTTTTCGTCAGGCCTTGTAGTCACAGAGACTAAATATTTCTTTGTAAATAATTTTTAGACATGATATGTACACTAAATGTTAACTGTACTTTGTAGTAATAATGCAGTCAGTAATAAATGGACACGTATATGCTGCTGCGTGTGAACCGACAATAGACAAGTAATTAATAGGCACGTATAAAAGTGGTGCGGTGAACCTTAACATGACGACCAAATAAATGTGAACACGAATTAATAATAACGTGTGAACTGAAAAGGTGATAACTCCGAGGACACGTGTAAAATACCGCGTGTGAAGTAATGTTATAAGTACCTGTACCACGAAACCACGATGTAGAAAGCCGAAGAGTGAAAGTGAATAAGTGTTGTACTTACCACAAACGGTACTGTACGCCTTTCCACGGACACATTCTTCGAAACAGCTGCGGAAGTCGCCGCATCTGGCTGCTTCCGTAATCCAGAGTCGACGAAAAACTGTGTAAAAACTGACACCACGCCTAGTAGATACCAAACGCTTTGATTCTCGCAGAATACTGCTGCTAGCGTTGTGGAACTGTCAAGTTATTATCACGTGATTGTGACCAACGGTAACACTGTGTACGCTGAGCGCTCAACAATCAATTTTTCTTTGCACAACGAGCGCGGATGCCAAAGGTGTTTGAAATGCATTCAAAATAAAATATGATATAGCAATGAATTAAGCACTCATGTACCTTGTGAAATTATAAAGGCACTAATCGGAAGGGTCTTAAGCTCGATTTTGACAATTGTTACCGAATTTACTGACCAGGCCGAGTAATGACGAGAACGTGTCGAACCAAATAAAACCAGAAAAATAGATAAATGTGAGAATTAAGCATTCCTAAGAGAATGAGACCTTATGTACATAAACAATTGTTATCCTTACCTAATCCAATTTTCTTGTAGACTAAGTTATTAGTAAGTAAGCACATTCTAATACAGATTTTTTTTCTGTATTTTTCATGTACGAAAACATAAGTGGAAGCACGGACATGTGTCAAGTGAAATAGAGTCCGCCACCATACGGCTCAACATATTGCAGAACCAATCTTCCAGTTCCTGACCCACGACGTATTTCCAACGCAACATCGCACCCCGACAACTACTCCAACTTCCACAGTGAAAGTGATGCCCTACTTTTCCTCCACTGTGAAAGTGTAATGAATTTCCCCACTCAAGTGCAGTGCTATCATTTATACCCGAAATTCTACCACTCCCAGTGCAACTCATACCTACCCAAGTGTAGTGAAACATTTTTTTTGCAGGTCATGAAAGCCACAAATAAGTAAAGTGCTACGTATTTACTGCAAGAAATCTTCGACGAAAAAACGACAAAAATATTCCTGTAATATGTCATTGAAAAACAAGAATGTCAATTTTTTGTAACATATTTTTTCCACGAGTGCACACAGCACCCAGACTTCCTGCGAAGTCAAGTAATTTATTTCTTTGTTATTTTTTAATTTTATTATGCCATGTACAGTATATTTATGTATGTGTATCTTTATCTTAATTTCATTATCTTTTACCGAGAAATGAACATTTGTTATCCTTGTACAATACATTAGAAAGAGCACAGTTCAATTGTCATGTAGTTACCCTATGGACAAATTTCTATCAATTTCAGTCGTACGAATATACTTACCTGATACACTGTATGTTAACCACTTTGCCTGATGTAGTGTGTAAAATCTATTGTAAAGAATTTTTGCAAGTAATAGTAACTTGTTTCACGAAAGCAATAATATCACGACTACGCGTGAGTCGCGATGATCCTGACGGAGTCATCGCTCCTCACGCGGGAAGCAATGTGATATTATTGGATTTCAGACATTTTGCATATGAGAAAAGGACAGCCACCGAGCTGTAGTTTGTAGTGATACTAAGCATGACAACACGAGAGTAAAGAAACGAAATCTGTTTATAACGTGCGCCTACACCAAGACGCGCGGCCAGCGTTTAAAAGGTACTTTTAAGTACTATGACTCGCTGGGCGCAGATATTTAAAATCATTGCCGCAGCGCTTGATAGCAAGAAGCTGAGAAACAGAAGAAAGAACAATTTATCATTTGTTAGGAAAATTCTAGAGTCTTTATAGTTAGTTGTACTTCTGGTCGCCGATATGTTAACATGTACTTCATTACCTTTGATGTTTGATCGCCGACTTGTTAAGACGTGTTGTGTAGCACCGCTACAAGTTATATTTCATTTAGTGTGAAAAACCACGTTATCATCAAGAAAGAAAACGCTTTTGTAAACCTTGAGACGATAAAAAATACTTACGCGCACGCCAGGACATTTAATTTTTACAAAATATCACACATACAAAAGCAGCGATTGTTGGACTGCTCCATGTATGAGAAAAACATAAAAATGTAAGTTTTGTATTCATTGTAAATTTGTTAATGTTTATAGTTTAACGCCTTTGTTCTTTGAGAATATATTGATGCTTCACTGTACAGAAAATCTATGCTTATTCTTTTCTTTAAATTAATCACAAATAATGTTTATGTTTAAATGAACTTTGATGCAGGTTCGCTCTTTATCGCGGTGTCTCGATTGTGTTTGGGAGACCATTAATGTGTTCAATTTCCGATCTGACAACTTTTTTTACAACATTTCACTGTTTTGCATTCATTTCCAATTTTTTATTATTATTCAAATAGGTCCCTTAGGTAATTTCATTGTAGAGTCTGATTGCGTGAAAGCAATCCGGGCTAAGAGGTCATTTGAGAAACTATTTTCACGCAATCAATCTGTACGTCTCCTGAACACAATCAAGAACCGACGCATCGTCGATCATTCATTAATTTTTCTCTCTTTCCAAGTCGTACCAAGAAACGGCAAAGGAGAACTGCCGTGAGTACGCAATCTAGTGTTAAAGGTTGCATTCTTTATCTTGTCGGCAAACATTGCCATAAATTATCATCATCAATGTTATATTTGGCTAAAAGTGAAAAGCAAAAAAAAAAAAAACCTTTTAACGCTAGACACTCCACCCTTTTTTCCTGCGAGCTTGTAGGAGAAGGGCAGAGTTAGAGCACATTTGCCACTAGTTTTGAGTGGTATTGTGAAATTTTTCCCAGCAAGATAACACCAGTTTCATGGCAGCGTCAATTTTGAGCTGTATTGCGATTTTAGACACTCCTTTTGTAGCGCTATGCATATAGTTGTGTCATTAGGACCGATCTTTATGATTAATCACATACTTCACACTGACCTTTACTTCAGTTTACCAACAAAAATAGAGAAAGTATACTAACCTAATCTTGCTCTCCTGCGAACTGGACAGTTTCTATGTTTTGGTGGATGCACTTGGGCTTTCCATCCAGAAGGGACAGGGTTGGAGTCCAAGAAAGGGCACCACCATTTTGAATGCCTGCCAGTTCCCTAGTGGGCGTGGGATATCAGCATAGCCTTGGGACAAAAAAAAAAAATAAATAAATAAAAATCCCAGCACTTTTGAAATTCCCGCCAGGATGGTGGGTTGGTGAGGTGGAGGGGTGGGAGAGGCCAGGGTGGAGACCTACATCCCACTGAAGAAAACACATCTACATCCATACTCGGCAAGCCACCTGACAGTGTGTGGCGGAGGGTACTTTGAGTACCTCTATCGGTTCTCCCTTCTATTCCAGTCTCGTATTGTTCGTGGAAAGAAAGATTGTCGGTATGCCTCTGTGTGGGCTCTAATCTCCCTGATTTTATCCTCATGGTCTCTTTGCGAGAAATACGTAGGAGGGATCAATATACTGCTTGACTACTCGGTGAAGGTATGTTATAGAAACTTCAACAAAAGCCCTTACCGAGGTACTGAGCGTCTCTCTTGCAGAGTCTTCCACTGGAGTTTATTTATCATCTCCGTAACGCTTTCACGATTACTAAATGATCCTGTAACGAAGCGCTCTGTTCTCCGTTGGATCTTCTCTATCTCTTCTATCAACCCTATCTGGTACGGATCCCACACCAGTGAGCAGTATTGAAGCAGTGGGCGAACAAGTGTACTGTAACCTACTTCCTTTGTTTTCAGATTGCATTTCCTTAGGATTCTTCCAATGAATCTCAGTCTGGCATCTGCTTTACCGACGATTAATTTTATATGGTCATTCCATTTTAAATCAGTCTTAATGCCTACGCCAAGATAATTTATGGAATTAACTGTTTCCAGTTGCTGACCTACTATATTGTAGCTAAATGACAAAGCATCTTTCTTTCTTTGTATTCGCAGCACATTACACTTGTCTACATTGAGATTCAATTGTCATTCCCTGCACCATGCGTTAATTCGCTGCAGATCCTCCTGCATTTCAGTACAATTTTCCATTGTTACAACCTCTCGATATACTACAGCATCATCCGCAAAAAGCCTCAGTGAACTTACGATGTTATCCACAAGGTCATTTATATATATTGTGAATAGCAACGGTCCTACGACACTCCCCTGCGGCACACTTGACATCACTCTTACTTCGGAAGACTTCTCTCCATTGAGAATGACATGCTGCGTTCTGTTATCTAGGAACTCTTCAATCCAATCACACAATTGATCTCATAATCCATCTGCTCGTACTTTGTTCATTAAACAACTGTGGGGAACTGTATCAAACGCCTTGCGGAGGTCAAGAAACACGGCATCTACCTTGGAACCCGTGTCTGTGACCCTCTGAGTCTCTGGACGAATAGTGCGAGCTGGGTTTCACACGATCGCCTTTTTCGAAACCCATGCTGATTCCTACAGAGTAGATTTCTAGTCTCCAGAAAAGTCATTACACTCGAACATAATACGTGTTCCAAAATTCTACAACTGATCAACGTTAGAGATATAGGCACAATCTAACATAACAGTCGCGACACTCACTGCTGTAAAAGTTGTTGCCGTTTGACAGATGGAGCGACACTAGCGCTCCAAGCGGCAGGTAAGGTGAACGTCAGACGCGTCGTAAGCATAATGTTTGTTTACATCCATTTCCTACGTAATTTCCTAATTATTCGAGTTGTTTTCTTGCCCCCAAGAGCTTGTGTACTATCAGAAGGCATACATGTTTCTAAAAATGTTTCTAAAATAAGCGCAAGTATGGACAAAAACCATGAATAGAGTGGCAAGCTACAACACATTCGTGAAGAAACACTTGTGACATTGGACAGAATTGCAGCTTACCACGTTGATATCAAAAGAATATAAACACACAGATTCAAATGTAAGAAGCACAGACATGTACCTCTACATGCAAAAGCGATCGACAGCTCGTTTATCGTTCTGTAGGCCTACTGTGTTTGTCATTGTCGCCTGTTGCCACAAGTACGACGTTCATCTTTACCTTATTCTAAGTGGGACAAGCAACTGCCAAATAGTGGGAGAAATAGGCTGAAAACATTATAATGAGCTGATTACATTTCACGAAAACCCAAATATTTGAATAATTTTCCAACAATCTGTCTGTAGGCACTTTCCTTGTCCCGTAGTAGTTTCGCTCGAAGTCTAGCGATCTGCACATTCTGACACTTTACACGCTTTTGTAAGACACGAACAGCTGCACTTAATCTAACCACTTCATCGTCAAAGTAGGTCTGTGTTGATGATTCACACGAATCTGACTCTGATACATGGAGAGTTGAACTGGCTGCTTCTGTGTCTTAGGACTGTTTGACAGCTTTAGATTGACTGTCGAATCTTTGTGGCAGTTTCCTCTTCATCGTCAGTTGCGGTGGCTTATTTGGAATGTCAAAAAGTGTGGGTACTGCATTCCACACGAGATTGTTATTGTCTTTGTTCATGAACTGGTTTTGTTCGAAATGTAGCGAACAGAACCTAATATTATTATATAGGTAACTGGGTCTTTCTTCATCTGGTCTTCTCGTCTGCTATTAACTAGCCATTTTCTGCTCCTAAAACGAAACATTCATCATTTATACACATATACTTTGCAAGTGAATCCTGACGATACAGTTTAGTAACATGATGGTATATACCTCTCAGGATCTTGAGGAAACCTAAAAAGACAGCTGTGGTGTCTTCTTCCTGTTGCTGCTGCAATTTATTGCACTACAAACGCTCCCGATTGTAAAAACCATTGTATAAATCAAAATAAACAATCACTATTCACTTTCACGATCGCGCAGAACTCACGGTTCAACCTACCGGCCGCTTTGGGCGCTGCTGGCGCTGTAGGCAACAAAATCGAGGCGAAGTGTCGCGACTGTTTTTTAGACTGTGATATAGGCCTATAGCTCTGCACATCTGTTCGACGTCCCTTCTTGAAAACGGGGATGACCTGTGCCCTTTTACAATCCTTTGGAACGCTACGGTCTTCTAGAGACCTACGGTACACCGCTGCAAGAAGGGGGGCAAGTTCCTTCGCGTACTCTGTGTAAAATCGAACTGGTATCCCATCAGGTCCAGCGGCCTTTCCTCTTTTGAGCGATTTCAATTGTTTTTCTATCCCTCTGTCATCTATTTCGATATCGACCATTTTGTCATCTGTGCGACAATCTAGAGAAGGAACTACGGTGCAGTCTTCCTCGGTGAAACAGCTTTGGAAAAAGACATTTAGTATTTGCGTCTTTAGTCTTTCATCCTCTGTTTCAGTACCATTTTGGTCACAGAGTGTCTGGACAGTTTGTTTTGATCCAGCTACCGCTTTGACATAAGACCAAAATTTCTTAGGATTTTCTGCCAAGTCAGTACATAGAACTTTACTTTCGAATTCATTGAACGCCTCTCGCATAGCCCTCCTCACACTACATTTAGCTTCACGTAATTTTTGGTTTGTCTTCAAGGCTTTGGCTATGTTTATGTTTGCTGTGAAGTTCCCTTTGCTTCCACAGCAGTTTTCTAACTCGGTTGTTGTACCACGGTGGCTCTTTTCCATATCTTACGATCTTGCTTGGCATATACTCATCTAACACATATTGTACGATGGTTTTGAACTTTGTCCACTGATCCTCAACACTATCTGTACTTGAGACAAAACTTTTGTGTTGAGCCGTCAGGTACTCTGAAATCTGCTTTTTGTCACTTTTGCTAAACAGAAAAATCTTCCTACCTTTTTTAATATTTCTATTTACTGTTGAAATCATCGATGCAGTAACCGCTTTATGATCGCTGATTCCCTGTTCTGTGTTAACTGTTTCAAATAGTTCGGGTCTGTTTGTCACCAGAAGGTCTAATATGTTATCGCCATGAGTCAGTTCTCTGTTTAACTGCTCAAGATAATTTTCAGATAAAGCACTTAAAAAAATTTCACTTTATTCTTTGTCCCCGTTATGAATGTTTGAGTCTCCCAGTCTATATCCAGCAAATTAAAATCTCCACCCAGAACTATAACATGGTGGGGAAATCTACTCGAAATATTTTCCAAATTATCCTTCAGGTGCTCAGCCACAACAGCTGCTGAGCCAGGGGGCCTATAGAGACATCCAATTACCATGTTTCAGCCTGCTTTACCCGTGACCTTCACCCAAATTATTTCACATTTCGAATTTCCGTCAATTTCCTTCGATACTATTGCACTTTTTATAGCTATAAACACACCTTCCCCTTCACTGTCCAGCCTGTCTCTGCAGTATACATTCCAATTTGAGTTTAGAATTTTATTACTGTTTACATCTGGTTTCAGCCAACATTCCATCCCTAGTACTATGTGGGCATTGTGACATGACATCATTGGGATTGGGGGAGGCAGTTGGTGGGGGTGTGGGTGCTGTTGGGGGGGATGGGTTGGGGTGGTATTTAATTGATCAATTTAATTAATTTGCATATCAATTTGATATCAAAGGCCAACAACTTACCACACTGTTGAGGCAAATTGTCCTTCAGAGCTAATAGAATACACATACTTACCTAAAGACCTGCATGACTGCACTGTCCTAGTGAGCTGTGACATTTATTCAATGCAAGTGTCAGTGTATGTAATTTTTTTCTTTTTTTTTTTAATTGTGAGTTCTTACCTTTACTCCTTCCATTATTTGTGTCATCTAGATTATTTTTGATATGTTTATTTATTTTATTTTATTTTGCATATGGCAATACAGCAACAATATTTTATATAAGTACAACACTATGTAAACGAAATGTATAAAACAAAACAATGTGTAAATAGTATATGTGTAAAAAATGAGCAATAGCACAAAAGGATAAAGTACAAACACTCAAGACAAACTAACTACACGTTAAAAGTTTGGCAAGCCTGATTAGAAACTCATTCATGAATTTAAAGCTCAATATCTAGATTGCAAAGCCAATCCAAAGCAGAGGGTTTCACATATATAACCCCAGAGACAGGTCCGGCGTATCTTCTTAAGAGGCATTATGTAATTAGTTTTATCTTTGATATAAAGTTCATTGCCTTTGATTGTGGCACCATACACAATCATTAACCCAGCTTCAGGGAGGTAGGATGCCCTTCCCTATTCCTCCACTGTGGATAATTCCTGTCTGGCATGTCCTCGCAGGGGTGGGCATCCTATACTTCAGCAGGCCAGAGTGATAGGATGGCTGAGTTTAGGCAAGGACTCAATACCATGGGCTATAACATGGAACCCATACCCAGGGTTACAGGTGAAGACCGTAATCGCAGTGGCAGCAGAGAAGAAAGACTTCTGAATGGCGTAGCTGGCAGATGAGGCAACCCTCCTTTCTGGGGATTAAATGAGAAGGGAACCACTGCCTTGTGGTGGAGGAGAAACTCCAAAAGCTAAGGGAGACAACCCCAACAGAAAATCCTTTCTTGTGTTAGGCCTAGCAAGCCAGTAGGAAAGTCTTCATATGTTGCTTTCAAAACACAGAGGAGCCACGGAACAAACCACTCAGGATTTGACTCAACTGATTCCTCAAGTACTGGTGTGAATGATGGGAGACCTGATGATATTCATCAGTACAAGAAGATGAAACCAAATGGACTAAAAAATAACCTAAATTTTGGCACCCTTAATATATTAACCCTCAATGGAAAAATGGAAGAAATGACAGAGAGAAAGTTAGATATTTTGGGATTAAGTGAAATGAAGTGGAGGGGAAAAGGTGAGAAGAATTTGAGAGGAGGAGGAAAACTGTACTGGATTGGGAATAACAGGTTTGGAAGAAATGGTGTGGAGTGATGGAGATATAAGAGACGCGATCATAACCTTAAACCTTAGATTCCAAAAATAAACACTAAAAGTTATCCAGATTTATGCACCTCATGTGGGATGTAGCAAAGAAGAGAAGATGGACTTTGAAAATGAGTTAGAGAACCATATGGAGAGTGCTAATATAGTGATGGGAGATTTTAATGCACAGGCGGGCAAAGACAGAAAGGGATTTGAGCAAGTGTTGGGATGTTTTGGATATGGAGGCAGAAGTGAAGAAGGAGAAAGACTCCTGCATTTGTGCCAGAGGAATGGAATGAAAATAGCAAACAGCTGGTTTATGAAGAGAGAAAGTCATGTTATCGCCAGATACAGTTGGGATGGAAGAACCAAGAGTGTAATTTATTGTATTCTAGTAGGTAGGGAATGGGGAGAGAAAGTAACAAATGTAAAGGTAATTCCAAGTGTGAGTGCAGATGGAGACCATAGATTACTGGTAGGACAATGGAAAGTGAATCAGTGTGTGAAAAATAGAAAACAGAAGAAAGTGATGAGGATATGGGATTGGAAACTGAAGGAGACTGAAAGTGCTGAAAGTATAGAGAATTAATCACGCAAAAATTTTCAAAAGAAGTTTTCTGCGATGTAGAAAAAGAATGGAGTTTATTCAAAGACGCTTTAGTCGAAACAGCACAAAAAGTATGTGGTAGAGCACCTGGAAAGGAAAAAGTAAGACAGACAAGTTGGTGGGATGATACCACAATCCAAGCAGTTAGAAGAAAAAATGGAGCATGGAGAAATCAGTGGAAAATTAAAAATGATGAGGACCATAAAAGATATATAGAGGAAAAAAAGAAGTGCAAAGAAATAGTGGAAGCAGCAAAGAAAAAGGCATTGGAAGAGCTTACAAAAACTTGAAGAAGGTGTGAAGAGCAATAAGAAAATGTTCTATAAAATGTTCATACACAATACACCTAATAGATATTTGCCCATGGGTCTCACGGGGAGCATGCAAGGAATAAGTCCCTGCAGTCGTGCTATTCATCTGTGTCCTCGATGGCTCAGATGGATAGAGTGCCTGCCATTAAGCAGGAGATCCCAGGTTCTAGTCCTGATCAGGGCACACATTTTCAACTGTCCCAATTGTGGTATATCAACAACACCTGTCGGCAGCTGAGGTTTTCAGTTAATTATGATTTATGTGAGATGTTCAAAAAGTCTCTCTGCAGTGACATTTGATTGTTAGCTGCGCATTCCATATGCCACAGTGAATGTACCAAAATGAAACTCAGTGAAATACAAGTTATTAATTTATTGATTATTCATTTTTACTTACAAATTTTCACATTAAATGTTGAAAGTGTCCCCCCTGTGGTTGAATACACAATTAAATTCGTCTAATCATGTTTCCAAAAACAAGCTGTAACATTTCTGCTGTAACAGAAGCAGTGAAAGTGGATATGTCAGTTTTCAATTCATTGGTGGATTTTGGACAGTTTTTATAGACAATTGCTTTCGCTGAACCCCAGAAGAAGAAGTCCAGTGGTGTTAGGTCAGGCAATAGTGGAGGCCAAAGTCCCTGTGAAATTATGCAATCACCAAAAACATCAGCAAGCATTGACATTGAAATGTGAGCTGTATGTGTGGTTGCCCCATCTTGTTGAAAATAACCATTCAGTATTTCACTTAACACATGTTCTCCTATGAATGGGTACAAAATATCACTGCAGTGTTGTTGTGCTCTTATCGTTTTGTTGAAAAACCCAGGCAGGCAAACAATCATACAGCATGCATGCATATCAATCACATGGCACTGCAAAGAGAGTTTTTGAACACCCCATATAAGTAGATTGTGAATTAGATTTTGAACTCTTTTTATGACAAGATGAGAAATTTGGGTTTGCAGCATTGATAAGAAAGAGGTGAAATTCATCTGGAGTGACATGAACATCACTTGTAACTTTTACACAATGACTACCTGTACCTAATTCGGCTTTAATGACCCTCCATGCAGCCTTACATTTATTATTGGAGTTTTCAATGAAGTTATCATTTGCTCTAAATTTGGCTGATCTTATTTGTGATATGAAGTGTCTCCTGAGGCTAATGTATGCTGCATTCTCAACACTACCGTTTTTTACCTTATCATGACATATTAAAACCATTAATCTTAGCTTTTGTGTATGTGTGAACCACTTGTGTAGAGTTGTTTGACCATGCTTGATTGCTTTAGTTTTGTTGTATTCTGTAACCACTGGACAGGAGGTATTGAAAATTTTAGGTAGAATACTACAAACCTACTGCAAGCCTCCTCAACACTGTTGGAAGCATGTTCCAGTTTAGTACCTCCAGCTTATCCCTGAAGCTACTTGTACTTTCATCATTTGACAGCCTAACATACTGAGTTGGTTCACAATCTCCCTTTGGTTCATTAATTGCTAGTTTTATCCATATACCTTTGTGATCTGTTAGATGGTTGACATCAAGTAGTCCCAATTCAAAGTTGTCTTTATGTACATTTGTAATAAAACTGTCTTGTAGAAGTGTAATTCGCACAGAAGCATGTTTAGCAAATTAAAGTTTTTGGATGTCTTTTTTCTTGCATCAAAATTTAAATCTCCTAAAATTACTGTCTTGTGTTTGTATATTTTCTGTACAGAGAATAAATTTATCGATACAGTCTAGAAATTGCTGGGCATCACTGTCAAGAGATTGGTATATAGGAATAACTCTGAATTTTAATGTTGGTAGTAACATGACAGCTGCTTCAAGAATATCTTTAACATATAAGTCTTTGACATCAAGTACAGTATACCATAACTCTAGATTATCACTTATATATATTAAGGAACCCACATAATCTCCACAATATCCACTGGGTCAGCAGAAACTGGTAATTAAATTAAAACATGGTGGTACAGACACATTTTTCTCTTCTCTTAACCAGTGCTCACTAATACATAACACTATCCGTTTGTTCCCATTTAGTATAACACCAAGTTCACCAGCTTTATATTTCAGAGATCTAATATTTATGTGCACAAATAAAATTGATTTTTCACTGCAAGAGGGAACATGTACGGTGTCCTGAGCCCAACTGGATGAGTATACAGTGGTCTGCCTTTCACTGGTTCTCATGTTTGGTGCGGTGGTGGTGTTATGTTTCAGTAGCAGCTAGAATATCTTGAGGCAGGCCATAAAAATAATCATTTCTCTGTGGTATTTCTTGATCCTGTTTGAGGCTCAGAAGGCAGAGTTTTTTATTTCACTTCCTGCATAATTTATCTGGCATGGATGATTTGATGCACTTGAAAACACTTCAGTGTGGGATGGCTGATTTGATGCACTACATAACACCTCACTATGGGATGGAGATGATACAGTACTTACTGAGGTTGCTGTCTTCTTATCTGCTAATGGAAGTGGTATTTTTATTGTTTGTTTTTCAAGGTTCTTGTTTGTTTCACATGCTACATAATTTATGTGGGCAGGCCCAGTGTAGGCATTTGATAACACTTTGGCATAGGATGGAGGTGGTGATTCAGTACTTTCTGTGGTTGGAAAACTAAGTGATAAATACTGGCAGACAGAAACTCCCAGTAAGTGAGCTCTTGGAGACTATCTGACATATTAAAATTATTTTGGGTTGGAAACTATAGTGCAGTCTGAAGATAAATGACTAACTAATACTGTGCTTATTTGAAAATGCACAATACTGTTGAATGTGAAAGAAAATATAATATATGTGAAAAAGCATTGCAGTGTCTTTTTCCAGATGTTTGTAATGCACAAAAATGTCTTTATATATACCATAATGATGTGTAGAAACTATATTCCCATCAGTAAAGAGCATTCAAAAAGCATTTTGTAATAGGAGGGTATTACCCTTTTGAGTTTCTGTAGGTTAGGGTAGGACACATTTTCTGTGATGTACTTATCCTACTTTTTTTACATTGCTTGCCAATGTGAACTGCAGTGTTCAACTTATGATTATTATACATATCCACTTTCAACATCTCCACTGAATGGGGATTGGTTTCTTTCATTTATTCCATTTTTGTCTTTTGATACTATATTTTTTACCACCAAAATTGATACTCACACATTAGTAGTCTTACCTTATGTCATCACTGATTTGCATCTGTGTATTGATGATCACTGTCAGTCTGAAAGGTAAAGCTGTGACTGACGAACAGTTCATATTCAGCAAACTTAATTTTTCTTTCTTGCATCTGCAAACCACTGTGAAATGCATGGGAGAGTAACTCCTATTGTACTAGTTATTAGGGTTTTTTATGTTCTATTCACTACCCATGAGCATGGTAAGAAGAACTGCGTAAGTGCCTCAGTGAACACTGTAATTAATCTAATCTTGTCCTCAGGATCCTGGGAAGCTATAGTATATTCCTAGAGTCAGCCAGTTCTTGGAACTGTATAAGTAGGCTTTCATAGGATAGTTTACAACTGTCTTGAAGAGTCTAACAGTTCAATATTCTCAGTATCTCTGTGACACTTTTCCATACATCAAGCAAACCTATGATCATTCATGCTGCTCTTCTCTGTATACATCCAACATCCCCTGTTAGTCCTATTTGGTATGGTGTTGCACACACTTGAGCATTTTTTTTTTTAGTATGGAACACACAGTTGATTTGTCAGAAATGTCCTTTGGGGACTCATTGCATTTTCATAGTTTTAACTGACAAAATTATCTCTGAAGCAAGATATGATGAAGAGTAGCATATGGGGAGTATTTAAAGTAAAATATTACATGCATTAAGAACAGAAACATTTAAATGTTGCATAAAATGGAATATTCAACATAACCACGAATTCTTCTGTTCTGGGAGGTTAAGATGTGATAACTGCAGTTGTATGCTGTGTTCAATCTAGTCAGAATATTTTCTTTTGATCTCCATGAAAAATTTTCAGTGTTTTATCATGTTTAGCTGAGGATTAAGACTTATGTATTAGGAGCATAGTACACTGACGAGCCAAAAAACTGCTACACCTTCCTAATATCATGTATGGCCCCCATGAGCATGCAGAAATGCTGCCACACACTGTGGCATGGATTCGACTGATGTCTGAAGTAGTGCTGGAGGGAATTGAAACCATGAATCCTGCAGGGCTGTCCATAAAGAGCATGAGCAGCATGTTGCAAAGCATCCCAGATATTCTCATGTCTGGGAAGTCTGGTGCCCAGCGTAAGTGTTTAAACACAGAACAGTGTTTCTGGAGCCACTCTGTATCAATTCTTTACATCCAGGGTATTGCATTGTCCTGCTGGAATTGCCTAAGGTCTTCAGAATGCACTTAGGACATGAATGCATGCAGGTGATCAGACAGGATGCTTTCATACATGTCACCTGTCAGAGCTGTATCTAGACATGTCAGGGGTCCCATATCACTCAAACTGCACATGCCCCACACCATTACAGAGCCTCCACCAGCTTGAACAACCCCTGCTGACATGTATGGTCCATGGGTTCATGAGATTGTCTCCATAACCATACACGTCCATCCGCTCTATAAAATGTGAAATGGGGCTCGTCCAACCAGGCAAAATATTTCCAGTCATCAACAGTCCAATGTTAGTGTTTAAAAGCCCAGGTGAGGTGTAATGCTTTGTGTCATGCAGTCATCAAGGGTACACAAGTGGGCCTTCAGTTCCGAAAGCCCATACCGATGTTGTTTCATTGAATGATTCACATGCTGACACTTTTTGATGGCACAACATTGAAGTCTGCAGCAATTTGCGGATGGGCTGCCCTTGTGTCATGTTGAAGGATTCTCTTCAGTCATCGTTGGTACTCTTCTTGCAGGATTTTTTCCTAGCCGCAGTTATGTCAAAGATCTGATGTTTTGCCAAATTCCAGATAGTCACAGTACACCCATGAAACAATCATACGGGGAAATCTCTACTTCATCGCTACCTTGGAGATCCTGTGTCCCATCGCTCATGTGCTGACTATAACACCACATAGAAACTCACTTATGTCTTGATAACCTGTCGTTGTAGCAGCACTAAGTGATCTAGCAACTGTGCCAGACACTTGTCTTATATAGGCATTGCCAACTGCAGTGCTGTGTTCTGCCTGTTTACACATCTCTGTATTTGAGTATGTATGCCTATACCAATTTCTCTGGCACTTCAGTATATATCCTTAATTGTTAGGGAAGGAGTGATTAGTGAGATATGGAGCTTATTTTTTTGTCAAATTTTTTTGAACAATTGAACAATTTCTTGCCACTTGACTTCTTACATTCATGCGAGATACCTTACTCATGCCGCAGGTAGTTACAGGATGAAGTAATATGAAGAGATAAAAATCACATATATAATTTTTGGTATGAATTAAGGAGTTGGAAGCTGCTACAAACAGTGATTAACATTAAAAAATATTAAATAATAAGGGTGAAAAAGGTAGGTTAAAACACTTTTAATATGTAATAATAAAAGGTGAATTTGGAAAGTAAGGTCTGATTAGGCGCGAAATGGAAACCACTGTGAAAATCCAATGGAACTTTGCACAGATGTGTTGGGCAGTGTCTTTAATGTGCCCATTGATTGCTTCACATTGATCTTTCCAGTTCAGAGTGCAAAGTGATCATGTAGAAATACATAAAACAACAGTGTCTCCTGACAATCTGTGGATCTGGCAAAAGATTGTGCCTGTAGCTATGCAGCCACATAACATACATTTTCTTCAAGACAATTTTCAGCCACATTCTGCAGGGGCAATGAAGACACTCCTGCCCCATTTTTGATGGGAAGTGTTTGATCACCTACAAAACAGCCCTTCATTGGCTCCCTCCAATGTTCACCTCTGCTTGCATGAACATTGGCTACAAAGACATTTTGGCACAAAGAAAGTTTGTACACTGCCAAGACAAATGTCCAAGTCAGAGCAGTGCCTATTTAGAGAGGCAGCTGGAAGGTGTGGTTAACTGTTGTGAATAATTTTTATTTTTATTTTTACTGTGGTTTTCATTTCACGACCAATTGGATGTTACTTTCTGAACAGCCTTCATATGTTGCTGATATCTTTATATAAAACTGGAGTGATTGGAAGGGTGTGATTTTCATCATAATGGAAATGGCCACTAGAAACAAAATTATTATACATATACTCTTCTCTATTGGTTTTGTGATCAGCTGTGGCCTTGTAAGTTTGCCTGAATTACCATGTGCGAGTATACAATTTGTAGGTACTAATCCAGAGAAATTGGTAGCATTCAGGACTGTGAACAGAATTGTGAGAGAGTCTTCATATACTTTACCTATAGGAGACAACATTTTTCTGTTTTCATCAGCTTGCAACAGAATGATTGCCTTTAGACTTTGGGTATTGGCGAAGTAGGTGCAAGGTAATTACAGGCAGCACATAGATAAGATGGTATTCTAAATCATGTTGGTAAAGATCTGAATATCAAAACAAGACAGCCAGTATATGAAAGAAATTGCAGATAACTAACAGTGATATTAATGGTGCTGAACAATTTCCTACATCTAAATCATTTACAGGACAGTCAACTGTTGTCTCTCATTTATTATCTAACAGCACAAGTATTTTTTATCTTTTACCTTTCAACACATTTTAATTTAGAATTTTACAAAATGCTTCTACAGTTCATAAAAAATAATCAGAATTCATGTTTTATAGAATGATGTATTTGACATTTCTTTTTTTTTTTTGACAGAAGACAATCCGCACAGAGAGCATCACTACCATCACCATATTCAGATCAAAGTGTAAAACACTAGAGGAACCCAGTTGTATCTTTTATACAAGTTTTACCTACTGGTAACTATTAAAAATAATAGAAGGATCACTGACTGCACTTTATTCAACAACTGTTAGCCATGTTGTTGAAAAGACACCATTTACCCTCAGAGTGGGCTCCTGTGTTCTCATATAAAAGTGTTTAACAAACTGCTCGGAAACTGAAAGCATACATATCACCATTGAGAGTACCAGAAGATGTCAACTGAGTCTCAAATTCAGATGGCACATAAGAGCCAACTATTTCATTTAAGGACTCCAGTGTGAGTCCAGTTGCATGTCATAGCATGAAACAAGATGGAGCTAAATATGCCAGAGAAATTTCTTCATTCAGCTTCATACAAAATAACATGAAAATGAAAATTTGGTGTTGGAGAATGGTTAACAGTTGTTAGTGCAAGAGTGGCAGTGGGCACATCAGTGGTAAGAATAAGTGAGACGAAAAATTACAGAATATTTGCCAAAGTGTACAAAGAAGTGGTCATTTAACAAAAGGGGGATTCTAAAAGTCTATTACAACAGTAACTTTCAGAACACACAGCCCCTACTGCAATCTTCACATGGACAACAGTTAAGAGAATATCTCCTGGCTGAAGTATTGGATGCAACCTCCACGTCTATCAACAGCAAGTAACTGAATTAACTTGTAATGGGGTACAAGAACTTTTGATATTGTATTTGACATGGAATGTAACAATATTATGAAAAGCAAAGTTGCCACTTGCCATATAGCAGAGATGCTGAGTCACAGACAGGCACAACAAAAAGACTGTCACAAATAAGCTTTCAGCCAGCAAGGCCTCCATCACTACAGTCTCTGGTAACTGAAGTGTGTGGCTTCAGTTGCCAGAGGCTTCAGTCATATGTGTGTGAGTTGCGTTTGCATGAGAGTGTATGTGTGTGTGTGTGTGTGTGTGTGTGTGTGTGCGTGTGTGTGTGATTCATTTTTGGTGAAGGCCTTGCGGGCTAAAAGTTTATTTGTGACAGTGTTTCTGTTGTGCATATCTGTGACTCAGCATATCCGCTATATGGTGAGTGGCAACTTTCCTTTGCATAATATTGATATTGTATTCACTCTGACCACAAGATGTGTAATGACAAAGTAGGTGAATTGAAACAGTCACTGATGGAGATGGTAGGCAAAATAAGAGGTACCTTTGCCCAGTACTTGTAGGTGTTGTATTGAGAGCACTCAGCCACTTGTAAAATGATGGTCATGTTCCTTTTTCAGTCTAGTTTGTATTCACTTTATACAATTTAATACGCCTATTGTACTGAAAACACTCCATTTAATTCAGTCATTCACCTTTACAGATGAATAGCCTACTTACAAGCTTGAAATAAAAGTCAGTAATGTACATTCAGGCACACAACTCTAGGCATAGTTCCAATGTAGATCAGTTCTCTAGGCTCTTCAAGGACTTGATAATTCTTAACTTACATATCAATATACCAATACATATACTTTAATCTTTATGTTAAACAGAGTAATTTAGTTGTAGAGCAGCCAGTTCATTGTCTGTCTGTGTGATGTACACTTGAGTTCAGTGACCTAGTGGTCATACAGCAGCTTGAGTGTTTCATTTTGTGACACTGATTATTAGTATCACCTTCAGCAACATTTTCCTGAGAGGTCTGGACAAGTACAGAGGGTGGAATTGCTTGCCATTGGGAGCTCCAATGTTAGGTGGGTTATGGAACCCCTCGAGGAAATAATGGAAATTTTTCAAAGAAAATTCCGCACTGGCTGTATCAATGTTTTTATTAAATCTGCAGCTGGTTTCACACCACTTATCGTTGCATCATCAGGCAATATACGCTATTTATAACATGGTAACGTTGAACATTGCCCTGTAGCCACTCCCCACAATTCACGTCCAATATACCATCATCTGGTGAAAGCGGTAGTCAAAATTTAAAAATATTTTTTAAAAATTGTTTTAAATGATGGGAGCGGCAATGACCTTGCAAGCTGAGAGGAGCTGCACAGCAGCGGACGTGGCCTGACTGACTGGCCAAAACCCGGAAAGTGCTCACGCAGTGGTGCGAAGATAGCCAGAGGCCGGATGATGTGTACAAGGTGTGAAGAGTGGGGGGTGCTGAACATTTGATAAACAATTCCTTATGTCTATTTTTTAAAAAGTCTAATACCATACTAGGTGGCCCATATAAAACATGGCAGTTAGTTAAAACCATAAGAATAATAAATGTGGTGGTTCTGAATGCATAAGGCCCAGAGTACGCATAAAAATATATAGGACAGAACCTACTAAGAAGTAAGCTATAGGGGTAAGGCTACCTGTTTAAGTAATCATAATTTTCTAAAAGACCCTTGTGTCTCAGATCAGTCTGGGCATTAAGTGAGGAGCGAGGGGATTTCTTCAGAACTCTGAAGATTTCAGCCTCTTCCAAAACATTAAGGGTGTTGCCCTTATTTTCCAAGTGTAACACTTGCATGTTGTTCTGGATACTGGTGATATGGTGACCCATTTCCCGCAAATGCATACCTACGGCTGATTTTGAGCCTGGGTTGCTGCCGCATGGCTCTTCTCAGCCTGCAAAGTCATTGCCGCTCCCATCATTAAAAAAAAAAAAATTTTTTAAATTTTTAAATTTTGACTACCGCTTTCACCAGATGATGGTATATTGGATGTGAATGGTGGGGAGTGGCTACAGGGCAATGTTCAATGTTACCATGTTATAAATAGTGTATATTGCCTGAGGATACACCAGTAACTGGTGCAAAACTGGTCGCAGATTTAATAAAAAACATTGATACAGCCGTTGTGGAATTTTCTTTGAAAAATGTCAAAGTTTGGCTATGGTTGTCCACCCTACAAAACAAATAATGGAAATGTTGGGAAAGAAGACCAATGTCCTCTCTGTCTGCTCACCAGAAATGGGGCAGAGTCTCATTGGAGATATGAACGAGTTCTTGCAAGCAGCATCTGAGCACACTGGGTGCACCTAGCTGCAAATCATGGTTTGTGTCAGCTCAAATGACACCTGCTTCTTGGCTTCAGAAGTCATCTTCCATTCTTATATGTGGCTGGCTGGCTTGGTGCAGACAGGTAGATTCAGTCAAGGAGTGGAAACAGAGCTATTGTTTTGTAGGATTGTTTACAGAACCAATTGCAGTCCTCTGGTTTGGAGCTGACTGGAAGGCTTAAGTCAGAGATTCAGATGATTCTGTGATAACTTCAGATGTGGATTTCTCAACCTCTGCTATCAGGAAGAGAAATGTAGAACATCACTTAATAGGTGAGATGTGCACTATATGCATAAAGTAGTTACTAGGGTGGCAGAGTACATGTCAGGTGCACATGTGGGGTTTTAGGGCAGTGTATTCCCTCAGTAAGCCCAATTAGATACCTTCTGAGTCAAGAAAAAGTAACATGCTCCATAGCAGATTGGAGAAAGAAAATGTTTATAAACTACTAGTTAACTGCCAGAGCACCTATGGAAAGGTCCCAGAACTAATCTCACTTATAAATGGTAACAGTTTCCATGCAGTACTAGGGACAGAAAGCTGGTTGAAACTAGAGGTTAATCCAACTGGAATTTTTATCACTAGGTTAGGTTGAATGCATGTGGTAGAGGAATGTTTATAGAAACAAAAATATGATAATATCTAGTGAGGTTACTACAGATTCAGAATTTGGACTAATTTGGGAGAAGAGAAATGTTAAAGGTGGATCAAACTTGGCCATCAGATGGATTTGCAGATCCCCCTCCCCAGCAGCAGTCATGGCGGAACAGTTGAGGGTTACTTGGAAAATATTTTGTGTAAATTTCATGCTCATGTTATAGTTTTAGATGGAGATCTTTAATTTCCAGCAATAGACTGGGAGATTCAAGTGATTAGGATGGGTAGTGTGGACAGAGCATTGTGGAGGGTGGTTGGAAAAATTGTGTGAAATCAGTGCGAGGAATCACCCATGAGTTCCAAAGTGCTACTTAAAATCCAGCTAGCACAATGACCGTGCATACAGAATTCAAAATAATTGGATACAATAGTAGAGCAGCTCCTTATAAGACACACATTTCTGTAGTCAGTGCTAAGTGACACTTGGGCTATGCCACTGGACAATGGATGACTGGAAATGAGTGATATTGAATGACAAATCACTCTATGCCCTGTGGCAATCCAATGGGAGGGTTTTGGGTTGGTGAATTCCAGGAGAACATTACTTCCATCAATATCAACAGTGGAGTACTGAGGAGGTGAGTATTACAGTATGGGGCATTTTTCATGACTAGGACTTGGCCCCCATATTGTGCTTAAGAAAATGCTAAATCCAGGAGAATGTGAGTACATTTTACTGAATTCTGTCCTGCATAAATTAGAGGAGCAGTTTAGAGATGATAATTGTGTCTATAGGAGACTGCACCCTGTAGGAGTACCATTCAAGCAAATTGTCTCTTATCCTTTGAGTCAGAATTCATGCGAATTTCAGTAAATCCACATATACGTAGCAGTTTGGTCAAAGGTGCCTCTCATTCTTTTCATCATTTCTGACACTGACTGATTCAACTTCTATTTTGTTGTTACACAACTTGAGGTGAGATCATATCCAATATCAAATATACTTGTACTCTTTTGCAAGTCAGTTAAGTCTGAACTTGGGTACTGGATATGGGTGGTGGCCACAGAGGGTGCATTTAGTTCTTTACACTGGACATACTCTCTTAACTGGTGTATATGTGAAGATTGCTGTTGTTACTGAGGAGACTGGAAGCTAATGTTATAACTGACTTTTACACTTAAGCATTTATGTAATTCTCTATCTCAAATTTATGATTGTTAGTATTGGTGCACATTTCATGTAAGATATCTCTGACCCTTTAACTTGAAGGTCTTGTAAAACTTTAAACCAATATTGGCTTCTAGCATTGCAATCTGGTGAATAAAAGTTATGAGAAATAACTGCAACCAGTCGGCTTTTGTTATAGTTCATTTATTTTGTCAGCTGGTACATAGTTTTTAGTAATTAATCCTTTATTCATCACAGACACACTGTTCTACATCCATAATGGGTAAAAATTATGTACTTCCATCAGCTGGGACAGTGAGATACACTGAATCAATAATCATTGAAATGTTAATGAAAGTGAGCTGTTTGTTGAAATTAATGTATTGAAATATAAAAGGAAGGATGTGTATGCCTTTTTTTGCCATTTCCACATAGGAGTGAGTATTGTGCACACACATGTAGTATGTGTGAAGGAGTAAATGTCTGGAAAGTATTCTCACATTATTTCAGCAGTTATATTCTCATGTTGATGCTTATTTTGTGTTGACAGAAGGTTAATGGTCAATATCATTCAAATTTTATTTCCTCTCTGGTGTTCAAAACACAATTGTTGCTTCTGATAACACACAGAGAAGTCACTCATTAGCTGTCGAATACTCTGAGAAACAGTGTCAATGTATTTGAAATTATATAAAATTCAACTGAGACTGGAGATCCTGATAAATGTAAAACATAACTAAAAATCTAATAGACACATAAAATAGTGACAAGTTCCACACAGTTTCATTTTATAACTGATTTCCCCTTCAGAAGGCCGGCCGAAGTGGCCAAGCAGTTCTAGGCACTACAGTCTTGAACCGCGTGACCGCTACGGTCGCAGGTTCGAATCCTGCCTTGTGCATGGATGTGTGTGATGTCCTTAGGTTAGTTAGGTTTAAGTAATTCTAACTTCTAGGGGACTGATGACCTCTGAAGTTAAGTGCCAAAGTGCTCAGAGCCAGAGCCCTTCAGAAGTCTGCTGCAGTTTGCGGAAGTGTTGCATTTCTGTCACGCTGGATGATTCTCTTCAATTGTCATTGGTCCTGTTCTTGCTGGATCTTGTTCTGGCCACAGTGGTGTAGGAGATTTGATGTCTTACTGGATTCCTGATATTCACAGTACACTCATGAGAAGGTCATGTTGGAAAATCCCCACTTCATCACTACCTCAGAGATGCTGTGTCCCATCGATTGTGCACTGACTACAACACCTCCTTCAAACTCACTTAAATCCTGATAAGCTACTGTTTTAGCACCAGTAACCAATCTAACAAATGCAACAGACACTTATTGTTTTACATAGATGTTGATAGCCATAGTACTGTATTCTGCCTGTTTACATATATCTGGATTTGAATACACATGCCTATACCAGTTTCTTTGGTGCTTCAGTGTAGCATGAATGTAATTGTTATTCTTAACACATTTGTCATTGTACATGTGGTACTATAAAACAAGCAGTAGTAAATAAGGAATAATTAGCTCATTTCGGAAAGCTGCCTTTTTTCTCCTTTTTTCAAAGTTGTAACTTTCCAACTTATTTTACATCTTATGACTTCAGAGTTTTATAGCAGTTTATGATATCCAACATCCCATCTTTCTAAAATTATTGTTGAAAGCATCTTATTGCTATAGTCTGTTGTGTTGTTTCTACTCATCAATTCATGGATCTTCTTACAGGGATTTTGTGCTACAAATTTTGTAAAAATATTTCTTCAGGTTTCATGTGACCATACCATGATAGCTTTCATTGGCTACTGAGGACAAAAACCACCTTTATGCCCAGGCTATGTGTTCACTTATCCACCTTCATTTTTCTTATAGAGCACAAACCCTTTCATGGTCTCCAAAAAGGCTAGCTCCTAATCAGCTGGTAACAATTCAACTCCAATGACGAGGTGAAAGAAGAGGTTCATAACTTTCTGAACAGCATGGCAGCAAGCTGGTATGATGTGGGCATACAAAAACTGCCACAGCATCTACAAAAATGTATTGACAGAAATGGTGATTATGTCCAAAAATAGCTAAATGTTCAAGCTGTAAACTGATGTAAGCCATTGTAGAAATAAACACGTCTGTGTATATATAAAAAAATAGGAGACCTTACTTTTGGGATTACCCTCGTATTTCTACAGTTTTTTAATTGTCTTTTGTACTTCAGAGTCAATTTTGGTGCAGCTGCCTCATGGACACTGATACCAGTTTCATTGTGGACATCCTGAAAGAAGCCACATATATTAGATTCAATATATTTCCATCAGAAGTGGGCTTCAATCTATCTGTTCTACGAGGGTCACTCCAAAAGAAATGCACACTATTTTTTTTTTAATCCATCTTTTATTCTACATGTTTGAAAGTTTTACAGTGTGTAGATACATCCTTTAGGAACAATAGTTTCATTTCTCCACATAATTTCCATCCCTCTCAACTGCCTTACACTATCTTGGAACCAGCGCCTGTATACCCGCACGGTAAAATTCTGGACCAACCTGTTGGAGCCACTGTTTGGCAACATGCACAAGGGAATCGTCATCTTCAAACCTTGTTCCACAAAGAGAGTCTTTCAGTTTCCCAAAGAGATGATAGTCACACGGAGCCAGGTCAGGGCTGTAAGGTGGGTGTTTCAGTGTTGTCCATCCGAGTTTTGTGATCACTTCCATGGTTTTTTGACTGATGTGTGTCCGTGCATTGTCGTGCAACAGCAAAACATCCTGCTTTTGCCGATGTGGTTGAACACGACTCAGCTTGAAGTTTCTTCAGTGTCATCACATATGCATCAGAATTTATGGTGGTTTCACTTGGCATGATGTCCACAAGCAAAGAGTCCTTCGGAATCGAAAAACACCATAGCCATAACTTTTCCAACAGAAGGTGTGGTTTTGAATTTTTTTTTTCTTGGCTGAATTTGCATGATGCCACTCCATTGATTGCCTCTTTGTCTCTGGTGAAAAATGATGGAGCCATGTTTCATCACCTGTCACAGTTCTTCCAAGAAATTCATCTCCACCATTCTTGTACTGTTCCAAAAGTTCGCTACATACCGTTTTTCTTGTTTCTTTGTGAGCCACTGCCAACATCTTGGGAACCCACCTGGCACAAACCTTTTTTATCGCCAACACTTTCAGTATTCTGCAAACACCTCCTTCCCCTATCCCAACGTAGTGTGACAATTCATTCATTGTGATGCATCTGTCAGCAGTTACCAATTCGTTAACTCTCAAGCGCATTGTCTGGAGTGTGTGCAGTATGAGGCCTGCTGCTGTGAGAACAATCCTCAATATTTCCGTGCTCGCTTTCATCACGTAACCTGCTTGCCCACCGACTTAACTGTACTGTGATGGACAGCAGCATATCCGTACACCTTTTTCAGCCTCTCATGGATGTTTCCCATTGTCTCGTTTTCACAGCACAGGAATTCTATGACAGCACGTTGCTTCTGACGAACGTTAAGTGTAGCAGCCATCTTGAAGACATGCTGTGACGGTGCCACTCATGGGAACAGGTTGAACTGAGTTTGAAAACAAGCGGGAAGGATGTATCTACACACTGTAAAACTTTCACACATGCAGAATAAAAACTGTATTTTTACAAAAATAGTGTGCATTTCCAAAGAGTGACCCTTGTATGTAGCTTACAGAGAAAGTATCTGGTATTGTTTTCTACAGTGTTTTGTTGCACCCACTACTTTCAAAGTTGCATTTACCTCAATCAATTGTTGGATGACTGAAGTCTCCTCCAGTGATGATAGCATTAGTGAGACCATGTTTCCCCTACAGATTTCAATTGCTTTTGGAGGTAAGTGCAGTGGTCAACAGAAGGAGTCAATTTTAAGTTTATATCCACTTTTGATACTAAGTCTCGCCTTATGAAACTCACATGCTGCTTCTATCTCTGTATTGCTGGATTTGAGTTTCTTATCCATTGCAACATGTGCGTCAACTTCATTTCCCATTACCCCTGTCCTTTTTATATACTTTTTGATTTATCCCAAAAATGTCACTACTTCAATTTAGTGTTTTAACCAGCTTTCTCTGCCCTGTACTTTGTGAGCTCCACTGCTTTTTAGGAGTGTTTCAAGCTCTGGGTGGGTGTAAGAGGAAAGTTAGCGCTTTTTTCAGATTAGCTGCTTTTCTGAAAATATATACTGGATGTCTCTTTAAAGTTATCAGGCACATTTTCTCTACTGTTTTGACAGATATCAGTAATTTCATTTTTTGCAATGTGTATATGGACTCAGTCTGAACGAATATTGAGTATGAAGTATTTCACGTGACACTTTGTATTGACAGAAAATAGCTCAGTACAAAAAATGTTTTTAAAGTGCAATTTTCTGATCCCATTATAGATGGGCCCAATTTAGTATCATGGGATATTCAGTTTAACTACTCTATATGTATTAATAGGCAAACCAAACACAATGAATGGTTAGACACTGGACTCGCATTCGGAAGGACGACGGTTCAATCCCGCGTCCGGCCATCCTGGTTTAGGTTTTCCGTGATTTCCCTAAATCAATCCAGGCAAATGCCGGGATGGTTCCTCTGAAAGGGCACGGCCGACTTCCTTCCCCATCCTTCCCTAATCCGATGAGACCGATGACCACGCTGTCTGGTCTCCTTCCCCAAACCAACCAACCAACCAAACACAATGAAAAACCCGAATTTAAACAGCAGTTAAGAAGCTGCAGTAAAGGTGTATCTAATTGATCACTGCTTCTACAGTCTGAAAGAGTACTTTTATAAACAATTATGTACCAGTATGAATAATAATGTACCATCCTTATCCACTGAAATCATAGTAAACTTGTAACCACTGAACAAATAATGTACCAACAAGTAGTGTAACTGTAAGAGATTAATGATGTTAAAATGATAGAAACAATATTGTATTAAGTGATGTCCAACATCTTATGTACATTTTACATACACCAACAAGGTCTCATAGACAAACAAATAAATAAATAAATAGCACTGCTAATTACCAGACAGGCAGTGCAGCAAGGGCTGGCACAAAAAACAGGGTGAATTGAGCAAGAAAGGCATGACCAAAAACTTTTTATGCAGACATCAAATCATGAGAAATTTATTGAGGAAAGCAGCATAGCCATAGAACAGACATCAAAAGTCCTCCTCTAATTGAAACCCAACTAACCTTCCAATAAAATCTCTTGCTACTACCCCATTTGCTTTCGGTCAGTATTCAGCAAGGTCCTTAAAGCCATCCTCTCCAAACATACTCAAATAAGCAATTCAAACAACAAATCCCACTCCCCTGTAGTCAGTATGGCATACATTCTAGCTTCTACGCTGATGGTCAGCTCTTTCACCTAGTTTACCTCCTATAAAAACAACATAGAAAAATAATACACCAGTCTTTCAAAACTCCAGGAAATAGTTAAAAAACCAAGTTTTCTGTTCCAGAACATTTATCTAATGATCCACAGCTGTCTAATCCACATAGATATCTTGGGCTAACACTCAATTAAAAACTAACCAGGAACTGTTACCTGCTCACTATCCAAAAGAAAGCCCACAGTAGACTGAAAAAAACACTGCTGAACATGGGAATTAAATCCCATGACTATCCTCATCCTTCCCATCCTTACCCATGAAAGTGTAGCATGGACTTCTTTTTTTCCCATGTTCCATAACTTACTGCAAATCCTGAAAAAATATGCACTCCACCTCACTTTCAGTATTTAACTACACTCTCCCACTCACACCCTATTTCTGCTCATAATGTTTCTATACCTCCTCACACACATAGAATGGGCACATCTCTCTTTCTGGGGAATGCAAATAGCTGCTTTACATACAAAACGATTGTCCACAACACTCACACTCCTTCCTAGAGATCCTTGCCAACTTCTACACAGTGACCCTTTACACAGGCTACTATTCTGCACCATGAAAATGTCCCATATCCTACTTCTCCCTCAATTCAAAAAAAGAAATCTGGCAGTTACATGTTCTCCTAAGATTCATCAACCTCATCTTGGTGCTCATCAAGCTGTTTGAATCTGACTTCTCCCAAAACATACATATACACCTAAACCAACACCTACACTACCCGTCAACCAGTGTATTTTTTAACTCTCCCTCCTTGGCATTTGGAATGCATTTGGTCAGCTATGGCAGTCCAGTCTCCTTTTCATACACCAGATGTTTGGACTTCTAGTTAAGTATATCCACCTTATTGCATCGTAGCCATCAAACACACTATTATATATGACCATAAATAGTGCTAATTCCCCTTACCTGCTATTTATAAGTAAATAAAAAAAATATTTTTGAAATTTTACTATGTGGTGGGAGATTATGATTACTTTTATTTAGCCATAACAATGAAATAATTCATGAAACTGGAATGTGAACGTGCTATATCTTTCATTCATAAATTGTTATCAAGAAAATTTTCTTTTGTATGAAATGTTAATTAGATAAAACATTGTAATATTTCATAATTTATGTTAATAAATGTCTTTAATGAAATAGGTTCACTCCAAGTCAAAGTTCTCTGTGATTTCAGCTTGTGAGATTTGAATAAAATCACTGAAAATATTTGACCATGTCGTCTATCAGAAAAATCATCAAATTTATTTAACGGGTCGACGAAAATTGCAAATTGCTTTTTCAGATATGCGGTTTGGCTACATGTTGGTGAAGATGACTCAAAACTCTCCACTAAACCTCTTTTTTAAAGTGCGCCACTTGTCTCACAATATTTTCGAAATTAGTTAAGACTTTGAATAATACTTTGCTTTCAAATTATAATTTCAACATGTACTTACTCAGTAATTAATAGCAATCAAACTCAGAATCAAAACAATAAAGGAATGCGATGAGAATGCGAATGAACAGCATTCTTCTATAGCACATCATTGTATTTCGCTCTGTAAATTCAAACGCGTTTGTTTTACACTAATGGCATTAAAATTGCTACACCAAGAAGAAATGCAAATGATAAACGGGTATTCATTGGACAAATATATTATACTAGAACTGACATGTGATTACATTTTCACGCAATTTGGGTGCATAGATCCTGAGAAATCAGAACCCAGAACAACCACCTCTGGCCGTAATAACGGCCTTGATACGCCTGGGCATTGAGTCAAACAGAGCTTGGATGGCGTGTATAGGTACAGCTGCCCATGCAGCTTCAACACTATACCTCAGTTCATCAAGAGTAATGACTGGCGTATTGTGACGAGCCAGTTGCTCAGCCATCAATGACCAGATGTTTTCAATCGGTGAGAGATCTGGAGAATGTGCTGGCCAGGGCAGCAGTCGAGCATTTTCTGTATCCAGAAATACCCGTACAGAACCTGCAACATGCGGTCGTGCATTATCCTGCTGAAATGTACGGTTTCGCAGGGATCGAATGAAGGGTAGAGCCACGGGCCGTAACACATCTGAAATGAAACGTCCACTGTTCAAAGTGCCGTCAGTGCGAACAAGAGGTGACCGAGACATGTAACCAATGGCACCCCATACCATCATTCTGGGTGATACGCCAGTATGGCGATGACGAAAACACGCTTCCAATGTACGTTCACCACAATGTAGCCAAACACAGGTGCGACCATCATGATGCTGTAAACAGAACATGGATTCATCCGAAAAAAATGACGTTTTGCCATTCGTGCACCTAGGTTCGTCGTTTAGTACACCATCATAGGCGCTCCTGTCTGTGATGCAGCGTCAAGGGTAACTGCAGCCATGGTCTCCGAGCTGATAGTCCATGCTGCTGCAAACGTCGTCGAACTGTTCATGCACATGGTTGTTGTCTTGCAAACGTCCCCATCTGTTGACTCAGGGATCGAGACATGGCTGCACGATCCGTTACAGCCACGATGCCAGTCATCTCGACTACTAGTGATACGAGGCCGTTGGGATCCAGCACGGCGTTCCGTATTACCCTCTTGAACCCACTGATCAATATTCTGCTAACAGTCATTGATTGGATCTCGACCAACGCGAGCAGCAATGTCGCGATACGATAAACCGCAAACGCGATAGGCTACAATTCGTACTTTATCAAAGCCGGAAACGTGATGGTACGCATTTCTCCTCCTTAGACGAGGCATCAAACAACGTTTCACAAGGCAACGCCGGTCAACTGCTGTTTGTGTATGAGAAATCGGTTCGAAACTTTCGTCATGTCAGCACGTTGTAGGTGTCGCCACCGGCGCCAACCTTGTGTGAATGCTCTGAAAAGGTAATCACTTGCATATCACAGCATCTTCTTCCTGTCAGTTAGATTTCGCGTCTGTAGCACGTCATATTCGTCGTGTAGCAATTTTAATGGCTAGTAGTGTATAATGGAAGCCATCAAACCTGTATTCACGACAGTGGAAATTTAAAAGTTCTGTGGTGCCTCTCCTCTTCCCTTGTCTGCCGGTTGGATATCCTACCCCCTTAAAAAACTCACAATTAATATGGGGTTGGATTATTTACAACCGGGAGAATAAGAACTCTTCTGAAAATTTACTCTGTTTGTTGCCTATTAGCTAATAACTTTCTCTTTCGTGTAACATAAAATTAAATATAAGAAACATAAAACTAGTAAAGGAAAGAGACAAGCAAAAGATATACGTTACACATTTCTTGATCCTTAGGTCCCAACATTTTTCTCTCTCTGATCTCGCTACAGCTTTGAATGGCGTTCTTTCAAATCAAAATGTCGTTCTCCAATAGTGAAATAGCTGTTAATACGAATAGTGCCAAAGACTGGTGTGATTTCTGTATTTTATTACGTCTATTTTGTCACTGTCTCTTAGATAACAGGAAATACGTTTTCTAATGTTGCAGTAATTGCACACGCCATATAAGCGAGACTGTTTTGGCACAACTGGTCATTTTGATGTAACTCACTTACATAAATAAGACGACGAATACTGTTCATGAAGTACCAAAATCATATGGCCATTAGGCCTACTACGAGCAAAGAGTTTCTAAAGCATGAGATCGAAAATAGTAATAGTAGTAGTACTGTGCCAAATTTTTATATAAGTTTGGAATCATCATAGTCTTCCATATAATTTGTGTGATGTCCCCGGCTGCTAACCAGGGACTGTACAATTGGCTCTTAGTAGTGTAGCGATCTGGAAAAAAATTTCTGTCAAAATTTGATTTTCTTAGATACACCGAGAAGATAATATATAATCTTTCTTACTTGTTATTATTTCCACTCTGGTAGTCTGAATCTATGGATTTCGCTAATAATTAAAACAATGCTGATATTCGTGCACCCAGTCAACCAATTAAACAGTGATTGACAGTCACCGGTTCAGGTTTATTCGGCTCAGATCGTGTAACTCCGTCCTCTTTTGTCTGCAGGAAACTTTTTTATTTCTACATGCGACAGGGATTCCCCTGGCAGACACATCACGTTCATTATGCACGCATTTAAAAATCAACTTAACGATTCGCTCTGAAATGAACTTAGAATGTGTTCAAAAACCAACAGTGATGCGTTTCAAAATAATCGATAGACGGAAGCGCACTGGATGCTAGGTGCTTTGGGAAACAAGGGTTTTTTTTTTTTTTTTTTTTTCAAGAATATGAATTTGATGCTCCCTCAAATTGCCCCCTGGACGGATACCCTCGGTCCCCCCTTCCCCCCCCCCCCCTCCCCCCCTATATCCGGGCCTGACTCTTACACAAACTTAGCCACTGTGCTTGAACGCCATTATTACTTATACATAACTAAGAAACTATAAAAACTATGTAAAAACCCTTAAACTTAAGAAAAGAGGTGGCCCCTAAGATGTCCTGTCTGCTATACCCTCTGCACCTGCTGATATGAATAAACTAGTTCCTCCTGCCTGCCTCCTGAAGTATGCTGGTGACACCACATTCCTGGCCCCGCATTGCACCCTCCAGATATCCCAATGATCTGTTCATCTCCAACAGTTTACCTCTTGGTGCTACCAGTAGCTCCATAAGACTAAGCATTCCAAAACCCAGGCAATAATTATAGGGTGAACCACTTGCAGCTTCCGCCCCCATGATTTCACTTCAATCATTCATAACAATCCAGACAATTAACTCACACACTAAATTACTTTGGACTAACCATCGACTGTAAACTAATATGGTAAGGGCACCTACTAAATATACAAGCTCACAGTAACCGAACATTACTAAAACCACTAACCAGCCAAATACGAAGATTGCATAGCTGTACTATACTCCACACTGGTCTGCCGAACACTGTTGGCAAGCAGGGTGGACTCAGCCCTTGTGAGGCAAACTGAGGAGCTATCTGATTGAGAAGTAAGCAGCTCCGGTCTCGTAAACTGACATATGGCCGGGAGAGCGGTGTGCTGACCACATGCCCCTCCACCACCGCATCCGGTAACGCATGTGAGCCGAAAATGACATGGCGACCGGTCGGTCCATTGGGCCTTTGTGGCCTGTTCGGGCAGAGTTTTTTTACTATGCTCCACATCTGCAAAACCTTAACGAAATCTATCCCTTCTTATGCCAATGTCACTTGGATTTATGATCCACCAAAATTTTACCACACCCTCCAAATCTGCGAATGCCATGCATTTCACCTCAACTTGCGCGTCTGTCTACCGTATCCTAATAAGATCCTGTTTGATATTATTATTTCAGTCCCTCTCCCTCTTCCCCACATTATGCTATCCAAAATTTTCATCCATAGGAGATAAAGAATAAGTAGAATGAAAAGATGATTTTGTTGGATAGAAGGTATCATGCACTGACTAACACTTGTTAAGGACATACTGGAATACATTAACATATTTTTTAATGTAGTAATAGTTAAAAGGGTCTGTTATGAAACACTCAAAACAAGCCTTGTAGAGAGATTCGTACGTTGATGCTCATGGCAAAGAGCAAGGACTATGATGCAAACATTTACAGATGGGTAGGTAGAAAGTCAAAACAACGTATGCACCAGGAACTGTGACGGTACTGGATGACAATTTGGGTACTACAGTAAGGATGTGGTCGCCATAAAGATCGGAAGGAAAGTTGAAGGCATATATAAGAGAGATAAATGTAGTATATTTCGCAGTGAGACGGGGAAAGAAACAGAAACTAGGATCAGATGTAGCAGTCAACAATAAAATAGTGTACACTATAGCCAAATATGAAGCAATCAGTGAAAGACTCTGCTACTTGAGAATCAAGGGAAGGTTTAAGAACATTTTCATTGTCACTTTGCATGCTCCTTCGGAAGAAATATATGAGGAGAAGGACTGCTATTACAAAATGATTGAACAAGTGTGCTATGGGATGCCAAAATACGATGTGAAGATGGTGGTAGGAGACGCAAATGCAAAAGTTGGTACTGAATCTGCAAATAGATCTGTGAGTGGACAGTACACGTTGCAAAAGAGTCTAATAATAGTAGGATAAGGCTCATAATGTTTGCAACTCCAAAACACACGAAGATCGTCAGCAAAATGTCCCCACGTAAGAAGAGACACACAGGAACATAGGATACTTCATGAAGGAGGTATATCAACCACAATGGCAACATATTGTAGTACTCAAGACGTATAAATTTAATCAAGGATTCAAAGCAGTACCAGGAGCAGAAGTAGGAAGTGATAATAATTTGGTACTCATTAAAATAAAGAATTTCATGATAAAAGGTGAAAATAGCCAACACACTAAAAGGCAAAATAGATATGAGTCTACTGGGAAGCGAGAAAAGAAGTACTGTATACCAGCTGAAGCTATAGACTCGATTTCAAATTGTGGAAGAATTGGAAGGCATAGAAGAAAGAAAGGAGGCTCAGGACGAAGAAAGCTGGAAAACGTTTAGATCCATTGTGATTGAGATTGCAAAGGAACAAAGATGCAAGAAAGGGAAAGGAGGGACATAATATGGTTCAATGAGGAGTGCAAAGAAGTGAAGAGGAAGGATAACAAGCAGAGGATGCTAGATAACGACACCCCTCAGTCTACAGGGGAATACACAAAGGCTGAAGATAGAAACAAGAATAACTTTAAAAAATCTGTAGTTATACAAGAAATCTCGAGCGATGTACAAATCAGAAATAGCAGCAATGGAAAAAAAAAACGAAGGTGAGCTGGTGGGCGCTCAAGAAGAGGACATGAACTTATGGAAGGACTATTCTGTAGAATTGTTGAATGTCCCTTTATGAAAATAAGTGACTGAGGAAATTAATACCTACGACGGGCTACAACAAAAAGTGGAAGACCCTACAATATGAGAAATGTATGAAGTTCTAAAGCAAATGGAGAACAGTCACTGTGTAGAGCGAATCTGCCGTTTTGGAGAAATGAGAAGGTGCCAAACAGTGATATATTGGGGGTATCTACCACCCGCCCGAGACCTCAATTTTCCCCCTCCCCATCATGTTTTCTCAACTAAGCAAAAATTGGTAGCCATCTTTGTCAATGTGCACCAATAATAGATTAATGCTTATCAAAAGAAGATAAGAACGTTACAATTTATTTTCCCTACATATTTTTTTCCGTGTCTTCTATGCTTTTCGTTTTGCTGAACAAATCGTTTCGGAAGATTATTTATACGACATATTTGTGTGAATTTTCCATAAAAGTAAAGATAAATATATATTTAAGACAGTTTCAACACAGAAAATACATACATACGCTGAATCTTTACGGAATGGGCTTTCATAGCAATAAATTACGCTTTTGTCATGTGAGATTGGGGAGTGCATTTATGTATATTAAGTCTATAATAATCTCTTCAAATGGTTCAAATGGCTCTAAGCACTATGGGACTTAACATCTGACCGAGCGAGATCGCACACTGGACTCGCATTCAGGACGACGGTTCAATCCCGCGTCCGGCCATCCTGATTTAGGTTTTCCGTGATTTCCCTAAATCACTCCAGGCAAATGCCGGGATGGTTCCTTTGAAAGGGCACGGCCGACTTCCTTCCCCGTCCTTCCCTAATCCGATGAGACCGATGACCTCGCTGTTTGGTCTCTTCCCCCCCCCCCCCCCCCCCCCCAAACAATCCAATCCAATACAACTTAACATCTGAGGTCATCAGTCCCCTAGACTTAGAACTACTTAAACCTAACTAACCTAAGCACATCACACACATCCATGCCCGAGGCAGGATTCGAACCTGCGACCGCAGCGGTCGCCCGGTTCCAGACCATAGGGCCTAGAACCGCTCGGCCACTCTGGCCGGCAAAGAGAAGACACCACACATTCATAAAATTAGCTGTGTTCAGGAGAATCACACCACTCACAAGGTCTTATTTTGTCTTAGAAACTTTTCGTAAAATTAGAATGAAAATAATAACGAATAGTAGCAAGTAGTTATCCAGGTTCAAAATGGCTCTGAGCACTATGGGACTCAACTGCTGAGGTCATTAGTCCCCTAGAACTAGTTAAACCTAACTAACCTAAGGACATCACAAACATCCATGCCCGAGGCGGGATTCGAACCTGCGACCGTAGCGGTCTTGCGGTTCCAGACTGCAGCGCCTTTAACCGCACGGCCACTTCGGCCGGCCAGTTATCCAGGAAGCGATAGCAAGTACGGAAGTGTTGCTTAACGGTTGTTTACCGACTGATCACAGTGTCGAGGATGTCACTTTCCTCAAACACACTTCCTTATGTTACTTACCCAGTACTACGTGTTTAGCGTATTATCTACTGATTCCAGTTGTTATATCGCAGTAAAAGCCATCCAATATTGATAACTATTTTAAAATTCCATGTTCTGCTTTAAAGCGCCAGAGATTTTTATGTACAATCTAAATCAATTTTTTAGCTACTACATTTCATCTACTTGAAGCAACAGTTTTGGTTTCTAGAGAAGGAAGACTTATTCCATTACGCCTGATATTGTTATAATGAAGTTATGTTTTTATAGACTGTTCTGTTATGATGTAGTTTACGACAAGCGTTTTTAAATAAGTTTCTTTGCATCATTTAATACGTAAAATATTTCGTGTACCAGATTGCACTGTTAAAGGTATGCTTACAATTGTTAGTCACATACTAGTTTCGTAAAATTTTAGATGGATGGTACTGGCCACGATTATTCGCGCCCAGTACCGCGCAGTTTTTGTCAGTTCATATTATGCAAGGCACTCAGCATGCTTATTTGCGCAATGCTTGCGCAGTATACACGTAGTGCCCTCTATTCAGAAGTTACCTTAACTTATCAGCCTAGTACGTTAGTCAGTTGATAAGTTTTATCCGTGTAGTTCACGCTGTTTTTATTTGATGGCTACGACTTGTTATTTTATTGTTTCTGATATGAACTTTTACTTGACAAGAGCCAAACGTCTTTATTGGGGTTGGGTTGTTTCGAGGAAGAGACCAAACAGCGTGGTCATCGGTCTCATCGGATTAGGGAAGGAAGTCGGCCGTGCCCTTTCAAAGGAACCATCCCGGCATTTGCCTGGAGCGATTTAGGGAAATCACGGAAAACCTAAATCAGGATGGCCGGACGCGGGATTGAACCGTCGTCCTCCCGAATGCGAGTCCAGTGTGCTAACCACTGCGCCACCTCGCTCGGTAAACGTCTTTATTCTGTTGTACCTTTTCAACATTGCACGTAAGAATTGTGTGCGTACTCTTGCATTCTAGTAGTTTATCCTGCTTTTGCGATTTATGTTTTACTTGAACTTTCTGTAACCAATGTGTAATTTCTAGATTTTTTAGTCTCTTTCTAAAGAAGATAATTTCCATAGTTATCGAAACCTTGGCCAAGGGTTCTAGCAAGCTTATGTTATACAGCTTGTTAGCTGATTCTTTCACCCTTTCCAAAACGATTCCTTTACAATTGATTCTGACAGCCATGATCAAAATTTTAAAAGGGAATGAAATTTCTCAAACTTGTTTCGGAACGCTTTGATAGAGAATTGTAGGCTATCTTACAGAATACATTAGCGAGAAGTCTCGACGTTCACGGAAACACTAACTTACCTTATACTGGCTGTAAATGCAGGCAAAATTTGATATCATAAGAAATCTCTTACTTTATCGCTATTTCTAATGGATCTCAAATAAAACAACTTCTTTATATTAAAATTTCATTGTGCCTGTTTTTTGCAACACCAACTGTTTAATACAATCTTTAGTGTCAATTTGTACATCTTGTTCGACTGCCAAAATACATTTGTTAATCTTAGTGAACACTGCAGATCTTAAATAACTTCCAATCGATTTCAATTTAGAGTCGCTTCTCTCACAACTGCGAGGAATATTCTCAACATTATAGCCATATTAGATAAATCTTCATGTTTGGCCTCTCGAATAAACCTTAATAAAACCAATAACTTCCTTACAATCTGTTGCAACTACGAAATCCCGTAGATGCACAAACTCAAGCCTAAACTCTTCTCTGACAGTATCCTAAGGAGCTTGGTCGGGGTTGCATTTCTAACTATCGACACCTAGCATTATTGCAGACCATAGGAAGACACGTTTTTCGACCAAATTCTGTAGTTGGTGGAACCTTTCTCAAATTTCAGCAGTTACTCATCTAATGCAGAGAACATTTTTCGTTTAAAACGTCCTCATGCTAAAAGTTGGCATCTCTTCTTCCATCGCCAGAAATGTGCCTCCTCCTCGTTTGTCTTTGAACCTTAATAGATACGTCAAGCTCTTCGCACAAGCTCCTAGCTTAACTTAAAACCTCGCCTACGAATTCCTTTCGTTCCGCTTGCAATACCGCCTGTAAGGCGCTTATTTTCTGAGGTCACTGATGTACGATAAGTCCCTCTGTTTGCAAATAATTTTGGGCATCATTCATTTCATGTAGCACCGGTTGCCAGAAACCCAAGAAACTTGTAACGGAAATGACTGGATCGTGACTGAGAAATTCCTGAGTCCGGTTCGTGAGTTCCAGTTTTCGTCTGTTCTCTACTGTTGTCAGAATTCTTTTTTAATCATTTCGTGTAATATTTACTGCATCGCCCCCTGCGCTCCAACATGTGTCGAAAATTATCTTCAAACTCTTGCCTGTAGCAGCAATCGGAACATCCCATCGGTGTGTGGACACAGAAAAGAAGGCATAACAACGTTCCAGCGTGCCGAAGTACACTACTGGCCATTAAAATTGCTACACCAAGAAGAAATGCAGATGATAAACGGGTATTCATTGGACAAATATATTACACTAGAACTGACATGTGATTACATTTTCACGCAGTTTGGAAGCATATATCCTGAGAAATCAGTACCCAGAACAACCACCTTTCGCCGTAATAACGGCCTTGATACGCCTTGAGTCAAACCGAGCTTGGATGGCGTGTACAGGTACAGCTGCCCATGCAGCTTCAACAAGATACCACACATCATCAAGAGTAGTGACTGTCCGTATTGTGACGAGCCAGTTGCTCGGCCACCATTGACCAGACGGTTTCAATTGGTGAGAGATCTGGAGAATGTGCTGGCCAGGGCAGCAGTCGAATATTTTCTGTATCCAGAAAGGTCCGTACAGGACCTGCGACATGCCGTCTTGGATTATCCTGCTGAAATGTAGGGTTTCGCAGGGCTCAAATAAAGGGTAGAGCCACAGGTCGTAACACATCTGGAATGTAACGTCCACTGTTCAAAGTGCCGTCAATGCGAACAAGAGGTGACCGATACGTGTAACCAATGGCACCCCATACCATCATTCTGGGTGATACGCCAGTATGGCGATGACGAAAACACGCTTCCAATGTACGTTCACCACAATGTAGCCAAACACGGGTGCGACCATCATGATGCTGTAAACAGAACATGGATTCATCCGAAAAAAATGACGTTTTGCCATTCGTGCACCCAGGTTCGTCGTCAAGTACACCATCGCAAGCGCTCCTGTCTGTAATGTAGCGTCAAGGGTAACCGCAGCCATGGTCTCCGAGCTGATAGTTCATGCTGCTGCAAATGTCGTCGAACTGTTCGTGCAGATGGTTGTTGTCTTCCAAATGTCCCCATCTGTTGACTCAGGTATCGAGACGTGGCAGCACGATCCGTTACAGCCATGCGGAGAAGATGCCTGTCATCTCGACTGCTAGTGATACGAGACCGTTGGGATCCAGCACGGCGTTCCGTATTACCCTCCTGAACCCACCGATTCCATATTCTGCTAACAGTCGTTGGTTCTCGACCAACGCGAGCAACAGTGTCGTGATACGATAAACCACAATCGCGATAGGCTACAATCCGACCTTTATCATAGTCGGAAACGTGATGATACGCATTTCTCCTCCTTACGTGAGGTATTGCAACAACGTTTCACCAGGCACCGCCGGTCAACTGCTGTATGTGTATGAGAAATCGGTTGGAAACTTTCTCATGTCAACATGTTGTAGGTGTCGCCACCGGCGTCAACCTTGTGTGAATGCTCTGAAAAGCTAATCATTTACATATTTTCCTGTCGGTTAAATTTCGCGTCTCTAGCACGTCATCTTCGTGGTGTAGCAATTTTAATGGCCAGTAGTGTAAGTTATTGAAATCACCTCCACCGAAGCAGCACTCAAGCAGACTAGGTTCAACGGGTGGTTTTAGTGGGCCACAAATTCTGCATTACGATTGATATATTTTATTCGTTGCTGCACACCTGTCTGTTTTCCAGCCATTGGAGCAGCACTATGGCAGTCTTCCCCTCTACAGTTCATAACGTAATGTCCTTCCGCGTCTCGGTGAGTTAATATTATTTCACGAATACCTTCGGCAGTTTTGGTTTTTTCCTTCACCATTTCTACTAAGTTGTCTCTGTTGGCACTGGTGTCATCTTCCCTGTGGCCAAGTAACGCCAAAATTTTGTTTTGCCAGGAATCTTACTAAATCAGATATTCTGATTAGAATTACATGCCGTTTTTATTTCTTTTACCACTACTTCTTGCTCTTTTTTTTATCAACAGTCTTGCCTTTTTGAAGACTTGCTTGCATTTCCTTCCATTTGCTAAACTTTTGGTTGACTCTAGCACTTGATTTATGTTGGCGACTTTGAGCTTCAGCATTCTGCGAACAACCATCTAGTTTGCAAATGAATGTATTTTATGGGCAACTTGACTCCACAGTAATATTGCTTTTGAAGGTTAGAAATGTGATTCGGGGACACTTGAACCCAAATCATATGACAAGTTTTTTAAATCGACGTGTTTATATGGTTTATAAAAATATTAAACTTACTATGGATAAAATTGTAAAAGATGTGAAAATGAAAAAAAAATCAGTTACCAGCAATCTATTCTTTTATGGTGCCTGTATAGGTGAAAGCTGAGGACTAAACGAAACAATTTTGCACTGTAACAAACAAGCCAGAAGAGAGCCTCTGGTGATCAGTATATGAACTAACAAATACATCCGCACTAAAGACACTGCTGCTACCTATCCGAAAATCATAATACTAACACTGTCGTCAGTAACTGTTGCTTCCGATGACAGACCGAAACATTTTTCCGTTTTGGGCTAAAGATAACCTTTAGGTTTCAAGTAATCATAGTTTACAGTAGATCTGCTTAGGTCAAATCTTACAACTCTCCATTTGTACCACTTCCCCTTGTACAGTTGCACTGAAATTATGCTTAAGTATCTATGTAGTCCCGATGACAGTACAGTTATCTGATCTAATGACCGTGCAGACTGGGTTATCCAGCTTGGTCAATGGCCTCCGACCTGGGAGCTTGCGTGACCAGCATGAACCATTCAGAACTGTGTGCGGGGTGCTTTACACGGATCGCTACGTATTTTTGAGAACGATTTGCGTCCTGTGCAATTCATCGGTGTTTCTTAACACCAGTAGAAGCAGAATTTTCGTCTGAAAGGACCGACATAGAGCAGGCGAGGCACAGACAGGATGGGTAGCTCAGGGGACGACGAGGAACCAAGTCCTCAACCGCGGGTGGCCAATCCGCACTCCTCTAGGACAGACCAGAGCATCAAGCTAGAGCCAGAAAACGCGAGCAGGACTGCTCAGGATACGTCTCAACCATTGAGTCAGTGGTCGTCAAACATTTTTGCTCAAGAATCAATAATGACATGATGGGGCGGCACCTCGAGCCGCGTATGTACCGATCTTGTTATTAATAGGTAACCCACATAAATTACAACTATGTTATGAGCCCCCCCCCCCCTCCATACACTATCTGTAGTAGGGGAACGATAGATTTGCCGATGACCTCCAAGTACTGATCGTTAAAAGTCGACACCATTCGGAACACTTCGTCTGCCTGTTGTCTGTTTTAGATTGTTGCCTCTGTCACCGACTGCAAAATTGTGACTCGGTGTTGAGATAATGTTTTTCTGAGCGGTTGATTAATTGATTAATGACAGTAGTTGTACTTATATTTAAATGCATTATGCAAGATGAGACACGATCGCAAATATATACCAAATGTTTTGATGTCGTTTTCCTTTTACTCATAGAATTCACTTTATTGCGTCCCCTCACCCCACGACGACAAATTTGTCTGCCTCTGTAGCAAGCTTCGTCCGTTGGGGAGATCGCCCAACGTATCGCGCGCATACTACAATTCCTCCAGCATATTTTTGATTCGACGAAGGAGTCAGGTACAGTCAACAGCTAAAATGCCAAGTATTTATTCTTTACAGGATTTGGGTATAAACCAATTATCCTTCTTTTGAAGGTACTGAAAGTTAACGCCTGTAATAAATAGAAACTTATTTTCGAAACCGATAAAGAAAAAATACTAACCGTACACAGGTGTCGGTTGTCCCTGACTCTTTCGTCGAATAAAATTATTGAGCAGTTTCTCGCAATGATCAGCCATATTTATGATGTCAGAACCCTGCAATAAAGGAAATAGTAATTTTAAATTGCCGTGCGCTGGTTTGACAACAATTATATTTTGGGAGGATGTATTCATGGGCGTCAACAGTTGGCATGTGCCATTTTGACATAATTACATTTTTAGCGTGTGTACATGGGAGTCGAGTGTTGGCGCTGGCTGGAATAATCGTCGTTGTAGCATGAGCCAGTGAAGTGATTTGCTATTGACAGAATTTCACAGAAAGACCGCCATCATGTTTGTGAGTGAAGAAAATAATATAAAGCGCTGCTGATCAGTTTTCAAGAACCTAAAAGAAAGAATACAGCGCGCCGATTTAATTGAGTCCAGTCTAACTTATCCGTGTGAAAATAGTATTCACTTGACTTGTGTAAACTTATAATGTTCATGTCGCTTGACAGGTGCATATGAAAGGTGCAGGAAAGGAAGGGACACATTAGTAATTTGATAATTTTGAGTCCCTATTAAAAGCGAGTTTGGGATCAATATATTTTGTTCCTTTAGTCGATTTAAGAGTACTTCTATGCAAGATCAGCCAGTCGTGACATTAAAAAAATTATATTACATTATTCAAATGGCCACATAAGCTTAATTGTAATGCCATTAATCTTAACATTCAAACTGACAAAAAGCCGTCGAGCCCCTTTCCTTCTGACACAGTTCACATGCTAAACGCTATAGAAGAAAGCGACATGTTTGTTCTTGAATCTGGATTTTTATTCATTGTAACTGCAAAATGAACTTAAGTAAAAAAATAAAGCTTAATTAATGCGACCTGTGATGTTGTACCCCTTTGGCTATCTCGTCTATGTTTGTGTCATTTGGACTGCATGCAATTGCTAGGCACACATAACGAAAATTCAATGTACTCCTACGTTTCACGACGCTCTATAAAAAGAGCTTTAAGCTGTATGTCGTGTTGAGTTCAATTATTTCATTTCTCAAATACATTTTATGAAACCAAAATTGGCAGAATAACTTGCAATCATCATGGCTCGGCTAATCCCGGACGGCTACGCAGAGCCTGTGAACGAGTTTCTCGGAAATGCCGTAGCTAGTCAAATGTTCACGTGCTAATGTCGTGAACATCTACCAAAACTGGTAGGACAGTGAAATTACTACTAGGCTTTTAATGCTTGATGGTCCACGACTCTCCACAGAAATTGGGGTTCGGAGACAGGTTTTCTCTGTGATGTAGGATAGATCGTGATCTGAGGCACCTCTGCCGAAAGCGCACAGTGCTGGTGCATGCACAAGAGTTTCGGAGGAACATGGAGCTCCGCAGCAGACTATCTCTACGTGTTCACATGTTGACCCAACGACATCGTCAATTACTATTGCAGTGGGCATGGGACCATCAGGATTCGACTGTCGATCAATGGGAACGTGTCGGCTCTTTGGGTACATTACATTTTTGCTACACTAGGTCGATTGCGTCTCCACAAACGCTGTCATCGAGGTGAACGGCGGCTAGAAACATTCAGCGTACCACGGACGCTGGTTGGTGGGAGCAGTATTATGCAATGGGAAACATTCTCCTGCGCTTCCATGGGACTTATGGTAGTAATGGGAGACACGCTGGCAGCTGCGAACCACCTGGATCCGTTCACGCTTGATTGCTTCCCTAACGGCGATGTCATATTTGAGCAGTATAATTGTTCGTGTCTCGGAGGAAGAACCGTACTGCAATGGTTTGAAGAACATTATAGTGAACTCACGTTGATGTCTCGTCGACCAAATTCGCCTGATGTAAATCCTATGGAACCCATCTGGATCGCTGTCGGGCTATCGGGCGCCATCACCGCGTACGCAAATCAGTGGCCCGTTATTTACGCGAATTACAGACCTGCGCGTAGACGTGTAATGCCACATACGTCCAAAAACCTAGCAATAAACTATCGGATCCCTGGTACGCAGAATCAGTGATTTATTTCGTTCTGAAGACGGTGCTCATGTTATGGCTCATCAGTGTATATTGGATAAAAATAGTGTTCGGACTTCAGGATGCAACTTAAACATTTCAGATGAACGGTCAACGTAAGAAACGAAATAGCACTAATAACGTAACATAACAAATAACATATTTAGCGTTGTTTTAAAAACGTTTAAAAAACTGCTAAAGTACGTTTCGCAACGGGCGAATGAATTTTATTTTAAATAAAAGCAGAAACAAATGTAGGGAAAAAGATATAAGAAGGGCGGCTAAATTTATATTTGGCATTGCGGTAAAGGTCATTGATGGACGGAGCTGAGCAGAAAATAGTGGTGCACCCTTCGTCCCCATGGCGGCGCTGCGCGATTTCTATCTCGCTATGGCCGCTGCGGCTGGCAAGCGGCCAAATTTCGTAGCCGCAGACGTTTCGAATCATCTTCCCCGGCCACCATAGCGATGCGTCCATTTATAGCTCAGCTGAGTTTTACAAAAATTTCGCTCGTGTGACACCTTTCTGCAGCATGCCGGTAGTTGACGTGTGTTGCTTAAATCGTTTAATTTTTATTAAAGTGACGATATTAATTTATCTAATGTTACTCACCGATTTGTAATCATAATGCTACGCAATGCCGAGCAAAAAATTACCGCAACGGCTGACAAGACATCTGGCGGTAAATGCTTAGTGTGAACGTGCGAAGCCGGGGGCGGGTCGCTAATACACGTGTACACGTGTGAAGCCGGGGGCGGGTCGCTAGTATTGTTATAAAATACGCCTGAGAACCGAGGGCCACGTGAATACTTGATACGGGCTCATACAGCCCGTGGGCTGCAGTTTGACGACCACTGCATCGATTACTGTAAACATCACGTGACAGAAGAATTGTGTTCCAGATTGATTCAAGAAAAGAATCATGCAAGTCAAACAAGTAGGGACATTAAGGGGCAAGAAGCATCGATCATAAAAAAGACTTCAAAAAGTCTCCCTACATCACATTCGGAATTCTCTTCAGACAAAGACCAAAGTCAAACGAACAACGCAGACACCGAGCAGTCCCAAACCATGGCGTACAAGACGGTCAACCAAGGGCCGAGCAGCTATTTGAAACTGTTCGTCACAAGAAAAGCAACAGAAAACGAAAGTAATTCTTCAAAATGCCATTTACCAGCACGAGAATCACACAAATACAAACAGCAATTAAATATGAATCTCTTCAAACCGCAGATACGAACGCTGCAGAAACTCAGCCAGGCCATCCACATCAGCCACTAGCCAGTTTTGACAAAAGCCAAAACACCCACAACCATCAATTACACAGGAAAATACATTCAACTTAACTCCGCTCTCAAACAGAGAATAATTGGGCCTGTGAAAGCAATATATAAAACTAACTCAATTAAACACCACTTTGACGCCCTAGACGATCGAAGAGCTGCACTTCAGTTCTTTCAAGACAAAAAGTTGCCATTGTATACCCACCAACCGGCAACAGAGAGAGAAAGACAAGTTGTTATCAGATGGATACCTGTGAAAGTTTTGGAAGAGAAACTTCATGAAGAACTGAAGCGGCTTAAATTCAATCTCACGTCTGCACACAAGCAAGGTCATTCCAGAACCTACATCCTGTGTCACAGTTCCCAAAGGATCTCAAAATGACGCAGTGTATGATATAAAATACATGTTTTATACAAGAAGTAGAAAATTACAAATCAAAGGATGGCCCTGCCCAATGCAAGCACTGTCAGAAGTTCTTTCAAAGAGCTAATTACTGTATAATACCTACTAGATCTGTCGGGTCTGGAGACGACCACCATTCTGCACAAATCCTCGCAACGAAACACCTAAATACGCAAACTGCAATTTCTCAGGACATCCAGTTTCATCGAGAGGATGCGAGGAGTATCAGCAAGCAATCAGATCGTACTACCACGAACAGCGAAGACGTAAGAACCACAGCAACAACATCCCGGTTTCTAACAGAAGTCTTACCACCACTACGAACATCCACTGGAAATCGCAACAACAGTTCAGTCCAGGACAGAACCCAACAGCGAAAAAAACTCAGTGATGTTATAAGACGGAAAATGAATGGAAATTCGACAAAATCTTGCTTTGCGGGGATCTAAATGTGAAGCATATAGCATGGAATTCACGTCAAAAGAACGCAACAGAGAGGCAACTTTACGACCTTGAAGAACGCGTCCAGTCTACTGAACTAGAAGAACAAACACATACGCCAACCATACGAATCACAGACCAGATATGTTGGATACAGTAATTGTAAAAAACATCATCCCATACCTCATCTTAAGAACAAACAATGATTTGACAACAAATGACAATCCCATTCTCGGCCGCATTTCTCAGCAATAGATGCACCAATGCCAATAACAAAAACAGCTGTGGACTGGAGTAAACTACAACGTTGGGTAAATAAGAGTATTAGACAAGCATAAAATGTCACCACAACGGAACATATTGACCAAACGATTGGGACACCGTCGTCGAAAATTAAAAGAGCAGCCAGGCAAGCTTCAAAAATAACAACTTTTCAGAATCCATTCTACGAAACATTTTTTCCTGCTCTGCAAGACCTTAGAAAATTTAAAGAGCCAGGAAACAAAGTCATCGAACCCTTTAGTCAGCTCACAGAAAAGAAATGAAGCAATTGTCTTGAGAACTGACTAGAAGAACCAAAGAATGGCGCTCTGACTTGTGGGAATATCGAATGTCAACCCTGCAACTACGACAGCGATATGAATAACAACTTATCCGTACCATCTGAAACCTACGACAACCGAGAAAGGGCTCTGCTGGGCAACAGTAGACTGACATTTGATCCCTTGGAAAAGGCAGAATTATACGCCACAACGTTGGAAGAACAACACATTATTAATTTAAAAAAATTCCAAATTGACCAGATTAAGGTCAATGGAACATTACAATCAGCCAGCATAATACGCAACGCCAGAAGCAGAGAGCAGCCGGAACTGATTACACCACATGAGCTGAAACGAATCATCAAGAATCTCAATATCAACTTAGCACCTGGACCTGAAGACATAACTAATGACTATGTCAAACATTTGCCGCGGAAGCCGCTAGTATTTATAACTAGAATTTACAATAGCTGTTTAGTCATTCCCAAATGGTAAACGGCAAATGTAGTGGCAATTTTCAAGCCAGACAAAGATCTCAAAGATCCAGTGAGCTATATGCCCACAAGACTATTATCAATATTGGGAAAAATCATACCACATGATTATTGGACAACAATATCATATGCCCCGAACAATTCGCGTATCAACAGCAACTTTCAGCAGAGATGCAACTCCTCCACATATCGGAATACCTAGCCTGTAATACAATTATTTCGAAATACACAGCTGCTATATCCCTTGATGTAGAAAAAGCGTTCGACAAAGTGTGGAGAGATAAAGTACTCACAAAACTGAAACACTATCAAATCCATGGAAAAAGATCGGAAAATGTAAACTGAAGGAATTCTGCAAGGCTCGGTACTTTAGCCCATTCTGCTTACGATATGTACGAATGATCTCCCAAAACTGCAGAACGTACTATTAGCGCAGTTTTCAGATGACACAACGCTCATGTCTGGCAGCAGACAACCGAACATTGCCGTAAAAACCCTTCAGCATCAACTGACATTCTTCAGCTCTGGGCAGCTGATAACAGTATCAAGACTAACCCCCTGAAAACAAATGCTATTGTCTTGACTCGCCGACGACCAGTACTAGACAGAAAACTAAACGAGAAAAGCTAATACAAACAATTGATGGGCTGTATCTCGTGCTTAGTAGCACTGATATGCATATCAAGATCAAACTCAGGATCTGTCAAGTGACTTTTATAACTTAGTGTTGTATGGCAGTTCCTCCCGGACACAGCTAGTAAATCCAACCACAAGACTCTGAGAAGCTCATCTGCAGAAACCAGCACGGTTTTAGGAAACGGCGGTCGTGCGAGACACAGCTGGCCCTCTTTGTGCATGATATACAACAGGCTGTAGATACTGGCTCCCAGGTTGATGCCATATTTCTCGACTTTCGAAAGCCGTTCGACTCAGTTCCGCACTGTCGCTTGCTACATAAAGTGCGCGCTTACGGTCTATCCGATGACATATGCGGTTGGATAGAAAGTTTTCTAACAGACAGGGAGCAGTATGTCGTCCTGAACGGGGTGACTTCAACAGAAACAAGCGTAACTTCAGGTGTGCTCCAGGGTAGCGTAATAGGTCCTCTGCTTTTTACGATTTACATAAACGATCTGGTTGATGTATTGACAGCGGCCTTAGACTGTTTGCCGATGATGCTGTAGTCTACAGGAAAGTATTATCACACGGAAGTTGTGATCAAATTAGTGAGGATTTGCAGAAAATAAATGCATCGTGTAATGACTGGCAGATATCTCTCAATATTAGTAAGTGTAACCTACTGCGTATAACAAGGCGAAAATCCCCATTAATGTACGATTACAAAATAAATTCCCAGTCTTTGGAAGTGGTAACGTCCGTCAAATATCTGGGTGTGACAATTCGAAATGATCTCAAATGGAATGATCAGATTACACAAGTAACGGGTAAGGCGAACTCTAGATTGCGGGTTATTGGTAGAATCCTGAAGCGTTGCAGTCCTTCAACAAAGGAAATAGCTTACAATACGTTAGTTCGTCCAGTCTTGGAGTATTGTTCGTCTGTATGGAATCCTTACCAGTTGGGTCTGATTCAAGAGATTGAGAAGGTCCAAAGAAGAGCGGCAAGATTTGTGACTGGTAGATTTAGCCAACGCGTTACAAATGTCATAGAAAGTTTGGAGTGGACACACTTGCAGATAGACGACGCGCTAAACAGAAGGGGCTGCTCACTAAATTCCGAAATCCGATCTTCACCGAGGATGTAGAGCGTATATTATTACCAACAACTTTCAAATCGCGCAATGATCACCATTCAAAGATAAGGGAAATAAGAGCTCGTACTGAGGCGTGCAGACAGTCGTTTTTCCATTGCGCGATCCGCGAGTGGAACAGAGGGGGGGGGGGATATGACTTTGGCGCGAATTGTGCCCTCCGCCACACAGCGATTGGTGGCTAGCGCAGTATATATGTAGATGTAGATGTAGAAGAAACTACAATAATCCAAAACAGATGTCTCCACGTAATACGTGAAGCCCGAAAGTGCACAAGAATACAAACTATGCACAACCGACTAATCAGATGGAAGACGGAAAACTTAGTAGACAAAATCGATGCAGTGGGGCCTGATATACATTGAAGACATCGCCACTAACCCTCGCGCAGTAAAAGAGGTTCCACATTAAATAAAGGAATGAGGGTCAACCGGATCTAAGAGCCTACTGTCCTACAAAAGTTAATACATAAAGAGAAACTTGAACACATCCTGAAATCCTTGGAAGTCCAACCGCCAACGGCAGCGGCACAATGCATTTTTGGTCACTACCTTCCGTTCCCCACGTCAGTGCCGCCAGAGGCCATGCCCCCCCCCCCCCCCCCCCAACCCTATCCACAGGCCCCTTCCCCCTACGCTACGCCACAGGTGCCAATGAATGGCAAACCACCAGTAATATGCCCAATACACGAGATGAGAAAAACAAGCAGGTGTGAGAATTACGAGGACATATCATTATTCTTTAGCGCATGGGCCCTACAAGATCTTTGGTGCATTCTCTAACTAAGGTTTTTACCGTATATAGAGGAAAACCTGGAAGAGACACAAGCTGATTTCAAAGAAGCTTGCCAACCACGGAGCAAATACTCACCCTCAGACAAGTAATTGTAGGAGTTCGATAAAAATGCTTGTTGCCTATTCATAGATTTCAAAAAAGCCTACAATAGTGTCCACAGAGAAAGCAAGTGGAGGATAATGGAAGAATCAGGGATAACTTCGAAACCGTTCAGGCTAACCAAAACGTGCATTGAGAAAACTAAAGATAAAATGAAAGTTGAAGGCAGGGAGTCTGAATGTTTTGCAGTGGAGACATGTCAAACATGGAGAATGCATCTCCTTCAACCTATAATTTGATATTAGAAAAGGTCATATAAATAGCGTCATCAAATGGAAGAGGTGTAAATGAAGATGATCAAGTGAAAATGCTAGTGTTCGCTGATTATAGTGGATGATGAATATGAACTGACAAGAACAGCTAAAGAGCTAATAGAGGAGGCACGAAATTTGGGTCTAAGGATCACCAGGATAAAACAAGGTGCACGATTGTAACAAGAAACAATGAAAACGAAGCGATCATTGGCAATAGAAGATATGGAATTTAAGAAGAGTAGGTCCTTCAGCTATCTAGGAAGTACTGTCATTGCTTCTAGGCGCTACAGTCTGGAACCGCGCGACCGTTACGGTTGCAGGTTCGAATCCTGCCTCGGGCATGGATGTGTGTGATGTCCTTAGGTTAGTTAGGTTTAGGTAGTTCTAAGTTCTAGGGGACTGATGACCACAGCTGTTAAGTCCCATAGTGCTCAGAGCCATTTGAACCATACTGTCTTTGCAAACAACCACATGGAAGTGGATGTAATGAACCGGATGAAATCCGCATAAAGGTGTATATTCTCAATGGGCAAACTATTCAGTGGAAGACTACTAACAAGAACAACAAAACTCTGTACCTACAAGACAACTGTGCGATCGGCATTAACTTAATGAGCCAAAACATGGACACTGAGTAAGAAGATAGAGAAAAAAATTATACACTACTGACCATTAAACTTGCTACACCAAGAAGAAATATACATGATAAACGGGTATTCATTGGTCAAATATATTATACTAGAACTGACATGTGATGACATTTTCACGCAGTTTGGATGCATATATCCTTAGGAATCAGTACCCAGAATAACCACCTCTGGCCGTAATAACGGCCTTGATACGTCTGGGCATTGAGTCAAACAGAACTTGGATGGCGTGTACAGGTACAGCTGCCCATGCAGCTTAAACACGATACCACAGTTCATCAAGAGTAGTGACTGGCGTATTGTGACGAGCCAGTTGCTCGGTCACCATTGACCAGACGGTTTCAATTGGTGAGAGATCTGGAGAATGTGCTGGCCAGGGCAGCAGTCGAATATTTTCTGTATCCAGAAAGGCCCGTACAGGACCTGCAACATGCCGTCTTGGATTATCCTGCTGAAATGTAGGGTTTCGCAGGGCTCGAATAAAAGGTAGAGCCACAGGTCGTAACACATCTGGAATGTAACGTCCACTGTTCAAAGTGCCGTCAGTGCGAACAAGAGGTGACCGAGACGTGTAACCACTGGCACCCCATACCATCACGCCGAGTGATACGCCAGTATGGCGATGACAAATACACGCTTCCAATGTGCGTTCACCACGATGTCGCCAAACACAGATGCGGGATGCGACCATCATGATGCTGTGAGCAGAACCTGGATTCATCCGAAAAAATGAGGTTTTGACATGCGTGCACCCAGGTTCGTCGTTGAGTACACCGTCGCAAGCTCCCCTGTCTGTGATGCAGCGTCAAGGTTAACCGCAGTCATGGTCTCCGAGCTGATAGTTCATGCTGCTGCAAACGTCGTCGAACTGTTCTTGCAGATGGTTGTTGTCTTCCAAACGTCCCCATCTGTTGACTCTGGGATGGAGACGTGGCTGCACGATCCGTTACAGTCATGCGGAGAGGATGCCTGTCATCTCGACTGCTAGTGATACGAGGCCATTGGGATCCAGTAGGGCGTTCCGTATTACCCTCCTGAACCCACCGATTCCATATTCTGCTAACAATCATTGGATCTCGACCAACGAGAGCAGCAATATCGCGATACGATAAACCGCAATCGCGATAGGCTGCAATCCGACCTTTATCAAAGTCGGAAACGTGATGGTACGCATTTCTCCTCCTTACACGAGGCATCACAACAACGTTTCACCAGGCAACGCCGGTCAACTGCTGTATGTGTATAAGAAATCGGTTGGAAACTTTCCTCATGTCAGCACGTTGTAGGTGTCGCCACCGGCGCCAACCTTGTGTGAATGCTCTGAAAAGCTAAGCTATTGCATATCACAGCATCTTCTTCCTGTCGGTTAAATTTCGCGTCTGTAGCACGTCATCTTCGTGGTGTAGGAATTTTAATGGCCAGTAGTGTAATATTCGAAAAGATGGTGTTAAGAAAAATCTGAACCACATATAAAAGCTGTAATAAAAGCAGGGGAATTGAATTACTGGGACGTGCACTAAGAAGAGAAGAAAGAATGGAGAAGGGAAGCTGCAAGGGATGAGATCCTTCGATAGACCATAACTGAGGTGGGTGGATGGCGTCAAGAAAAACCTGAAGACTCTGGGAACCCCGAATGCATGGCCAGCGACAGAGACCAATGGAAGAGATTGGAGAGTGGGACAATGAATCGAATTGTAGCCAACTTACTAAGCAGTAGTAGCAGTATATCCATACTATTTCGTTTCGTTCACTAACATTAGACTTCACAGACTGCAGAAAAATATGCTTACGCTTACAAAAATATTAGACAATAATAATAACAAAGCATTTCAAAAATTGTCTGAATACTATGAACAAATAATATGAAAAGCACAATAATGGCTTATCAGGTATTTACTGTTGCAATAGATTAATACCAGTACGCCGTCAACGAACATGTATAGGCACAATGTGTGTAAGCTTTTCCACTCACAGGACTTCATTCGTTCATTGGAAGATATTTGCAGCAGCAAAAAATTAAAAAAGGAGTAACGGTGACATCAGCCTCCATTAAAAGCATCATACTTTCAACCTACGTATGTCATTTGACTCGTAAATTCTGAGAGACAGAGAGACGTTTTTTTAATAAAGTTACTGCAGTGTTCTAGCTTCTAAAATTTGTCCAACACTGTGTAAATCTATTTCTGAATTTGCATCCCTTTACTCTGTCTCTATGCTGTGGGGTAATTTTGTGGGTCCAAGGGTACTATTATAGATGCTTTTAAATTCATTTAGAAGTTCTGTTAGATGATGGCAGTCACTACCGACTCCAGTCTTGTAGGTTTGTATATTGCACGCACTTGTTCCATATAGATATGGAAAATGGAAAGCAAATACGCTATGTTTTTATCAAATCACAGGGTGTTTCGAAAAGAATATACATATTTCGAATGCATATACTTATTAAACTTTAAAGCATATGAATATGAAACATTAACACATATTTAGAAACCTCTCAAGTTCGGATCACAGATGTTCAATATGTCCTTCATCAGTGGCACGGGCAATATCACATCGATACACAAATTCCTCCCATACTCAGGCAAGCATGACCTCCTTCACTGATGTTATGGCAATACGGATCCGGTTCTTCAACTCTTCCGGGTTCTGTGGGGACCCCACAGGAAGCAGTCAGAGGGTGTCAAATCCGGTGACCGTGGAGCCCAGCTAAGACATGCTAGATGATCAGGATATCGCACAAAACACATTGACTTTGGGCGAACCTCGTACATGTTCAATGGCTGCATGTGGGTTCTGTAGGCCCCAAATTCGAACATTGTGTTTGTTTACCCGACCAATAACATGGAAAGTAGCTTCATCACTGAACACGATGCGCTGTGCGAAAGTGTTACCATTGTTAATAGCATCAAGAATCCCGTTACAAAATGCCACACGTCTGCGTTTTTCATCTGGATGCAGAGCTTGTAACAGCTGTAACTTGTACAGCTTCATAACCAACCGACGTCTCAAAACACGCCAAATTGTTGTAGGCAGTTGTAACTCCCGACTGGCACGACGAGATGATTTTAAAGAACTACGTTGGGAAGCGGTTTGAATTCGTGCAACACTTTCTTCAGGAACACGAGGGCCGCCAGGACTCTTTCCTTTACATATACATCTTGTATCTAGAGACTGTCGATACCATCTGCGAATGTTCCACCCATTCCGAGTATCAGTTTGGTACCTCAATCTGAAACGTCTTTGCAATGTAATCACGGAATTGCACTTCGCAAACTCGAGAACACAAAATGACATCTGCTGCGGGATAGCCATTTAAAACATGTGACGGTTACCAAGCAAAACAGAAGACAACTGACATCTAGCGGCTAGTAATATGAACTAGACTATCTATTCATTTCTCCAATAGCCGAGCCGAGGCGCAGCGTTTGATAGTTTGGACAAAATACTTTGTAATACATATATTATTTTTGAAACACCCTGTATTTCTACACGATTATCGTACAGGCAAGTATACAGTCCATCTCACAACCATCTTCCGCAGCCTCACTAATATCAATGTACTGGGTGCTTCGGACCGACTGTAAAGAACTAAATTTCTCGGTAACGTAGCGCTGGATGTGTATCGGGTGGGATGTGTTTCAGGCAAACCGGAAAGGGAAATAGAATGGTGAACCTTAAATGACCTGTGAACTGCTGGCTAATTGAGGAAACGAACACAACTTCAGAATGTTCAATTTGAGTATGTGAGAAAATTACCACCGCTAAAAAGCGCTCTCAACACAACGCTTGTTGTGTAAAACGTTTGATTGCTTTTTGAACTGTGTCGATGATATCACCAAAAATTCTTCTTCAACGTCACGATTTGAACACGCTTAAGGTCAAAAAACTAAATTTTATAGGATGATGTGTGTGACCTTTTTATGTTGCAATGGGGGGCAGGGAGGAATTGTTTCTTACATTTTTTGAATAAACTTTATTTGAAGTTTTAACTCTTACATTACTTTTTTACAAAATTTATTAGGAAAGTCGTATTTTTTGTTTCGGTTTACAGAGATACTTGTTAAAAATGCTGTCTGCCTTTTTGCCCGTTGAGTAACCCAAAGTATTTCTGCATCTGGGATGACCGACATGTTTCGCGAATTCTATCTCTCACATCATTTCACGTTGTAGGACACTGCTGATACACAATGTCCATCATGCGTCCCCAAAAGAAATAATCAAAGAGAGTTAAATCTGCGAATGAGGTGACCAAGTTACTGGCCTTCTTCTACCAATCCACTGAAGAGGATAGATGTAATTTAAATTACTCCTGGACATCAAGGACAAATGTATTCGACACCTATCTTGGTGCATTCCCGTTAACAACCAGGGCGCTAGTGGAACATCTAGACGCAACTTTGCAAGTGCACGGCGGGGGAAATTAGAGAAACGATCACTATTTAACTGTTCATTATAAAATAAGGTCCGGTATCTTTATCGTGTATGAGCCGACAGCATGCACTAAGAACGCTGTTTGGCTTGATGGCGTTCTTCTCACAAGTAATAAACAGTGCTGATATTTATCTCATCATTAGATCTGAAAGTAGGTTCATCAGTCGACAGTACGGTAGTCGTGAATTCCAGATTTTGGTTTAGAAATCAGGTGCATAACGCGATTCTTATCTGTAGATCGCGGTTGATACATACCCGATGAACGTGGGTGTGATATGGAGGGAAACAATTTTCATCCTATAGACGGTACTTCTGGTCACACTGTACTCCATAGTATTCTTCGTGTAGAAAAATTTGTGTCGATATTCAGTGCAACTACTGTGTCTGATTTTTTATCGCGTCTGATACGTCTTCTGATTGGTTTGGTACGAGTGTGGATCGACTGCACCTTTCACTTATTGTGAATCCTTGCCACGGATCACCGAAGCACATGTCGTGAACAGTGTGGACGATCTTTTTTTTTTGTTTTTCTGTCTTTTTTATTATTGCAGTAGAGCGTCGATTATTCGAACTAACTGGGTGACACGGGTCGTCAAATCGCATACTTTTACTTACCAATAAAAACTGCTTATATTCATGATAACATGAATCTCTTCTACTATTATAAAGGCAAGTAGAGAGATAACGTCTGTAGTGCAGACTAGTAAAGAAAAATATGTAAAACATATGCATTTTCCATCTACACCTCACACGTATGTAATTAACTCTTAAAGAAAACCTTAACTTTGGTGTGCATAAGCAAGCCGATCCGCTTACGAGCAGCTAAATCACGCACTTTTTCCAGGACAGATATCTGATACTGGTTCCTTTCATCCGTAGCTTCATACCATCGCAAGGCAGTATTTAAACATGTAAATTCTTCAGAAGCAACCGATATACTTTCATCTCCATTTTCTGGACCACTTGTTGATGTGGTGTTGGTGGCGTCATCTTTATCAGTGACAAGCTTTGCAATTTCGCTATCCTACAGGATTTGGTGTGCTGGACTTGTATGATCGTAATCCATCCATTCTTGAAGGTCTTTTTCATCATATTCATGGCAATTGAGTTCTTTTAGCATATTCAGCGTTTCGTACATATTATTCTGTTCGTCATTTTCAATTAGATTTGGAGTACCTTCCGCCTTACACAAAAAATTATTCCAGGATTTCTTTTTCAGATTCTGTTCCTTTATACTATCGCACATTGCTCCAATCACATAGGACGCATCTTTAAAGTCAATATTTTTATGGTTTCTTGACAGATTTTATTCTCTCTCCTGTTCTCTTTTTAACAGTAACTTACGTAACAATTATTTTCTGTAATACTATTTGAAACTCTCAATAACGCCGTTCTCCGTGGAAGTTACGTTAGATGGAAGAGGCATCACTTTTATGAACAAATCCTTTTCGTTTAAGATATTACATGATGGATGCGTCGGTGGGTTGTCAATGAGCAATAATGTGTTCTCCCTTTCACTGTTCTTTAACTGATGAGCTTTTACTGAGGGTAGAAAAAGTTCTATAAACCATTCCGTGAAAATCGCACTATCTATCAAGATACTATGAAGATGATGTACAAGAGTGGGGCAAACTGCATTAGAAAAGCACTCGCTTAAAGATAAAGTGTGGTGCTGTGCTGTTACTTGTAGTTTAACTGAAATTGTGGTGATAAAATGTAAATTTATCTGTTTCATTACGAGAAAATGGGAACTCCCATGTATCCCACTCTCTTGAGCATTCACTTAAACCTCTTCTTAAGGAATGCAGTTCAAACTTGTATTCATTCAAACCATGACCATGAAGAAAATTTACTTCCTTATATATGTCAGTAGCATAAAAATATGCACTGTCACTTATTCTACTATTTTAAACAATCACTTAAACTGTTTTTGGCATAATGCAGGCTTTAATACTGCATGCAAGTAATTGTTCTTGTAAAATAAACCAATGTCTGTGCAATGTGATGTATAAATGTTAATGTACGACTGTAATTGCATCAATTGACTTGTCCTATATTACTTGTACACTGGCTGCATAATATGTAATCAACAGGGCCAAATAAATAAATAAATACTCTTCTGTGAAGTGTAAACAATAGGCGTCGCAAACATGATTTTGTCACCTCAGTGTATTTCATACTATTAAGACACTCGTACAGTCGATCCAACTTAAGGAAATCTCTGATACCCGGCAGAGCTTTTGACAGATTCCAACTGCAAATCGAAAACAGCTATACGCGAAATCAATAGTCATCTATAGAGCTATGAAGAAGAGTTGCCATAGAGACGTTTACAAAATGGCGTTGCAGACACGCGAAGGAGGTGCGTCCAGTGAACAGCAACTGTCCGGGATCATCTCATACCGAGTATACTTTAGGAGTACATATAAGATTTTGTTTCTAATAGAAAATTGGCAAAATAAATACTCAGGCAATATCAGGTTTGTCAGCTAGTTAGATTATTACTTCCACTCTCCCTGACAGTGACTGCAAGAGGAGATCGCTGCTGTCTTCCTTGGACAATGTTTGTGTGGTATGCTGCTAATATTCGAGTTGAAAACTTGAGAAACAACGATTGCTGAGTTAGACATCCTGCTCAAAATAATCAGCCTTCACCTATCAACAGAATCAGAAAAGACTAAAGGTTTAGTGATTTACGATAATGAAAATACAAGAACAGCACATAATCTACACAGTGTTTACTATGAGATTATTCTATGTCCATCACACTCACCTGGTTTGTCACTAAACAAAAAAACTCTTTTCTTCAGTTGGTTTGCTCCTGAGGAAGAAATAAGGACAATGAAGAGACTATCCAAACACCTTCAAGGAATTTCTTCAGGCTATGCTACATGTTTGAAATTGGAACATTAACAAAACCCAAATGTGATTTTAATTGTTTACTTAAGTCTTCAAACATACAATGCATCAAACTGTAACAAAAACGAGAAATAGTTTATAAATTAGGAAACCATTGATTTTAAGTCCGTCACACAAGGTCTATATCGCTCCCGCACTCGCTGTCCAATTTGAGAACGACTCCTGTGTTGGCTGATCCAGTTTTCTTCTACAGAACGGACTAGTGATGGGACGCTCTGAGCTTATCAATGATAAAGCTAAAAAGGCAGTAGTCTTGCAGAATAAAATCATCCATTGTGGAAAATGTCGAGTGGTTCTAGATCTTACACAAAACGAAAACATTTATTCATCTTGCGTCTTAATATGGCGTTGTCCTTACAATCGAGTGGCGTGTCTTTGTTTCAGAAACAGCGCACCCCGTTTGGCTCATGTGTGACAACAATTTCGGCCACAGCACGTTCACAGAAGGTATTTTGTTTCTCTGAGCTGATATTTCTACGGATGAAAACTGTGTACTTGCTTGCGTCCATAACTTCGATCTCTACCGTCCTCATACTCTCCCAGTTGGAGCCCTTGTTATGTACTGACTCAGAGCTTCAGAACGACACCATACTTACGTCCTTAGTTACATAGTCAGGAAAGGCTGACCAGCTACTGATGCAGAATTAATAGTAAAGTATAACGAAGAGAGGGCAGTGCCCTGTCTGTCCTTGGCTAGAAGTACATATAAAAATGTAGACCCTCCTCGTATAGGTCAAGTGATTCGGGCCACAACATTCAAGAGGTTGAGGACATACCTGCAATACTAGAGTGCTTTGCACATCAGTGGCGGGTTCAAAATAACCTTCTGATTAAAATCTGTATTACGTGAGATGGGGAGTGGTTTAACCACAAGTTGGGCTACAGAGGTAAAGAGTATGGGATTTTTGAAGAGCAGTAGATTGCTCAGGGAAGTTAAATGATCATCTTTGGCGGAAAGAGTTGTTTGCGAAAAATTCTGTTGAGTAAATTTATAGAACTGGTATGCGAGGTGGATTATGCAGCAGCCAACAGTCTCCGTCGACATCTCACATACGGGTAACCAGAATAAGGTAAAATAGATCAGAATCTGTACAGAAACATACAGACAGTCGTGTCTACTCGGTGCAAAAGCGATTGGAGTAGGATGGGAAGTAACTAGCAATGCTGCAAGCACCACCGCCATGAACTCTACGGTATCCGCCGGCAAAATTTCGGAGTTTGTTCATGTATATTTTCTGAGTATTCTGGTATCGAGAACCAGTGGTCCCCGGTGATTCGTTAAGAGTAACCCATTCCTTACCGCCATTTATCTTAGTATCGGTACTGCACCGAAAACATCAGCACAACAGTGCAAATATCGGCGGTATTCATTGTGTGTCTTGCTTGTAAACGAACTCGACCCGTTCTCTCACGGTATTTGCTGTTGGAAACAGTAATGCCTACTTTACCCTTCGTTCTGAAGCTTGTATTCGGTACTGCTTGCTTCTGTCTCGTGTTTGTTCTTCGGCAGTGTTAACTGTACGTTGGCAGCGTCATAGACAGTTCCACTGATGAGGAGTTGACCAATGTATAACTCACTTACGAGTTCACTGAATGCATTGGAAGAGAGACACAACGACGCTTTGCTGAGATGTTCCCACAGCGACGGAGATGGCATCACGGTACCTTTGCCTCTGGGGTTATTCCATTACTCTGTGTTGTAAGTTTTGTTGATGGCGTATTACTGGTTTTTTCATTGTTGTGCGGGTATTTTCACAGAAACAAAGGTAAATGGTGTAAAAAACCGAATGAATCGTAACCACCTGATTACTACAGTCGCGTTCTATCAAAACTACAGGTCAGTAGCTTGGCACAGTACGTAAACGATCTAACGCCTGATTGGTATGCAACATCCCTAACGTATAGGTAATGCGGTGAAGACCTTAAATAGCCAAAGCTATTAATAAACTAACGTAGTCTATGCTTACGTACCATAGTCTGCTGTAGTCTACAGTAGTTTTACAACTCTAGCTATTACTCTGTAGTGAGCCACGAAAGACTACAGGTCCCTTACACTAAAATACTCACAAAGTATCCTGAACGACCTCCGAACTTTTTTTGACACACGCAGATGGCAGATCGCGCTATTGCGCCGCTTCTGGACTTTGGGCAGATGAGCTTGCGCCAGGTGAAATCCGCCTTGCGGATTAAGAACTAGGGCAGGTTCGCCAGCCAACCTGAATGTGGTTTTGCAGGGATTTTGGGGCAGGCACCCATGCCCTACCTGATACATGCTACTTAAACATTCAGAAAACATTCTGATAGTTGAACATGCAATTTATTCTAGACGCAGAAGGTGCGGCGAACAATTCCCATCCCAGGGGAGCAGTAGCGTCAAGAAGGACACCCGGCCACCACTGTCACTGACATTGCCATAACCCATATAACAATGCCAATCCTGTAGAGAACCGGGAAAAGGGGTGGAATAAGGAGGACATGGAGAAGAAGAAGAAGAAAAACAACAACAAGAACAACAACAAGGGCATTTTCTGCTGGAGTTCTGGTACATCCATTGTCGTACTAGGTCGTAGCTTGGAGTCGATCTGTAAAGTGTATTCTGAAACCTGAACTGAGTGCTGGCAGAATTTTGAGATCAGGGTTTCAATTCCAGTACACCACACAGTTTTAACGGAACGCTATGGTTCAAGAGGTCTTCTGTTGTCCCATTCCCACGACTGAATGTTGTTGTACTTTCTTGTCACGACTGGGTTACTCATGAGTCTCGGATAGCATATCAGGTGTAAAAGACAAAATCACTGGGACGGTAATAGTTGCTAGGAAGTCTGGACCACTGATACGGTTCAGTCCTCGCTGGAAGGTGGCAGGACGGATGTCTGCGGAACGAGTCCGGAAGGAAGCCCCCGTGGCTTCTGTGAGTATTAGCCGTCCTGTAGTCGACGACAGAGCAGCCAGTGGAACACTGCCGCGCGGTTACCTAGGTGCCATGTAATATGGCCCCTGAGGAGGACCGTATGCATAGAAGGACTGGTGGTGCGCGTGGGACGCGGTGGGGAAGGCGGGAGGCGGCGCCGGCGCTGAGACGGGGGGTGGAGGCGCGCCCGCAGCCAGATGAGGGTGCAGGAAGTCCGTCGCCGCTCCGTACGCGGCGGGCCCCGCGGGGCCGGCTCCGCCCCCGCCCGCGTTGCCGCCGCCCCCGTGCCCTGCCCCCGCCGGCACCGGTCCGCCGCGGCCGCCCACTGCCGCCGCCTCCAGCGGCGACCCGTACATGAAGCCCGTCGCTCCGGCGGCAGGCCGAAAGCCTTGGTGCGGATGGTGGTGCAGGTGGTGATGCTCACTGGCCTCCAACGAGTACTGCGCGTGCGCACTGCAAGCAGACAGTACCGTCGCGATATTACCCTTGTGCACTCTGTAGAAAAAATATGAACGAAGGTGACACTGATAATTTATAGATAATTAAGAAAGGATTAATTTTAAAAAAATATAAATGATTTTATACTTGCAGACTGAAGAGACGAATGAACATTTGTACCAAGTGCAAGATTCGAACCCATGTCTCCTTCTCACTAGGTAAATACACTAACTACGAGGGTGAGTCAAATGAAAACCTTAAATTTGTAATAACAAATCGAAATTTCACGCCGTTATCCTGTAAGTTGGTAAGCGTGCTACAAACAGCGTGCAGAATGGCCTGTAGGTGGCAGCATAGTGGGGATGCTCACATACGTCACAGTATCAGTATAAAAATGGCCACCTCACTTGCGACTTGTACCAGGGAAGAACAGTGTTCCGTTATTCGCTTTTTGCGTAGTGAAAGTGTGAAACCTATTGAAATTCATCGACGAATGAAGGTTCAGTACGGTGATGCATGTTTGTCACAGCAGCAAGTCTAAGAATGGAGTTGGAACTTCGCAAATGGTGTGACTTCAGTGGAAGATGCTACTCGTCCAGGTCAGGCACAACGAGTTGGCCGGCCGCGGTGGTCTCGCGGTTCAGGCGCTCAGTCCGGAACCGCGCGACTGCTACGGTCGCAGGTTCGAATCCTGCCTCGGGCATGGATGTGTGTGATGTCCTTAGGTTAGTTAGGTTTAAGTAGTTCTAAGTTCTAGGGGACTGATGACCACAGATGTTAAGTCCCATAGTGCTCAGAGCCATTTTTTTGAACAACGAGTTGTGACTCCACAGAACATTGCAGCAGTTGAAACCATAGTGAAGGATTGGTTCAAATGGCTCTGAGCACTATGGGACTCAACTTCTGAGGTTATCAGTCCCCTAGAACTTAGAACTACTTAAACCTAACCAACCTAAGGACACCACACACATCCATGTCCGAGGCAGGATTCGAACCTGCGACCGTAGCGGTCTCGCGGTTCCAGACTGTAGCGCCTAGAACCGCACGGCCACTCCGGCCGGCATAGTGAAGGAAAACCGCCGAATGACACTGAATGACATTGCAGTATGAAGAATAAAGATGAAGAGGTACGCCACGCGGTGCATGAGTGGTTGCACGGACTACCAAAAGAATTTTTTTCTAAAGGAATTTATGCACTTTGTAAGCGCTGGAGGATTTGCATTGAGCGTGGGGGAAATTATGTTGAAAAGTGATACTGCTTTTTACCACTTCTGCGCAATAAATAATATTTAAAAAATTATTTAATGTTTTCATTTGACTCACCCTCTTGCTATACCGCCCTGGCAAAGTGCACAACTGCACAGAATGGGAATTTGATTGAGGAGGGATGTGTCCTAGTGTAGCAGGAGATCCAGGTTCAAATCTCAGCACTGGTACAAATTTTCTTTCGTCTCTTCAGTCTTCACATATACGTCATAGATTTTTGGGACTTGAAAAGGTGTCTGGAGCCATATAGTTTCATTTGGTAAATGATTTTATTTTTTAAAATGTTCCCCTTAACCTCAATACATTTTTGCATTCGACGGAACCAGTCTTCAATACAATGATGCCGCCGCTCTTTCTGAGGCACTTCAGAAATTAGGTTTTCATAATGGTCTACTGCTTCATCTGGTGACAGAAAAGTGATTCTAGACATTTTATCTTTAAATTTTGAACAGAAAAAAATCGCAAAGTGTTAGGTGAGGAGTGTATGGTGGAGGGTTCATGGTGCTGACTTTTAGGCATCCAGACACTCAGTTGTTAGTTTTGCTGTATGCTCTGATGCGTTGTCGTGATGGAAATTTATTTTGACAAAGTTTTTCAAAAATTTACGGTAAACAGATGTCGGTGTATCAGTTGTCGGTAACTGCAATTCTACGAGGAGCGACAATAAAGTAATGACACTGATTTTCTTTGCAATATGTGGCAACCCTGCAGGCCTGCATAGGAACAATATCCTTGACCTTTGTCTATAAGCTGCTTCTAGTGCAAGCAGCACATCGATGCAACTGCTCAGCCGTGAGTTGTGCTGTAATAAGTTAAGACGTGTTTGTGTCTCGCGTCACGGAAATGGAACAGTATAATATTGCGCAATGGTATGCCATTTCTTTACATTAAATTTGGTGAAAACGCGACGACAACTTACGGTAAGCTTCAGAAGGCTTTTGGAGAAGAGGTTATGTCAAGACCTCAAGTTTTTCGTTGGATTAAAAGTTTAGTGAAGGCAGAACGAATGTTGAAGATGAAGACCGCAGTGGACGACCACGCATACTTGTGTGCTTCTTTGATTCCAAGGGAATTGTTCATAAAGAGTGGGTGCCTCCTAGACAAACAGTTAATCAATATTACTACAAAGAAATTTTAGAAATAGTTCGTAAAAGAGTTCTTCGTGTCCACGCCAACATTACTGATAACTGGATTCTGCATCACGATAATGCGCCATCCCATACTGCTCTGTCAGTACAGCAATTTTTAACCTCAAAACATATTTCAGTACTACCACAGCCACCTTATTCACCAGATATCGCTCCGTGCGACTTTTTTTTATTTCCAAGAGTCAAAACGGCGGTCAAGGGACACTATTTTCAAACAACACAAGATGTCCAAAATGCTGTGACCTGGGTCTTGGAGGATATTACAGAAGATGGGTTCCAGAAGCGCTGGAAGAAGGGAACTACTTTGAAGGAGACAACACTAAACTTGACTAAAACGGTAAGCAACATCTTTTTAAACATCAGTCTCATTACTTTATTGTCGCATCTCGTATATTTTGATGCTGTAGTAGCAATATGCCTCGTTAAAAAATTTTAAAAAGTTGGCAGCCATCTTCTTACCAGCACTATGAATTCGTCAGACTTTTGTAGGCTTACGTTCAGTTCGAAAGACCCATTGAGCGCACGGACTTTTCTTCAGGTTCTTAACAATAAATCCAAGATTCATCACCAGTAACGATACTCCAAACCAAATTTGAAATGGCGCCTTGGAATTTTTCACGGTTTTTTTGCACCAATCAAAGCATTATTGTTTTTGATCTGGAGTCAATTTATGTGGAATCCATCGACAAAAAAGTTTTCTCTTTCTAACTATTGACGTAAAATGTTTTGGATCTGACTCATGCTGATATCCGTTGTCGTCCCAATAATTTCACAAGATGTCTGCCGATCTTTTTCAAGTACTCGTATTGCCAGAACAGCAGGAATACTTTCATGAGTAACAATATATTTTGGGCGTCCTTCACGAAATTCATCACTAAAAAGTAAAAAGCCGATCTCTTTGCATTCGCTGTGCCAGTTATAAATTGTTGGTTTGCATGGGGCTTCATTGTCAAATGCATTTCTAAGACGATCTTCACCTTGTTCAGGCGTTAATGGAGATTTAATAGCCCGGGAATATTCTCTCGTCAAATTCATCTTACGGTGCACACAACATCTGAAAATATAGATAATTAACAAACGGTTAGAGCAAATAGAACAGATTAGCCGACAATGAACTTGCAAAAGACTAGGAAGTGGCTGTCAAATATTTAAAAAGATTCATTTGCTTTTAGAACCACGGCACTCTAAAAATTTCCGTTGTATATGAGAGTGAATCAAATATAAACGAGACTCTTGGCCACCCGAGTGCACTATTGGCGTATGACGTATCCCACTTCTGCCAGTATTGGGGGGGGATGTGAGAAGTGGGGGAAGCAGTTGAGAGAAGTCGCTCGCTTCTGTCATTAGTCATCGACAGGCCGCGCGGAGAGACCGCGCGGTTTGAGGCGTCATGTCACGGACTGCACGGCCCCTCCCGCCGGAGGTTCGAGTCCTCACTCGGGCATGGGTGTGTGTGCTGTTCCTAGCATAAGTTAGTTTAAGTAGTGCGTAAGTCAAAGCATTGGCGGCCGAAGACTTCCGGCATAAGAAGTCAGCCTCATTCTGCCAACGGCCTTGTCAAAGAGGGCGGAGGAGCGGATAGAGGTTCGGGGCACTCTCTTGTCCTAGGGGTGGAAAAATGCCCCTAAAGGCGTAAGAATCAGCAATGATCAACGATATGGGGATGCAGAAGGCAATGGAAACCACTGCATTAAAGACACGTAAGGTGTATCCACAGGACATGTGGCCTGTAATTGAAGAAGTGTCATGATGATCTCTCCATTGGCAAAAGATTCCGGAATAGTCCCCCATTCGGATCTCCGGGAGGGGACTGCCAAGGGGGAGGTTACCATAGGAAAAAGATTGAATAATCAACGAAAGGATAGCGTTCTACGAGTCGGGGCGTGGAATGTCAGAAGCTTGAACGTGGTAGGAAAACTAGAAAATCTGAAAAGGGAAATGCAAAGGCTCAATCTAGATATAGTAGGGGTCAGTGAAGTGGAGTGGAAGGAAGACAAGGATTTCTGGTCAGATGAGTATCGGGTAATATCAACAGCAGCAGAAAATGGTATAACAGGTGTAGGATTCGTTATAAATAGGAAGGTAGGGCAGAGGGTGTGTTACTGTGAACAGTTCAGTGACCGGGTTGTTCTAATCAGAATCGACAGCAGACCAACACCGACAACGATAGTTCAGGTATACATTCCGACGTCGCAAGCTGAAGATGAACAGATAGAGAAAGTGTATGAGGATATTGAAAGGGTAATGCAGTATGTAAAGGGGGACGAAAATCTAATAGTCATGGGCGACTGGAATGCAGTTGTAGGGGGAGGAGTAGAAGAAAAGGTTACAGGAGAATATGGGCTTGGGACAAGGAATGAAAGAGGAGAAAGTCTAATTGAGTTCTGTAACAAGTTTCAGCTAGTAATAGCGAATACCCTGTTCAAGAATCACAAGAGGAGGAGGTATACTTGGAAAAGGCCGGGAGATACGGGAAGATTTCAATTAGGTTACATCATGGTCAGATAGAGATTCCGAAATCAGATACTGGATTGTAAGGCGTACCCAGGAGCAGATATAGACTCAGATCACAATATAGTAGTGATGAAGAGTAGGCTGAAGTTCAAGACATTAGTCAGGAAGAATCAATACGCATAGAAGTGGGATACGGAAGTACTAAGGAATGACGAGATACGTTTGAAGTTCTCTAACGCTATAGATACAGCAATAAGGAATAGCGCAGTAGGCAGTACAGTTGAAGAGGAATGGACATCTCTAAAAAGGGCCATCACAGAAGTTGGGAAGGAAAACATAGGTACAAAGAAGGTAGCTGCGAAGAAACCATGGGTAACAGAAGAAATACTTCAGTTGACTGATGAAAGGAGGAAGTACAAACATGTTCCGGGAAAATCAGGAATACAGAAATACAAGTCGCTGAGGAATGAAATAAATAGGAAGTGCAGAGAAGCTAAGACGAAATGGCTGCAGGAAAAATGTGAAGACATCGAAAAAGATATGATTGTCGGAAGGACAGACTCAGCATACAGGAAAGTCAAAACAACCTTTGGTGACATTAAAAGCAACGGTGGTAACATCAAGAGTGCAACGGGAATTCCACTGTTAAATGCAGAGGAGAGAGCAGATAGGTGGAAAGAATACATTGAAAGCCTCTATGAGGGTGAAGATTTGTCTGATGTGATAGAAGAAGAAACAGGAGTCGATTTAGAAGAGATAGAGGATCCAGTATTAGAATCGGAATTTAAAAGAGCTTTCGAGGACTTACGGTCAAATAAGGCAGAAGGGATAGATAACATTCCATCAGAAGTTGGGAAGGAAAACATAGGTACAAAGAAGGTAGCTGCGAAGAAACCATGGGTAACAGAAGAAATACTTCAGTTGACTGATGAAAGGAGGAAGTACAAACATGTTCCGGGAAAATCAGGAATACAGAAATACAAGTCGCTGAGGAATGAAATAAATAGGAAGTGCAGAGAAGCTAAGACGAAATGGCTGCAGGAAAAATGTGAAGACATCGAAAAAGATATGATTGTCGGAAGGACAGACTCAGCATACAGGAAAGTCAAAACAACCTTTGGTGACATTAAAAGCAACGGTGGTAACATCAAGAGTGCAACGGGAATTCCACTGTTAAATGCAGAGGAGAGAGCAGATAGGTGGAAAGAATACATTGAAAGCCTCTATGAGGGTGAAGATTTGTCTGATGTGATAGAAGAAGAAACAGGAGTCGATTTAGAAGAGATAGAGGATCCAGTATTAGAATCGGAATTTAAAAGAGCTTTCGAGGACTTACGGTCAAATAAGGCAGAAGGGATAGATAACATTCCATCAGAATTTCTAAAATCATTGGGGGAAGTGGCAACAAAACGACTATTCACGCTGGAGTGTAGAATATATGAGTCTGGCGATATACCATGTGACTTTCGGAAAAGCATCATCCACACAATTCCGAAGACGGCAAGAGCTGACAAGTGCGAGAATTATCACACAATCAGCTTAACAGTTCGTGCATCGAAGCTGCTTACAAGAATAATATACAGAAGAATGGAAAAGAAAATTGAGAATGCACTAGGTGACGATCAGTTTGGCTTTAGGAAAAGTAAAGGGACGAGAGAGGCAATTCTGACTTTACGGCTAATAATGGAAGCAAGGCTAAAGAAAAATCAAGACACTTTCATAGGATTTGTCGACCTGGAAAAAGCGCTCGACAATGTAAAATGGTGCAAGCTGTTCGAGATTCTGAAAAAAGTAGGAGTAAGTTATAGGGAGAGACGGGTCATATACAATATGTACAACAACCAAGAGGGAATAATAAGAGGGGACGATCAAGAGCGAAGTGCTCGTATTAAGAAAGGCGTAAGACAAGGCTGTAGCCTTTCGCCCCTACTCTTCAATCTGTACATCGAGGAAGCAATGACGGAAATAAAAGAAAGGTTCAGGAGTGGAATTAAAATACAAGGTGGAGGATATCAATGATACGATTCGCTGATGACATTGCTCTCCTGAGTGAAAGTGAAGAAGAATTAAATGATCTGCTGAACGGAATGAACAGTCTAATGAGTACACATTATGGTTTGAGAGTAAATCGGAGAAAGATGAAGGTAATGAGAAGTAGTAGAAATGAAAACAGCGAGAAACTTAACATCAGAATTGATGGTCACGAAGTCAATGAAGTTAAGGAATTCTGCTACCTAGGCAGTAAAATAACCAATGACGGACGGAGCAAGGAGGACATCAAAAGCAGACTCGCTATGGCAAAAAAGGCATTTCTGGCCAAGAGAAGTCTACTAATCAGGAAGAAATTTCTGATGATGTACGTCTGGAGTACTGCATTGTATGGTAGTGAAACATGGACTGTGGGAAAACCGGAACAGAAGAGAATCGAAGCATTTGAGATGTGGTGCTATAGACGAATGTTGAAAATTAGGTGGACTGATAAGGTAAGGAATGAGGAGGTTCTACGCAGAATCGGAGAGGAAAGGAATATGTGGAAAACACTGATAAGGAGAAGGGACAGGATGATAGGACATCTGCTAAGACATGAGGGAATGACTTCCATGGTACTAGAGGGAGCTGTAGAGGGCAAAAACTGTTGAAGAAGACAGAGATTGGAATACGTCAAGCAAATAATTGAGGACGTAGGTTGCAAGTGCTACTCTGAGATGAAGAGATTAGCACAGGAAAGGAATTCGTGGCGGGCCGCATCAAACCAGTCAGTAGACTGATGACCAAAAAAAAAAAAAAAAGTTTAGGGACTGATGACCTAAGCAGTTTGGTTCCTTAAGAATTCAAACACATTTGAACAGTTTTTCATCGTCACGACATCTGTGCAAGAGGCACACGTCTCAGTTGTGCAACGCTTTGCTGTCAAGTTTCTCGCTCGGGAAGGTGTAAAACCAGGCGAAATCCTCCGGGGATGCACTCTTCCAGGATCTTTAGTGTTTGCTTGGCGCAAGCAATTTGTTGTGGGTCGTGTGCTCGTTGAGAATGTGGTCTACGATCGCCGACCGAGCATCAGAATTACAAACAACAATAATCACCGTGTTTAATAACGTTTTGAGAGTGTCAGGTGTTTGACGATCGTTGACGGTTGCTGACATTGCAGATAAAGTCGGGATATGTTATGGCAGTACTCTTCCCGTCATCACAGACAAGCTAGGATTTAAGAAAGACGGATTAATTACCTTTCGACAGCTAATAAAAAGTTGAATCGTTCGCAGATGAGTGAGAGTCTCTAGGCTAAATTTCAGGAGGACAGAGAGTCGTTTCGGACGTATTATCGCCTGTGATGAAATGCGAATCAAAAGAAGAAAACAGGGAGTGGAGAAACAACAGTGTGTGTGTGGGGGGGGGGGGGGGGGGGGGGGGGGGGGAGGGAACCTGTGAAATTTAAATCACGGTTGTCATCCGGCAACGTCATGATATCTACTTTTTGAGACTGGCGAGGCTTGTTCCATATCGACATTTTGCACGTATGCCGGACAGTGAACGGTGCATATTAATAACGCGGTTTTTAGGGAGGTTAAACAGGCGTATCGCTCAAACGACGTGACTCATTCACGATAGAAGTGATTCTTCTGTAAGACAACGCGTGGTCCCGTTCAAGAGCCCTGAACAAACAAATATTGGAATAACTCAACTGGGAGACACTTAAACGCTCTCCGTATAGCCCAGACCTATTTCCCTAGGACTTCCATGTCTTTTGTCTGTTGTGTCTAGACAAGACAGCCTAGACACAATGAGAGGAAGCCGAAAGGCACGCGCTACGCTCACGCAGATGGGCGTGAGGTCTGAAACAGGATACGTAATGAATGCTATAAAGAAAAGTACGTAGCTTCTGGAATACTTAACTTTAATCCATCCTTTTTGGTACATCTGGAGATTGTGGCGATACAAGTGAGACTCTTTAGATACATGCAATGTTACTAATGGCGCCTTGCTAGGTCGTAGCCATTGACTTAGCTGAAGGCTATTCTAACTATTGGCTCGGCTAATGAGCAATGCTTCGTCCATGTAGTCGCTAGCAAAGTAGTCCGTACAACTGGGGCAAGTGCTAGTCCGTATCTCGAGACCTGCCTTGTGGTGGCGCTCGGTCTGCGATCACACAGTGGCGACACGCGGGTCCGACATGTACTAATGGACCGCGGCCGATTTAAAGCTACCACCTAGCAAGTGTGGTGTCTGGCGGTGACACCACATTGTCCACTTAAAGAAGTTCCGGGATGTCCATGGTTCAATGAGGCGGTGAGGTTGAAGGGTATGTGCGCAACTGGCTACAGGAACGAGCGACTTAAGTTCTACGAGGACGGGGTAGCAAAGTTACCTATTTGCTGGGAAATATGTATTCCGAAAGAGGAGAGAGGAACGGGTGGGGCGAGATACGTAGAAAATTAATGTACACACCTACATTTATAATTTATATTGTCAACTAAAAGAACAAAAGAAGTTTAGTTTATATTTGATTCACCCTTGCAGATGGCGCGGCTTCATGTGAAAAATGCGCTGTCTTGCTTTTCATGTGAATTGTATGACGTTTCAGAGTAAAGAGATGTGGATCACGATGAAAAGAAAACGTGCCCACTTGTCGACGACAATTTACTATGTTTTTCGTCGCACAAGGGAGTATTTCTCTGCGTGTTATCAGGAATTATTGGTGGTCCTGAAGTTCCAAACGAAGCTAAAGTTTTTTTTCTTTCTCAGAGAGGGGGCGATACTGGCAGAGAACATATTAGTACCCTTCAGATTTTGATTAACACATTTAAAATACTTAAATAATAGACTTGGCTATGAAAACATTTGATGATCTGAGGTTAATGAGATAATGTGTCCGGCCTTCAAAATCTTAAGGATGATGTGCAGTGAGTTCCTAGTAAAATGATATGGATGCAGATGGGACTAGAGAGGAACTGGTATATGAAAGAGCATGGGCTAAAAATTAGGAAGGGTGTAGAATCGGTATGTAGAGAGTCGAGGACAAGGAGGCAGGAAGGATTTGCAGTTACACAGGAAAAGGGGGTGGGGGGGTGGGGGGTGGGTTGATGCCTTCTCTGGAAAGTAAGAAATTGGGTTGGTAGCAATGAGCAGAGCTCCGGAATGATTTCATGGTGTGGGAGGGAAGAGGCTGAAGTTACCCTGGGGAAAAAATAGTGTGTGTGGAGGTGTGTGGAAGGGGAAGCAAGTGATAGAGGCCTGGCATCAGAACAGGGTTCTCAAGAATGTTGGGTGTTTTGGAATTCGATTTAGTAGCCAAAGACAGAGGACTGTCGAAGGCATTCCAGGTGTCTAGGAAATGTGGAACACTGTAAGCTATGCGTGAGATGGGAAAATGAGGTGAAGTACATGGTGGTCAAAGATTTGGAACGAGCACTAAGATTCGAAGCAGGGGGGGGGGGGGGGGGTGAGGAGGGAGCTGGAGGGCAGAGATCCATGCAATATTTAGGTGAGATGGGACGATGAGGATCTTTGGAATATGTGTGATAGTCGAGTAATTTAATATCCATATTTAGCTGGCTAGTAGTTTCGGTTCGTTGCGGAATTTCTTTCGGATGTTTGGTAGGTGGGATGTCCAGATTAGCTATTGGCCAACCTTAGACCAAGGCGTTTTAATGTTTTAGTAAAGTACATTGGACGGTGTGGATTGTAAGGTAGAGGTCTCGAGGACAGAAATCTTGGGTTGTTCTTTCTGTAATTACTGCCTGGGTTATACAATATTGATGGAGACGTCGCACTATTTACATCAGGAGGCTGAGTTGGAGGGATCTTAGGGAGAATGGAGGACGGAATGGACAGCAAGGAACGCGGTGTAGTTGCCATACTGAAGTATGTAAACGGGAAAGGATGTTTTATGTACATCTACTGTGTAACTTACAGGAGAAAACTTAATGGCGAAAGAACAGATCCTTGGGTCAGGTCAGCGGCTGGGTGGAAAATGCGGGACAGAGTTTTATTTGTTGTAACAAAGGATATACGGTTAGTTAGAAAGGATGCAATTAGGCAGATATAATTGACTGAAGAGTATACCACCAGAGTTTCAAATGGATGCCAGAATTCCGCACACGTTCGTAGGTACAGGGAAGGTCGGCGTTTGTAGTGTTTCTGGTATAGGAATTGGACTGGATTTAATTGATGACAGCTTTTTGAGAAGTTAGGACAGAAGCCAGTTTGCATAACAGGGGAAATCAGGTGTTGTTCAAGGTGGTGATGATGCGTTCAAAGATCTTGCGGGGAGATAAGGCTGATGGGTCAGTCGGAAGAGATTTCACTAGTAGTTTTAACAGACGGAGATTTTTTGAGGTTTTCCATGGCGCGGTGTAGTAACCGATATAGAGGAGGGTGATGTATAAACTACAAAGGTTCCTAGTAAGGGGAAATGACCTGCTTTAAGGAAGTGGTATGTTACAGAATCATGACCATGGTCTATGTTGTGTTTCTCTATAACATTGCTTTTATGTCGTGTGCTATAACTGGCGTGTTTGACTTTGTTTGTGGTGTGGAATTATTATTGGGAACTAGGAGCAAGGGGAGCCGCAAACGTGTCGCTCTCCTCTTGGATATATGGGTCCATAATGTGGTCAAAGTTGAGATTATGAGGGATGCTGAAGGTGTCTTGACACAGGAGGCGAAAAGACTGACTTTGCTTACGTTGTCACGAAGAGAGGTTGATTTTTATGGGTGAGTGGGTAGTGAGGAGCAGGTTGTGGCCTTGGGTTGGTGGAAATCTATGTATTACTTGCTGGAGTTAATAGCTGTATACTCACCTTAGTGCATTTCTGTCACCATTACTGTATTTTGGCAGTCATAAAATTGTGGACGCGCTTCTGAAACTGCCAGTGATGTTGGTGTGAGTTCCGCACGTAGTTAAGCTAGAAAGAGTGTTAGAGATGACGCCTCTACCTCAAGAAAATACGAGGAAGGGGGGGGGGTATGTGTGTAAAGTTAACGAGGTGGCTCCCGAAGTGAGTGTGAATATACTCCCGTTAGTCATTCCACTCGGTATAGCTGTAATCATGAATTAATTTGGGTGGGGTACTGTGGAGTCGTATTTGGTGGTGTGGGCAGGGGATCGACTGGCAGCAGGACATTGTCATGGTCGTTTCCAACTGTACCTAGGACCTCTGCATGCATGCGTCCAAGAAGGTTTCTACATGCCTTCATGATAACAGGAGTGGAAATGCTTCCAGAACAGGTGTAACGAGAAAGAAGGACGGTATCATCAGAAAGGAAGATGGTAAACTGACGCCGTCAGTTGATACAAGCTCGAGAGCGTTTGTGGCTATTTAGATCAGTGGCAATGATATGGGTGGAAAAGGATTGGTCTACATAGGCGATGGAATTAAACAGAATGGGATGATTGGTGCAGTACACAAGTGATAGTACAAAGTAGCAAACATCGTTAGCTACCCAGCAGCTGCTGTTTGAAATTAAGAATACTTTTTATTCCTACATAATACCAGAGTTTGATGAGTGTCGCACAGTTAACAGTATAAATTATCAAAGTGGTGTTTTTTGTAAGGTGAGATTTTTTGTCTTTGTGTTGCCTTTCTGTCGTGTTTTGTTGCTCAGGGACAGCAGATGTGCAGCACTAAGCTTTGTGAGGTAAGAGCAGATAGCTTTGATCCTACTTACAACTAATTTAGAGAACTGAAAAACTGTAAGCTTCAGCACACACAACTTTATTTCACGGCATCCATCACAGAGTGACATCTCACACACTTGCTGCATATGGCAGCGCCATCTACTCATTATCAGAAAGTGGCAAGAGATGGTGTTGTGTCGTCCGAAAAAGACACAGCCAGGGAAAAATCACCACAGGCGCAAAGATGCAAGCTGGTGCCAGTACTATACAGGGTGTTACAAAAAGGTACGGCCAAACTTCCAGGAAACATTCCTCACACACAAATAAAGAAAAGATCTTATGTGGACGTGTGTCCGGAAATGCTTAATTTCCATGTTAGAGCTCATTTTAGTTTCGTCAGTATGTACTGTACTTCCTCGATTCACCGCCAGTTGGCCCAATTAAAAGAAGGTAATGTTGAATTCGGTGCTTGTGTTGACATGCGACTCATTGCTCTACAGTACTAGCATCAAGCACATCAGTACGTAGCATCAACAGGTTAGTGTTCATCGCGAGGCAATTCTTCGTGCAGTTGACGATAACCCTAATGTCAGCCTCAGAGAAGTTGCTGCTGTACAAGGTAATGTTGACCACGTCACTGTATGGAGAGTGCTACGGGAGAACCAGTTGTTTCCGTATCATGTACAGCGTGTGCAGGCACTGTCAGCAGATAATTGGCCTCCACTTCTGCGAATGGTTCATCCAACAATGTGTCAATCCTCATTTCAGTGCAAATGTTATCTTTACGGATGAGGCTTCATTCCAACGTGACCAAATTGTAAATTTTCACAGTCAACATGTGTGGGCTGACGAGAAACCGCACGCAGTTGTGCAATCACGTCATCAACACAGATTTTCTGTGAACGTTTGGGCAGGCATTGTTGGTGATGTCTTGATTGAGCCCCATGTTCTTCCACCCACGCTCAATGTAGCACGTTATCATGATTTCATACGGGATACTCTACCTGTGCTGCTAGAACATGTGCCTTTGCAAGTACGACACAACATGCGGTTCATGCACGATGGAGCTCCTGCACATTTCAGTCGAAGCGTTCGTACGCTTCTCAACAACAGATTCGGTGACCGATGGATTGGTAGAGGCGGACCAATTCCATGGCCTCCACGCTCTCCTGACCTCAACCCTCTTGACTTTCATTTGTGGGGGCATTTGAAAGCTCTTGTCTACGCAACTCCGGTACCAAATGTAGAGACTCTTCGTGCTCGTATTCTGGACGGCTGTGATACAATACGCCATTCTCCAGGGCTGCATCAGCGCATCAGGGATTCCATGCGACGGAGGGTGGATGCATGTATCCTCGCTAACGGAGGACATTTTGAACATTTCCTGTAACAAAGTGTTTGAAATCACGCTGGTACGCTCTGTTGCTGTGTGTTTCCATTCCATGATTAATGTGATTTGAAGAGAAGTAATGAAATGAGCTCCAACATGGAAAGTCAGCGTTTCCGGACACATGTCCACATAACATATTTTCTTTCTTTGTGTGTGAGGAATGTTTCCTGAAAGTTTGGCCGTACGTTTTTGTAACACCCTGTATAGACTCGCCACTTGCGCGAGTTCCACCAGCTCCACGGGCGGCGCTAAGGATGAAGATATCGACTTCACCTCGCACAATTGCCGGCCGAGTAAAATCCACCAATCACCGGACGACAACGGACAGAAGCTTTCTCGGAAGACAGAAGAGCAGCTCCCGCCCACTTGGTTATACATCATGGTCTAGAGCTGCCTTAGATAGGGAACGTCGTTTAGTGAGCTCTTAGAAGTGAACAGACAATTGTTGTAAATTACATTTGCTGTGTACTGTGTAGTTTACCTACGATTATTTGCATCAGTCATATTTGTACACGTAATTTTTTTAAAAATATAGAATGCTGAAAACGAATTAATCATTTATAATAGCCCTGTATTACTTTTTGATCATTTTATGTACAGATATAATTGATAAATGATAATTATTGTGAGGTACGTGGCCGTGCTGAAAAGTAATGCCTCGGAATTTTGAAGTGTAAACTCTTAAAAGCTTTTTAAGTAAAACAAACTTTAACAATATTTCTCAATCTTTATTCTTCATGTCTACTTATCTGCAGCCCTCTGCCGCTAGAGGGCTCCGAAATGTAGCGCGCAGCATGGCGATGTGTAACGTACCTATGTCGGTCGTAAGAAACAGCTTTCTGTAATCTAGTATCGATTTCGAAGAGATTATCCACAATGGTGCTCCCGACTTGACCCCATCCGATTGTCATCTGTTTCCAAAACTTAAAGAACACCTTCGAGGGCTTTGATACTAATGGAAATGAGCGTTTGGCGTCATTGGCCGGGAGGCCCCTTACACGGCATGTCTGGCTGCCTTAGTGCGAGTCTTATTACATTCGACGCCACATTGGGCAACCTGCGCGACGGATGGAGATGAAATGATGATAAATACGACACAACACCCAATCCCTGAGCGCAGAAAATCCCCGACCCAGCCGGGAATCGAACCCTGTCCCCTTAGGACGGCAGTCCGTCACGCTGACCATTCCCCTATCGGGGCGGACTTGATACTGATGAAGCGGTGCAAGCACAGTTGAGATTGTGGCTCCGTCAACAATGCCAAACATTCTAGTGACGGTATTAGCAAATTGGTCTCTCGTTGGGAGAAGTGTGTTTGTCATCAGGGTGACTATGCTGAGAAACAAATATGTACACATGAAGAGCTGTACATGTTTTCAGCAGAAATCAGTCTTAACGATCTAGTAGTCTACGACATTTTTCCTCTAATATTCCTTCTTAGTCTATTAAGCCTTCATACACGGTCCAACCACGTTAATATGACCACCACCTACGTTCGACGTCAACGTGCAATAATTCACCGTTTTATTTTTTCCACGACGCGTTTCGAAGGTTTAAACCTCCATCATCGGGTGGATTTACATTAGTTAGTATGACATATGTGTGTATGTTGTGTTACGACATTTGGAGGAACTTGTGGCACTGCCTAGTGGAGAAACAAGACACTATTTCAGAATATGGTTTTGGATAACTTTTGACAAAAAATTAAACTGATATTTAATGGTAAATTTTAATAAGTAAACTAGAGTACCTCCAGTGGTCACAGGTTCCTTTTTCTGTCGTAACACTTCACATGTATACTGCCACATTTGTAAACAAATATGGCGTCTGGAGTCAGCTGGGTGCAAGGTTCGTACAGCAGAACAGAAGACATAATCGCAAAGTGCAAAGAATATACATTGTAACAACATTACTACAGAATAATCGTTTAAACCATTCGGAGGTGTTTGTTTTGAAGTGTCAAATATATGTGTGTGTACTTCAGTTGGTATATAAATCCAATTTTGAAAGGTTAAAACAGCTAAACATTCGTATTCGTTTATGCAATCAGGTGAAATGTTAAAATGGCTTAAACTTCATACTTGCTAGTAACAATTAGGTAAAATGTTACAGGCTTGAATTACAATGATCATATTGGCTACAGCAGTAAAATCATACATAGATGACACTATTTGAAGAAAGAGAGAGAGAGAGAGAGAGAGGAAGGAGTGATTATATGAGAGCAAATGTCATTTACATGGCAAGGAGTCTTAAGATTACATGTTGCATATATTAGCTGCCTAAACGTTGGGGTAATACACTGGTTAATGTTATAAAATATGCAGATAGATATACATTTGTGCCAGTAGTTGATGTACATACAGTTTTAAGCTGACAGGGGGTACAAGCTGTTGGCGTGATGAATTATCTGTGAATGGGGTCAATCTCTTGTACTCTTGGCGGCTGTCAATATTTAGGGTAAATATTAGTATATGTGCAAATGCCTGTGTGTGTGTGTGTGTGTGTGTGTGTGTGTGTGTGTGTGTGTGTGTGTGTGTGTGTACTTTAAGAGTGTAGGCAGTTGCTGAAAACAGAGATGATATTATTGTAAATATTGTCATTTTTCTCATTTAAGCATACAAATTCAATAATGAGAGAACACTTAAAAACACAACAGAATTCACACAATATGTCAAAAACATACAAGTACCTGATGGAGCCACACTTGCCTCATTTGACATGCAAAACCTTTATTCATCTGTGCCAATAGATCCCACACTACAAATAATTAATGCCAACCTACATAAACACAAAAAAATCCCTTCAACTCACATTAAAGAACTAATGGATCTGCTTGAATTCACACTTTCACACAACTATTTTAAATTTAACAATAAAATCTACAAACAAACAAATGGTCTGGCAATGGGCTCAAATCTTTCCGGATTGTTAGCAGAAATATTTATAAGTAACCTAGAAGACAAAATCTTGAATTCCAATCACCACCTCTTCAAAAATATCATCTACTACTACAGATATGTAGATGATATCATAATTTTAATCAAAGGCACTAAAGATGACATCAGTGAGTTGAATCAGTTTTTCAACAAAAAGATGACAGTATAAATTTCCTAGACCTTGCCATTACAATAAAGAATAACAGACATCAGTTTGAAATTTATCGGAAGCCTACCACAACACATACTACAATCACAACTCCTCTTGCCACCCCGCAGCACACAAAATGGCAGCATACCGGTACATGATTAATAGAGCTATCCAACTACCACTCTCAGAAGATAAACGTGATCAAGAAATTGAAATAATAAAACAAACAGCTATTGAAAATGGCTATAACAACCCCATAATAGACACTCTAAAACACTCAATAATGGCAAAGCAATCACAACACAAAAAACAAAAAGAAAATAATGTCTTCCATACAATCCCCTTTCTGGGTAACATTTCATACCAGATTGCTAATGTCTTCAAACAGAAAGGCGTAAGCATATCCTTTACAACAGACAACAAGATTGGACAGAAGTTACCCCACAACATCGGCACACGAAACCCACTTCATCACACAGGTGTGTACAAAATTGAATGTTTGGACTGTGACTGCTTCTACATAGGCCAGTCAGGCAGATCATTTGAGATTAGGTTCAAGGAACACATGGCAGCACTAAAAAACAAAAAATACCACACATCAGCAATAGCTACCCACCTACATGAAACAAAACACCATGTTAACAACACAAGTATTAGCATCCTACTCATCCAACCAAAAGGCAGAAAACTAGACATCCTTGAAACACTCCAAATATACAAACACCAAATGAAACAACCAGAATCCATCTTAAATGACAAAAATGACAATATTTACAATACTATCATCTCTGTTTTCAGCAACTGCCTACACTCTTAAAGTACACACACACACACACACACACACACACACACACACACACACACACACACACACACATTTGCACATATACTAATATTTACCCTAAATATTGACAGCCACCAAGAGTACAAGAGATTGACCCCATTCACAGATAATTCATCACACCAACAGCTTGTACCCCCTGTCAGCTTAAAACTGTATGTACATCAACTACTGGCACAAATGTATATCTATTTGCATATTTTATAACATTAACCAGTGTATTACCCCAACCTTTAGGCAGCTAATATATATGCAACATGTAATCTTAAGACTCCTTGCCATGTAAATGTTTGCTGTCATATAATCACTCCTTCCTCTCTCTCTCTCTCTTTTTTCAAATAGTGTCATCTATGTATGATTTTACTGCTGTAGCCAATATGATCATTGTAATTCAAGCCTGTAACATTTTACCTAATTGTTATTAGCAAGTATGAAGTTTAAGCCATTTTAACATTTCACCTGATTGCATAAACGAGTACGAATGTTTAGCTGTTTTAACCTTTCAAAATCGGATTTATATACCACCTGAAGTACACACACATATATTTGACACTTCAAAACAAACACCTCCAAATGGTTTAAACGATTATTCTGTAATAATGTTGTTACAATGTATATTCTTTGCACTTTGCGATTATGTCTTCTGTTCTGCTGTACGAACCTTGCACCCAGCTGATTCCAGACGCCATATTTGTTTACAAATGTGGCAGTATACATGTGAAGTGTTACGACAGAAAAAGGAACCTGTGACCACTGGAGGTACTCTAGTTTACTTATTAAAATTTACCATTAAATATCAGTTTAATTTTTTGTCAAGTTATCCAAAACCATATTCTGAAATAGTGTCTTGTTTCTCCACTAGGCAGTGCCACAAGTTCCTCCAAATGTCGTAACACAACATACACACATATGTAATACTAACTAATGTAAATCCACCCGATGATGGAGGTTTAAACCTTCGAAACGCGTCGTGGAAAAAATAAAACGGTGACTGGTAACAGTAAACTTGTTGTTTCATTTAATGTCAGTAACAGTCATGGTAAAGCCTAACCTAAAAATGTTCGCATTTAAAGTTAATCTGCCCAGTCAGGCAATCAAGGCTATATCCGAGTACAATAACAGTGCAGAAAAGGTCGCAATGACGACACAACACATACACTTCAATAGGAATTGTCTTAAGAATAACGTCATCCCAAATTATGTCAAGATTGACATCAAAACAAACACAACAACTGCGAAGAAAACACTGGAGATCGCACGAAAACTCTGGGTGAAAAATGAACTGAAAGAACTTTATATTAAAAAACAAAAGTTCAACACACAGCTTTATAATGCAGAATTACAATTGGGAGAGTTGCTTCATAGATTAGAATATGATTCCATAACCAAAAAAGTCAACGAGTACACCGAGTTCATCGTACAGAAAACGAAAGCTACACAGAAGAAGTAACTGGCCAATCTTATAAAGCAATAATTACCTTCCAAACCGAACCAAAACAGCCAAAAGAAGCACACATTCTACACACCTTTCCTCAACAACACGAACATAATATTCACTGCAGAAGAAGAGGCACTACTCTGCAAAGGCTTAAAACACAATGTACAAGCTCCGCTGGACCAAAAGAACCAAGAGAAGCTCATCACTTGTGTCACACAGATCTCGACCATCGCCTTTAAGAAGCAAACCGACAGAATATCAGCCTGCCACAAAATTAACGAAATCATTGAAAAGGAAATTGCAAAACCATTCCCAGCATACAAGAAAAGAGAAGAAGCCCTTACACGTACCATTAACACTAAATTGAACATGAATAATGCAATAATTGTAAAAGCTGACAAGGGCAACACAACTGTTGTAATGGACAGAACAACTTACATAGAAAAAACTTTAGACTTCTTCCAAACCAGCAACATAACTGAAATACATAAAGATCCAACAGCCAGAATACAAAAGGAGATTAAACACATTTCAAACAACATTAACTTTCTACTCACCATCCAAGAAGCAAGAAACATTGTAACAATGAGCCCACAAGCACCTTGTCTTAGGTCACAACCTAAGATACACAAAGATGGGACCCCCATCAGACCCATAGTGAACTGTAGGAACAGCCCAACATTTAAGCTCAATAAAATACTCTTCAGAATTCTCAAACAAGCATACACATTCAATAATGAGAGAACACTTAAAAACACAACAGAATTCACACAATACGTCAAAAACATACAAGTACCTGATGGAGCCACACTTGCCTCATTTGACATACAAAACCTTTATTCATCTGTGCCAATAGATCCCACACTACAAATAATTAATGCCAACCTACATAAACACAAAAAAATCCCTTCAACTCACATTAAAGAACTAATGGACCTGCTTGAATTCACACTTTCACACAACTATTTTAAATGTAACAATAAAATCTACAAACAAACAGATGGTCTGGCAATGGGCTCAAATCTTTCCGGATTGTTAGCAGAAATATTTATAAGTAACCTAGAAGACAAAATCTTGAATTCCAATCACCACCTCTTCAAAAATATCATCTACTACTACAGATATGTAGATGATATCATAATTTTAATCAAAGGCACTAAAGATGACATCAGTGAGTTGAATCAGTTTTTCAACAAAAAGATGACAGTATAAATTTCCTAGACCTTGCCATTACAATAAAGAATAACAGACATCAGTTTGAAATTTATCGGAAGCCTACCTACCACAACACATACTACAATCCAGAACTCCTCTTGCCACCCTGCAGCACACAAAATGGTAGCATACCGGTACATGATTAATAGAGCTATCCAACTACCACTCTCAGAAGATAAACGTGATCAAGAAATTGAAATAATAAAACAAACAGCTATTGAAAATGGCTATAACAACCCCATAATAGACACTCTAAAACACTCAATAATGGCAAAGCAATCACAACACAAAAAACAAAAAGAAAATAATGTCTTCCATACAATCCCCTTTCTGGGTAACATTTCATACCAGATTGCTAATGTCTTCAAACCGAAAGGCATAAGCATATCCTTTACAACAGACAACAAGATTGGACAGAAGTTACCCCACAACATCGGCACATGAAACCCACTTCATCACACAGGTGTGTACAAAATTGAATGTTTGGACTGTGACTGCTTCTACATAGGCCAGACAGGCAGATCATTTGAGATTAGGTTCAAGGAACACATGGCAGCACTAAAAAACAAAAAATACCACACATCAGCAATAGCTACCCACCTACATGAAACAGAACACTATGTTAACAACACAAGTATTAGCATCCTACACATCCAACCAAAAGGCAGAAAACTAGACATCCTTGAAACACTCCAAATATACAAACACCAAATGAAACAACCAGAATCCATCTTAAATGACAAAAATGACAATATTTACAATACTATCATCTCTGTTTTCAGCAACTGCCTACACTCTTAAAATACACACACACACACACACACACACACACACACACACACACACACACACACACATTTGCACATATACTAATATTTACCCTAAATATTGACAGCCGCCAAGAGTACAAGAGATTGACCCCATTCACAGATAATTCATCACACCAACAGCTTGTACCCCCTGTCAGCTTAAAACTGTATGTACATCAACTACTGGCACAAATGTATATCTATCTGCATATTTTATAACATTAACCAGTGTATTACCCCAACCTTTAGGCAGCTAATATATGCAACATGTAATCTTAAGACTCCTTGCCATGTAAATGTTTGCTCTCATATAATCACTCCTTCCTCTCTCTCTCTCTCTCTCTCTCTCTTTCTTCAAATAGTGTCATCTATGTATGATTTTACTGCTGTAGCCAATATGATCATTGTAATTCAAGCCTGTAACATTTTACCTAATTGTTATTAGCAAGTATGAAGTTTAAGCCATTTTAACATTTCACCTGATTGCATAAACGAGTACGAATGTTTAGCTGTTTTAACCTTTCAAAATTGGATTTATGTACCACCTGAAGTACACACACATATATTTGACACTTCAAAACAAACACCTCCAAATGGTTTAAACGATTATTCTGTAATAATGTTGTTACAATGTATATTCCTTGCACTTTGCGATTATGTCTTCTGTTCTGCTGTACGAACCTTGCACCCAGCTGATTCCAGACGCCATATTTGTTTACAAATGTGGCAGTATACATGTGAAGTGTTACGACAGAAAAAGGAACCTGTGACCACTGGAGGTACTCTAGTTTACTTATTAAAATTTACCATTAAATATCACTTTAATTTTTTGTCAAAAGTTATCCAAAACCATATTCTGAAATAGTGTCTTGTTTCTCCACTAGGCAGTGCCACAAGTTCCTCCAAATGTCGTAACAAAACATACACACATATGTAATACTAACTAATGTAAATCCATCCGATGATGGAGGTTTAAACCTTCGAAACGCGTCGTGGAAAAAATAAAACGGTGACTGGTAACAGTAAACTTGTTGTTTCATTTAATGTCAGTAACAGTCACGGTAAAGCCTAACCTAAAAATGTTCGCATTTAATGTGCAATAATTCACAGACGGCTGGTGGCAGCACTAGCATTAGAGGGTATGTAAAGCATGGCGCGGGGTTGTTTCATTTAATGTCAGTAACAGTCACGGTAAAGCCTAACCTAAAAATGTTCGCATTTAAAGTGCAATAATTCACAGACGGCTGGTGGCAGCACTAGCATTAGAGGGTATGTAAAGCATGGCGCGGGAGGGGGGATGGCGGGAAGGAGCGGAGGCAGAAAATGCCGTGCATGGCAAAATGGCGCTATCCAAAACCGGCGCCGAGGCAACGCTGGTGCAACACGGGCCATAGATGACAGGAGTAAACGACACTGCGGAGATGTGTACGGGAGAATAGACGTGCAACTAGTAGACAGCTGACCACCCATATGAAGCAAGGAGCTACCAACAGTGGCTCCTCAACGACCGTTCAGCGAACGGGTCTGCGTGTTGGTCTCAGCCGCAGGCGCCTGGTTCACGCCCCCATGCTGACTGCTGTTAATCGGCGACGAATGCTGGAGTTTGCTCGCCAGTACCGCTATTGTATGTGCACTGAGTGGTGACCAGTGGCTTTTTCAGATGTATCACGTTTTATACTCATTTGAGGTGAAAATCATTATAACAATGGCGTTTTTCGTTGCGGCGGGATCTTCTCGAGATATTTCAGTCACCAGCTTTCTCCTCCGAATGAAAAAATATCTTATTGACGCCGACCTGCGTAGGGAGAAACGATCATCATAATAAAATAAGGGGAATGAGAGATCGCACGGAAAGATACAGGTGTTCGTTTTCTCCACGCCCTGTTCGAGAGTGGAATGATAGAGAATTTCTTGATGCAATAATTTACCAAAAGCCATATATAGTTTAGAAATTTATTTTAGTTTATGAACTTCTATGTGCTACCAGTTTTGGCATTGCATTGATGCCATCTTCAGGCCCCACTCGTCACAGTCGTAAAATCGCTATACACGGAAGGAGCCGTATAACTGGATCTGTGAATCAAATCGTCCTGCAACAGTTCTTGGTGGCCAGGCGACACAGACTGAGCCACCAAGAGCTGTTGCAGGACGATTTGATTCACGGATCCAGTTATATGGCTCCTTCCGTGTATAGCGATTTTACGACTGTGACGAGTGGGGCCTGAAGATGGCATCAATGTAATGCCGAAACTGGTAGCACATAGAAGTTCATAAAATAAATTTTTACGATACATACGGCTGTTGGTAAATTATTGCATCAAGAAGTTCATGCCAGCCGTCGTCCCACGATCCATAATGGATCAACGAAGATTAATAGAGAATTAGTGTGAAGGTGGTTCGATGAACCCTCTACCAGGGACTTATGTGTAATTTACAGAGTGGCCATGTAGATGCAGATGACAGATGGCTATTGGCTTTTAAGATCATCCAACAATCATAGGAAAGGTCCCGTCGGAGGAGGGAACATTATGGTCTGGGGAATGTTTTCGTGGCATTCCCTGGGTAGTCTCGTTATTCTGGAAAGCAAAATGGATCAACACATGTATGCATCCATCCTCGGGCACTATTTTCACACCTACGTGGAGATTGGTTTTCCTTCGCGCGATGGAGTCTACGAACAAAATAATGCAGTGTGTCAAACAGATCGCAGTTTACATGCACGGTTCGAAGAGCACCAGGAGGAGTTTACCGTAGCTGGTTGGTTGCTCTCGTGCTACTGTAGTAAACATCGGCAAAAAGTGTCTGAAGGATGCTGAAAACCACGAGTAGGTGACAAAGTGTTGGACGCCCGCACCTCATTACAGAACGCCGAGTTCTGAGGCTTGCCCTCTGTATGAAGCAGGGTACGTGGCGATCTACTGCAGCTCTGACGACAGATTACATCGTTGCTGCATACACAAGTAATTTGGAGCACAATGTTCAGCGCACATAGGGGCTCCACTGCTGACGACTCCAAAGTGTTCCAATTTTGATACAACGACATCGTCAGTTGCGGTGGAAACGGGTACAATATTACTGAGATTAAATCATGGATCAGTGGAAATCTGTCGCTTCGTCGAATGAATCACGTCTGTTGTTATGTCAGGTCGATAGTCATGTGCGGGTAAGTCTTCATCCTCGTAACATACATCGCGCCATAGCCTCAGGCTGGTGGAAGCAGTATTACGCAGTGGAAGCAGTATTACGCAGTGGAAGCAGTATTACGGAGTGGAAGATATTTACTTGCGCTTCGATGGCATGTGTGGTAGTAACCTAAAACATCATGACAACTGTGGACTATGTGAATATTATTGCCGATCAAGTGTACCTCTTCATGCTTGATGTCTTCCTCGACGCAATGGCATCTTCTAGTAGGATAAGCGTTCGTGTCACAAGGACAGAATCATCCTACAGTGGTTTGAAGAACATGTCACTGAACTCACACTGACGTCTCTCTCTTCCTGTGGGATATCTACAGCTTTTGCCGCATTCCATATATCGCCTGTCATTCGTGTTATATGTCCATACAAGGCGAATAGCCACTCTTCTATTTAATGGGTGATGCTTTGTTGAACTGAGTCATTATTCTATTCGTTGTATTTCTTACGTGGACTCGCTGAGATATTATGAGGTAGTACACTTGATCAAATCTCAATTTGTTTTTATTTTTTCCAGCTGGTTCCCAGCAGTCGTATCCGTAAGTTGTTATAGTCCCTGGAAGACTTTTATAGAACATTTTTTTTATTTTCCATCTTACCTTAGAAGACCATAACACAAGGTTTAACTTCTGGAGTGCTGTTTCCCAACTCGTTGCTGCATTTACCAATTACCTGTTCTGTCCGCCGTTAGGATGCTATCCAAATATTTAGTTTTTAGCTGCTTTGATGGGCTGGTCATCTACTATTATGCTTCCCACATTTTCACTACTGTATACGTATTCAGTCTTTTGAAAATTTATTTTCGATCCCCACTTATCATATTCATCTAATAATTTTGTTAGCATGAAGCGGATATCCTCTGTAATAGCCACCTGATCATTTGCGAGGACCAAGGTGCACAGACAGGTAGATCATTTGAGATTAGATTCAAAGAATACATGACAGCACTGAAAAAAACAAACAAAAACTACCACATATCAGCAATAGCCATCCACCTGCACGAAACAAAACAACACAGGTCTCAGCATCCTACATATCCATCCGAATGGCAAAAAACTAGACATCCTTAAAACACTCCAAATACATAAACACCAAAGAAAACGACCTGAGTCCATTTTAAATGATAACAGTTACAACATTTACAGTACAGTGGTGTCATCTCTGTTTTTAGCGCCAGTCTACGTTATTAAACTTGCTATGCACGCACACACACACACACACACACACACACACACACACACACACACACAACTTCGATCTTTCCTTTCATATTTACCATAAATCATTAGTTATCATTACATTTCTCATATGAACAACAGGACGGTCTTATTCACAAATATAACAACACACCAACAATTTGCGCCCTGATATATCTATGTGCGTATTATTTTAAAGCATAATAAATCTATTACTCCAACATTTAATAAGTTGTAACATGTAACAGATATAATTTTAACAACGCGCAGCTGGGAAAACATTTACTCTCTTTCCGTCCTTCCATACTCTCCCTCCCCCCCCCCCCCTCTCTCTCTCTCTCTCTGCCTCTCTCTTTCCCTCTGTCTACCTCTCTATCTGTCTGTCTGTCTCTCTCTCTCTCTGTCTCTCTCTCTCTCTCTCTCTCTCTCTCTCTCTGTGTGTGTGTGTGTGTGTGTGTGTGTGTGTGTGTGTGTGTGTGTGTGCGCTCGCTTCCATCCTTCCCTTCATATTTACCACGAAATACTTTAGTTAATTTGCATGTTGCTTTTCATATTTTCCAAATGAATAATTGACTTGCCTAACTCACAAAACTTAATAGAGCCACAGCAATAAAACCAACAGTTTACCCCATGTCAGCCAGATATTACATATATTTGTTTATATTAATAATATTATATCCAGCTATATATCTTTAATTTGTTGTCAGTGTCTTCAACATTTACATAGTAGATGTATGTTTAAGAAACTCGCAGCTCTAGCATATACAAAACTTTGCTCTCCTTTTCGCACTCCTTTCATCCTCCATCTCTGAATCCCAGCCAGAATTGTTATTTATGTATAACTGTTATTTATGTTTAATTTTGCAATTGTTTGCAATATAATTATTGCTCTTAATGTTTTCCACATGTAATCTGATACATAAACGAGTACGATATTTAAGCTATATAAACTTGACACAAATGGATTTGTATACCACCAGAAATATTTACCCTAACATATCTATTCATCAACTCAACGAAAGATCTCCGCAATGCTTTAAGACTTATTCTGAAACAACGGTGTTGTTTTGCTATATGTTCTTTGCAATATGAAATAGTGTTTCTGCTTTTGATACTACATGTTCTTTGCACATAGCAATTTCCAGACACCATCTTTGTAAACAAAGTGCTTCAGTTTATATATCATGTATTGCAACAGAGACCACTGTGCCTGTGACCACTGGAGGTATTCTATTTTAGTGGTTTCATTTTCACATTCGCATTCGTATTTTTTAATCGGAGACCTCCACAGAGCCATATTATGAAACAATGTTTTGTTTCTCCACTAGGCAGTGCCCTAAGTTATCCCAAAGTCGTCCCACAGCACATACAAGTCGTATTAATAAATATAAATGCACCCGATCATGGAAGTTTAAACCTTTGAAACGTGTACGCATATAAATAAACAGTGACTGATAACAGAAAATTATTGTTTCACTCGAAGGCATTGATCCTTCGTTATCTGTACACTCATCCACGTACATTTCCTGTTCCACAAGTCTGAGGCTTTCTGAATATACCTTAATGTCCTGGTCATGAAATTCGCCTGGTCTCTATCCCATGGAACACCTCTGGGACGCTATCGGGTGCCAGCTTCGCGCTCACAGACCACCAGCTAATTTACGGGAACTTCGTGACTTGCGCGAGGACATCTGGTGGAACATACCTCAGGAAAACTACTGGGGACTTAAACTGATGCCAAACATAATGGCTAATGCACTGCGTTCCAACACGCTGTTAAGCAGGTGGCCATGATGATTTGGGTCCGTTATTACACTGGTGGCCTTGGTGCTTTGGATTATCAGTGTAGAGCTATGAAATTTAATCAGTGGTGAAAACCTTTGTTACTGGAGGACACAAATGAGCCAAAAGTGTCCCGGAGAAATCTATGCAAGCAGTTTTTGTGTGTGTGTGTGGGGGGGGGGGGGGGGGGGCGTGTGCGCGCGCGCTGTGCTGTAAGCCGGGTCCACACTGAGCGCGCCGTGCCGCGCCGCACTGCGCCGCGCAGTTTTCCGGCTGTTGTCGGTACATCAAAGGAAGTGGCGCGTTTGCGCGCGCTCCGTTTAGACGTGGCTTCGGCTCGCTCCATCTTCAGACCATGGGCGCGCTCCAACTGGAACACAGTGCGCGCCTCGGAGCGGCGAGGCGAGGCACGGACGGCGCACTCCTCTCTGTTACAGCTGTGCGCGGGCTGCAGCAGCGCAGATTGTGTGCAGGACTCACCAGGAGTAGGCGGGCTTGTGCGCCAGCGGCAGGTCCTCCACTGGCCGAGGCCCGTCCAGGTCTCGCTCGTACAACTTGGCGAAGCTGCAGTCTGGCTCCGCCTTCATACGGCTGCAAAAACGTCGTACGGATAGTCAACAACTGCACTGTCCTCTCTCAAGAAAAATGGGGCGGGCGAAGGTCTGCAACAGCGCTTCTGCTAGCACCTGACACACAAGCCACTCACAGCTGCAACGAGTTCGCTACCAGTACCAAAAATAAAAAGTACCTTTGTCGTCACTGCGCCAGCTGCAATCATCTCTCTAGTCGACATCCAATGTGATGTTATTATTAGTGGAATATCTGATTTAATATCTTAGCGATCAACAACACAGAAGGAAAATAATACATCTCCACAAACGCAAATGTGTCCTGCTTTTATAACCGAGCTAAGAAACTCTAGCAGTTTATAATAAAAGAATAATAATAATAATAATAATAATAACAGAAACGAAACAGGATTCTAGCCTACCCCCGATGTAGTTCAATATGCGCGTTGAGCAAGCAGTAAAAGAAATCAAGGAAAAATTTGGACACGGAATTAAGGGTCAGAGAGAATAAATAAAAACTCTGAGCTTTGCCTAAAACATCGTAATTCTGTCTGAGACAGATAATTACTTGAAAGATCAGTGAAAAGGAATGGATTATATCTTCAAATTAGATTATAAGATAAATAACAAAAGTAAAACAACAGTAATGGAATCAGGAAATTATGGATGACTTGGATTAGGATATCAGACATTAAATGTAGTGGATGAGTTTAATTATTTGACCAGCAAAATAACATTATGGCCGAAGTAAGAGCATGTAAAATGCATACCGGCAATAGCACGAAAAAAATTTCTGAAGAAAGATAATTTGTTATAATCTAAGATAAATTTAAGTGTTAGGAAGGCTATTCTGAAGATACTTGTCCACAGTGTTGTACCGAAGTGAAACATGGACGATTAAAAGTTCAGACTAAGGCTTGACTGTAGTAAGCACGGCCAAATGGATGTAGCTTGCAGTGGCTATGCAGAAATAAAGAGAATCCCAAATGATAGTTTAGAGAGAGTGGAGAGCTGCATCAAACAAGTCTGAATACAACAACTACAACAAAAACAAAAACAGAAAAAAGTAAAGCTATCACAATTTTGAAGTATAAAGATATTACCAGTGTAAGTCCCAGGTCTGCCCTTATCAGGTAATAATTGTTTAATATCGATTTGACTTCTATTAAAGTTTCAGGCGATTGAAGGATCACTTATAGTAATATGATCATCGTTCTATCAAATGAAGGCTACGTATTAGTGCTCTGCAACAAATCATGACTTTTTTACATTTCTGCAACAATTTTTGTGTACGGCGTATTCTGTAAAATATATCATTGACTTAAGTATCTAACTTGGCACAGATAGTCACTAGAGAAGGTTTAAGAATCCGCGAAGAAAAAACGTATTTATCGCTAACATGAGAAATGCACCAAAATTTTTACATTCATTGGTCAAACAGAAAAAGTCAAAAAGTTCAGATATCTAGAAGAGATAATTTGAATTGAATTAAAGGTTTCACAAAATGAAAAGGCATATGGGATGGAAAAAAAGCAAATAAAAAATATAATGTCAAGAAATGCTAAAATTGTTCATTTCCACACTGTAAGGAAACCAATGCACCGTCAACGGAAGTGAGTTTGTAGCACTGAATTACAATTTAAACAAGATAAAGAATCATGAGGAAAATTTTAGGTCCAATATGAGGAGTACAAGCCTGAAAGTGACTAAGAAGCAGTGATGATATATACAAAAATATAGAAGTAACAGCGGAAACAATAAGTGAAAGAAGAATGGTGTTCTTGTTGAACATTTATACGGGATGAATGACAATAAGTTACAACCTTTCAAGTATCGCTGGGAAAACAAATTAACAGGAAGCTGAATCCGAGAAGTTAAAAAGATTTAGAAATAAACAACATAAAATCAGAAGAATTAGCAAAAAGAAATAACTTTTTGAGGAAAACGTTAAATATCAGATAATTCCAATGCAGATGGAGTAAGAGAACATGTATAAAGTGGTTTGACGAACGAAAAAGAAGATATGGTGTAAAGATAAAAGGATAAAAAAAAGAGCAAATGACAAGAAAGAACAATTCCATTTTCAACCCTGGCTGTTATAGTATCACTGTTGTTTACACCACGATAAGCTGATTTTGGCTGTTAGCCTTTTGGAAGAGTTAAGAACTGAAATGAGCTGACGGTGGTGTAAATACAGAGGTTACACAAAAATATGCTAGATAAGCCTGCAGGTTGTGCTGTTCTGTCTGACCATGCAAGTATCAGTCATGGCCAGGAAAGTGGTTCAAATGGCTATGGGCACTATGGGACTTAACTGCTGAAGTCATCAGTCCCCTAGAACTTAGAACTACTTAAACCTAATTAACCTAAGGACATCACACACATCCATGCCCGAGGCAGGATTCGAACCTGCGACCGTAGCGGTCGCGCGGTTGCCAGAAACGTGTTCTGTGTGATTGTAAGTGCATTATGTCGGAGCTAAGTGAATTCGAATGTGAGCAAATTGTTTGTGCTCGTAAGTCCGGAACCGCGCGACTGCTACGGTCGCAGGTTCGAATCCTGCCTCGGGCATGGATGTGTGTGATGTCTTTAGGTTAGTTAGGTTTAAGTAGTTCTAAGTTCTAGGGGACTGATGACCACAGCTGTTAAGTCCCATAGTGCTCAGAGCCATTTGAACTATTTGTGCTCGTATCGTGGATGCTATCGAACCAAAGGTAGCGGAAGTGTTTGATGTTTCACGAGATATCGATCGAAGATTTATACTGCATACAGGGAGAGCGAGAAAACGTCATCCGTTGAACCCAAAGCTGACGAAAGAAAGAGTGATCGTGACGAACGGTCATTGAAGAGGACAGTGACGAAAAACAAGAGGGCGACAGTTGCAAAAGTCACTGCAAATCTGAACGTCACACTCGCGAATCATGTCGGCATCAAAGGGACACGAAGGGAGCTGCATTGGCAGGGAATTGCAATGCGAGCTGGACTCCAAAACCACATAGAGTGATGCAGATTTCCGTAACAGGAAAACGGGGTGCCGAAGCCACAAAACCTGGACTATGGAGCAATGGGAGAAAGTAATTTTGTCGAATGAGTCTTATTTCACATTGTTTCCAACTTCTGGCCGAGTTTGTGTCGCAAGAGTGAAACGTGGCGGGGGTTAGGTGATGATCTGTGCAGGCGTGCCATAGTTACTCTCCAAGGTCGCATTACTGCCAAGTTTCATGTGACAGTTTTAACTGATCAAGTCTATCCCGTAGTACAATGTTTGTTCCCTTACGGTGACGCTGTGTTCCAAGACAGCAGGGCCCCTGTTCACACAACTCGCATCGTCCAGGACTGGTGTTGTAACACGATGACACATAGTCGCATCTTCCCTGGGCACCACAGCCAGCAGATATCAGTGTTAATGAGCCTTTGTGGCCTACTTTGGAGAGGAGGGTCCGTAATCGCTATCCACCTCCATCAACGATATGCGAATATGTCACTATGTTGCTGGAAGAATGGTAGAAGATTCCCTGGAAAACAATACATCACCTTATTGATCCATTCCGAGGCGACTGGAAGCTAGTTTGAAAGCTAACGGCTTTGCTGCAGTGCATTAGGAATGGTAGTGTGTTGTATTTTTTGTTTCCATATGTTTGTCCATCCACTGTAACAGTGATGTTATAACAACCGGGAAAGAAAATGGGATTGCTATTCAGTAAATTTGTGGCTGTGTCATCCGAAATGAAAAACATATTAAAACGAGAAGGAATTGAAAGTGCTAAGTGGTATCTGGTTGTCCAAAACGAAAGAGAAAAGGGATTTTAAAAAATATGAATAACGTTCACTATTTGGCTACCAGCAACGCAAATGTTATCAAGATGCAGACACTGCGTACCTGTGGCAACGTCCGATGTCCGGAGAGGTGGAGCTGACGCCGGAGGTGGAGGGTAGATCGGCGTCACTGCCTGGGGACACGGCTGCCACGCCCACGCCCACCCCCATCGCGGCCGACGTCTTGGGCGGCTTGCGGCGGCGCGGCTGGTACTGCGGACACAGTCACTCACTCATCTCCTGTTGCTGACCAAACAACTACGCAATGATAATTGCAGCTAGCTAAAAATGAGTTCGACACTACTTCGTTTTCTTGACATTTGCAGATTTACACTCGTGTGAAAAACTTAAGGACGAAAGTAACTACCGCAAGGTGTGTCACTGCAAAGTAACACAGCTCGACGAAACCTGGACTATGCAAATAAAGAACAGCTACAGTATAATACAGAAGGTAACTGGAAGCAAGACGCAGATGACATGAACAGAAATGACACTTGATGAATGGCAGAGAGACTGCAGGGCACTCTCACTTCTGATTCAGTGTTATGCCGCTTCATGTTCTTACGGAATATGATCGTTACTGCGATTTGACTTCATACATTATGATGAAATGGTGCGCAGTAGTTAATGCTCTAGGGAAGGAATGACACTAAGCTTTACCTGCGTTCAAAGGAATAGGGTGCCGATTTAAACGACTGCAGTAAAAGTTGTGTTGATGGTGGGCCAAGAAAAGCGCGTTTTTTATTGCGGAACGTATGGAGACATTTCCGGACGGCCGAGTTCCGCAGTCTCATTGTGGAGATCCATTTAGTTGGCGCCGGGCGGGAGGCAGGCATGTCCGTGTATACAGACTTGCGCCGAGAGGTCGCCGCTGCACTGGCCAGCACATTGTAGACCGGCAATAAAGCAGAGGAAGGGTCCTTGTTAGGGAGGAAGGTGACAAAAGAACTGTGAACGTTCTGCGAATTTCCGTGGGACAGGGAGACTGGCACCCAGACGTCCAGACTATGTTTCAAAACATATTTGTGAAAGCACGAGGCTTTTAGCGAGTTTATCGCCATTCTTTGGAAACTTTGAAATGGACGCAACAGAGGAGATGATAAGCTGTTTATGGAGGGCTGTGCTTCCATCCTGAGCATTTTGTTAGCAAAAGATACGGCAAATGCGTGGGAAAGAGGCTGCGAAGCTGAATCTTTTTTCCTTTTTCTCACAATTAACTTTAAAGTCTCTGATTGGTCAAATCGGTATATCATCATGCTCACAACAAGTGAAGTGTGGATGTACTTATTTGTCTTGAGTCGGCTGTCCAAACATTTGACATATTCCTTACGCACAGTAGTGGCACAGAGCCAAATTGGTTTGGCAGACCAGCAAACAGGTCGACCTGCACACTGGAATCCACCTGGGTTTCAGAGGCTCACAGGAAAGTACCTGCATTCCGAATTAACCGAATGCGAGACTGCGTACTTACATTTTGTGGGAATGTGCCATTAATGACAGATTGCCGCCATCCACGACTTCAGTCGCCAAACGCATCGTGGTGTGCCGCCTTGACCAGCAGGAGGGTAAAGTATTCGCCGCTGGGGCGTGGGGCTCAAATATATGTTTCTCAGCACCCTGTTCTTTCGAACCATATTTTTCTTTTTTAAATAGTAGATTATAGATGCTTGGTGGTGGCGTAGTTTTGTGCCACAACCCAGTTGAAGTCAGATAAAGCGATTAGTGTTCTGGTTAGTGTCGTGTGTCGATCCCCTGTTGATCACTGTACACCATAGGCCCCTTGTGAGTGAAAGCGATTGGTAAGTAAAAAATGTTTGTGTAATGTTTCTTTCATCATTTTAGTTGTCTTGTAATGTTAAGAATGAATAAATATAGTGTCATTTAGATCACAACTTCTCCCTGAGTTCTGATTAATAGTTCCTTCCCATTTTATTATTACAGTCTAGATTAGAAACATAAGTAGAAGCTTTTAATTTGGCGTCCCCTGCCAGTATCTCTTACTTTATTAGCGATAAGCTTTTCACAGCAATAATTACACTGAAGTCACCGCAATTCATACTAGTGCCATGAACATTACAAACGGCGAGACGTGGTTGTTTATAGTTGTGTCTGATCACGACAGACAGCAATGCATGCTCTTCAATGGGTTGCCATGCTGGCCTCGAGGTGGTAAGGAGTTCCTGTGGTAGGTTATTCTATACCTCCACCAGCGCAGATGACAGCTGCCGGATGGTCGCTGGTGCATGTAGACTTACTTCAGTACGTCTCCCAAATGCATACCACATATACTTGATGGGATTTAAGTCGATGGAAAGGACAGATCAGTTCATTAGCCGGATATCTTCCCGTCCCAAGAGCTCCTTTACCTGCTCTGTTCGCTGCAGTTGTGCATTGTCGCCCATAATAACTGGCCACGTGCGAGAAGGACCCGCGCCCTGAGGTTGGTTGGTTGTTTCGGGGAAGGAGACCAGACACCGAGGTCATCGGTCTCATCGGATTAGGGAAGGACGGGGAAGGAAGTTGGCCGTGTCCTTTCAAAGGAACCATCCCGGCATTTGCCTGGAGCGATTTAGGGAAAACACGGAAAACCTAAATCAGGATGGCCGGACGCGGGATTGAACCGTCGTCCTCCCGAATGCGAGTCCAGTCTCTAACCACTGCGCCACCTCGCTCGGTCGCGCCCTGAGGGTTCCGTACAAACTTAATTGTGTATACAGACACTTCGTCCATTCCAGGAATCCACACCACGTCGGAAGTTCGAGTCCTCCCTCAGGCATGGGTGTGGTGTCCGTGGCGTAAGTTAGTTTAAGTTAGGTTAAGTAGTGCGTAAGCCTAGGGACCGATGACCTCGGCAGTTTGGTGCCATACAAACTTTTCACAAATTTCCAAGTTCCAGGAATCCAGGATATTGACGAATTTTCCCTGTTATCGACATTTATATTGGTAAGATGTCTATCCCAGGGATTCCAAGACTTTCAGAATGTTGTAGTTTCAGGTATGAAAACAAATATTTTCTCTTGTTATAACATTACAAATTTTTACTTGTACTGTGAAGCCTTGCTTCTTGCCTAATTTCATGATTCTAGGTCAACGGGGAGCACGCTGTAGGTTTTGATGAGTGCGTTTCCGAGGATCAAAATATGTGACATAAATGGGCACATCTTTTGGCTGCCTTAACTTAGGAGCTTAGAACTGTTACACAGCTAAGGGACTATAGACCTTAACAGGTGACATTAATGAGTACTTGATATGTCTACTCGTTCCTGGGGAAAAGGGTCTACATCTACATCTACATGGTTACTCTGCAATTCACACTTAAGTCCCTGGCAGAGGGTTCATCGAACCTTTTGCATACTACCCATATACCATTCCACTCTCGAATGGCGCGCGAGAAAAAGAACACCTAAACCTTTCCGTTCGAGCTCTGATTTCTCTTATTTTTTTATGATGATCATTTCTCCCTACGTAGGTGGGTGTCAATAAAATATTTTAGAACTCGGAAGAGAAAGTTGGTGATTGAAATTTCGTAAATAGATCTCGCCTTTCTTTCAATGAGTGCCACCCCATCTCGCGTATCATATCAGCGACACTCTCACCCCTATTGCGCGATAACACGAAACGAGCTGCTCTTCTTTTCGCTTTTTCGATGTCCTCCGTCAATCCTACCTGGTAAGGATACCACACCGTGCAGCAATATTCCAGCAGAGGACGGACAGGTGTAATGTAGGCTGTCTCTTTAGTGGGTCTGTCGTATCTTCTAAGTGTTATGCCAACAAAGCGCAGTCTTTGTTTCGCCTTCCCCACAATATTATCTATGTGGTCTTTCCAATTTAAGTTGCTCGTAATCGTAATTCCCAGGCATTTAGTTGAAGTGACAGCCCTTAGATTTGTGCGATTTATCGTATACCCTAAATTTATCGGATTTGTTTTACTACCCATGGGATGACCTCGCACTTTTCTTTGTTTAGTGCCAATTGCCACGTTTCGAACCGTACAGAAATTCTCTCTAGATCGCTTTGTAATTGGAATTGATCGTCTGATGATTTTACTAGACGGTAAATTACAGTGTCATCTGCAAACTATCTAAGGGCGCTGCTCAGATTATCACCTAGATCATTTGTGTAAATCAGAACAGCAGTGGGCCTATGACACTACCTTGCGGAAGGCCAGATATCACTTCTGTTCTACTCTATGATTTACCGTCTATCACTACGAACTGTGACCTCTCTGAGAAGAAATCACGAATCCAGTCACACAACTGAGACGATACTCCATATGTACGCAATTCGATTAATAGTTACTTCTGAGGAACGGTATCAAAAGCCTTCAGGAAATCTAGGAATATGGAATCGACCTGAGATCAAAATGGCTCTGAGCACTATGGGACTTAACTTCTGAGGTCATCAGTCCCATAGAACTTAGAATTACTTAAACTTAACTAACCTACGGACATCACACACATCCATGCCCGAGGCAGGACTCGAACCTGCGACCTGAACTGAGATCCCTTGTCGATAGCACTCATTACTTCATGGGAATAAAGAACGATATTTTCTGAATCCGTGTTGGTTATGTATCAATAAGTCATTTTCTTCAAGGTGATTCATAATGTTCAAGTACAGTATATGCTTCAAAATCCTACTGCAAATTGAGGTCAGTGATATGGGTCTGTAATTCAATGGGTTACTCCTATTTCATTTCTTGAATATTGGTGTGACTTATGCTACTTTCCAGTCTTTAGGAACAGACCTTTCGTCAAGTGAGCGGTTGTATATGATTGCTAAGAAAGGCTCTGTTGACAGACAGATAGACAGAAGAGCGACAACAAAGCCATCGTATAAGTTTTCCGTTTTTACAGATTGAAACACGGAACCCTAAAAATGAAGTTAGGGCGGAATACACCCCAGAAAAGACGCTCATGGGGCAGGAGTACTGTGTCAGAAGAATAAAGACTTGGAGGTCAGTACGTTTATGCAACATTATGCCTCCCTACACCTGAACCACCAAAACGAATACGTCCACAGTGCTGGACGAAACCTCAAATGTCATGAGGTGGGAACACGTAAAGCAGCCAGGAACACCGTCGAACACGATCGTTTTTGTGGCCCAGATCTTATAGTGTGAGGAGGTATAATGTTGCATGGGCGTACTGACTTCCAAATCATTGACCATGCTACTCTTACCGGTCAACGTTATCATTACTTTTATGGATGACAATGCGCAACTGCATCAAACAGCGCAGATTGAGGAAGTCTTGGAATGAGTGGATATTTGGGGAATGTGCTGCCCGTCCCCCGGACTTAAATTCCGCACGTGTGGGATGTGCAGCACGTCCACATGCACCAAAGACCATCCAGCAGGTTGTCAACGGCCGTGGTGGAGAAATGGAACGCCCTGCTATCAGAAGTCCTTACCAATCATGTGTCCAGCTTGGGGGCACATGGCAGAGCATGCACTGCCGTCCATCGTGATCACACACCATATTGACAACCATGTCCCATCGTTTGTAATGTGGAAGGGCCATCATGAATCTAGGTGACTTCAGTGTAATTACTGTCTTTGAATAACGATGTCATTTCTGTTCGGTTCTTGCATATTTCTTCCAGTTATTTTCTGTACTATACCGTAGCAATTCTTGCTATGTGTGGTCACTTTGATCTAATCGTGTTCTCTGGCAATGACATTTCATGCGAAAGTTACTTTTATCCTTAACTTTGGCACACCAGTGTAATCATCGTATAGCATCATTATACACCACATTAATCAACATAAACTTAGAGTAACATTCATAAAAGAACATCTACTTTAAAAACACAGTTTAGTGAACTATCAGTCGTATTCAGGAAGTCTTCGAATTGTCCCGTGTAGGTTCTTAATTGACATATATGTGCTAATTGTTGGATTGTTTGCCTTTCTTCTCCACAGTCGCACTTTGGAGATGTGTTTGGTTTTCATTCAAATATGGAATATCCTCATTCGCAATCGTGGGTTCTAATTAGGTTTAGAATTACCTAGGATTTTATTGGGAGGTCAAAGCCAGTCGGTTTTTTAGACATAAATCGGGATTTCTCGACATCCGCAGTCGCAGTAACTGCCCAGGCTTTCTTCCAGTATCGCAAACTTTAAAAGTTGTTATTTTCTAAGCAGACAACTTCCGCAAATAATGATTTTCTAGAGCGGAGTCGTTTAATGTTTATGTAATCAGAGATCGAATTAAGAGGAAGTTATTAATTGTTCTGAAGTTTTCTGAATTCTGTAGGAAGTCTGGTGCTGGAGATATTTGAATTAGGACTGATGATCAGAATGTAGGTACCCTCTCAACCGTGTCCGAAATCATTCTCACTGTTTGATTTACTTCGGTGTCTATTTACTTGCTATAGCGGGTTATTAAGCCCGATGGGGCAGCAGTATTCTGCTACTAAATTAAGCGGTTGTTCGTAAAGTAGATACCGATGAGTCCCATGTGGTGCTACATAGCTTTTGTACAATATTGTTCCTTGTACTTAGTTTTGCAGAGAACGAAAGTGACAGGTATCTATCTATCCCGGATTTACCAGTTGTAGACTAACGTGAGATGATTGCTTCGAGGTGTTGATTCTTCAAATGTCACTCTTTATATGGTCATAATAACAGCCTCGTTCACCTATGGGAAAATGTTCTTATTGCCTATAGCCTTAACTAACTACTAAACCCATCAAAGTATTAATCACAAGAGCCAAACAGCACAGAAAATGGACTGCAGCTGACAGAAGGCGTCTAGTGTGGTCCGACGAGTCGCGATTCCCCCAGTTTTTCAAATGACGCAAGGCGTCGAATTCACCAACCACCCAGTGAGGCATATAAACCGCAGCGTGTATTTCAAGCTGGAGGCGATTCTTTGGTGTCTGGTGCCATGACTTGGGCGGACTCATTCAGGTTATTATGAACATGAACCAGGATGCTTATTTCAACATTCTCGGTAACCAGGTGTCGCCCTTTCTTCTACCCTCGTCTTTCAATATGACAACAACCGTCTTCACGGGGCTGCACGCATGCGTTCCTGATTTGACGAACCTCTCAAAGCCATAGAAATTTTCTGGGACTCTCTGGGACAGTGGATGAAACGTAGCAAACAACATCACTGCAGTTCGGTAAGTCTGCGGTGTTTAATTACCAACGGGGCGTTGCACCTGGATGTGGCTTACCTGTAGAAAATCATGGTATTACTTCTTCGCCGAAATGAGACCATTACCATGGCTAGAGGTGGCTTTGCAAGCTATTGGCGTGATATCTCCTAGGGATGATTAATTATTTGCCAAGTGTCCTTATGCATTCCTACATTTAGACGGCCTAAAGGCGACCGATGTCATCTTGGGAGATAGCGTTCCACGTTACTCATCTATTGTCACAAATGACCAAGAGATATTGCCGTTAATGAAGACTGGAACGTAAGTCCTTCCATCTTGTCTCACACGTGCTCAACGGGAGGCAGGTCTGGTGAAAGTGCTGGCCAGAATGAGAACGTGCTGGGTAACGAGAGAAGATTGGACACAAGTGTTGTCATGCCGGTACACGTGGAACATTATATCTTCCTGGCATAGCAGGAACGCCAAGAGATGGTTAGGACGATGTGCAAGGAGTGTGTTATGGTCATAACAGGCTATGATGTGACACACGAGATATCCTCTGTTGCTCTCGCACGTCTTTGGTTCGCACACTACTATAGCTTCCGCTCTCCTTTTTGACACTGCACTCGCAAACAACAATTAATGATAATAAAGCAGATGTTCACTCATCACAAGAAAACGCTACGTATCATTCCAGTAATGTCTTTTGCTTACACCTTCGGGGCTAGCTGGAGAGGAATGATTTTCTAAGAAACGTTTTCTGGTGACTCAAACTGACACTCTACGTGTAAAAATTGTAGTCCTTCGAAATGCAGTCAGCAATGTCTGCTCATGAAGCAATCCAGTCATGAATCTGTGTTTACATATATACTCCTGAAACCATCTTACGACGTGTGATGGAGGGTGCTTCGCTTACCACACTCATTTCCTCCTCTCCCCTGCTCCATTTCCAAATCGCGAGTGCGAAGAACGACTTTCAATAAACCTCCATATGAGCCCCAGTGTCTCTTATTTTATCATCGAGTTCATTTTGTGAAACGTACTTGCGATGACGTGATATGTTGCGCGGCTCTTCTTGGAATTTACGCTATCGAATTTTCAACTGTACACCTCTATATGATATGGAACACCTCTTTTGTAGTGCGTGTCAGTGGCTTTACTGTGCAGCTCCGTAACGCTCTCGCGCTGCTGTGCGCTCCCGCGATGAAGATGATGATGTTTGGTTTGGGGGGTGTTCAACTGCGCGGTCATCAGTACACGTACAAAGTCCCAATTTTTATACACTCCAATTTTTTTACACAGTCCAATCTAGCCACAGTCAAAAATGATGATGATTATGATGAAATGACGAGTACAAACACCCAGTTCTCAAGCATAGAAAATTCCCAACACGGCCGGAAATCGAACCCTGGACCCCGTGATCCAGAGGCAGCAACGCTAGCTACTAGACCACGAGCTGAGGACGCGCTCTCGTGACGAAACGCGCCACTCTTCTCGTTAAAATTCTTTTGGGTATACTGCCGTGTCATCTTATAAAATGATTTTTAGCGTTTTTAGTATTTTATATGATGATGCGACAGTGCTCACAGGAGAATTTTATGAAACTGAAACAAGCTGCTGAAGCCTACATATTTAAATCAGTGCCGCTCTTCGCTGGATCCTGTTACTCCATCTGTTCTGTTAACCCTTCCTGGTAAGCGGTGAATGCTTCTGCCATTTAGAACACGTACGATGAGCATGTGTATTTTCCATGGTGCACCGGCACCAACCCTGATGAACAGCTACACATCACCTACAAAGAGCCTGACAATTCTTTGGAAGAAGCCTCCAATCCCTTGCAAGTTCATAACGGTTCCTTGTATAAAAATAGTCGTTATGCGACTTACGTTCGTCGACTCTGTTCTGCAACGTCTAGAATGTTTACTGACTGAGTACGACACCTGAAATCCAAATCGCTCGTACAGAAAGTCGTATGGATTATTTCTGGACCACTATTACCACGCTCATTACGTTGTTTAAACTTAGCCCACCGCTCGGTGGTTTGAATCATCGCGGTTACTCCCCTGTTTTAGAGCTCTACACATATTTTAGGAGTTTTCATTTTTCATCATCCTTTTCCTTTTGCTTCTACAGGGTGGTTATAATTAATCTTTAGCTGTTGGAGGGGGTCCCCATGAAAATGAGTGATAGAGTCACAATGAAATTTTATGGAAACATTTTTAAGCACATGCGGAAGAAAAATAACGAGTAAACCATGGAAAGAAACACACTTTAATTTTCGCATGAGAGGACAACATTTCTTAATTGCATCCCATGTTTATGTTCCAGGTTACAAACGTTGCTCAATCTGCACGACAGTCTGGAACAGCATTACTGATATCATTTCACAGTTGTTCGCAGCAGTTTTCGAACGGTGGACCATTGAATGTTCAGCAGACGTGACACATCTCGTGCACTGCTTGACATTGCATCCAGCTTTCTCATCCATGGCAACAGTAACTTCTTCAACAATCTGTGGCACAATTGGCCGTTGACTTCTCTCAGGAAACATTTCCAAAACGACAGATACTTCGAATTTCCGAATCATGTTCTTCAACCCCAGTGTAGAGAGAGGTCTCTCAGTATTTCTTTAACGCTTCGATGCCCGCGAAGAGGAGTAGAACTGTTACCGTTTTGATAAAACACCTTTACGTATAAGGCCCCGTTCACCATGTCCAGATCCATGCCGACCGTCTGTAACTGCATTGTACAATGATGCTTGTGCTTCAACTTTACCCCACCGTACCTGTCCGGCGCCCGTCGCCAAACTACGACACTTAGCACTACTAACAACGCAAATCCTGCAGCAAACAGTCCTATAAAGTTTGGTACCCATACGATAAATAGTTTCCGTTTACAATAACTCAAGCAGCGAAAGTTTAATCACCGTGTATTTAAAACCCTACTCTGAAGACGCGTATTCGTACAAATTGTGGGACTTCATCCGTTGATGTTTCGAATGTCTCTCTTAGTAACTACCAAGCAAATTTGGTAACACACTAGCCGTTATTGACCTTTGTTACTTTCTTTTAATCGATGGACACGATACGGCATCCATTCCTTTTACAGTGATTAACCACGAAGAGCTGAGCTTCGCCGCTTTAACGTTATCCTGCTTGCTAATGTGTACTAGGGCCTAAGGACTGCAGCCTCTGAGGGCGTCGGACACACTCACCTCACTTCCTCCACCAATTTTCATACTGCAGCCAACCATAACTTTCACTTCTGGCGACAAGTAGCTAGTACCAAGAGATAAGGACTAACGATGGACGCGACTCACAGAAGAGTGAGTAGCTGCTGGCGCTCACCTTGTACTCGGGGTGGTCCTTCTTGTGGGCGTTTCGGAGCCTCTCTGCCTCCTCGATGAAGGGCTGTTTCTCCTCCTCACTCAGAATCCTGCGGCACAGGAGGAACACGTTTAACCACACACAAAGACAAGCACACTGTACGTATTCATAAACATCTCTTAGGTATTAAGCGGTCCAATCACATCAAGGTAATCACGGCCTGTATTCGACGTCAACGTGGGATAACCAGACGGTAGATGGCAACACAAGCAGTGGAGGGTCTGTAAATCGTGTTGGGGGGACGCGGAAAGCGATACACTTGTTGTCGTGATGCAAAAACGGTGATATTTACCCGACGCCCAAAAGAGCATGATCATTGGCTTTCGGGCCAAGGGTGGTAGCGTTTCCGAATGGCTAAGCTTGTAAACTATTCGCGTTTCCACCTTGTTAAAGTATACCACGCATGGAGAACAGCGCTATCCTAAATCGGCATCGAGGCAACTATGGTGCATCACTGGCCACAGATGACAGGGATGGACGACGACTGCAGAGATGCGTCGGGTGAATAGACGTGCAGCTGTTGAGTAACTGACCGCCCACATGAACCACGGGGCTACCAACAGTGTCTCCTCAACCCTTGCAACTAAGGTTGCAGCGTATTCGTCTCTCCAGCAGGTGGCTGACCCCATGCACTCATGCTGACTGCTGCTCGTCGGCGACGAAGGCTGGAATTTGCACGCCAATACCTCAAAGGAAGTCCGAGTGGCGACAGGTGGCCTTTTTCTGATGAATCAAGTTTTATGTTCCATCGGTCAGATGTTCCATCGGCGTGAAACTTCTGAAAGCGAACACCCTGCAACAATCGTCGGTAGGGTCCAGGCCGTTGTGGTCTGTAAAATGTTTTAGTGGCATCCCCTGGGCGATCTCCTCATTCTGGAAGGCACAATTGATCAACTTGTATGCCATGTCCACCCCTGCATGAAGTTTGTTTTTCCTCGGCACAATGGCATCTACCAGGAGGACAACGCAACGTATTGCAGGGACGTGCGTGGTTGGAAGAGCACCAAGATGAGTTTACTCTATTCCCTTGGCCATCAAACTCCCCAGTTTTAAACCCAATCAAGACTCTACGGGACCACCTCGACCGGACTGCTCGCGCCGGAACTCCTCGACTGGAGGATGCTCACTGGAGTCGGCATGGCTCCACATCCCTGTTAATATTTTCCAGAACCACTTGAGTTTCTTCCTGCACGTCTCGCAGAAGTCCACGCTGAAGAGGTGGTTACTCAGACTTGACAGTTGGTCACATTAATGTAACTGGACAGTGTGAATGTGTGGGTCTGGTCGCAGATAACGGCATTGTTCACTGGTACTGAGATGTGTAGAACATGCGGCATCCTGTACATCGTCAAGGGTTGCTTCAGTAGAGAGGGTATCAATTTTGTTGCATGATAGCATAACACTGGTGATTTCGAGGAAAATTATTAAATAATTAGCATATTATTAGTGCTAGAATCTTGTTGCTATTATGTGGCGTCTGCTTCTAGTCTTTAAGAGTTTTATCTTGATCTTGCAACACCAAACAACGAATATCGTATGACGATAGGTGTCACCAGATTATTAAAAAAACATGTGTAACACCGAAAATATAGGATGCATGGCACCTACTACCGATATATAACTTTTTTTTTTTAATTGTATGTAAATATTTGTAATTTAAATGCTTTCTTTTAGTAAGTAAGGACATTGCTTCACAGTATGTGTAATTTAGGTAGAAGTCTGTTGACATTTCATTGTATTTATCGGTGTTTTACTGTGAAACTTATAAGCTCTGGGAAAAAGCCAAAGGAATTATTATTTGCATCCACTAGCAACGATAATAGCAGTGCTTATGCGCTGTAAAATCTTTGGGTAGGGAGTTGTTGCGCAGAGCGCTCGGAGAGAGAGGGAGACGGTTTCCAGCACTTGTAGTGTGCCGAAGTGTGGTGTTAACGCTCTCGCAGTAGAGAGTACCATTTTCGGGAGGCATCATGTACGCGCGCCGGCCAGATGTCTAGTGCAGGAGTACGGACAGTGGACGGGCGGAAGAGGTTATATGTATTAATTACGATTGCCCGTTCCTACAATTAGCCGTGGCTCCACAACATGCTACCGTCTTCAACAACAGCAGCAGTTCCAGCAACACAGTTTCGTCGTCGGCTCCGAGTTTCGTCGTATGCACAGCACTGAAGTAAGACTGTTCAAAAATGGTTCAGATGGCTCTGAGCACTATGGGACTTAACATCGGAGGTCATCAGTCCCCTAGAACTTAGAACTACTTAAACCTAACTAACCTAAGGACATCACACACATCCATGCCCGAGGCAGGATTCGAACCTGCGACCACAGCAGTCGCGCGGTTCCGGACTGAAGCGCCTAGAACTGCTCAGCCACCGCGGACGGCTAAGACTGTTCATTGATAGAAAGTATTAACGGCTAACCCAGCAGCACAACTGAATGTGATTTGATTGATAAGATTTATTTAAATAACCATCAGTTAAACTCCTCCAGACGTTACCAAGCAGGATCCTTGTTCCTTTTTTTCCTAATATGCTAACTGAGTGTCATAAGAAACAAACTGAATAGTACAGCCACTTTATTAATGAATAATTTCTCTTTTAAGAATTTTAGCCTCAGTCTACCTTCAATTAACTGTTGTACAACAGAGGCTTCAGTATATGACTAAAGTAAAGCAATTTCATTTTTCAAGTTTGAGAATCAATCACTGGAAAAAATCCAAATCTAAATAAATGCACAAATTAAGAGTGCGGAAGTTTTATTTATTTTACATATAGCTTGGAGCACATGGCTGTTTGGTTTGGTACCGTACGTATTCTAGTATTTAATTCTGTCCAAGTCAGTAAAAAAGGCTCAGTTGTTCAGACAATAATATGAAATCCAATTTGCAAAAAAAGTAACGGCAAAGTAAAAATTGTTTGCTTTATTATAAATTTCTTTGATGACTTTATGCTGAGGTCACTGAAAGTCATTGTTCATGTAACGAAGTTCAGTACTCATACAGTTTAACTGCATATTTGCAAATTATTACTCGATTGCCTTTTTCAAAATTTAATGCAAAACATAACGTAAGAGTGACTTTTCAGTTTTCTTTATCATTACATACTCACTTAAAATTAGTGGCAAAAAAAAAAAAACAAAAAAAAAACTTGGCAACCTTTAGTTACCACGTCAGTGTTTAATAATACATGTTTTTCTTTCCGATCATCTTGTACAGGATTTTGGATGTAAATTGCCCTAGTGTGCTGGCGACCATTAGTTACTTCCTTTTCGTTCATTAGTGTAACTTTTGGATTCATGATCAGTGGCGCCTCTTTCTGTCCAGTGTTGTTCGTGAGTGAATGCACAAAATAACTTTCATTTTCCAAATTATAGCCCTGTTCGGTTTAATTACTTTTATTTTTAGTAGACTTTCCATGAGAAGGGTCGGTTGTACACTTTCTTCCTACTTATCGGTATCACTTCTTCGGGAAAGATAGCCTTATACAATTAGAAAAAATCCATTAGGCGTACACGCGATCCACGGTCATATTTTATATCGCAAGCAGGATAGGCCGATTAGTAACAGGGAGGTTACACATGTTAAAAATTGTCATTAAATGTTAAAGTCGCACGGATCATTTGATACAATGAGCTATGGCTGTGAAGACCAGTTAATTACCATGGGTTTACCGAGCACTCTTTGAATTTTACTAGCTCTGAGGCGGTGCCATACAGTGAGGTACCTCACAGGTGGCGAAGCCGTGCGGGGTAGCCACGCGGTCTTAGGCGCCTTGGCACGGTTCGCACGCCTCCCCCCGTCGGAGGTTCAAGTCCTTCCTCGGATATGGGTGCGTGCGTTGTCCTTAGCGTAACTTAGATTAAGTTAGATTAAGTCGTGTGTAAGCTTAGGGACTGATGACCTCAGCAGTTTGGTACCATAGGAACTTACCACTACCACAGTTGGCACAGTGTCTGTCAGCTGTACAGTCGTATATCCTGTACTCTAGGCCAGCCAATTACATTAGATTGGAACATTCTAATACAGGAAATATAGTAACTGATTCGTTGAAATAATGATGTTATTAAATGGCTCACATCTGGGTATAGTTGTTCATGTTGTATATTAATGACCTTGCATAAAACATTAACAGTGACCTCACACCTTTTGCAGATAATGTAGTTACCTATAATACTGCAGATACTGCAAAAATATTCAGTCAGAATTTGATAAGACTTCAAAGCTGTGAAAAGATTGGAAATTTGTTTTAAATGTTCAGAAATGTGAAATTGCCGCTCACAAAACGAAAAAACGTTGTATCCTGGGACATAATATCAGTGAGTCACAACTAGAGTCAGTCAACTTAACACATCTAGCTGTGTGTATTAGTGAGTGCATTAAGAGTCCTATTAAAGGTTTCGCTTTTATTTACATATTATTCCAGAAAGGACGAAAAGATCATAATGATACCTTGTAGTCTTACTTTTGTTTATGTTTTGGTGCAGCAAATATAGACAGTCACGCTTACTTTTCTTTTTTTTTTTTTTTTTTTGCCTGCAGAAATTTAATTAAAGTTTATCCCTTCGTTACTTAGTTCACTTTTCTGGAAAATAGTGCAAATTTCAATTACTCTGGTTCAGAATACTTGCTCAAGTGGTTTTTTTACATACAGTTGCATATAGGCCAGATTTTTATCAACCTATTTTATTGTTTCTTAGTAATTTATTCAATTTCTTCTTACCGAATTATTGTAAAACCATGAATGAAAAGTGCCTAAGTTGGCGCAGGGTTGGTAGTTCCAGGGTATGGCGTGATAGATTCTATAGTATTTTCTTCCATCTGAGTGACTGTTGCATCGTGGAAATTGGGAAAGTTAATGAAGGTCTTCAGTGGCTTTACAACATATATACTGGAGACAGGAAGATAGTGGAAAAGGGGGAGAAAATTGCTGCCATTCAGGACGCGTTAGAAAAGACTCTGAAAGGTCTAGTTAAAGAAGGAGAAGGGCAAAGTAACAGATGAGAAGTGGGAACAAATAATAGAAGGATAGTTATAGGATTTCCTCTGGCAGCTTTGCAGTGAACATGTGAAAGTAAGTTTGACCTGTTGCTTCTGATAGAAACGAATGAGTCTAAAGGTAGTCTGGGTGTAGACAGGACACAACAAAGGATGTAAGGAAGGCAGAAAAGAGAAAGTTTTGTTGTTAGGTAATTCTCACGCTAGAGGAGTTGGCCAGCATTTAGAGGATGAACTAGGATCAAAATATCAAGTCACCAATACTTTTAAACCTAGTTCTGCTCTAGGATAGGCGATAGAGAATTTAAACTGTGTAAACATTTCGCCAAAGGACTATGGAGACAGAATGAAACCAAATATTCTGAGTGGTTTGGATTTAAGCAAATCTTCTGTTGGGGAAAGATGCTGAACAGCATATTCTAGCAACTGCATCGCTACAAAAAGATGTTTCCGCAATCATTAGGAATTTCATTTCCCTCCAATAATACCTCAGACGGCGGAGGTTCGAGTCCTCCCTCGGGCATGGGTGTGTGTGTGTTTGTCCTTGGGATAATTTAGGTTAAGTAGTGTGTAAGCTTAGGGACTGATGACCTTAGCAGTTAAGTCCCATAAGATTTCACACACATTTTGAACAATACCTCAGACAGTGAGAAATGCCAGTTATCTGTATTGCTTCAGAATATTCGAAGTGGCATGAACGATCTACTTTTTTTGCATTCTTGAATTGGAGTATTGAAACTGAATTGACATAATCTGCCTCTCTGAACGTTACAGGAATTAGGTTAGCATCATATTTCTATAGAGCAGAACTTTATGACTTATTCTGAGGTATATGGTTAACACCTTCTTTCTCCATTTTTGTAGAGCAGAAATGGAGAAAGGAGGCGTTGCCAGATACTTCAGAAAAAGTCATAAATTTAAGAACAAAGACATTCATAAATTTTGATTGTGGCAGCATATGGAAATATGCGTGACAGAAGCAGAATTGCGTAACAAATCATTTACAGTAGCGAGTGTATGCCGAGAACCCGCAGGTAATTTTAATCTGTTTATAAATCACCTTGAGGCTCTATTGACCCATATAACAGCAAAAACAAAGAAGTAGTGATCGATAGTGATTTTGATATAAATTTTTCTAAAAATTATTCCAGTTGTTAATTAATACATGTGGTAACATAGTCATTCAACTTAATTCTTGGCGTAAACGTCTCAACTAGAGTAGCCAATTGCTCAAAAACAGCCACTGACAATATATTTATAGAAATATTTAATGAACAAAATTACGTTACGAAACCAATACTGTATCCAGTATATTGAATACAGTAACTTAGGCAGCAAAGCAAATGCGTTTGGAGAAAAACATAGTTAAATCTGGTAACTAAATAAAGTCACTAGAGGATGTAGTAAAGAATGTGACTGGCAGAACCAAAGATGAAGATGAGCAGATAGCATTAAGGGTATTAATACAATGTGTGGTATCAACGTTCGATACCACACTTGTTCGGGGTTGCAGTTATCGACCGCGGTCGGTACTAGTTTAGCTGGACCCGCGAGTCGAGACTAGCGCCGCTCCACGGCTTGCAACAAGTATCTAGGGTGCGCTCGGCCGTTCTTGCTCAGGACGTCAAGTATGAAAGTAGTACAACCTTCAGCTGATAGGAAGCAACCTCAAACAAGGCGCTTAGTTAAAGTATGGCCTATGTGATGCCTCTATAGCTCTCTGTTTGTAATTATATTCCTCCTGACTATGAAGACTCCTGTACCACCAGTTAAGTACAGTATATTATTTTTTACCAACGACTTCTAATTATGTTAGTCGTTGTAGACTCGGATCATGCAGCCAGCTCCTTATCGACTTCACTGAGGAATCTGCTGTATATGAGATTTGTATGTTTCTATTTAGCACTGGCCACCAGTCATTCGAATTGGCGACGATTCGCTCGTCGTCATCATAACACAATGGTATCAGCTGCCTGCAGTTTAGCAATACATTTTGAACAAGTATGTCATAACTGTTACTGAAAAGTTGGCTTTCTTAGGATCAGTAGATGCTGCCACGGAATATCTCAGATAAACCACTACAAATAACTTCAGTAATATGGATATGGCCCTGACCACAGCAGGTGGACTAATGTCAACATTAAAATTTTCTAGTGTTTTGTGATAAAAGTCAACAAAATTAATTCCAGAGTGCTCTACAGAGGCAACGTATTAAGTTATTTGTCTAACCATTTATTTATCACTACAAAATTTCCCAACTGGCCACGGAAAATATTCGTGGAAAAGAGGCAGATGCGCCAGCATTGCTCTCCTCCCTGTTCGCCTTTTCGGATATTTCCGTCGACGCTTGACTCGCCTCGGGTTTACAACTCAACGCCGCAGACGAATGAAAGTTTTGCTTACTTCGTCCATGCGCAATGCTATTTTGCGGCCGCTAGATTTGAACGACAAGGAGAAACACGTTTCCAGTCTCGAGTGTGAAGTTACGGCCCTTGTACTTATGCGCTTACTGAGAGCGGGGGAAACAGCTCCGCGGAGAGAAGTATGGTAGAAATGTCACACGAAAATTAAGGGGCCCTCACACGTTGAATATTACTGCCAATGCGTTAATAAAATGACCGTCTGAGAGTGAGCGTTATTGAATTGTCAATACTAGAAATATTAACGAACAGTATTGATGCCGGCCAAAATATTATCAACATTACCTATACACAGCGAGCACGATGGGGCAAGCATTATCGGTTTGAAAATTCGCCGTTCTGTTGTTCGCATTTTTTGCAGCTTGCCTTCTGTATAATGCAGCACATATATGCTAAGCTCATGATGGCTTCATTAGTGCTACAGAAACAGCCGCTGCACATGCGATCAGCCATCAGAATTATTTTTGGATTAGTATTTAAAAAATACTTGCTAACAGTGTTTCAAATTTAGTTTGTTCGTAACCACAAACACCCGAATGTCTACTTGTCGACTGGGACTGGCTATCTCACTGCCGTATTTCGTTTTTCCATTCCTTCTCGTATTAACATTAGTAAACAATTCTTGTCCGTTGCGAACTTATTATAACAATGCAACTGTTGGAAGAACAGGTGATTTACAATGAATCGTCTGCAAGCATTTGTTATTACAGGCTTTTATTTTTCGATGATGATATTTCAAGATGCTTGGCTTCCCATCTTCAGATGTTTACATTAATTTACGTGTCGTGAACATTGTTTCTTTACTAACAGCGTTGCAGAATTTTGCAGCGGAAGTTTTTCAGACAGCTTTTGTGAGGGCTCGCTGTAAAGTAATGCCTCCGAATTTCTTATATGAAAACTCTTAAAGCTTCTTCAATAAAACAAACGGTATTAACATTCTACATTCTTATTCATCGTGTTAACATACTTCCAGCCCCCTGCCAGTAGAGGGCTGCGAATTGTATGGTGTAACATGGCGGTGTGTAACAAAGCTGCGTGAGAAACAGCGTGCTACAACACACGGAGCACCGTCTCTTTCTGCGTGACAATGCCAAATCACACATGAGCGCGGCGACATCTGTAACAATCCGACTTCCTCGGTTCACTGGCATCGTTCACTTGGCCCATCTAATTTTCATCTGTTTCCAAAACTTAAAGAACACCTGCGAGGACTTCACTTTGATAGTGATGAAGGGATGCATGCAGAGGTGAAGTTCTAGCTCCATCAACAAAGTCAAAACGTTCTACAGTGACGGCACCAACAAACTGGTCTCTCGTTGGGAGAAATGAATTCGTCGCCAGGGTGAATATGTTGAGAAATAAATATGTAAACATGAAACATAAAGATGTAAACTGTTAATAACGATTGTTTTATTTTAAAAGCTTTAAGGGTTATCATATAAAAAAAATCGGAGGCATTCGTTTTCAGCACGCTCTCGTAAAATATCATAAGTAAAGAAACAATTGTCACGACGGGTAAATAAATGTAAACACTTGGAGATGGGGTGAACATCAAATGTATGTACTCTTAAAAACGCGTGTTTTAAAGCGTAATTTATGGGCACGGTGTATCGTGAAAGAGGTGTCATTCATATCAGGACGTTGTGCCATATACTGTATACTGTGAATATACATTATATGATACATTTTTGTTTTGTACCATGTTCTTCATACAGTGTGTTCGGAAATTCCGTTACAGACTTCTAGGGCTTGTAGAGGGGAGTGAGCACATAATATCTGAAATAGGAACCCGTGTCCAGAAACATATTATTTCCATTTTACGACGGTTTCAATTCAGATGATTAATTCATCCATTTTTGCATGAGGAGCTGAATTATATGTGACGCAGTACAATATTAGGAAAGAATTCGAAAGGAAATATAACGAAGCATCCGTTTATCACTTCAGCACATTTGTTTGTATTAACAACTGAAAGGGCTCTGTCCTTTTTCCCATGACGATTTTCATGAAGTTTTGGCCATAAATGTGTGCGAATTTGATAAATGTACTCAACCGCTGTAAAATCGATGTAATCGTACTCTTTGTAAGAAGACTGTCTTCGAGACCAGAGATGTTAGTCAAAGAGGTTAACTTTGCTTTGTCAGAGAGTAGCAAAAGCAGAGTGTGTGATTCCTAGGTGTACTCAGCGATCGCACCTGAAGATTGCGGCCAGATGGATCGCCGAAATATCGTGTAGTGAAGCAATAGAAGAGTGTGGTGGACAGTCTGGGAATGTACTTCGTTTGAAAAGGATGGAGCTGGACTCTGTGTAGTGGAGACGTCATTATTTAGAAAAGATTTTGCAATAATATGTTTTGAGGAAAGATATTGAGCAAATGAGATTATATTAATGGTAGAATGATAAAAGCCAACTTTTAAGGTAATCAAGTTTCTTTTACATTTGTAACTGTGAAGCTTCTCATTGTTAGAACATTGTGTATGGTAGAAGTTTGCTTTAGAAAATTTGTAATGAAGTATAAGCACTTGTCTTATAGTTGAAACAAGTATCAAGGTGGAGGGGGCTAGTTTTTCATAGGAGAGTTATTAAGAAATATCCTACCAACCTGTCTAGATGTGAAAAGCATTGTTATTATGGCTTAATGAAGCACAGTTAAACTTGGCATCTTTCTTCTCACTTATCAGATGTTAAGATTAGTTCCCCATTATTATTTATTTCATGACCGTTTACACACTCGCATTGCACATCGGGAGTTGTGTACGACAAGCATTTATGAAAACTGATACGATAACCGTTTTACGTTGCAGATCGCAGGTACAACAAATGTAATTTGATGTTTGATAGTCACATTATTGTTGTTGATAATACTTCCGGGTTATATGGCCGTGGTCCATGGAATTCTTCTATTCCTAACGTTTCGTCCAATACCTCGTTGGACATCCTCGGAGGTATGGCTGGTCCTGCTGAGTCCTACTGACTGACGAGTCGGGCGTCGGAGAGCGGCCTAAATACCGAGGAAAGTGGGCGTGGTCTAGCTTGCACATGGTAGCACAGAGAAAACTAGTCAAAGATAAAATGTAACTATCAATAATAGTGTTGTGTAGCATCCTTGTCCTTTGGCCTGCTGTAATTAGGTCTTAAAACTCTATTAATTTCTTTGTTTGAGTACCCATTCTTTTCTAAGACCTGTTCCAGATGATTCAGTTCCGCCTTCGAAAAGAATGGCTACTCAAACAAAGAAATTAATAGTTTTAAGACCTAATTACAGCAGGCCAAAGGACAAGGATGCTACACAACAATGGAAGAACACGGTGTCTTTACCTTTCATTAGTAAGGTTACAGATCGAATCGGCAAAATTTTGCTGAAACATAAAGTGAAACCGGTATTCAAACCTACCAGAAAAATAGGACAAGTACTTCGTTCTGTTAAAGATAGAAGGCCACCATTATCATCTAGCGGTGTGTATAAAATTCCGTGTACTTGTGGCAAGGTCTATATTGGTACTACGAAAGGAAGTGTGAATACGACGGTAAAGGAGCGTAAAAGTCTTTGCTGACTGGGAAAAATAGATAAATCGGCAGTTGCGGAACATGCACTTCAGTCAGGTGACCATGTAATTAAGTTTTCTGAAACTACAGTTTTAAGTGCTACCACGAACTATTATCCACGACTGTATAGGGAGGCTATTGAAAGTTATAAACATGAAGATAATTTTAATAGAAAAGAAGAGGCCTTGAAGTTAAGCGAGATATGGACAGTGGCGTTACAGAATCGATAAGTGATTTTTATCTATGATGGACTATTATTGATAGTTACATTTTATCTTTGACTAGTTTTCTCTGTGCTACTATGCGCAAGCTAGACCACCCCCACTTTCCTCGGTATTTAGGCCGCTCTCCGACGCCCGACTCGTCAGTCGGCAGGACTCAGCAGGACCAGCCATACCTCTGAGGATGTCCAACGAGGTATTGGACGAAACGTTAGGAATAGAATAATTCCATGGACCACGGCCATATAACGCGGAAGAATTATCAACAACAGTACCATCCGGTCGTAAAAACTTTCATTGTATAGTCACATTATTATTCCTGATAGCAAGAAGTCGGAGAGCAGATGAGCGTACAGTGTGCACAGGTAAGCCAATACATTTAATTGCCATCAGAGTTCATGTCCACTGAGAGGCACAGTGACTGTCTGAGTTTATTTGTGAAAATCATATCCGTATCAGTTCAGAGGCTTAATACTGGTAAAATATTTCAGTAAAGTGCTATCTTTTGAATTTTCAAGCAGTTGTATCAAAAAGTGTGATGCATTAATTTTTAAGTTCATTTGCTGTGTAATTGTAACGACAATTCTGGTACAGTGATTATTTGCAAGACTAAATATAAAGATTAACAATATTTAAACTGAGTTCTTTGTTTTGAAGTTGTTTGATGTACTGGCTAGCCTGAATTTCGCACCGTGTAGCATGAGCTCCACATATTTCCGTTCAAAAATAAATTTCCACATAGTTGTATTGCCCTGCACTGATATTTACATATTTCGATATCAAAAAAAGTTTTATGCATTTCTTAGATACTGACTTGACACTCACGAACAGGAGTTTAAATAGTCAAGAAACTTCCACACTTAAACATTATGTTTTTATATTATTCCAAAACGAAAAAGAATCAAGCATACTGCACGCACATAACAGTAGCGATGCATTACAATAGTGGCTTAATGTGGCGACCACCGACGTGTAATACAGGCATTCTATCTACGAAGCATGTTCTGGTACACACTCTCCATCAAACCTGGTGTCTTCAATTTCTGGTGCAGCGACAGAACTCGTGCCAGCAGATCTTCCTCTCACTCTACAGGAGACTTGTAAATTAAACTTTGCATGTGATCCTACAAGAAGTAGTCCGTAGTAGTTAAATCTGTCGACTGCGTCAGCATGTGGTTGGACCACCTCGGCCTGTCCATCTTTCACCATATCGTCTGTTGAGATGACTCCGAACCGCACGTGAGAAGTGAAGTGTTGCATTATCATTCTGAAACCACATTTCCAGAAGTCATCCTGTCTGTCCTACTGCATACGAGGACAAGAAACTCTGAGAATTTTCTCTTTCTCTCAGCAGACCTGGACACGTTACACCTCTGAATTAAAACCATCGTAAAATGGAAACGATACGCTTCCAGAAATGGGTTTCTATTCAAAATATTATGTACTCACCCACCTCTACAAGTCCCAGATTTTTGTAACGAGAATTCCCGAACACGTTATATAGTTTTGACTTTATGCGCTAGGAGCACTGCTGTCGAGTTATGTGATGAAGTGGCCCATAGGCTTAGAATGTACTTGTTGCCCGTGGCTGTATTCGGATATGGATATCAGTAGTTTTGTTATGAGGAGTGATGGCGAGTAAGTAAGCTGCTGTACGTGCAGTAATGTCAGCTGCCTTACGTGTCTACCTGTTCGGGTAAGCACAGCTTACCCCCCCCCCCCCCCCCCCCCCCACCAAGCCGTCCCAACAAACGATACAGCAGCACGCACATCGTCGCTACCGAGCAATGCATTCAGAGTGGCGCGGGCAGGATACCACATCTGCGCATTGTGCTACTGAAGTAACTACAGTACAACGTGTGTGTTATCCAACAAATTTAATACCTTTTCAACATGGTTTACGTTCACTGATATAAAAAAGATGTTCCATTACCTACTTCACCTTCTTAGGGATCTATTGCTTTTGCTTTCTACATCTACATGATAACCCTGCTATTCACAATAAAGTGCCTGGCAGAGGGTTCAATGAACCACCTTCAAGCTGTCTCTCTACCGTTCCACTCGCGAAAGGCGCGCGTGAAAAACCAGCATTTAAATTTTTCTGTGTGAACCCTGATTTCTCTTATTTTACCCAGAGGATCAGTTCTCCCTATGTAGGCGGGTGCCAACAGAATGTTTTCGCAATCGGAGGAGAAAACTGATGATTGCAGTTTCATGAGCGTTGCTACGAAAAGCGCCTTTGTTTTAATGAGTGCCACTGCAATTCACGTATCATGTCTGTGTCACTATCTCGCCTATTTCGCGATAATACAAAACGAGCCGCCCATCTTTGGACTCTTTCGATGTCATCCGTCAGTCCCCCCTGATGCGGATGCCACGCCGCACAACAGTACTCCAGAAAAGGGCGGGCAAGTGCAGTGTAAGCAGTGTCTTTAGTAGATCTGTTGCACCTTCTCGGTGTTCTGCCAATGAATCGCAGTCTTTGATTTGCTCTACCCACAACATTATCTATGTGATCGTTCCAATTTAGGTTATTTGTAATTGTAATCCCTAAGTATTTAGTTGAATTTACAGCCTTCGCACAACTGAGGCGATATTCCATTGGCACGCAGTTTGGTTAGAAGACGCTTGTGAGGAACGGTTGCGAAAGCCTTCTGGAAATAAAAAAAAGAATCAATTTGATATACCCTGTCGACAGCAGTCATTACCCCATGAGCATAAAGAGCTAGTTGTGGTTCACAAGAACGATGTTTCCTGAATCCGTGTTGACTGTGTGTCAATAAATCGTTTTCTTCGAGGTAATTCATAATGTTCGCACAAAGTATATGTTACAAAACACTACTGCAATTCGACGTTAGCGATACGGGCCTGTAATTCAGCGGATTACTCCTCTTTCCCATTTTGAGTATTGGTGTGACTTTATCAATTTTCCAGTCTTTACATACGGAATTTTCTGTGAGCGGGCGTTTGTATATAATTGCTAAATATGGAGCTAGTGCATCAGCATACTCTGAAAGGAACCTGACTGGTATACAAAGTGGCCCGGAGACCTCGCCTTTATTAAGTGATTTAAGCTGCTTTGCTACACCGAGGATATCTACTTCTATGTTTCTCATCTTCGCAGTTGTTCTTGATTGGAATTCAGGAATATTTATGTCGTCTTCTTTGGTGAAGGAGCTTCGGAAAAGGGTGTTTAATAACTCTGCGTTAGTGGCACTGTCATCAGTAACTTCAGCGTTGTTATCGCGCAGTGAAGGTATTGATTTCGTCTTGCCAGTGGTGTGCTTTGTATACGAGTATGATCAGAATATCTTTGGATTTTCTGCCAGATTCCGAGACAGTTTGATTATGGAAGTTATTAAAAGTTTCTCGCATTGAAGCATGCGCTATATTTCGAACTTCTGCAAAACTTTGCCAATATTGGGGATTTTCCTTTCTTTTAAATTTTGCATGCTTTTTTCGTCACTTCTGCAACAACGATCTTACCCGTGTTGTGTACCATGGGGGATTAGTACCATCACTCATTAATTTATGTGGTATATATCTCTCTCAATTGCTGTCGATACTATCTCCTTGAAATCATTCCACATATTTTCTACGCTTAGGTGATCAGATCAGAAGGAGTAGAGACTGTCTCTTAAAAAAGCGTTAAGAGCTTTATTATCAGCTTTTTTAAATAGATGTATTTTGCGTTTCTTTCTGATGGGTGTGAGTCTTACGGTATTGAGCCTAGCAGCAACGGCCTATGGTCGCTAATCCCAATTTTTCCAGGATTATTTGTTCCTAAGAGGTCAAGTATACTTTCTGACTAGTCTGTCTTCTTCCTTAGGCTTCAATCTCAATTTCTTGTTTCCAACGAAGGCCCGTCATTTCACTTTCTTCCTTCCTTCCTGTTACTGCTTCAAGCTAATGTTTGTACGTTGCAATAAAGTTACCTTCATTCCTACTGTTCTATGTACGTTTCTCTCCCTAGAAATAATATGTAGTTAATAACACGCGGACTCTTTTCATATCACTATTCTATCCGTTAACACTTTTATCCTGTATATTTCTAGATTTAAAGAAGTACTCGATTTGATGGCTGGAATACTTCAGCTTAACGTCTCATACACAAAAGAGCCCAACTCGAGATTGGATAGTTAAAGAAATGCTCCTAGCACTTGCCGTAACTAATTCACAAAATTACAAATCACTTGGTATGAGGAGCAACCGCAGCTATGATGACACATTGCAAATGGGGAAAACCGCAACAGGTGGCTCATAATGATTCATTAACCACGACTTTTTTAACGAAGTTCTAATCAAATCTTCAGATACAATCTGCTGATCTAAAGAAGATTGAAAAGTCTTGATTAGAACAATGTTAAAAGAGAAACTAGAATTACTAAATTAATACGAGTATTGATTAGCAAGTAAGGTGTATGGACCTTTCCGTACATAATATCCTCAAAATCTCCGTAAGAATAAATAACAGAAGTCCCCTATCTTCCAGTGGCTATTTTATTCATGACGATTGCGTACATCATGGAGACATTTTCGTGCAGGGAAATAGGGGACTTCTGTTATTTACCTTATGAAGATTTTGTGGACATTGTGTATTAAAAGATGCATATACCGCATTTGCTAATGAAAGTTATATTAATTCGGTAGTTCCTGTTTTAAGATAGTTCTAATTACTATTTTATAACTTCTTCAGGACAGCAATTGGTTCCTTGAAGATGAGTCTATAATTTCGTGAGACTACTCATGATAAATAAATAATTTTGACGCAGGTGTTGCGGTTTTCGTCATTTGAAGTGATTCAGTAAAGATATGGAGATCTAAATCTAAAACTGAATCCTGCTACTCCCTATGTGAGTCTGGGGTCTGCTCCATCTTTTATTGTCGTTGGACTTGGAAAACACATCAGACTCCATTGCGAACATTTCCTTTTGAGAAAAAGTGAAAGAAGATGTGAGTATAAGTCTTGTCAACGACTAGTCAGTTGCATTTTGTATCTCGAACCGCAAGTACTGGGTAAACTTATAAGCCGGCCGCGGTGGCCATACGATTCTAGGCGCTGCAGTCCGGAACCGCGCGACTGCTACGGTCGCAGGTTCGAACCCTGCCTCGGGCATGGATGTGTGTGATGTCCTTAGGTTAGTTAGATTTAAGTAGTTCTAAGTTCTAGGGGACTGATGACCTCAGATGTTAAGTCCCATAGTGCTCAGAGCCATTTGAACCATTTTTAAACCTATAACGTTGATAACGACAGCAACACATTTATAATAATTATTTTACGAGAGCGTGCTGAAAAGCAGTGCCCTGAATTTTTTATGTGAAAATTCTCAAAACTTTTTGAGTAATGCAAACTTTATTAGCACTCTACATCTTTATTCTTCCTATCTGCATATTAATTTCTCGACATAATCACCCCGGTGGCGGACATATTTCTCCCAATAAGGGGCCAGTTTGTTGGTGTCGTGACTGCAGTGCGTTTGACTTTGTTGGCGGAGCCATAACCTAACCTCTACTTGCACCGCTTCATCACTAAACCCGAAAGTATTCTTTAATTTTTGGAAACAGATGAAAATCAGATGGGACCAAGTGCGAACTGTGTGGAAAATAATCGATAGTTCATGTGAAAGGTTTTATTTATTCAAGAAACTCTTTAACCTGTCTTTCATAACTGACAGCAGGTGAATGGGCTGATAATTTTCGATTTCTTCTTTATTACTTTTCTTCAGCTGAGGTACAACTCTTGCCCGTTTTAAACACTCTGGAAATTTCCCTGATAGAAAGGAAACGTTTATTATGGTTATTAATGGAGCTTTCTATGCATTATTTCAGTACACACATCAGTGAATCATCTAAGCCCACTGACTTTTTATTTTTTTAGTTTTTGTACGGTTTTACTGACTTCATGCTCTGTCACTGGTAGCAACATCACTGTACTTAGTGCATAATTATTTGCAGGTGTTATATTTGTTTTTGTAAATTTTTGCAGTTACTTCCCTGCAATACTCGAAAAATGCTCGTTCACATAGTGCTTGGTTGGGTGGATCATTTACTGTTTCATCCCCCGTCTCATCAGTGTGTTGTTATACATTCATTTGTCTTTCCGTGTTCCTTTTTTATGACTTTTCAGACCGCGTTGCTTTTATCATATGCACTGTATATTATATTGTCTTTAAATGACTTTTTTGCAGCAATCAGCTCCTTCCTGTAAATTTTTGTATCTACAATAGAAATTTAAGAAATCTGGCTGTTGATAATTTAGAGAATTTCACTTTTACATTGGTTTCTCTACACACTTCATCCCAGCTTTGGTTTTCTAGTTCTTTTGAAAAATCATGTGTTTTCATTTCTGATAAATATCTTTTGTAAACTTGCTATTTAGTGAATTCTTCCATACTCTATTTCACTGTTATTATTTGGCAGAAATAGTCTGGTAGTCCGAGATATTCTACAGTTGCACCACATTTTTTCCTCTACATATTTGTTGGATTTCTGCGTCTCTACACCAGTGCTCAGTGACACAAACTACTGTGCAGTTCAAAAATTGGAGCTGAACTTCAGTGTGTTGTGTTTTATTTTTTATTGATTGCATGATTTGATGAATGATTGTTAAGTCTGTGAAATGTCCCACGCTATTTTTCCCAGTGGTTTCTTTTTCAAATGGTTCAAATGGCTCTGAGCACTATGGGACTATCTGAGGTCATCAGTCCCCTAGAACTTAGAACTACTTAAACCTAACTAACCTAAGGACATCACACACATCCATACCCGAGGCAGGATGAGAACCTGCGACCGTAGCGGTCACGCGGTTCCAGACTTAAGCGCCTAGAACCGCACGTCCACACCGGCCAGCCTTTCTTTTTCTTTATGACATGTAGTGCAGGTGTAGTATGTGGGTTATTTGGGATGTTAGTTCTATTTTATGAGTAGTAGTTTCAGAATTTTTAAACTACTGGAGATACTCTTTAGTCAGGGGAACCTGTCGTTTCGAATCATCCTAAAAAACCTACTTCACCTACACATGACAACAGTATCTGACCACGTGTGGCCCAGGATCCTCCCGCTGTACTCTCATCTTTACCTCCCAGTCCTGTTTAGGTGTAGGCCATGCTTAGTGAAACACCATCTATTGATAGTCACGACGGGCACTAGAATAACATGTGCAAAGTCGGCTGCAATAGTGTCGTCTCTAGCCTCACATTAATCCGCCTTACAGCTCCATTAAAGCGTGGCCGATGGTGACGCTGGAACAGCTCAACAAAGCGTACATTAGTGCCGCGAATCAGGGAAGTTACCTTATCCAGCTCACCACCTGTGTCATATGCCCCATCCCTATCCAAACTGTTTCTCGCCCTACCCACTACCGCTCCATGGTCCTCTTTTGAGAAAACCTTACATAAATACCCTAACTCCTCTATCGCTTGACTTAGCCTTGCATTTGGCCTGGTAGCTGCCCCTAAACTTCCCTGTAACTGAGGGCCTACACCTCGCCCTTGGCTACTACCTAGCAGCAGCACTTCCTTCTCCTAACACCTCGCACAATCTTACGCTCCCCGAGAACGACTGAAGGGGAAGTATACTGCACGTTTCCTGCTCCTAGTCCTGCCTGAGGCTTCTCTCCTCTTTACTCTGCCGGTGATGGATACCCATTTTTAGTGTTGATAATGAAATTGTTAGATCATCTTCTCTTTCTGCCTGTCTCTCTACAACAGATAGTTCCCAATCGCAGTCCTCCCGTCTACCTCCTGTGATCCTGATCAATTCCTTGCTCCCTCCAACTGTACCTGAAAGGCACAGATATTACCGTCTTGTTCCTCAATCAAAAAGTCCCTACTCCGTACTCTGCAGTTCCCGGAGCGAGCCTCTTCTGTTTTCCCAACGTTCTCCCCACTGTGACCCTCCCCCCTCCCTCCCACCATCTCACCCCATCAAATGGCTATGAGCACTGTGGGACTTAACATCTGAGGTCATCAGTCCCCTAGAACTTAGAACTACTTAAACTTAACTAACCTAAGGACATCACACTCGTCCATGCCCGAGGCAGGATTCGAACCTGAGACCGTAACGGTCGCGCGGTTCCAGACTGAAGAGCCTAGAACCGCTCGGCCACAGCGGCCGGCCCTCTCCCCATCCCCCGTGAAAATATTTCTTGTAAGATTGGCAAAATATCTGCCTCCTCACTACCCTGTAACATCTCTCACATTTCCCACTCATGGTCAATTTCGAAAGGAGAATTAAGTGTAGCTTTAAAGAATGTATCAAGTTTGTCAAGGGCGCACCGCATGTAATCAAAAACGACAGGAAACTTTTTGTACCGTTTGCCGCTGTTTTTGTACTGATTTAGGATAATAATGAATGAAGAATGAATTGGTAGTTTCTTTGTTTTTAGAGTATTCGCGTTACCAAGATTGTTGGCTAGGTTTTTAAAAGTTTAAAGCACGGAAAATTTAGGCCTGTAAACTAATAAAAAAATTCGAATTTAGAAACGTTTAATTACACTTTTACGGCGAGAATAGACACCACTGAAGCTAGTAGCTGCCTTGTTTTAACGAAATTTATACTATTATGAAAACTTAAGTACAATTTTCAGTGTTTATGTTACGCAGAATTTCGGCCTACTTCGCGACTATCGGGATTTCAAATAACACGAGTTGTTTTTAAGGAAAATTCCTGTAGCAACAAGCCTCTTCTTCCCACTGATTTCCACCATTCTATAGAAATTTGTGTTTGGGAAATCTTTTTAATCACATTGTAAGTGGGCTGCAGGCGAACGAGGGTAGTCATGCAGCTCTAATTATCACCTCGACAAAATAAAGTTATGTTTTTCATTTTTTTTGTCTGTAGTCGAGGTACACGCTGCAACCGCCGCGACACTCTAATGCAGCATACCGTTAGAAGATCCGAAACAGAAAGTGGCAGCCCACTGATGGAGTCGAATATCGTACAATAATTGAATTTCGGATGCAGCGGGAATGTTATACGACGGTCACTCCAAAAAAATGCACACTTTTTTTTTAAATCCATCTTTTATTCTACACGTTTGAAAGTTTTACAGTGCGTAGATACATTCTTTAGTAACAATATTTTCATTTCTCCACATAATTTCCATCCCTCTTAACTGCCTTACGCCATCTTGGAACCAGCACGGTATACCCGCACGGTAAAATTCTGGACCGACCTGTTGGGGCCACTGTTTGGCAGCGTGCACAAGGAAGTCATCATCTTCAAACCTTGTTCCACAAAGAGAGTCTTTAAGTTTCCCAAAGAGATGATAGTCATATGGAGCCAGGCAGGACTGTAAGGCGGGTGTTTCAGTGTTGTCCATCCGAGTTTTGTGATCGCTTCCATGGTTTTTTGACTGACATGTGGCCGTGCATTGTCGTGCAACAGCAAAACTTGCCGATATGGTTGAACACGACTCAGTCGAGCTTGACGTTTCTTCAGTGTCGTCACATATGCATCAGAATTTGTGGTGGTTCCACTTGTTATGCTGTCCACAAGCAAGAGTCCTTCGGAATCGAAAAACACCGTAGCCATAACTTTTCCAGCAGATTTTTTTTTCTTGGCTGAATTTGCATGATGCCATTCCATTGATTGCCTCTTCGTCTCTGGTGAAAAATGATGGAGCCATGTTTCATCACCTGTCACAATTCTTCCAAGAAATTGATCTCCACCATTCTCGTACCGTTCCAAAAGTTCGCTGCATACTGTTTTTCTTGTTTCTTTGTGAGCCACTGTCAGTATCCCGGGAACCAACCTGGCACAAACCTTTTTTAACGCTAACACTTTCAGTATTCTGCAAACACTTCCTTGCCCTATCCCAACGTAGCGTAACAATTCGTTCACTGTGATGTGTCTGTCAGCAGTCACCAATCCGTTAGCTCTCTGCATATTGTCTGGAATGTGTGCAGTACGAGGCCTGCCGTTGCGAGGACAATCCTCAATACTGCCGTATCCGCTTACATCACGTAACCTGCTTTGCCCATCGACTAACTGTACTGCGATCGACAGCAGCATCTCCATACACGTCTTTCAACCTCTTGTGGATGTTTCCCACTGTCTCGTTTACACAGCACAGGAATTATATGACAGCACGTTACGTCTGTCGAACGTCAAGTGTAGCAGTCATCTTGAAGACATGCTGTGACGGTGCCACTCACGGGAACCGGTTGAACTAAGTTTGAAAACAAACGGGAAGAATGTATCAACACACTGTGAAACTTTCACACCTGCACAATGAAAACTGTATTTTTACAAAAATAGTGTGCATTTCTTTTGGAGTGACCCTCGTACCTGTGTCAACTAATCCAGAAAACTTCTTTAGTTGTATGGATTGGCCTATCACAGTTGCGACATTTTCGCTGCTTCCGAAATTGAATTACCGTGCGATACACCACTCTACTCTCGACTAAATGGAAAGACCTTGGAATCTTACCTGAAAGGCTAGTACGTTCACCAAAACTTGCGGTTTTGGCTTAATAGTAACGAGTTTCGTCGGCAAACCAATGAATCTCCTCGTTTAGGAAACGGGATTTCGATATCCTCGGCGAATATCTGGATGGGCGTGTTCTAGAATAATCCACAATTTGCGGCGATATGGATGCTGACTACGGCAAACTGGAAAAATGAACTCGTGCTGTTTGATCTCTGTCACTGTATAGAGACAAACAGCTGTGCAGCGTCGGCTGGTGCATTACACGCGTTCTGCAACACGTGGCGCCTGGTATAGCTCGCGCCCGTCCAGTGTTTGAGCGACGCCTGCGCGCGTCCCCTGGAATTGGCTCCGAGTAAACAGGAGCGGCCCGCGCATGCGCGTGGCGTCCCAAACAAACAGCGCCGGCAGCAGCGACGCCTTTTGATGTTGCACCAGTAAAAACAACACGCGCCGCCTCAGCTTAACTGTCTCTTAAACGCCACTGCCCCGGTCGGCGCCGAATAAAACGCTCTAAAATCCCCGATAGCGGCCGTGTTTGTTTTCCCAGGGTCTGTTTGTGACGTTCCTTTCCAGAAACTATTTCCCGGAGATGAACTGAACGGGAGGTATATCGGCGGCGGCTCCGGGAATAAGTTAGCCGACTAAAACAAACTGTCTGACCGGACTCGACAGCTAATTAAGACGGATCGCACTCTGCGCTGAAATCACACACCTGTTTCGCTGCTCTTTCCGTTTGGGTCATCTCTCAGGTAGTAAACAGTTTCCTGCTGCACACCAACATCGTTAAGCACTGCTGCGAAAGTGGCAGGAGAAGTTTTGTTTACGTTCAAAATGGTTCAAATGGCTCTGAGCACTATGGGACGTAACTGCTGTGGTCATCAGTCCCCTAGAACTTAGAACTACTTAAACCTAACTAACCTAAGGACATCACACACATCCATGCCCGAGGCAGGATTCGAACCTGCGACCGTAGCGGTCGCGCGGTTCCAGACTGTAGCGCCTAGAACCGCTCGGCAGAATAAAATATTGATTAAGTCATCTGGAGAAGATGCGATATGATAGGATTCCAAAGAGAATACTGAGTTAACATTGTTATATTTTAGCCTTATATTTGTAGTCTAATCTCTATTTTATTGCTCCACTTATTTTACTCGATTATTCTTTAAAGAAACACAGTTTTTGATCTAGCGCGTACTGCACTATCTTTATTGTCATATGCCCTGTCATTTTTTATTTATTCCTCAATTTGTCCACTACTATTTAAATTTTCTTAAGCTCCTATCATTCTCATGTGTGAACTATGTGAATATGGACGGGCCTCCGGCGTCATTCTAACGTATGGCTATGTGTAGAGTTCGTGCACGAGGTCTTGTTCTGCGCTGCTCTGTCGTCACTTCGTTGAGGTAATATGCATTTTCCAATTTCTCCTTCGTTCTCTATTCATGCCCGTCCTCGGTGTATTTAATGATTAATTTTAAATATTTTTTCCGTATAGGTTGCCTTTTAGTTCGTTTTATTCGGTGTCATACCTTCTTTGAAGGATGCTTTTTGGCAGAAAATATTTGATTTTTTAACGTGTACTACATTGCGTGTGTGTATGCAATTTTATTCGGTCGGTGTTTCAAGCTTATTTTGCTTGTATAGTAGTCCAGGTTAGGACCACGCTGGATTAATTGTAATGTGGTCCTACACTTATATTTTCAGGTAACCTAATGATGCTCAAACCGGGAGAAACGCATCGTTCTTGAATTAATAAAGAACTTTGACAACGTACGACTGCTTTTTACCGTGGCAATAATAAGGCTGCTGTGCGACTACACCAAGAAGGAATGGAATAATGCCGGCCGGAGTGGCCGTGCGGTACTAGGCGCTACAGTCTGGAGTCGAGCGACCGCTACGGTCGCAGGTTCGAATCCTGCCTCGGGCATGGATGTGTGTGATGTCCTTAGGTTAGTTAGGTTTAATTAGTTCTAGGCGACTGATGACCTCAGAAGTTAAGTCGCATAGTGCTCAGAGCCATTTGAATGGAACAATTTTTTTAAAAAATTGTCCTCCTCCAGAAGAAGGGGCAAGCGAGAGTAAGGTAAATAGATAGCTGGCTGGCATTGTAATGATGGACTTCCTATTTCGGAAGAAAGAGATTATGAAACACATGTAAGAAGGTAGATAGTTCTGGAAAGTCTAGCCTGTGAGGGCTTACGGTGAAAGGAAAAACAAAAGCAATGAAAAGAACAGAAGAGTAACTCCGTTGAAGACGACGGTAATCGAAGGTACATGCAAAATGTTAACACTGATCCAGTGTTGTGACAGTTACGGAAGGATGGAGGAGATAGAAAAGAGAGGATTCGATTATCTTCCCCAACTAGGAAGAGCGTAAGTTTGCCGGTCCGCAGACTCTGTTGTGATAGTACAAAGACAATTACGAAATACTTGTGATATGGTAACTTCAGAGCTGTTGCCGTACAGAACTAGACGTTAGCGTAGAAACTCTCAGAATAATTAATTCTATCTTGAGATTCCATGTTGGAAGCTACCAGGTTAAGCGAATGATAAAGTGTGAATTTTAGTTGCCAAAGTAGGTTAGATTTTGGTGGAAAATGCATTAGAATTCAAACCACCACTGGTCTATTCAGACGACCAGTAGTTTTGTACACATCGTACTGGTAATAAATGGTACAAAAGTGACAGTGCGTGAGGAGTAGTATTAAACAAAGTTCTGATCGACATTTGTCACCTGACGTGTAGCGCTTGACAGCAGAATACCTGAGTCTACGCTGCTGCTATCTGTCTACCTCTGCTTTTCAGCTATGAACACTAGCTGCGATTTTAGCTTGCCTTGTGGAAGAGTATTATAATTTTGGCACTAGTCGTTTTAGGCATCGTCTACAATAATTAAAAAGAGCTGCATAAAAAGTCCGAGACATCTCTTTGGGAGTGCGGAAATATGAAGCAAATTGTGTAACTAATAGTTCACACACCTGTTTGTGATATAAACACGGAAATTAAACTAATGTGGTATAAACACAGAAATTAAACTAAGAGTCTGTCGGTATTCCCCAGTTTAATGAATGGCAATTAATTATAAATACATGGAGCCATTGGCTGCAGTGCCTTACCAAGATACGTCGACCACTGAGTAAATTATTCTAACGTAGAAGATCTTAAAGAGATCAACTTTTTGAATAACATGCTGTAACACGCAATGTTCGTCAAGTTTCTCTAATATATTCCACTGGGAGTACGGCAAGGCACTGTTGTAGATCCATTACTGTTTACAATGTAACTTGGGTAAGTTCCACGAGGCTGCTCGCGGACGATGCTGTTTTCTATAGGAAGAAGTCTGTAGCGAAATGCAGGAAGACCAATGGCGGATCGATTGTTGGTGGATGAACTATCAGTTGCTCCTGAACTTAAATAAATGTTACGTATTGCGCGTAATTAGGCGAAGAGATCCAGTACTGTTCAATTTTTATGTCAGTGGTTAATCAATGGAACCAATAATTTTTTATCGAGTCATATGTTTTCTGACTGGTCTGATGGGGCCCGTCACGAATCCGCCTCCCGTGCTAACCTTTTTATCTCAGAGTAGCACTTGCACACGACACCCTCAATTATTTATTGGACGTATTTAAATTTCTGTCTTCCTCAATAGTTTTTACGCTCCACGGCTCCCTGTCGTCGTAACACTTTTTCTGTTACCTCTCCCTTCTTCTTGTCAATGTTTTCCCTGTGTTCCTTTCTTCGCCGACTATGCGGAGAACCTTCTCAACATTCGTCTGAAGCACCACATCTCAAATGCTTTGGTTCTCTTCTGTTCCGGTTTTGTCACATCACATGTTTCACTGCTATAAAATGCTGTGCTACAGAAGTACACTCACAGAAATTTCTTCCTTAGATTATGACCTATGTTTCACTTCTATTATCCAGGAATGCCCTCCTTGCATGTGCTAGTCTGCTTTTTATGTCTTCCTTGGTTGGTCCGTCATGGGTAATTTTGCTTCCAACGTAGGACAACTGCTGAACTTCGTTTATACTTTGTGTTCACAAATTTTGATATTAAGCTTCTCGCTATTCTGAGTTCCGCTTCTTGTTATTAATTTTCTCTTTTTCCGGTTTATTCTCAATCCATATTCTGTACTCATTCTGTACTAAAAAAATGGCTCTGAGCACTATGGGACTGAACATCTATGGGCATCAGTCCCCTAGAACTCAGAACTATTTAAACCTAACTAACCTAAGGACATCACACAACACCCAGTCACCACGAGGCAGACGAGCTGCGGACACGCATTCTGTACTCTTACAAATAGGCGAAGGCACATGTCTTACTAACCAGACGTTTGGCCTCATAAAATTCAACAGTGATTTCTGCAACGTAGCTGTTGGTAAAAACGAACTCATCGATCAAATTTATACAAACATTGTGTGGTGTCACCGCCAGACACCACACTTGCTAGGTGGTAGCCTTTAAATTGGCCGCGGTCCGTTAGTATACGTCGGACCCGCGTGTCGCCACTATCAGTGATTGCAGACCGAGCGCCGCCAAACGGCAGGTCTATCTCTAGACCTCTAGCACTCGCCCCAGTTGTACAGCCGACTTTGCTAGCGATGGTTCACTGACAAATTACGCTCTCATTTGCCGAGACGATAGTTAGCATAGCCTTCAGCTACGTCATTTGCTACGATCTAGCAAGGCGCCATTATCAGTTGCTATTGATCTCGTAATTCATGTATCATCAAGAGCGATGTTCACCAATTATGGATTAAAGTTAAGTATTCCAACAGATACGTACTATTTTTTGCTAGTCTCATATCCCTGACCTGTTCCAGACCTCACGCCAGCCTGAGTGAGCTTAAACGCGTGCCTTTCGGCTTCCTCATAGTGGCTTGGCTGTCTTGCCAAGTCACAACACATTGTTCACAATGTACCAATCAAGACCGGCAACTCTCAAATATGAAAGTGCAATTTTGGCATCTAAAAATAAAATTGTCAACGATATCAACTTTAATATTCAAAAGAAAATTCCCAGTGAAGAGAGAATATACAAATTGATCGGCACTATGGTAAACGTTGAAGAAAGTGTGAACTTACCTACGAAATTTCTTAACACTTTGCAAGTTTCAGGAATGCCATTACACTACCTTCGACTTAAAACTGGGCCTCCGATCATCCTGTTCAGAAATCTCAACTCATCAAAACTATGTAATGGAACAAGGATGATAGTCAAACAGCTATCGAATGACATCATCGAAGTCGAACCCATGACTGGAAAGTACAAAGGACACACACTATTTATCCCCAAAATACAGCTGATCTCTACTGAACTGCCATTCCAATTTAAAAAACTGCAGTTCCGAATCAAATTAGCTTATAGTTTTACAGTTAACAAAGCGCAAGGTCAAACTTCAAAATACTGCGGCATCAACCTTAAAAAATTTTGTTTCTCTCACGGTCAACTATACGTAGCTTACTAATGAGTAGGAAATTAGAAAAAAATTGTACATATATGCCCTGGATGACAAAATGGGAAATGTTGTTTATAAATACGTATTGTAAATAGTTAGAACACGTTTTCAATAAAAAAAATTCACCCCCTATATTTTAAAGTTTATTCTTTTGTTCCAACTGCCACACAATCTCGTATAAAATCCCTGAGCGAAGTCGGGTACCCGAACTAGTATTTCAGTATACTTTCTCATTACATTTTAAAATTATTGCAATCACTTTCTGTGTGCTATAGTTTATTTCTGAAGTTAGTCAAATTACTCCAAAAAAGTAAGACTTTTCCAAGTGTTAAAAAAATATTCCAAGGTACAACATGCGCATGTATACAGGAAAAAATATTCTAATGAAATTTGAAAGTGTTGAAATTGAGAAAATCTTGCCCGTACTGTATATAATGGTCTATGTGTTACATTATGACTCTACTGCAAACCAATTAGTATAAGTATTAAAAACACCATTTACAAGATAAATTCTTTGGAATATAAGCTACTGAAAGCTAACTCAAGTTTCTAGTTTCAAGGCAGACAAAATTCTTAAGACATTAAAGAAACACGGTTAGCAAATATCAAATGCTCCATACTAGGAAACCTGTTTCCGTTTCAAGAAGGTACAAAATGGTGCACGGCCCACGAAGTACGACTTAACAGTCCATACATTATGTAAGTAGTTTCAAAAAAATACAGAATTCTGTTCACCGTAAAATTATGCAACTGAAAAATCGACAAGATCTTCCAAACAGCTTTGATATATTATACAGTACTTAGAATTGCAGATCAACCTCATGTCTCCCAACAACAAAAACAGTAAAAAATGCCAGAAATTAAATACTGTGGTCTCCAGAGTGCATTCCTACATGTGATTCTGAAATCGGCCACTACACTGACATATCGACCGGGAAACATAATGTTTTCCTAAACACCTATTCCCAGTCTATAACGCTTTCCAACTATTATGGAATGGGACCCCTCCGCCTCGCTCCGTAAAACTTAATAAACTCAAAGAATATCATTCAGTAAGCATTTTTTTACAAAATAGAGTCTTGACAGGGCTGCAGTACTAGAAACAATAAAGTGAAGGAAATCAAAAACAGACTTGCAGGTAACAGTCAAGATTTCATTTACATAAAAAATACGCTTTTCTGTCCGCCTCCGTAGCGTAGAGGTAGCGTTACCGCCTACCACGCAGGAGCCCGGGTTCGATTCCCGCCAGGGGACTGGGTGTTGTGTGTCCTTCTTCATCATTTTCATCAACATTGACTCGCAAGTCGCCGAAGTGGCGTCAACTAAAGGGGACTTGCAATACGGCCTCTGAACTCCCCCGAATGGGGTCTCTCGGCCAACAATGCCATGCGATCATTTCACTTTTCGCTGTTTTAAGCGTCTAAGATATTAGAGTGATGTAAATAAGTTCCTATTCAGAATATATGACCAAAGGGAAAAAACAGCAAGTAAGCTATTAGGATATAAGAAACGGAGCACAACCACGAACAGCTCAAGTATGCGGAAGATTTATTGCGTTTATTTGGAAGAAATTATCTCGCTTATTGGCGCTACCTGATTTAGGAAAAATCACGGAAATCGTAAATCTTGGTGGCAGAATAAACGGAAATCGTAAATCTTAGTGGCCGAGTAGAGATCTGAGCTCCAGTTCTGCGGAAAGCGAGTGCAGTGTCTGAGTCACTGCGTCAAATCGGTTTTTCGCATCGGCTATGAGCGTGTTCTTGTGTTATAATATGCTGTGCAGATTTCCTCTTGTCCAGCTGACTCTCCATGAAGGTACATGCCAGACAGATAACCATTTTTGAAATTAGCTTATCCAGTGTCAATAACGAATATTACACTTTGACAAAAAATCAGATCACAGATGCACAGAAATGTAAAGTCAACTATTTAGAAAACACAGAAAAAGATTGTAATTGATATACAATTACTTGGGGGTAGTTGTGTGAAGATTAGGACTGATCTCGTGCGGTCATGACTAGGCGAAGCGTACGACAGGCAGAAATACGGAGAAGCTGCAGTTTACCTTCAAAATACATTGTTTACTCTATTTTTTTAATGGGCGCAATGTATGCTCTTAATTATGCGGGTTCTCTGATTAGGTCAAGCTAATAACAAACGTTGAGCCCGTGTAAAGAATGGAGGTACGATTGGTCGCAGGCTTGTTGATCTGAGGAGAGAGTATTATAAATTCTGAAACTCCTATCTGACAAACAATCAAAGAAAGAAAACGACGAAGCATACTCAGAAAATGTGAAGAACGCATTTTATGGCTGGCAACTACGTGTAGTGTTCAGCTAATTAGGAGTTGGAAGGAGATGGGGAAGTAGAATTACTATGTTCATTTCCAAGGAACCATCTCGGTTATTTGCGTTGCCATACGGATCGTACGGATAATGTTACGCTAATAAGAGATTGTACACAAATATATACGGAATAATTCTTCCAAAATTTCAAATGCAAATGGAACTACAAATATCCGTCACATATCGTACAATAAAAGTAGCTCCCTGCCATGCACTTTGACCAACAGTTTGCATATTTAGATGTGGATGTCTCCAACAATGTCGAGACCTCCTTCAAGGCACAGTTCATTCTGAGTCTTTCCGGACATACCTATTGACCCGACATATTGCCGAACAAACATGGACAGGGAAAGAATAATCAGCTGTTGGATTGTCTCAATCTTCCATACTTCCTAAAGTCAGTCATCTTAACAAAAATAGGTTTTCGTTGGATTTGGTATCAGTAATAATCAGAAGTAGCATTAATGTCGTTCTGTTCTGATGACCCTTCGTGGATTTTACCTTTCTTTTGCGCTACGCAACTAATTTTACTTACGTTACGCCGACTTGTCGTAAGCATGTGAATATAGGGGAAGGAAACTGAGGACCCACCTCCAGAGCTTCCCCAGCGTCTTGCTTAGCTCGGCGTTGTGCAGCTGCGGGTACTGGTCGGCGAGCTTGCGCCTCGCCGCCTGCGCCCACACCATGAACGCGTTCATCGGCCGCTTGATGTGCTGCTTTCTCTTCGCTGACGACTTCTGCGTCACGGGTAGTAGTGTCCAGTCGTAGCCTGAGCAACACACCCTCGGTTACCTAGACTTCCTCGGAAAACAATTTCTTATTAAAAAAAGGCAGGAAAGGGAGCCAATTAGTATCCCACACAGTTCAATTTTGGGTCTACTGATGACACTTTTACACTTATCTTAGTAGCTTTCAAATTGAGATTCTGCATATAATGTAAATACTTTTTGGAGATTATCTAGATATTATAATAGTTTATTGGGTCTCTTAGACATACAATCACAAAGCCACTCTCAATAACATTATTCAAAAAATTATGAACTGACCAGGTGACCCAAGCGAGACCTTCGTACTTTTATAGTCTTAAATAACGACAGTACTTGGAATAAGTGGAGTCGTTGAGAAAAGGGAAGATGTGGGACTGAAGAGAAAACATGTTGAAAAGTGAACCGAACGATGTAAAATGTATACCGAACGATGTAAAATATATAGTCATGAATTTATGATACATCCTTGTATATACATTTCCATGCACATATATTTGAACAAGATTGTTTACAGAGTATTTCAATACCTCGGTGTAAACGATATTTGACCCAAGAATGTAATCTTCGTGTACTTTTTGCTTTCTATTTTCTTTAGGGGGTACAAAAATCTTAGTTGATTTAATTACCTTTGAAAAGGCTACAAACAACTCTCCGTAAGTAGAGACGGGATTTGGTGAACACAATCCTGCTCTTTGAAGCGTTTGTCCCTGTGAGTTGTTTGCAGTGATAGCAAATGCAATTTTAATAGGCAACTGTCTTCTTGTCATCTGAAAAGGCATGCTTCGATCAGATGCTGTTAAGTTTATCCGTGGCAGTGCAACAGTTTCCTCGGTGACACTCAGCTGACCATTAATTGTCAATCGACTGAATTTTGTTACAACCATGTGTGCTCCATTGACCCCTGTTTAACATTCAGGTATGTTATCAACATGACAATAATATGTTGTGTAAGTGTAAGTTTATGTGGTGGTAGTCTCGACAGGTCTAATGAGTGTAACAATTCTACAGGATGTTTATCATTTTGGAAAGAATATTTATTTATAAAAGTCAACTTGTATGTTAGGCAGAGATAAGAACTACAGCAGCGATCACGGTATAATCTATGACAATACTGCAAAAAATTATCCAGTTATTAAGTACTTTAAAACAAAATAGAGTGTGTAATAAGATAATAAGAAAAGAGACTCTCTTACTCGAGATTAATAACTTGGCTTCGTAAAATACAGGTGTGAAGCTGGGCATTTATAATGCTCTTTTGCCTATCATAGTTAAGTCTCCTTTACGTGAAACAGATGGGAAGTAATGGAGCAAAATCAGTTTGCAATGTCAGAAATCGGTTTAAAATCCTTTCTAACGCTACCTTACTCACCCTCATACGATTAGTATCTGTTGAGGAAAAGGGATATTGGCTTGAGATATAATACACGCATCAAAAAAAGGTTTACATCATCTCGGTTCAGAGAGTTCCGGAGCCTGTACAGAAAATTGGTATAGAGATCAACATAAACATCGTTTCCGCCCTTTTTATTGCTCCTGAGAACCACACTTTGCATGTTGTACCACCATACAGTGAGAGCTTCAGAGGTGGTGGTCCAGATTGCTGTACACTCCGATACCTCTAATACCCAGTAGCACATCCTCTTGCATTGATGCATGCCTGTATTCGTTGTGGCATACTATCCACGAGTTCATCGAGGCACTGTTGGCCCAGCTTGTCCCACTTTTCAATGGCGATTCGGCGTAGATCCCTCAGAGAGGTTGGTGGGTCACGTCGTCCACAAAAAAGTCCTTTTCAATCTATGCCAGACATGTTCGATAGGGCTCATGTCTGGAGAACATGCTGGCCACTCTAGTCGAGCGTTGCCTTTATCATGAAGGACGTCAATTACAAGATGTGTACGATGAGGACACGAATTGTCGTCCATGAAGAGGAGTGCCTCGCCAATATGCTGCCGATATAGTTGCACTATCGGCCGAGGATGGCATTCACGTATCGTGCAGCCGTTACGGTGCCTTCCATGACCACCAGCGGTGTACGTCGGCCCCACATAATGTCACCCCAAAACAGCAGTGAACTTCCATCTTGCTGCATTCGCTGGACAGTGTGTCTAAGGCGTTCAGCCTGACCAGGTTGCCTCCAAACATGTCTCCGACCATTTTCTGGTTGAAGACATATGCGTCACTCATCGGTGAAGAGAACGTGATGCAAATCCTGAGCGGTCCATTCTCCATGTTGATGGGCCCATCTGTACCGCGCTGCATGGAGTCGTGGTTGCAAAGATGGACCTCGTCATGGATGTGGGGAATGAAGTTGCGCATCATGCAGCCTACTGCGGACAGTTTGAGTCGTAACACGACGTCCAGTGTCTGCACAAAAAGCATTATTCAACATGGTGGTGTTGCTGTCAGGTTTCCTCCGAACCATAATCTGTATGTACGGTCATCCACTGCAGTAGTAGTCTTTGGGCGGCCTGAGCGAGGCACGTCATCGACAGTTCTGTAATCTCCTCTATGTCCGAACAACATCGCTTTGGTTCACTCTGAGATACCTGGACACTTCCTTTGTTGAGACGCCTTCCTGGGACAAAGTAACGAGGCGGACGCAATCGAACCACGGTATTGACCGTCTAGGCATGGTTGAACTACAGACAGTACTGGCCGTGTCCTCCTTCCTGGTGGAATGACTGGAACTGGTCGGCTGTCGGACCCTCTCCGTCTAATTGGCGCTGTTCATGCAACGTTGTTTACATCTTTGGGCTGGATTAGTGACATCTCTGAACAGTCAAAGGGAGTGTGTTTGTGATACAGTATCCACAGTCAACGTCTATCTTCAAGAGTTCTTGGAACTGAGGTGATCCAAAACTTTTTTTTATGTGTGTAAACGGACTTTCGCTTAATCTTGAAAAAAATCGTAGTATATTCATTTCTTCTCAGTATTAGAACAATATCAAAGCTAGACGCAAAGGATTAACAGAAACTAAAAATTATATCAGAATGTTCCAAATTTTTGAGTATAGATACTGACGCCATAATGCAATGTAAGGAAAATAATACCTTCTCAGGCAGATACATTCAGCAGCTGTGACACGATCCGCCATTGCTAGTCTTGGAGAAATTGTAGGAAGGAGAAGAACAAAATGTCAGTCATTACTTCCCCCAGTGACCTCTTTCTTAATTGGTCGAATCTTTCTTTTATTTCCTTTTTTGTCACTACTGTCCATAGAATCTATATTAGGTGCATTATACAGCCGTACTGATAATTTACTCTTCTCTAAAATCAGTATCGCTTATGAGTATTCGGAATCCAACTTCCTGTGATTATGCTGTTTGGTCCATCAACAATACAGTCTTTTTAAGATTCTTCTTCCTCCGGGTTTATAATGGGGCACTTTATGTGGAAACCTGTCTATGGCATCCAAGTAAAATTAAATCGGTCTATCTGTAAATTACGTACCTTTTCTTCTGCGGGTCCTTCTTTTCTTGTATTTTTATTTCGAACTCTGTTCCTCAATGTTACACCACTCAGAGAACACCAAAAACCCCTTTTATGCGTTATTCTGTTTGACTTTATCATTTCGTTGAAGAGTTCAACATTAAATTCCATATAGGAGAGTATATTATAAAATGACATTGTGAACTGTTATTTGTCTTTCTTTTCTCATTTTTAAGCAAAGATTCCGTTTAATGTTTCATCCAATTATTTATACTTTGTTAATTATTTGTCTGTGGTAGTTTGTTTTAAAAAATTAAAAATGTAGCTATTAAAGTGTGTAAATTTTCTTGCCTGTTCCACTATTTTATTATTGATTGCAACTTTTACGCTTGAAAGATTTTATTTCAGCTAACAGCCATTGCCTTTGCTTCAGCTCCTAAAATTTTAGTATTATACAGTATGGGAATGTTTTAAAGCAGATCTAAATGTACCCCATAATATCGGAACTATAGTCTCATTTCTTAGAACTGATGTTAACTTCGATTTTAAGGACTCTGTAAAGGTTGTATTACATAAAAGTGAATCAAATCGAATTTATCACGATATTTGAAACTTTGTATATCTTCTGTTCTATGAAATATATCACCTGTTCTAGTTCTGTCACCTCTTAACGACTTTCATTACAGCTAGCTTCTCAAAATTCAGAAAATATATCCTTTTTTCCATGAAAATCTTGAATTCTCGATGCTTCCCATTTTACAAGGCATTCTGAGATTAGACTAGATTATGTAGGTCTATAATATGAAAGTGAAACTCTATGAAAAAGGGCAACAGTCTAAATGAAAAAGGATTAGGAACCAGACCAGTCCCCCTCCATCCATTCCTGTCAAATATTTTTTCCACTAACTAAACTGAATTTCAATAATTCAGTAATAATCGATAGATTTTGGGCGTACAATAAGACAATATCTGATTATCGATGGCAGTTCCTGTGTGAAAACTATTTGCGTGTAAAGTGAGTTGCAAACCTCACATAGTAAAGACTATACTTGTCAGTGAAATCGTGGCATAGTGGGAAACAGTGGAACTAAGTACAAATAAATGTAAGGAATCGGAGTGAGTAGGTGTCACAAGGTGAGGCAAGTTAGGTTATGAGTAAAAATTAAATTACATAAGAACTGAATTTTGTAACATAGCAATTACCTATATGTTATAAATATAAATAACTTATAGATTTATAAATGAAATAAGATTAGCCATACTTATACAGAACGTAAATGTACCATGAAACAATAATCGATTTAAAATAAACTGAAAATGAATGGCATAAATGAGTATGATAAGCAGACATTGTGAGAAGTGTTGATAAATGAAAAGGCTATGTGAGGTTCGAGAAAGCGAAAGTCCTAAGGTGAGTTTGAACATTCAAGGTTAAATACTTCACCCTACATATTGTTATATATAACGAAATGACCATGATGATAAATGAGAAATTTTGGAAATAATGAGTGATAAATAGAAAAAAAACACCTTGCATCGGTTTTCAATCAGTAACTTTCTAAAATTCAACATCGTGCTTCATCCAACTCCAAGCCACAAACATCTGTATTTGGCGGATTAGGCAAGTCATGATGTAGATTGATGTTGCCACCTATCGGAGAAAAAAAACAACCTGCAGAAAAGCACACATGCAGTGACTAAGACTCGCAATACGTGTGCCTGCGACTGAGAGCCCACATTTCATATCCCGGTAAAAATTCCGTGGACTTCTTGTTACATGTCCTTGCTACACGATACCAGGAGAACGTCAAGTTGTAAAAGCATTCAGAGTTACGAAAAAAGTCAAAAGGGAAAACAAACAGAAGTCACCTGATACCGACCAATAATGATTTATTTTAAAGAAATTTTAAAATAGGGCTATAAAGCAAGTGTTCACTGGAGTCTGGTAATCTGCAGCTCTAAATATGCTACCAGATTCACTGAATTTTCGGAGAGTAGTGTATTTCGAGTAAATGATATAGAACGCACTTAGAGTTAACCGTTAATACGTGCTTCAAAGTTTTAGTTAGTTAGACAAGAATAGACTATTGTAGAAGCAAAATGTACCTCCCTCGTCACGGAAGAAGTAGCTTATCAGCCACTGGAACATGAGGCAACATTAAATTGCGCCAGCGTAATTGTTATAGCCTACTCGGGGCTACAGTACATGGTGTCAAATACGAATGATCTAAGGAATTAAACAAAAAATGAGCAGAAGATGGCGTGACACTATGTACACTATTTGGTTTCGGGATTGTTAGTGGTAAGGAGTAGCGCGTCAAACCAACACTTCAGGGTACTCAGGGCGAGTGTATCACCCGATACAATGCTCTTGGTTGTAGCGAAGGCAATGGAGCGTACAACGAGAGTTCACAACGCTTTAACAATGGACTATCTCTTCGGAACTTGATGCATTAGAGCTTAAGAAGACCGGCTTTCTTTCCCTCGTAGACAGGCCAGTTAGTTCTCCGAATAAACATTAATTTCGAGATAGAAGAACGCCTTTAGGCGAGACGTATAAATCGGAGCAGTGGCAGCGAATGCCAAAGAATTCGAATCGAAATACGGCCGTGTGGCTAACTAATAATGCTCGAGCATAACGGAGACAAGGGACAAATAGGAAACACATAAGCAGGAAATAGCTAGAGAAAGAAGAAAAAGTCCAGAACTTGGCCCGGCTCGAGGGAATGTGGGCTCAGGCTAATTATCCAAACAATGGTGGCTAGGTACATGTTCTAGGTTAGATGCTGAGGAAGATATGGTACCATTCAAAATACCAGCAAAAACTTGGCGTCCTATCATTGTTACTAAAAGTGAACAGGTATTGGACAATTTTAAGTGTAGTGAACTGGAAGAGAAAGGATCTATTTGCCAGGGAATATACTGGGTGCCTCTAACATAACGCGACTGGAATTTTTCTCAAAAACGGTAAGACAGACTTTATTCAAGTATAATGCATCTTGTGCAGAACATTGAGGGCGAATTGAGCGCAGAATTTCGCATTGCATGGAAAATGGAAACAACATCAGAGTTTCGGATGGAAGTGAGATACTAAATGAGGATCGTTGAAAGAAGAACTCTCAAACCGAATACGTCTTGGTCTGGAAACATTTGATAAGTTACTCCCTTTTCAGTTATATTATTGGAAGTATCCTCTAACCGTTCTCACCGTCAACAAAATATTTTAGCAGAACAGTAGCTATGTTGAGAAGTTTCACTTTAACGTTGTAGGAGGAGTAAAACTTCATATTAAGACTGGATTTAATTACAAGTGTTTCTTTGTTGCTTCAGTATCTTTTCTGGTAACATTTCATTGCTGCTGGCGTTCAGATGTCATCTGAATAAAAATTTTCCCGCACTATGGATAGAAAGAAAGGACAAGAGGTAACTCATCTTACGTTTCGCAGGGACACATCGAAGACCTACAACAACAGATTACATAAATGAGCCTAATTCAGAAGCATGTCTGTCTGTACCAACTGCAAATCTACGATGGACGAACGAAGACGGGACACAAGTATCCTTCGAACAAGGACACACAATCTTAAAAACTGAGTGCAGTAAGCCGAACAGTTTTAGAAAATACGTTCTTCTGCAATAATTTGTAAAAAAAAGACAGTTCAAATCATATTTTACTACTCTTCAAAAAACAAGAAAAACAGTTATTTAAAACATGATCATTTCTGCTTAATGAATGTGTTTGCTCGTAACAAAAATGTGTTGCAACGAATAATTTGAAAATTCCGATGGTGTTCTGTTCTGATAACGGAGCACAATGAAAAGAAGAGGATTCATCGGATTCAAGGGCTTCGAGTCGCTTAAAATAGGATCTTGGAATGAATACTCTGCTGATTCCTATCCGCCACTTCGAATGCGCAATGTAAGCTATACTTAAAAAACAAAACAAAAAAATGCAACGCCAAAAATATTTCACTCACGATTTCCGCCGTTTAACTGAAGACTGACGACAGATGTTGCATCCGACGATGTTTAATCAACAAATCGACAAGATTACGTCCGTAACTGTATCTCTAAGGTTTTAAAAAGTCCGCAGTGAAAGCTATTTTTCCTTTTTAAAATTTCGTCCCATTTCATTCATGAATCGGAAACTAGACCTTCATGCCGGAAGAAGTTTTACTAACCTTATGAACCTGTGCCCTAAGTTATTGTTATAAATTTTGAAATCTTCCTCACAGTTTTTTTAAAATGTTTGTGGAAATTGAACAGAATCTCTTTTTGACGAATTGCTCAGCATACCTGTAATATTTATTATTCACAAACCGACGTTATTGCTCTTCTTTGTATACATTTCACATTCTGTATTGGCTTGCCTTGGTATCATTTACAATCGACTTGGTCGCTTGAATAGCGTAGCAGCCGTTTCCCTCCACCCTACCTGTGAGCAGAAGTCTATTCCGTACTGTGAGCATAACGAAAGTTAACTGATACTTCCATTGAAAAGGAGTCGTGCATTGTTAGTACAAAATAATCTTACGGCATGAAGTTTTGCAGATGTAATTCGCTATTCCAGCACATCATGACGAGCACTTTTTACGATTAAGTATCAAACTCCATTTCTTCCTCCGTAACTTCGGCGGAAAATTTATAGAATACTGTATAGCGGCGCATACGCTTATAATACACTCCAGACACGCCCTTACTGGTCATCGGGGCTCTGTTCGAAGCAAGAACCATCACTGAAGACAATTCTACTCCAGTCAATGAGATTCCAGTTCGAAGATGTGTCAGGAGACGCCCCGGAAACCGGTGGGATACCAAACTGACTGTCCCTGTCATACGGCCCGACAACCAGGATTGATGGTCTGTGGTGCCATTTCTTTACATAGCATGACCCCTTAGTTTACCATCCGCGACACCCTTACAGCACAGCGGTGCGTTGACTATATTCTACGCCCCGGTTTTGTTGCCCATGATGTGAAGCCATCCTGGGCTTACATTTCAGTATGACAATGCCCGCCTGCACACGGAAAGAGTATCTACTGCTTACCTTCGTGCTTGCCAAACCCTACCTTGGTCAGCAAGTCGATGGTTCCCTCCCCCAGCTCGATATCCCCCATCCCGGGATTTTGAAGATCTATCGCGCCAACTGGACAGAATTTAGCACGATATCCCTCGCTGTTAGTAGTAGTTTATCCTGTAGTGAAGTAGAAGTGGATAGTTCCTGTGAATTATTATGGGTGGAGGTTACACTCAGCAGCCGAGCTAGGTTAATAGTTGGCTCCTTTTACCGACCTCCCGACTCAGCAGCATTAGTGGCAGAACAACTGAGAGAAAATTTGGAATACATTTCACATAAATTTTCTCAGCATGTTATAGTCTTAGGTGGAGATTTCAATTTACCAGATATAGACTGGGACACTCAGATGTTTAGGACGGGTGGTAGGGACAGAGCATTGAGTGACATTATACTGAGTGCACTATCCGAAAATTACCTCGAGCAATTAAACAGAGAACCGACTCGTGGAGATAACATCTTGGACCTACTGATAACAAACAGACCCGAACTTTTCGACTCTGTATGTGCAGAACAGGGAATCAGTGATCATAAGGCCGTTGCAGCATCCCTGAATATGGAAGTTAATAGGAATATAAAGAAAGGGAGGAAGGTTTATCTGTTTAGCAAGAGTAATAGAAGGCAGATTTCAGACTACCTAACAGATCAAAACGAAAATTTCTGTTCCGACACTGACAATGTTGAGTGTTTATGGAAAAAGTTCAAGGCAATCGTAAAATGCGTTTTAGACAGGTACGTGCCGAGTAAAACTGTGAGGGACGGGAAAAACCCACCGTGGTACAACAACAAAGTTAGGAAACTACTGCGAAAGCAAAGAGAGCTTCACTCCAAGCTTAAACGCAGCCAAAACCTCTCAGACAAACAGAAGCTAAACGATGTCAAAGTTAGCGTAAGGAGGGCTATACGTGAAGCGTTCAGTGAATTCGAAAGAAAAATTCTATGTACCGACTTGACAGAAAATCCTAGGAAGTTCTGGTCTTACGTTAAATCAGTAAGTGGCTCGAAACAGCATATCCAACACTCCGGGATGATGATGGCATTGAAACAGAGGATGACACGCGTAAAGCTGAAATACTAAACACCTTTTTCCAAAGCTGTTTCACAGAGGAAGACCGCACTACAGTTCCTTCTCTAAATCCTCGCACAAACGAAAAAATAGCTGACATCGAAATAAGTGTCCAAGGAATAAAAAAGCAACTGGAATCACTCAGTAGAGGTAAGTCCACTGGACCTGACGGGATACCAATTCGACTCTACACAGAGTACGCGAAAGAACTTGCCCCCCTTCTAACAGCCGTGTACCGCAAGTCTCTAGAGGAACGGAGGGTTCCAAATGATTGGAAAAGAGCACAGGTATTCCCAGTCTTCAAGAACGGTCGTCGAGCAGATGCGCAAAACTATAGACCTATATCTCTGACGTCGATCTGTTGTAGAATTTTAGAACATGTTTTTTGCTCTTGTATCATGTTGTTTTTGGAAACCCAGAATCTACTATGTAGGAATCAACATGGATTCCGGAAACGGCGATCGTGTGAGACCCAACTCGCTTTATTTGTTCATGAGACCCAGAAAATATTAGATACAGGCTCCCAGGTAGATGCTATTTTTCTTGACTTCCGGAAGGCGTTCGATACAGTTCCGCACTGTCGCCTGATAAACAAAGTAAGAGCCTACGGAATATCAGACCAGCTGTGTGGCTGGATTGAAGAGTTTTTAGCAAACAGAACACAGCATATTGTTATCAATGGAGAGACGTCTACAGACGTTAAAGTAACCTCTGGCGTGCCACAGGGGAGTGTTATGGGACCATTGCTTTTCACAATATATATAAATGACCTAGTAGATAGTGTCGGAAGTTCCATGCGGCTTTTCGCGGATGATGCTGTAGTATACAGAGAAGTTGCAGCATTAGAAAATTGTAGCGAAATGCAGGAAGATCTGCAGCGGATAGGCAAATGTAATGTATTACGAATACATAGAAAGAAGGATCCTTTATTGTATGATTATATGATAGCGGAACAAACACTGGTAGCAGTTACTTCTATAAAATATCTGGGAGTATGCGTGCGGAACGATTTGAAGTGGAATGATCATATAAAATTAATTGTTGGTAAGGCGGGTACCAGGTTGAGATTCATTGGGAGAGTCCTTAGAAAATGTAGTCCATCAACAAAGGAGGTGGCTTACAAAACATTCGTTCGACCTATACTTGAGTATTGCTCATCAGTGTGGGATCCGTACCAGATCGGGTTGACGGAGGAGATAGAGACGATCCAAAGAAGAGCGGCGCGTTTCGTCACAGGGTTATTTGGTAACCGTGATAGCGTTACGGAGATGTTTAACAAACTCAAGTGGCAGACTCTGCAAGAGAGGCGCTCTGCATCGCGGTGTAGCTTGCTCGCCAGGTTTCGAGAGGGTGCGTTTCTGGATGAGGTATCGAATATATTGCTTCCCCCTACTTATACCTCCCGAGGAGATCACGAATGTAAAATTAGAGAGATTAGAGCGCGCACGGAGGCTTTCAGACAGTCGTTCTTCTCGCGAACCATACGCGACTGGAACAGGAAAGGGAGGTAATGACAGTGGCACGTAAAGTGCCCTCCGCCACACACTGTTGGGTGGCTTGTGGAGTATAAATGTAGATGTAGATGTAGATGTAGAGAACATCCAACAAATCTATCAATCAATGCCAAGCCGAATAACTCTTTGTATAAGGTTCAGACGTGAACCAACATGTCATTTACTTGCTCAGTTTGTGAAACTATTTCACTTGAATAAATCATACAGTTTTTCTTTAACATTTGTTAGTCTATACATGTACATCAAACCTACCATATCTACCGATTTCGATCCCATTTGGATAATTCCTTCATGGTGCGTTCCTTTTCTTGTCTTTGAGCGTAGTTTGACAAAGGAAACGTATCTTTGGTGAAAGTCTGAGATTACACACAATTTTATTTGCAACTTCATCATAAAGAATTAACATTACTGATCCAGTGATCAGAGTCCAAACTTTACCCAATGTTATTCCTCCTCAGCGTAGCTCGCTTGATTCGACACCGCAACAAGCTCTTTCCCCAACTACAAATGCGGCTACGTATACCACTGCAAAGTGCCTTCTTTTGTTCAAAGCAAAACGGTATATTCGTCATCGAGTTATCGACTAGCGTGCATGATAAACATGGTTACCACGAGGAAGACAATTAAAAAAGTAATTTATGGTAAATGAGAAAATAGTGTGGTATCGGCCCACAACAAAATTAGACTAATATCCTGCCACTCCAACGATCTGGAAAGCGATTCTGAGAATGCTACGACAGCATCTGTGCAGTGGATAGTTCCTGACGCTGGAAGCGCGATGCCGCAAGTCGCGCCAAACGCGTCACATTTCAGCAACCATTGTAACCGTGCTCCATATGCGAATGAACCGGGTAGACGCCTTATTAGAGGGTACAATGGGAAGTACCCTCTGCTATGCACTCTGCAGTGGTTTTCGTAATATGGATGTAGTTGTAGATGTAGCTGGTATCGGCCGTTGGCCCAATACATGAAACAAGTACCTGACACGGTGGCTGGATCGGCTGCTCGTGTCTTATTATCGAAGCCTGCCTACGCCTATTCACAAATGCAGATGTTGTCTCCCTTTCCGTACTTAGATTTTGATTTTAGAACTATGATTGTGTGTTTTGCTGTTCATGACGATTCTGTCTTTGTTTAGCGGAGGTGATCTGAGCTCACGTTACTTGCAGAGGCTACATTCGCTCTTGTGATGTAATCAAGCCCGAACATATTCTGAATTCTTCGATACCGATGGGTATCGGTATTTTCATTTTATAAATCAAAAAACTTTTACAAAACTACACCCACGAAAATAAATTATTTCATGCGTAACTGTTTGCGTCATATATGTGTAGCACAAATTTTGAAGTTTTGACATAAAGATATGTATATTTAAATCTACCAAGTTATGCTCAATATTCACCATTTTATGTCTTTGAAAACGATCTAAACCTCTTTGCTTCAAGTGTTATCTTTGTATTTTTCTTTTCTATATTTGCTGGGACGTTGTGGAGAGACAGAGGCAAGTGGGTTGTGATACGGTAGAAAGCAGATTTTGTAATTCGAAAGTAATAGTTCAAGAAAGCAAATGAATGTTAAATTCGTTATTTCGATGTTTGAAGAGTTAAAATACAAATTTTGAAAGGTGCAGATGTTTATTTCATTTTGTATTGAGTGAGATCGACAGGAAGTGCAAAATGGCTAAGCAGGGATGGCTAGAGGACAAATGTAAGGATGTAGAGGCCTATCTCACTAGGGGTAAGATAGATACCGCCTACAGGAAAATTAAAGAGACCTTTAGAGATAAGAGAACGACTTGTATGAATATCAAGAGCTCAGATGGAAACCCAGTTCTAAGCAAAGAAGGGAAAGCAGAAAGGTGGAAGGTGTATATAGAGGGTCTATACAAGGGCGATGTACTTGAGGACAATATTATGGAAATGGAAGAGGATGTAGATGAAGATGAAATGGGAGATATGATACTGCGTGAAGAGTTTGACAGAGCACTGAAAGACCTGAGTCGAAACAAGGCCCCCGGAGTAGACAATATTCCATTGGAACTACTGACGGCCGTGGGAGAGCCAGTCCTGACAAAACTCTACCATCTGGTGAGCAAGATGTATGAAACAGGCGAAATACCCTCAGACTTCAAGAAGAATATAATAATTCCAATCCCAAAGAAAGCAGGTGTTGACAGATGTCTAAATTACCGAACTATCAGTTTAATAAGTCACAGCTGCAAAATACTAACACGAATTCTTTACAGACGAATGGAAAAACTAGTAGAAGCCAACCTCGGGGAAGATCAGTTTGGATTCCGTAGAAACACTGGAACACGTGAGGCAATACTGACCTTACGACTTATTTTAGAAGAAAGATTAAGGAAAGGCAAACCTACGTTTCTAGCATTTGTAGACTTAGAGAAAGCTTTTGACAATGTTGACTGGAATATTCTCTTTCAAATTCTAAAGGTGGGCAGGGGTAAAATACAGGGAGCGAAAGGCTATTTACAATTTGTACAGAAACCAGATGGCAGTTATAAGAGTCGAGGGACATGAAAGGGAAGCAGTGGTTGGGAAGGGAGTAAGACAGGGTTGTAGCCTCTCCCCGATGTTGTTCAATCTGTATATTGAGCAAGCAGTAAAGGAAACAAAAGAAAAATTCGGAGTAGGTATTAAAATCCATGGAGAAGAAATAAAAACTTTGAGGTTCGCCGATGACATTGTAATTCTGTCAGAGACAGCAAAGGACTTGGAAGAGCAGTTGAATGGAATGGACAGTGTCTTGAAAGGAGGATATAAGATGAACATCAACAAAAGCAAAACAAGGATAATGGAATGTGGTCTAATGAAGTCGGGTGATGCTGAGGGAATTAGATTAGGAAATGAGGCACTTAAAGTAGTAAAGGAGTTTTGCTATTTGGGGAGCAAAATAACTGATGATGGTCGAAGTAGAGAGGATATAAAATGTAGGCTGGCAATGGCAAGGAAAGCGTTTCTGAAGAAGAGAAATTTGTTAACATCCTGTATTGATTTAAGTGTCAGGAAGTCATTTCTGAAAGTATTCGTATGGAGTGTAGCCATGTATGGAAGTGAAACATGGACGATAAATAGTTTGGACAAGAAGAGAATAGAAGCTTTCGAAATGTGGTGCTACAGAAGAATGCTGAAGATTAGATGGGTAGATCACATAACTAATGAGGAAGTATTGAATAGGATTGGGGAGAAGAGAAGTTTGTGGCAGAACTTGACCAGAAGAAGGGATCGGTTGGTAGGACATGTTCTGAGGCATCAAGGGATCACCAATTTAGTATTGGAGGGCAGCGTGGAGGGTAAAAATCGTAGAGGGAGACCAAGAGATGAATACACTAAGCAGATTCAGAAGGATGTAGGTTGCAGTAGGTACTGGGAGATGAAAAAGCTTGCACAGGATAGAGTAGCATGGAGAGCTGCATCAAACCAGTCTCAGGACTAAAGACGACAACAACAACAACATTGAGTGATTTAACGGCCATGCGTAATCCTACTATATGGAAATGTTCTTCGTACAAACCAGACCTGTGAACATTATCGTACGTCAATAACAGGGCAACGAAGCTAACTTCAAGATAATCAGCTAAGTAAAAAGTTATATTTTAACAAGTGAATATACCTTTTCATGCAGCTCCATTCAAAATAATGACAAACGCAGGTTCCATGAACACGTCATTGTATAGACAATACCTGAATCGGTATATTATGCTCCCTACTATGTTTTGTAGTGTATAGCACAAAGATAGCAGAGGACTTGAATCTGAAGACGGGGGAAAGAATGGCTGGAATCATCCAGAATATCTCTGGATGAATTAAAACTTACATAATATAATAAAATGTATATCATGAAGTACTACAATGGGATGGACAAGTCATCACTGATGTACTATTTCTTAGCAGGATGGATTGACAAGTCTCTTACATTTCTGCTAAATAGCAACAAACTGTGCAAGTCATACATTTCGCAGGAATGGTTGAAGAGGAGTACTGGCCAATGATAAAACGCTGTTTTTTAATGGCTTATAGTCTAAATACAAACTGAACAGAGAGAAGTTCATAGTGAATGTGCACCAGCGCTGTAGATAAATTTTTTTTTATTTTATTTTTATTTCTGCATTTACTTTACTACGTAAGATTAGGGTCTCTAGGCACCCTCTTACATCTAGACTTACTGGGAAAGCTATCACTGCATAGTTCATAGTACAGGTTCATGAGCGGTACGTAATAATGATAATAATAATAATAATAATAATAACAGTAATAGTTATAATAATGAATGTAGATATTACTGTAAGATCATACGCAGTAACTGTGTTAATAATTCTATCATAACACTACGTTCTTATCGAATGGGAGTATTGATATATTAGCCGGCCGAAGTGGCCGTGCGGTTAAAGGCGCTGCAGTCTGGAACTGCAAGACCGCTACGGTCGCAGGTTCGAATCCTGCCTCGGGCATGGATGTTTGTGATGTCCTTAGATTAGTTAGGTTTAACTAGTTCTAAGTTCTAGGGGACTAATGACTTCAGCAGTTGAGTCCCATAGTGCTCAGAGCCACTTGAACCATTTTTTTTATTGATATATTAACAGAAGCGCATGTCAGCAGCAAAAAAGGAAACTAAAGAGGAAAAAGGAACTGATCCCTGCGTCGCATAGTCAGAAATTCCAGGGTAAAGTTACAAAATGTGACACACACAAATAGACAAGCAAATAGGAATGCAAATAACACAGATAATGTTGGGGGTGAGACAGAAATACTGATTCGCTGTAGAGCAGGAAGAAAAGTCAGAACGTGCTGAGAAGGGAACCCCGTTGTTAACAGAAACAGCTTCAGTTCCTTGCTGAAGTTAATGTGGTTTTGGATCAGAAGCACGTTACTACGAATTTCGTGTCATTTGTATGGCTGGAATGGAGAAGGAGATGGAGAAAAAGTTAGTGCTATGTATTGCTAATACCAAGCTTACTGAAGTATCACATCTTCTGTTGCATTTGTGAAATAAAAATAGCCATTTGGTATGCAAAGAGGTGTACTGAACATCAGTAGCTGAAAATCCGGTTAAGAAAACAGACCGCCTGATATTGCTTCGCCTACCAGATCACACATATCGCAACTGAGCCCATAAAGTATTAATGTGACCGAAATACATATTACTTAAGTATTCGCTATCTCAGCTGAGTTAAACTAATTGTTAGTGGAAGAGATCCGGCAGGACTAATGACTGCTTTTATTTTAGGTGAAAATATGTTCCTAAGTTGTTGAATTGCGTGAAGACAAGAGAGTTATTTCCTGCAAGCTGTCACAGTTTCTTCTTCGAAGTTTAGATGTTCGCTCCATGTTATGTAGAAATCATTTAACATTTTTGGATAGGGTAACTGGATATCATCATGGAATATGAGGAAGAACTGTTTCACAAAAACTTTCGCTGATCAATTTTCGGATGCGATATGAGGGTTGCCTTATTGGTTCAAATGGTTCAAATGGCTCTGAGCACTATGCGACTTAACTTCTGAGGTCATCAGTCGCCTAGAACTTAGAACTAATTAACCTAACTAACCTAAGGACATCACACACATCCATGCCCGAGGCAGGATTCGAACCTGCGACCGGAGCGGTCGCTCGGCAACAGACTGTAGCGCCTAGAACCGCACGGCCACTCCAGCCGGCGTTGCCTTATTATTGGTTACCTGAATTTAATCGTGATATTACAAACATCGCTGACTTTTCACCTTCTGTGAGTTATGTTAAAGAGTCCTTTGATGAATAAAATTGACAGTCTCCTTAAAATTCGCGTGTTTTTTGAGATGAAAGGGAGCTCATATGGAAGTGCAATCTTGAATGGAATTCTGCGTACGAGAATCGAATTCTGCATATAAGGAGGCTGATTGCAATACTCCTGGCGCCTTTGTTGCTAGGAGGTCGGAAACACTCGCAGGAGGATACTTTAAATAGTGTTTCGAAGATCTGAAGCGTAATTCTGAAGGCACTAAAAAGAGCAGGTTATCGAAGATAAAACTGCATTGGTTTTTCGGATAGGAGAACTTTTCTTTTACTTGCTCGATGTCGTTGTCTTTGGCTATTAGGAAAACATAGAACAGTGACTGGCCTTTATTACGAAATGTTGTTGTTGCGTTGCCTTACTGAATTGGAGCAAATGATGAAGATGATGAAATAAAATGATCGTATGGTATTGTTGACCGAGAGACACAGTCTTGGGTTGTTCGACCGTACGTTGCAAATCTTTCTATCTGAGATCACTTCGGTGACTTGCACGTCGATGAAGATAAGATGAAATAAGAACAACACAATCATCCAGTCTCGAGCGGAGAAAACCTCCGACTGTGTCCGGAATCGAACTGAGGACCGCAAGGTCTAGAGGCAGCTATGTTAACCACGGGACACGAGCTACGGTCGCGACGACGACGTTGACGACAGCAGGATTATTTGGCCGCATACGTCGATATCTTTAGCGCCCACAATGAAATCTAAGGAGACCAGTGTCGTTAGACCCAGTATAAATCAAAATAAACTACAGGGTGGTCCAGTGATCGTGACCGGGCCAAATATCTCACGAAATGAGCGTCAAACGAAAAAACTACAAAGAACGAAACTTGTCTAGCTTGAAGGGGGAAACCAGATGGCGCTATGGTTGGCCCGCTAGATGGCGCTGCCATAGGTTAAAATATGGTTCAAATGGCTCTGAGCACTATGGGACTTAACATCTGAGGTCATCAGTCCCCTAGAACTTAGAACTACTTAAACCTAACTAACCTAAGGACATCACACTCATCCATGCCCGAGGCAGGATTCGAACCTGCGACCGTAGTGGTCGCACGGTTCCAGACTGAAGCGCCTAGAACCGCTCGGCCACACCGGCCGGCGGCCATAGGTCAAACGGATATCAACTGGGTTTTTTTTAAAAAGAAATAGGAACACCCATTTTTTATTACATATTCGTTTAGTGCGTAAAGAAATATGAATGTTTTAGTTGGATCACTTTTTTCGCTTTGTGATAGATGGCGCGGTAATAGTCACAAACAAATGGTTCACAATTTTCGACGAACAGTTGGTAACACGCAGGTTTTTAAAATTAAAATAGAGAACGTAGGTACGTTCGAACATTTTATTTCGGTTGTTCCAATGTGATACATGTACCTTTGTGAACTTATCAGTTCTGAGAACGCATGCTGTTACAGCGTGATTACCTGTAAATACCACATTAATGCAATAAATGCTCAAAATGATGTCCGTCAACCTCAATGCATTTGGCAATACGTGTAACGAGACTCCTCTCAACAGCGAGTAGTTCGCCTTCCGTAATGTTCGCACTTGCTTTGACAATGCGCTGACGCATGTTGTCAGGCGTTGTCGGTGGATCACGATAGCAAATATCCTTCAACTTTTCACACAGAAAGAAATCTGGGGACATCAGATCCGGTGAACGTGCAGGCCATGGTATGGTGCTTCGACGACCAATCCACCTGTCATGAAATATGCTATTCAATACCGCTTCAACCGCACGCGAGCTATGTGCCGGACATCCATCATGTTGGAAGTACATCGCCATTCTGTCATGCAGTGAAACATTTTGTAGTAACATCGGTAGAACATTACGTAGGAAATCAGCATACATTGCACCATTTAGATTGCCATCGATAAAATGGGGACCAATTATCCTTCCTCCCATAATGCCACACCATACATTAACCCGCCAAGGTCGCTGATGTTCCACTTGTCGCAGCCATCGTGGATTTTCCGTTGCCCAATAGTGCATATTATGCCGGTTTACGTTACCGCTGTAGGTGAATGGCGCTTCTTCGCTAAATAGAACGCGTGCAAAAAATCTGTCGTCGGCCAGTAATTTCTCTTATGCCCAGTGGCAGAACTGTGCACGACGTTCAAAGTCGTCGCCATGCAATTCCTGGTGCATAGAAATGTGGTACGGGTGCAATCGATGTTTATGTAGCATTCTCAACACCGACGTTTTTGAGATTCCCGATTCTCGCGCAATTTGTCTGCTACTGATGTGCGGATTAGCCGCGACAGCAGCTAAAACACCTACTTGGCCAACATTATTTATTGCAGGTTGTGGTTGACGTTTCACATGTGGTTCAACACTTCCTGTTTCCTTAAATAACGTAAGTATCCGGCGAACGGTCCGGACACTTGGTTGATGTCGTCCAGGATACCGAGCAGCATACATAGCACACTCCCATTAGGCATTTCGATCACAATAGCCATACGTCAACACGATATGGACCTTTTCCGCAATTAGTAAACGGTCCATTTTAACACGGGTAATGTATGACGAAGCAAATACCCTCCACACTGGCGGAATGTTACGTGATACCACGTACTTATACGTTTGTGACTATTAGAGCGCCATCTGTCATAAAGCGAAAAAAGTGGTCCAACTAAAACATTCATATTTCTTTACGTACTACACGAATATGCAATAAAAAAATGGGGGTACCTATTTAAAAAACGCAGTTGATATTCGTTTGACCTATGGCAGCGCCATCTAGCGGGCCAACCATAGCGCCATCTGGTTTCCCCCTTCAAGCTAGACGAGTTTCGTTCTTTGTAGTTTTTTCGTTCGATGCTTATTTCGTGAGATATTTAGCCCGGTCACTATCAATGGACCACCCTGTATACTGAAAGAGAACATAATTTCTTTAAATTTCTTATGTTGAGATCTACTCACACACACACACACACACACACACACACACACACACACACACACACACACAGACACACACAAACTAAATAAAAAAGTGTCCCTACGTTAATTCTTAGACGTTAAGCTTGACAAATCCAATGTAGAAGTTATTGGGATACTATATTAGATGTACGTGACTAGCTGGTCACTAACAAAAAGGGATCACAGCCACTCTGCAACACACTAGAACCTCCGACCACAGCCTTTAACGCACCAAATTTTAAATGCTTTGTAACATTTGTCTCATCTTTAGCTAAAACAGAGCTTAGGTCTCCAGTTACACCAGCCGCTGTCCTCTCGTCCTAACACAAGGACTTCATCAAAACGTGGCTTGCAGTGAGTCTTTTGCCATAGGCATCACAGATTGGAGCATTTTCCCAGCGAGGAAGGAAGCCCTGTGTTAATGAACAGTGTTCGGTTTGCAGGCAGGTCAGAGGTTTTCATCCCTTCGGAGAGAGGCCGGTATGAAGTAAGTCACGGACAGCATCTATAACCCTACCACTACTATTGTAATTTAGATATGCTTTTACCTAAATAACAGATAACTCTTTCTCTATGTTGCCGTATATAACTCTCTTACTAAATATAGCTTGTTTTCCAAATAATGTACACTATGGGAAGGCAGTCCTGTTAATAGTAAAAGCTAATCAATAGAGTTACCCTTTATGCAGGGTTTGACGCTGTGTTATGTCTAATGGATAAGTAAATCATACTACTGGATTATTTTCCTAAGATCTTACCCAGCAGTTAGGAAGAAACGCAGTATGAATAGTATTATACTGAAGGTCGGACAACTCAGTTCCAAGTTTAGTTAGTGGTTTAAAATATGTACTAACGATTGCCAGCGTATGAAGGCAATGAAACAGCGAAGTATGAATTTTGCCTGCTTTCTTGCTAGTGTTTAAGTTGCTTCTTCAAATAAGTATTACTCAATGTAAACAATATTGGTGCAGACACTGGAATTCATTTTTGACTTCTACACCCTTATACATTACGTTTTTAAAAGAGAAAAAGTCCAGCAGATGACTTCAAGGAAGCTAAAACAATTTTTGCCATGGGGGACCTTTAGAAAAACGCTTTCCATAATCAACAAACTTAAATGCTAAAATACTTAGACACTAAAGCATACACTTTTTATACTGAACATTCCACTTCAAGAAAATATCTTTCTTACTGTAATTTACTTTCAAAAGCCATTATTCTTTGAACTAACTCTGTATAGTCATTAATAGATTCTAGTAACTTTGCTTCACTCTAACTGAATCTTACGTACGCAAACTTTTACTATAATACTTTGCAATAGTTAAGAAAACTATCTCATTATTTACCCAAAAAACGATTTGCATGGTGCCTCTTTATGTTTACTTGGCTCTTCATAAGTCTTTAAAACAGGATACTCGGTTTAATCAAACAGCAGGGAGGAACCCTATATAAATGTATGATTAGGATGATATAACAGGGTGAACCAGTTTCTTCAAAGTTCAAGAATGGTTACTCACAGTTATAGTTAATGGTTCACGCTGTTCAAAAGTAGAATACAAAAAAATCTTATCTAGTGGCTGTAGGCTTGAGAGTGGCGAACGATTACAGCGGCTATACTCCCACAGTACGGCCTGCAAGTATCTTGCTGTATGGACTCAATTTCTCTTCTTCGCGTCGTCCAATTTCACGTACAGTAACCCGACAACTCGCAGCTATGCCGTAAGCCGTTTGCAGTCTTCATCCGAGGCATTTTTGTGCAAATTTGCAGAAAAAGCTTCTCCTGCTCCACAAGGTTGTTGCCTCAGTCACTGCTGCCTACAGATTGTGTGACTTATTTCCCGCGCTTGCTCTAGGTAGCGCACCAATTCGCCCTTGCCACCCACCTTTTCCACTCCTCAGAGGTACTTTCGTTTCAAACAAAAGCACACTGCCTTTTACATAACACCTACTTCTTACATTGTCCCTAAGCGTGAGCCTTTCTTACAGTTGTCAAATTTACGTCTACATGAATAGTTAATACACACAAATATTTTGAAATACGAATGTCATCAGAAAATTATTTAACGTAATAAACAATTTACATAGTATTTTACATACATTACTTATATACAATACAAAGAACTTCAACCGCCCGTATAGTACACTTTACTTTACATATACAGAAGATATAGTACCAATATGCGAAAATTTTAAAGCAAAAAATTATAAAAAAATATAGATGTACCATAAACAAATAGTGTTATACACCGACCACAGAGTGATCATGACTAGCTTGCAAAGCAGTGTTCCTGCCCCAGCACGTTGTCTGCTCTCGAGTAGGCTGCTGCAGAGGTAAAAGTGCATTAGCTGGCCGTCTAATTATCCTTTAGATCTGGTCCTTTGATAACTCGAATAATGCGCTAGTGCGAATTTTTTTAACGATGTGAAGGTTGTTGGCACTTTCAGTAGCAAAGATAACCATGAATAAATTTCTTTCGTGGGAGAATAAAAGTCTTGCAGTCTTGATAGGAAAATGTATTGAGCTCAATAGAAATAATATTGAGAAGTAACATAAAAACTTATGCATGGAAATCCGTCTGTCGTAAACGACTTTCATGTTATACATTAGTAAGAGAGGTGCAAAGCATTTGTATCGTCTCTCTAGTCAACGTTTTCTTGTAATAGAATGAATTGACGCCACACTGAACACCCCCTATAAACACGAGTTCAACGCAGAAAAAAATGGTTCAAATGGCTCTGAGCACCATGGGACTTAACTTCTGAGGTCATCAGTCCCCAAAAACTTAGAACTACTTAAACCTAACTAACCTAAAGACATCACACACATCCATGCCCGAGGCGGGATTCGAACCTGCGACCGTAGACGTCGCGCGGTTGCAGACTGTAGCGCCTAGAACCGCTCGGCCACCCCGGCCGGCCTTAACGCAGAAAGTATGCGTTTTCAGACCCATGTTTATTGGACTTATTTTTCTTGTTTCGATGAGTATTACCACCTTCGAAAGCATTCGACACCCATTTTTGAACATCCTGTATATCGTGTGTTGACCTACCAGGTTAGTGAATTGAATCCCGGCAGGCGTCGATTAAATATGCTAGGATACCCTCCAAAATAATAAACTGGAAAATTTATGCTATTAAATGAGACATGAATTATAATTACTTTGATTTATTTTAATGAAATGATCGTTAAACAAGTGACAACGTGTGGCAACATAAATCTTCGTACAACAAAATCACAGATAAACAAATGGAAACCCGTGGTAACGTCAGTCTAATAATACCTTGGCGTAACTGACATAGGGGTCGGAGGAAAGATTTTAATAATCGCGATGGTAAATTAATTGTAATTACGAAGTGCTCAGTGATTGTCATGATGTTCATTGAAAACAGATAGCAGTAGACAGAGTTGAAAGCATCTGTTCATGGCGTTAAGATGCAAGTCTTCAGAGTGAAGCTTGAAGTAATCGGAATACTTTAAAATGACTGATGGCCATACACATCATCTCACCATAATATCGCAAGTAGTGGCTGGAGCGGCTGTGGAATTATCATTGGCGGAATGACCGATCCTCGTCTTCGGCTGAGTTGAGATTAGCACTAGTAAATCAGATCAGGCGACTTGGCAGCCGCCAGCAGACTCTCAGCGGGAAAGTCTTCTGGTGGTGGGAGCTGCCGAAGATGCAATCGAATGTTGGAGCTGCAATCTAAGTCTGATTTCGGATCGAGTGTGAATTGAAAGAAAACATCGCATTGCCACGTATTGCTTCTCTCACAGACTATTGATTAGCTCCGTATATTTCGGGCGCTGGCAGATCAAATCGCTTCTTACAAAACACTACTTCCCTTCCTCTAGCTGGTTAATAAATAACTTGCGTCCAACCATCCTCTACAGAAAAAACTCGCGTCACTTTCTGTCTGTCTCTCTTTTATCGACGTGTGAGTTGCTCTTTGTAACACCGTCCGGTTTATCTATCTAACGCATAATTTATTTGCATGAGACAATGCGCCAGGATTACAGGATTACATCGTGTAAACATATGTTTTTTTGTAGAGCCAAATGTCGGCGATGTCTCACGTTTTCAAAGGCCCATCTGTCTCCACGATGTTTATATCTAGCTATCAGTGCTTTCTGCTAAAAAAGGGTGTTTCGATACAAAGCGTTGCATCTAGCAGCTCTGCTACAAGGCAATAGCCATTGGCAAGTTGACAATTGACCCTCAGGCTTCCCCCTTCTACCTTCAAAAACTGCTGCTGAGACATGGCTCACTTTGCTGCTTCTGTTGAGCCATGTACCTTTTCACAATTTGGTTGCTTTTAACGTTTTCTCACTTCTACAGGGCATGTAAATACTTATTAGGAGTAAAAGAGTAGTAAGGCTGCATTAGTTATTTACCGACAATCACTAGTGCTGGTGTTTATCATTTCCTTTGGTGTCAGTTAAGTATTCCAGTCATATGAGATTTTCTTTATGGATCTAAGTACATTACGAGACTACTTCCTGAAAAACAGTCCCGTAAAAATGCTTTAAAAGCTATGAGTACTTCCTCATCATCACTGCTGCGAAACATCTCTTCTACTAAACAAGTGCTTATAGCTCTTAAGACATACATTATAGAGCCCGTGTTTATCAGACATTTTTCCTTCTAATGATCGTTCCTGTCAAATCACTGAATGTCGAGCATTCCTGTTGGGACACGCTACGGGTGTCATAAAACACGTCCGACAGTGAGTCACTCCTACGACATGTGAAGTTAGTAAATCACCAATAAGAACAGATGCACCTGAAGCATTTTACGACCAGCAGGTGGCTGTGCTTACCGACAGAGCTGTCTCAGCAGAGCTACACCTGAACTAACGACGGCAGAAGCAATTTACCGCGAGCCGGCGGTGCGGGCTAAGAGCGTCCGCGGCGCAGCCACGCGCTATTGAGTTACAGACGACCTACGCAGAGGAAGACGCCGGCACGGCGAACACGAGCACCTCTCATCGCCGGCGGCGCGGAAAGGAAGTAAATAATTAGACGAGACAGAGGGCGCCGCCGTTTAATTTGCTGCGAGATTTGCCGACAAGGGGCCCGCGCCCGGCCGTACATCACAGCCGACAACTCGCGACCAATTTGGCCGGGATATGATCCGTGGACCGCCGCTTTGAAGCCGTCGCGGCAGCGGCAGCGCCCCCTCAAAGCGGTCGGGGAGAAGAAGTAGAGTCACGGGCACGGCTCGGAAGAGGGCGCCAGTGCGCCCTGACTCATCCCGTCCACCGCCAAAATGTCTTCGAAATAGACCACCCCGTGTCGTACGCCACCGCAGTCGTTAGCCCTCCTCTGCAACTGTCTGCAACGGCCACGGGCTGTGGATTCCATTCTGGGGTAGGCTGTGAATCTGTTAAGAGTTTCGCCAAATTCTCGACTGTCAGACGTCTCCTTTAATCATGTCTCAAAATACATGTTTTTGGCAGGACTATCCAATACACACCATGCGAAAACCATCAAAATACAACGTGTTTCAAAAAGGATATACGTATTTCGAACGCATATATTTGTTGAACTGTTACACATACAACTGTCAAACTTACGAATCTCTCACGTTTAGATTGCAGATGTTCAATGCATTCTCCACGAGCAACACGAAAAATATCACATCGATACTAGAATTACTCTCACACTCGGGTAAGCATGTCCATCGTCACTGGTGTTATGGCGGTAAGGATCCGGTTCTTCAACTGTTCTAGGTCCTTTAGTACTGTTGGTGCACAAACGTTGTCCTTTATAAAACCCCACAGGAAGAAGTCACAGGGAGTCAAATCCGGTGAGCGTGGAGGCCAGCTGAGAACTGCTCAGCCGACGGCTTGAAACTCCGTGGAGTTTCTCTTAGATTTTCACGCAGTTGTCGACCCCAGTGAAGGGATGATTCGCCTTGTTGAGAAATGAAGTAGTTCTCGTTCAGCCACGGAAACAAACACTTTTGTAACAAAGAAAAGATACTGATGACCGCTAACAGTGTTTCCATCAAAGAAGATTAAAAAATGGTTCAAATGGCTCTGAGCACTATGGTACTTAACTACTGAGGTCATCAGTCCCCTAGACTTAGAACTACTTAAACCTAACTAACCTAAGGACATCACACACATCCATACCCGAGGCAGGATTCGAACCTGCGACCGTAGCAGTCGCTCGGTTTCGGACTGAAGCGTCTAGAGCTGCTTGGCCACAACGGCCGGCTTCATTATTCCGTAGGAAATGTGAAGTAAACATTCTTTTACTTTGTTCTTCGGTTTGCTTTCTTTGCTTCTCATGTTCTGTAATTCACAGGACAGTATTTATATTCGTCCTTGCAAAACGGCGGTCTTCAGTACGTGAACAGCTTGCCTTATCACGGCCGGCGCGCGGCGCAGCACACAGGCTTGCAGCTAAAGCGCATGCATTGGGATTCGCCTGAAGATGTCCGGAAGACACTGCGTCCAAATATTGCGGTGGCAAGTTGCGGACATCCGGCAGTTTTCCCGATATTTTGTGGAACCATCTGTACGCCAGGGAAGTTTTAAATTTCAAAGCGATGAACTTGTTAGCAGCTGGAAGTTTCTTTGTTTGTTTGGTTGTTTGTTTCGCACATAATTAGAACCGCACATCATTCAATATTAGTCCTTTGTGTATCTTATATTCTTATAGAGTATAAATTGCATTTTATGAGTAATAAAAATTAGTTGATCGCGTAACTCCTGTGCCTTTATGTCTGCGCCCTTATTTCATTGAATCGTGCGTGAAAATATCGCAACGGTGACACTTACATTACCGTATTAGAGCGCAGTCGAGCGAAATATTCACGAACCTAGCATGCATATGTTACAGTAGATAGAACTGTAGACCTCGGCTGTAAAGAATCGTAAAGTACGGTCGATGGGAAACAGAGTTATTTCTTGCAAAACATGGGATGTGCTACCTATGCCTTATTCACATTGGTTAACAGTTCTACGATCAACTGAGAAGTGGCAGCACTACAAATAATTTAAGAATATCGTTGATGACAACTGTGTCAGGTTATGTGCATGTAAACATTGGCATATGCCAGAAACTAGCTGCCAGTAGTAGTAACTAGTGGTGCGGCGTTTGTGCCGAAAAAAAGGCTTTCAGTGGTCATTTTTACGGATCTGAGAATGACGTGGATAACCTCGAATGCAATTATTTAATTTTTTTTTTAAAGCGGCTAGTGTGTGCCTCTTTAATTAGATTGAATTCAAAATGCTTCCTGTTACAGTGCCTGTTGTGACAATTTAGAAATTTTTTGTTGAAGTGGCGGCTGGGCCTAACTGCTAAATATGTGTTTCTTAATTGTGCCTGCTGGAGACGATTATGTTGTATTATTATTTATTTGTTTTAATTAATATCATATAGAGTAACTCACTTAACCAACCAGCCCTTCCACTCTCCTGTCACTCTATTGCACTACAGAGAAGCAGAGAGGATTCAAATTGTTCAAATGGCTCTGAGCACTATGGGACTTAACATCTGAGGTCATCAGTCCCCTAGAACTTATAACTACTTAAACCTAACGAACCTAAGGACATCACACACATCCATGGCCGAGGCAGGATTCGAACCTGCGACCGTAACAGCAGCGCAGTTCCGGATTGAAGCGCCTAGAACCGCTCGGCCACAGCGGCCGGCAGAAAAAAGCAAGCTGGGTTTCGCAGGAGTGATGTTTTCTAAAGCTGCACTGATTCGTGGACATGAGCTTTTCGGTCTCTAGGAAATTTATTTCAGTGCTTAGAACCATTCTGCTTGTTTCTGCGTACTATGGATGAAGGGCAACAGGTGATTCCACGTTTCTAGATTTCCCAAAAGGCATTCGACACGCTACCCTTCTGCAGACGTTAACGATGGTACGTGCATGCGGAATAGGCTTCCAGATATGTGACTGGCTCGACGACTTCTAAAGTAATAGAATTCAGTATGTTGTCCTCGATGGCAAGTGTTCATCGGAGACAGGGGAGGGGTAACATCAAGAGTGACCCTGGTAAGTGTGATAGGACCGTTTCCATTGTCTATGTACGTAAATGATCTGACAGACATGATGGGCGGCAAACTGCGGTTGTTCGCTGATGATGCTGTGGTCTACGGGAAGGTATGGAAGGTAAGTGGCTGTAGGTAGATACAAAATGACGTAGACAAAATTTCTGATTGGTGTCATGAGTGGTAACTAGCTCTTTATGTGGAAAAATATAAGTTAATGCCGACGAGTAGGCAAAACAAATCCGTAATGTTGGGATACAGCGTTGGTAGTGTCCTGCTTGACACAGTCACGTCGTTTAAATATCTGGGCGTAAGGATGAGAAGCAATATGACATGAAACGAGTATGTCAGGATTGCGGCAGGGAAGGCGAATGGTCGACTTCGGTTTATTGGGAGAATTTTAGGAAAGAGTGGTTCACCTGTAAAGGAGACAGCATGTGGGACGCTAGTGTGACCTGTTCTTGAATACTGCTGGAGCGTTTGAGATCCACACCAGTTCGGATTGAAAGAAGACACTGTAGCAACTCAAAGGCGAGCCTCTAGATTTGTTACCGGTAGGTTCGATCAACATGCAAGTGTTACGGATATACTTCTGGAGCTCAGGTGGGAGTCCCTGGAGAGAAGAATACATTCATTTCGATGAATACTACAGAGAAAGTTTAGCGAAAAGGTGTTTGAAGCTGATTGCAGAACGGTCCTACCGCCGCCAACATACATCTCGGGTAGGGACCACAAAGATAAGATATGTGTAATTAGGGCTCAAACGGAGGCATATAGACAGTTATTTTTCCCTAGCTCTATTTTCGGGTGGAACAGGAAAGGAAACGACTAGTTGTGGTACAGGGTACCCTCCGTCACGCACCGTATGGTGGCTTGCGGGGTACGTAAGTAGATGGGGATGTAGATAATATCTACTGACCTCGCTGCCTATGGTACAAGGAGATTCACACTTTTTCGTTTCCTCAGAAACAGATTAGCTTCCTGCTTAGTGTAGCACATGTTCACAAGCAGAGGTAGCCTCTTCATTAAACGAAAGGGTCTCCTCCTCTCTTTCACGTATTTGAGGCGTGGAGAGAGGTGAAGGTTATACGGGAACGAACCAGGATACTACAATGAATGTAAACTAACACTGTGTAACTATAAGTGCTCGTCCTAGGCGTGGTGGAAGATGCGAAATATGTCGTTTATATTGAGACCGTCTTTTTTTTATAATTTTCCGTGTCCCTCACATCAATCTAAAATCTATGAACGGATTATGACCCTATAGAGAGGGAAGATCAGCTATCTCCGTATACATTGTCTCCAAGACATACAAGATATGTGTTAGGTACAATTTTCACCTGTGGGAAAGCATAACACAAATGCTGAATAAAATACAATTTATTTACCGGCAGGTTTCAGTACAGGACCAACATTATATTTCATAGATTTTTCGAAATCCAAGGTACGTAATTTAAGTCAAGCGGAACAGTTATGAATACGATAACTAAGTTAAATTCATCAACAAAAGCAAAACGATGATAATGGAATGTAGTAGAATTAAATCGGGTGATGCTGAGGGTATTAGATTAGGAAATGAGAAACTTAAAGTAATAAAGGAGTTTTGTTATTTGGGGAGCAAAATAACTGATGATGGTTGAAGTAGAGAGGATATAAAATATAGACTGGCAATGGCAAGGAAGGCGTTTCTGAAGAAGAGAAATTTGTTAACATCGAGTATAGATTTAGGTGTCAGGAAGTATTTTCTGAAAGTATATGTGTGGAGTGTAGCCATGTACGGAAGTGAAATGTGGACGATAAATAGCTTAGACAAGAAGAGAAGCTTTCGAAATGTGGTGCTACAGAAGGATGCTGAAGATTAGATGGGTGGATCACATAACTAATGAGGAGGTATTGAATAGAATTGGGGAGAAGAGAAATTTGTGGCACAACTTGACTAGAAGAAGGGATCGATTGGTAGGACATATTCTGAGGCATCAAGGTATCACAAATATAGTATTGGAGGGCAGCGCGGAGGGTAAAAATCGTAGAGGGAGACCAAGAGATGAATACACTAAACAGATTCAGAAGAATGTAGGTTGTAGTAAGTACTGGGAGACGAAGAAGCTTGCACAGGATAGAGTAGCATGGAGAGCTGCATCAAACCAGTCTCTGGACTGAAGACCACAACAACAACCAGTTAAATTATGTAACTTCTGTTTCGAAACATGTGTGATATGTAATGTTGGTTTTTAACTGCTTATTTGACTACCGTAAACATGGTTCTGGGTTGAAACCGGTCGGTAAATAAATTGCTTTAAAGTTAGCATCTGTCTTACGCATTTCCTACAGTATATCTATGCTGATACCTGCCTAGACAATATGTTTAAAACTATTTTTCCTTTCGTGGGTGATGTAACGTTGTTGAGGTCAATCCGATGAGTGTGTTCAGGTCAGCAACTTTATTAACGCCAGTTGAGAGGAGAAGACAATGCGGTGGCACCAGGTTGTACTGTATTCCTCGTGCCACCTGACGTGTTTCTCGTTACTACATCACCTTCTCCATATGTACTGCTTTTTTTCCCTTAAAAAGATCTGTGGCAGCGGCCAACGTGTACTGCATTTGGATGCCAAATTAATCGCACAATAGAGTTGACTTCTTATGCAGACTAAGTCATTTCTTGCGATAACCATGGGTAAACTAGGAAAGACAGCGTGACGGTAAATTATTATACACTTGTTCGAAAACGTTGGTTTCAACTCGTTACGCCACCATGTTAATTATATTTTCAGTGGTTTCCGAAAATATCCCTCAGCGGGTGTCGGTCTCGTTCTTCGAACAATCCTCGCGCAGCCCATTTCAATACAAAGCCAACGCTCTGTCACTAATGGCACCACTCTTCACAGGAAGTTAATTTCTAACAAAAAATTGAAGAAAAGGAAGAGCAACGTGAAGAACAAACAGCGTAAAGATAGAAGCGTGCAGTCATCGTTGAAGACTACATACAACATTCATATCCTATCGTTTATTTCGACGTAGCTTTCCAACGTACACATGTGCCACAGAATACAAATCTGTAATGTAATTTCTGTAAATCGACCACGTGAATTGCAATCATGCAAGGGCAATGCTGTCATATCTCCATAACATCTTGTTTATCCTTTTTTTATATAATTTTTAGGGAGAAGAGAGTAATACGGATTGTAATAAGTTATACTAACAGATATGCGTTCTACCAAAACTACGGTTCGGTAGTTTTGGTACATTACATAAATGACGTAATAGATAGTACGATTATCGTTAGTATTGATAGAATTGGTGGGGAAAGAAACATACATGTGTAAGAGAGAAAATAGGAGACGACGCATTCTCTTTGTTTTTTCGTTTGTTTGGTTGTTTGTTTTGCACGTAACTAGAACCGCACATCATTCAGTGTTAGTCCATTGTGTATTTTATGTCCTTACGAAATGTAAACTGCAATTTATAAGGAAAAAAAATTTAGCTGGTCGCGTAACTTCTGCTCGTTTATGTAACCAAAGCAGTTACTTTTCATGCAACTACAGTTTACATGCATAACCATGGGTATATATATATATATATATATATATATATATATATATATATATATATATAAATCTTACTAGGACCAGAATTAACACGAATTTAGGAAAAAAATTGATGTAGAGTGTCAAGGCACCTGAAGATGAGCCCCAGGACTCGAAATGCATCATGCATTGAAATGAAATCACGATTGTGACCGAAGGCGGCTGTTCTTTATTTTACGAAATTAATACGTCACAGAAGGAACGCTGGCAGCTATGGATACAATCAAATAACAGAGTAACGATAAGGAAACTTTTTCAGTTGTGTAGTTTCATCAAAGTGCGGTACAATACTTTTCTCCCTTCTTGAAGACATGCGGCCTCTGTCAGTAGAAAGTGACAGCTTGGGGAGGGGGGTGGTTACGGGGGGGAGGGGTGGCGGGGGTGTGGGGGGCGGGGGAGGGTATCGACACTTTTTTTCCCACTTTATTTACTGCTGTGCGTTTTCTTTAAAACTTGTCTAGCTTGAAGGGGGAAACCAGATGGCGCTATGGTTGGCCCGCTAGATGGCGCTGCCACAGGTCAAACGGATATCAACTGCGTTTTTTTTAAATAGGAACCCCCCATTTTTATTACATATTCGTGTAGTACGTAAAGAAATAAGAATGTTTTTGTTGGATCACTTTTTTCGCTTTGTGATAGATGGCGCTGTAATAGTCACAAACATATGGTTCACGATTTTAGGCGAACGGTTGGTAACAGATGGGTTTTTTAAATTAAAATACAGAACGTAGGAACGTTTGAACATTTTATTTCGGTTGTTACAATGTGATACATATACCTATGTGAACTTATCATTTCTGAGAACGCATGCTGTTACAGCGTGATTACCTGTAAATACCACATTAATGCAATAAATGATCAAAATGATGTCCGTCAACCTCAATGCATTTGGCAATACGTGTAACGACATTCCTCACAACAGCGAGTAGTTCGCCTTCCGTAATGTTCGCACATGCATTGACAATGCGTTGACGCATGTAGTCAGGCGTTGTCGGTGGATCACGATAGCAAATATCCTTCAACTTCCCCAACAGAAAGAAATCCGGGGACGTCAGATCCGGTGAACGTGCGCGCCATGGTATGGTGTTTCGACGACCAATCCACCTGTCATGAAATATGCTATTCAATACAGCTTCAACCGCACGCGAGCTATGTGCCGGACATCCATCATGTTGGAAGTGCATCGTCATTCTGTCTTGCAGTGAAACATCTTGTAGTAACATCGGTAGAACATTACATAGGAAATCAGCATACATTGCACCATTTAGATTGCCATCGATAAAATGGGGGCCAATTACTCTTTCTTCCATAATTCCGCACCATACATTAACGCGCCAAGGTCGCTGATGTTCCACTTGTCGCAGCGATCGTGGATTTTCCGTTGCCCAATAGTGCATATTATGCCGGTTTACGTTACCGCTGTTGGTGAATGATGCTTCGTCGCTAAATAGAACCGCGCAAAAAATCTGTCATCGTCCCGTAATTTCTCTTGTGCCCAGAGGCAGAACTGTACACGACGTTCAAAGTCGTCGCCATGCAAATCCTGGTGCATAGAAATATGGTATGGGTGCAATCGATGTTGATGTAGCATTCTCAACACTGACATTTTTGAGATTCCCGATTCTCTGCTACTGATGTGCAGATTACCCACGACAGCAGTCAAAACTCCTACTTGGGCATCTTCATTTGTTGCTGGTCGTGGTTGACGTTTCACATGTGGCTGAACACTTCCTGTTTCCTTAAATAACGTAACTATCCGGCGAACGTTCCGGACACTTGGTTGATGTCGTCCAGGATACCGAGCAGCATACATACCACACGCCCGTTGGGCATTTTGATCACAATAGCCATACGTCAACACGATATGGACCTTTTCCGCAATTGGTAAACGGTCCATTTTAACACGGGTAATGTATCACGAAGCAAATACCGTCCGCACTGGTGGAATGTTACGTGTTTCAACGTACTTATACGTTTGTGACTATTACAGCGCCATCTATCACAAAGCGAAAAAAGTGGTCCAACTAAAACATTCATATTTCTTTACATACTACACGAATATGTAATAAAAATGGGGGTTCCTACTTTAAAAAACGCAGTTGGTATCCGTTTGACCTATGGCAGCCATCTAGCGGGCCAACCATAGCGCCATCTGGTTTCCCCGTTAAAGTTAGACGAGTTTCGTTCTTCGTAGTTTTTTCGTTTGATGCTTATTTCGTGAGATATTTGGCCCGTTCACCATCAATGGACCGCCATGCATTTGCAGTCCTCTTCAGACGATGCGGTTGCCCATAAGAAAGTAGCAACGCCATAAGACAATATCTATTGCAGAATGACCTGCAGAGGATTGATGAATATCGTAGGTGCTGTAAGCTGATGCTGAACGTAAATAAGTGCAAGCTGTGCGAAGTGACCGCGCGGTTAGAGGTGACATGTCACGGACTGCGCGGCCCCTCGCACCGGAGGTTCGAGTCCTCTCTCGGGTATGGGTGTTTGTGTTGTTCTTAGCATAAGTTAGTTTAAGTAATGTGTAAGTCTATGGACCGATCACCTCAACAGTTTGGTCCCCTAGGAATTCACACACATTTTTGAAATAGTGTAACATATTGTGCATACATACGAAAAGAAATCTACAGGTGTGCAACTGCACTGTTGATGAAATACTGCTGGAAACAGTATACACCGTAAAATATCGAGGAAGAACTATCCAGAGCGAGCTTAAGTGGAATGAACACATGAAACAAACAGAAGGAAAAGCAGATGTCAGACTGAGATTCTTAGGAAGAGTCTTAAGGAAATGTAACTCGTATACGGAGGAAGTAGCTTACAAGGCTGTAGTTCGACCGATTGTTCAGTATAGTTCATCAATCTGATTCCCTTACTGGGTAGGACTGATGGTGCTCAACAAACTCCAGTGGCAGACTTTATGCGAGGGACGTTGTGCATCACGGAGAGGTTTGCTATTGAAATTTTGAGAGAGCATTTTCCGGGAGAAGTCCAACAACCTACTACTTCCTCCTACATAAATACATCAGTATGTTGTAGTTTTTCAGTGTCAGTCGGTGTGTCCATAAACTCACTGGAAAGCTAACGATTGCATTGAACCTGAACTATATTAATTGTGTTTTATTAGTACTACCGGTTTCAGCCTTAAGCCATCATCTGGTACGAAAATCACTTAAAACATTTCAAGCGTCATGAATATTGAAACACAAAGCATCGAGAATTTTAATCACAAGAAACGCGTAATAAAAACCTCCTTCACAGCATTGATTCATATGAGATGACAACCACGAATACAAAGTGACTTGGTATACCAATGAATAAGTTTTTAATTGCGTGTTTTATGTGGATTAAAACGTTCAGTGGTTTGTGTTTCAATATCCCTTACAACAGAAATGTTTTAAGCGATTTCGTATCCGATGATGGCTTACGGCCGAAACCGGAAGTAGTAAGTAAATTGAGTTAATGCAGTTCAGTGTCATGAGTTTTTTGAAATATATATCGACTGTTGAAACTTGCCTGAAAAAGCCTATGATTGCATTGAAAGTGGCATTATGATAAATAGGCATAACATTGCTGTTATTTTGTAATCTGCGGTACTGGATACTCACATCGCACGTGACATATCGCTGACATTTACGCACGTACGGACGCTCGCGCACACACACACACACAGACACAGACACACACACACACACACACACACACACACACACGCGCGCGCGCGCGCGGCTAGGGGCGGGTGGTCCGGATTGGTGACGCAGGAAGCGGCGTCCGCGTGTGTGGCGGCCGGAACTGCGGCGGCGTCTCAAAGGCGGGGGCGGCGTCCACCCGGAACAGCCAAATGAGCAATTAGGGGCGAGCATATGCGCGGGGCGCGGCCCACCCCCACGTGGGCCGCCGGCGGGGGCAACTCTTTCTAAGCGGCTACTTCCGACAGTGGGAGCAGCAACTTAGTCTGTGTACAGGGAGTCATCCCATTTCACCAGAATGCGTGAACTGAGACTGAAACTTGGGGTACATTTTAACTGACACACAGAAACTAAAAGTGTACTTTCGCGCCATTTGCAAGTCGCCGGTTCATTTTGTTCCTGGTAGGGGTCTTCCAGGCGTAATAAGCTGGCTCGTTCACTTATCCCGTTATCTGCGGAACTCGACGAATATGCCAGAAATTTCAAATTGTCAACAGGATGGAGCACCACCTACAACAGAACGCATTTCTCCGAGGCATTGGAAATTTCGATTGAAATCTCTGCTTACACTATGGAAAAAATAAAACCGACGCATCACGGATGAATTATCCAAGTGGGACGAAATTCAGTTGATGTGATGTATATATAGAGGCAAACAAATGATTACGATTTCAGAAAATCAATAACGCTTGTTCCACCTCTGGTCCTTAGGCAAGCAGTTATTCGGCTTGGCATTGAGTGATAGAACTGTTGGATGTCCTCCTGAGGGATAGCGTGCTAAATTTTGTCCAATTGACGCGTTAGATCCTCAAAGTCCCGAGCTGGTTGATGGGCCTTGCCTACAATGCTCCAAACGTCCTCAATTTGTGAGGGATCCGGTGACCTATCAGGCAGTAGAGACTCTCGCCATATGCAGCCCGGCATTACCTTGCTCAAATATAAGGCCACGATGGCATTATAAGAAGGACAACACCACTGGGCGTAGAATATCGTCACGAACCGTTGTGCTTTAAGGGTACTGCAGATGACAACCAAAGGGGTCCTGCTATGAAATGAAATGGCTACCCAATCCATCACCCCTGGTTGTCGCGCAGTATTGCGAGCGACAGTCAGGTTGGTACCGGACTGCTGTCTGGGAAGTTTCTGACAGGTCTTCGCTGATCATCAGGGCTCAATTCGTAGCGGGATTCACCACTGAGGACAATTCTACTCCAGTCAGTGCGATTCCAGCCGAATTTGCCCTACACCACTGCAAACTGGTTTGCGTGTACAGAGGTTAATGGGGTCGGGGCATGGGGCGCCGTGAGCTCAGTCCCCTTTCTGTGAGCCGCATATTAATGGCCGTAGTGATCACTAAAGCACTAGCTGAGCGACGGATGCATGACACTGATGAATCGGGGGCTGTCAGTGCCTCTCGCACGATTGCCTGCTCCTCACGACCTGCCCTCTCTCTAAGTAGACTGCTTCCTTCTTGACGCTGTATTTGGCCGTGGCTCACCCATCCCTGCTAACATCGTCGAATATTGGCATCGCTCCTGTTCAAATGTCAAGCGATCCTCCGATTACTCCAACTGTCTTCTTTGAGCCCAACTACACTCCCTACACGTCCTCTTTCAAATTCTGAGAACTTCGGGGCGTAGATTAGATTAGAGATTAGATTAATTATTCATTCCATAGACCCATAATAGAGGGAATCCTGGGTGTGGAACATTTGAGATAAACACATTACAAAAATGTAATTATAAAAACTTGAGTTTCATTAATTTTAATGATCCTCAGTCAACAAACAGTAAACTTATGTACATGAATTAAATTTAAACTTCTAATATTTACAAGTTTAATACTTACATCTGCTTTCATTAAATCCATCATTCAGACATTTGCTAGTTTCTTGGCTATTACAACCAGGTATTGTCAAAAATTAAAATAAATTATTCATTTCTGTGATCCTCAGTTAAGAACAGTCAGATTATGTACAAGATTTAAAATTAAACTTCCACTATTTACAGACTTAAGACTTACATCTGATTTCCATACATCCATCATTCACACAGTAGGTGGCTGTTACAACCAAGTATTGTCAAAAATTAAAATATGATAAATTTTCATTAAAATGGTCTACTGCACTTGTTGAGAAACTCATGGATGGAATAGAAGGAATTGGCCACCAAAAATTCTTTTAAATTATGTTTAAATTGTGCCTTGTCTGAAACTAAACTCCTGATGGTTGGTGGTAACTTATTATAAATATGCGTTGCTGAATACTGCACTCCTTTCTGGGCAACAGTAAGTGATTTTAAATCTTTATGTATTCTGTTCTTATTCCTAGTATTGATCCTGTATACAAAGCAGTTAGTTGGAAAAAGAGACGTATTATTTACAACAAACTTCATTAAGGAATAAATATACTGAGAAGCTGTGGTTAATATGCCCAGTTCTTTGAATAGGTTTCTTAATGACGTTCTTGGATTTTCACTACTCATTGCTCTTATTATACGCTTCTGTACTCTAAACATTTTTTCTCTGTTTGTGGAGTTACCCCAAAATATGATACCATATGACATAATGGAGTGAAAATAAGCAAAATATGCCAGTTTTTTTACATTTATATCTCCTTTCGTTAGTATGTTGCTCCCAACTAAATTTATTATCAAGTTGTAATCCCAAGAATTTTACTCTCTCAACTTCTCCTATTTCCATGTCGTCATATTTTATACACATACTAGAAGGAAATCTCTTGGAAGTTCTGAACTGCGTATAGTGGGTCTTTTCAAAGTTTAATGACAGTGAATTGGCTGTGAACCACTTATTAATGTCAGTAAAAATTTGATTAGCTGCCCATTCTAAATTTATATTTGATTTACTATTTATTGCAATGTTTGTATTATCTGCAAACTTGGCATCTGGTAATGTAACAGATGACAGGTCATTAACATACACAAGAAACAGTAGTGGACCTAGTATGGAACCTTGGGGAACACCACACGTAATTTCTTCCCAGTCAGATGATGTCTGATTGCCTACTGCTGAAGTGTTACATAATGACACCCTTTGTTTTCTATTAGTAACATATGACTGAAACCACTTTGCAGCACTACCAGTGACGCCATAATATTTTAATTTACTTAAAAGAATGCTGTAATTCACACAGTCACTGTCCAATGGAGAATACCGAATGAAATTTGCAAAAACTTTATGCCCTGGTATCCATATATCTCCTATTCACTATCCCTGCCAGCTGCGAGGAGAAATTGCGCTGCAGCGTCACACTTTCATCCATGGACCACCAAAATTTACAATTTTGTATTTTTCTTCGATAGCTCTAATAAATATCAATTTGTAATCAATTTGCATAACCCCTTGGTGGTGCCTCGTTTCTTTCATTTTCTTGTTATATATTTTAATTCAGTGACGGAGAGTTTTGTACCTTGGAACATTTTTCAGACTTTCACCTCTAGCCTCAGAGAAATTTCACGTATTTACTTATTCCGTCTAGAAACAATAGCAATCGCTTTTTGTGTGATGCAACTTTTTTTTTGGAATTACAAAAAGATTTTCCTGAAAATAAAGGTTTTTTCCAAATGTGAAAAACTGGTTAGAGCTCATGTAACCAGTAACAAATATTTTATTCAAATTTAAAAATGTATCAGTCGAAAAAATCTTATCACTACTGTGTGTAAGAGTCTGTGTGTTATGTTATTACTCTACTACATACCAATAATCAGTAACTGAAATCTAATTAAGAAACCAATTACAAGCTAAAAATATTGTTAAATAGAAGCTATTGGCAACAAACACAAATTTCCATTTTGGAGACGGAGGAAATTGTTCATACATTAAAGAAACTCAGTTCTTTCCTAAATATCACGTTTTCCGTGGTAAAAAGGCCTTCTGTTTCAATTTACAAGATGGTGCACGACTGATGAAGTTTGGCTTGACCGTCCACACGTTATGTACCTAGTTTTAAAAATATACAGAATTCCACTCACCACAAAACTGTGTAACGCAAGATTAACAATGTCCTCAAAATGGCTTTAATTTTCTATACAGCACTTAAATATATACATGGTGTTCATTTTAACTAGACATTGAAATATCTCGAAAACTACACGTCGGATCAAAAAAATTATAAATTCAATTTGTTTACCTTGGAGGGGGATGTCTAACGATACCACACTCGACCCACCACCCCGCCCCGTGCGCGGGTGGCGGTGAGCAACTTCGAGATCTTTAATGGGAACCTCCGTTTTTTAGCTGCAGATCACGATTATACGGCAAAATCTACACACGTTTTGTCTCAAGCTCTTTTTTTCCGTTTCGCCATAGATGGCGCTGTAATCGGAGGAACAGAAATGGGTACACAATCTTAATTTACGACATCCATGCTTCGAGAGTAGGACAGGACAGTATTTCGCATCTTCTAATTGGAAATCCCATTCGCAAAGTATTCTTCCGACATGTCAAATATGGGACTACTCGACGCATCACTGTGGCCATGTGGCGAACTATGGCGTATCATAACAGGCAGTACACTCACTATCGTGCAGACGTGGAACAGATAGCGGTTCCAAATCCTACAACACTTGCGCAGCGTTTATTGCCTGCTCGCATACCTATTACTTGGAGAACATACGTGCAAGTGGCCGATGACTGTTGCAACGACAGAGGAAAAAATTGAAATGACCCTGATTTACGAAGAATATAGGAGAAATGTTGAGGCAGTTGTTGCCTTGTATGCCGAGTATTTTCCAGAGAAAGATCGCTCACGTTCGTTCTTTTACAAGGCTGTGAACGCCCTTATGTCTAATGGCAGCGTACAGACCGGCAAAAGGAAACCAAGCAAACGAGTTACAGGAGAAGTTAGTGAAATAGCTGCACTATAATCCACGGATAAGTGCGATTCCGGTATGTCTGTAGGTAGTATCGTCACAATACTGCATCGTCATAAGTATCATCCATATCACGTGAGACTGCATCAAGAAATCTTAACTTCTCCATCTTAAGTCTTTGAAGTATTAATTCAGAGATGTTGCTCCATTGCGATTTGTGACACAACAAAGTCGATACAATACGGTTGCATGTCCTCTGCTTAACACTGCCTGCTCACAATTGACTGCTCGACTGCACATCTGCTGTTTACAGTTGTTAGTTCAAGCTGCCACAGTAATCAGTCCGCAGATTTCGCTTATACGCCAGCAATAAAATGAATCTCGGAACTTTTTGGGCGAACAATGGACACTATTATGCCAACGATTGCTATGTGGACAGTATGGAACAAGCCGAATTTTTGTAGTTTGGTACGGTTTATTGCAACATTAACCAGTCTTCAAGCCACTGCAGGCTCATCATCAGATGGAGGTATTACAGACGTTATTTGGACCATGTGCGGTAAAACGCTAGGATATTTGTGATTCCACTGTTTCGTGGAACACATGACATGGCATTCCTATAATGCATTTTTGGCAGCTTTCAGAGACAGACAGACAGACAATATTTATTTGAATGAGGACTCCATCAGGAGTTGTGTGCACCAGAACCACCACGCCAGTACTAATAACAAAAGGAGGGTCAGTTATAAGTCCACAGGGCTTTAATATTAGCACTGATGATGGTCACACAGTGATTCAAATTGATTTGTAACAATAACAAACATTTCTACTTGAATGGCCAATGCTGACCTTCCTGTTTCACAGCGAAATGTCATATATGCCTCCAGCCAGCAGTCTTCATTACCGACATAGTATATGTTTCAGGCATGGTAAGAAATTTCTGAAGATCACATTCGGTAGGTCCCATGCCACATCTAATGCACGACTATTTCGTGCCCTTGAGGGCTACACCCATACTGATGTTGATGATGGATATCAGCTCTGAATTGAGTAGATTTGTCAATAACTTTTCTGGTACCAGTCACTATTTTCCTTTTACTTACATTTTAAACGACGCATTTCGGGAAATTTTTCCGACTTTAAGTTGCGTTTTGCTGCAGTAAAGTCAACAGAACAAAGCAGGACCTCACACGTCGAAAACATTACGAAAAAATGGCATAGTACATAAAGAGAAACACTGTAGAACATGGGAATCATTTCGTGAAACGCATCTTGTAAAATGTTACTAAAATGAAAATCGTGAATGCTAGTAGAAAAGTTATTCATAAACAAACGCACTGTTTTCGAAGTCACAGGCTTTCACAGTCAATTTCTAATGGATCAAATCAGTTCTGAATTGAATGGAAGTTTGACCATTTAATACCCGTAATGTGATGAAGCTCTCGAGGAGCTGTAGTTTCATGGTGTTGAAGTTCTCTGGGGTTCGTTAAATTTCTTCAGGGTGATGCGAGGAATGTTCCCTCGAAAAAGCCACAGATGATTTTCTCCCTCCATCTTTGTCCAATCGAACAGGCGCTCCGCTTCCAGCGGCATCACTGCCGACGAGACATGAAACTCCAACTCCACTACCTTTTAACTTCAAGACACAAAGTTGTCTGCCTGTGGGCATTGATTTAAATCAATGGGGAAAGTTGAAAATCTGTGCCAGATGAGGATTCGAACATGGGTCTCCTACTTACTATGCCAGATACGCTGACCACTGCGGCATCCGAACACAGCGGTCATCGCAACTACACGGATTACCTACCATAGCACGTCTCCTGTCAGACACAAACTATCCGCTTATCCACACTGCAGATACAGTGTTCCTTTCCCATTATCCTCATTACTCGCGACATTACGCTTATTTCCGTAAGAGTTCGAGCGTGGCGTGCGTCCGCACTGGAATTATCAAATGGTCGTACTCGCCTTAACTACATACGTGGTATCTGTTCTTTCAGACATGTGCGAAAGAACAGACACGATTTTAAAACTTCCTGGCAGATTAGACCTGTGAGCCTGACCGAGTCTCGAATAGGGACCTTTTCCTTTCGCGAGAAAATGCTCTATCGTCTGAGCTACTCAAGCGCGGCTCACGAACCGTCCTCACAGCTTTAATTCCACCAGTATCTCGTCCCGAGTTCGAGTCTCGATCCGGCTCACAGTTTTAATGTGCCAGGAAGTTTCATATCAGCCCGCACTCGGCTGCAGAGTGAAAATTTCATTATGGAGATACCATTTTGGTCCTGCAGCCACTGTGCATCAAGACAGACCGGGATTTAAACCTGGTTTCTTGCTTACTAGGCAGATGCACTGACCACCGCGCCATCTGGGCGGGAGGCACGCTAGGGTAGTCGTGCAGCTGTCTTGACCACTGTGTCTGAATGGCGCAGGGGTCAGCGCATCTGTCCAAAAGGTGTGATCACTCAGATCCCTGTCACATATGCCAAGGTCGCCCAGGAAGGTAGCACCTCTACACAGGGTCTTCCTGCTCCGTTGACGTCGTCTGATCAGGTAGATGCAACCGCTACTGAGATTCCTTCTGAGGTGCCACAGAAGCCAGATCCTGACCTGCCGAATCTTCGCAGCACGGTGACTGACAATGCTACCTAGATGGACGTTGATCCGGGAGTGGTACCTACTTCTGCTTTCCTTCAGACTGGTCCGGAGTCAGACGAAAGCCATCCGCAATCGAACTCTGAACGACATGTTCGAAAACAAGGATCGCCACGTAAGAGAAAGAAACGTAGCCGTACACCCCCTGATGAATCCATTCTACGGATGGTTCAAATGGTTCAAATGGTTCTGAGCACTATGGGACTTAACTACTGAGGTCATCAGTCCTCTAGAACTTAGAACTACTTAAACCTAACTAACCTAAGGACATCACACACATCCATGCCCGAGGCAGGATTCGAACCTGCGACCGTAGCGGTCACGCGGTTCCAAACTGACGCGCTTAGAACCGCACGGCCACACCGGCCGGCTCTACGGATGGATACCAGGGATGCAGACCCGAAGATGGACGACAAACCGCTGTTTGATGACCAAACGTCTGATGCGAACGACCCGCCACAGGCGACCACTGGCAACGAACACCCCTCCTTACTGGCGCCGTCACCCCCACAGGTCGACGTTGAAGAGAGCCTATCCGCTGAGCCGAAAACTACGTCTCCTCTCCACGTGGATGATGTGCACAGCCGATGCCCTACCGCAGTATCAGTCTCCTGGGCAGACGACGTGGAGATCGAAGGGACTGGGGTGGGTGGTGCTGATGATGGGGCGCCCCCATCGATCGCGCCCGCGCCCGCAAACTCTCCAGAATAGCAGCCTCTTCAGCGGACCGGCAAGATCGACGACCTCTCGCCCCTGAAGAAGGAGCCCCACCTGTGCCTGTGGGACTCCAACACCAGCATTATCGTGTCGCAACTATTAACCTCGCGACCATTCGTGCGCCCCACAAACTAGCGCTGCTCCACGATATGATTTATGATGCGGACATAGATATTGCGCTTTTTCATGAAGTGCATGTTGCCGATTTTTCACCACCACATGGCTTCACGGCGCATCTTTCTCCCGCTTCCGACACCGGTAGTGGTGTTGACATCATCTTACGAGAAGGTCTTCCTGCCGAAGATGTCCTAAACCTCCCCAACGGCAGAGGTGTGGCCCTTACTCTCTTTGGTGTATGCATTCGTCAATATTTATGCGCCGTCGGGCTCCAGCTACCGTCGTGAACACAATACCTTCTTCGCGAATGAAGTTACACCCCTTTTTATGGGACCACACGATGACTAGGTCATGGGTGGAGACTTCAACTGCACCCAGCGACCTCAGGGTCAATTGCCACGTTACTCACCATGCGCAGCTCTGGAAACCGTCGTCACGCGACTACAATTTGTCGACACGTGGAGACATGTTCACGGTGATCTTATGGGCTTTACGTACTACACTGTGCACTCCTCTAGCCGACTGGATCACATCTACATCTCGCGATCCCTAATTTAACACACTCGACAGGCTGAAATCTGGCCTGTTGCTTTCTCAGATCATGAGGCTTACTTCTGTGATGTTGTCACAAGACAGGCAGTATGGCACGGACGTGGCTTATGGAAACTGATCACGGCACTTCTTAATTCACCTGACTGTCGACTTCTAATAGAAGACACTTGGATCACATGTAATAGACGCCGTCCCACGTATCCGTCTACCATATCCTGGTGGATCCAGTGTGCAAAACCTGCTCTTCGAAAAACTTTGATCCGGTATGGCAAAGATGTTGTCGTCTGGAGGAAGAGCACTATGGACTTTTACTACAGGATCCAACGAGAATGCTTCACGATGCCAGCCTCCCCTGAGCTCCGGAAGTCCCTGTGTCGGACGCTTTCATGGAAGGAATTATTATTCCTGTGCATAAACCGCATGGTGGCAACAATATCAGTGATTATCGGCCCATCACCCTCCTTAACAGTGATATAAAAATCTTCACTCGCCTTATGGCGGCACGACTTAAAAACGTTGCCCGATATGTTGTGTCGCCAGACCAAGCATCTTTGGGAGGGGATAATAATATCCGCACGGCTTTATGCCGCTACAGGGACATGATCGCCGTTACCCAGGCACAACGCCTCTCTGGGGCACTTGCGTCTTTGGACTTTAGTCAAGATTTTGATAGGGTTGACCATTCGTTCCTTACGGTCGTCATCCACCATATGGGTTTCGAATCGCCGTTATCACGGTAGTGATGCGCCTTCTGCGGGATGCCTCATCCAGGATTATGTACAATGGCAGACTCACTCCTCCGATAACAATAGGTCGATCCGTGCGTCAAGGTTGCCCTCTATCAGTGATTTTGTACTGCTTTTCCTTGGAATCCTTGCTAAGTGGACTAAGACATCGTTTGGTAGGGTTGTCCATAGATCGCTACCGATTCTGTTGTACGGCCTATGCTGATGATGTAGTCATCTGTTTACGTAATGCCGACGATGTTCGAGCTGTTTTGACGTGGGTAGCGACTCATGGTGAGGCGTCGGGTAGCTCTTTAAACGTACGTAAGTCACAAATTATGTTAATTGGCACAGGACTTCCCGTGGAGTGCGTTACACCTCTCACCACCGTTGATACCATTCGCTGTTTGGGAATAGATTTTTTATCTGATCTCCGGCGTCCAGCCACCATCAACTGCCGACGCCTCCTTTTAATGATCAGAGCAGGTCTTATGGACCATCGCCTTCGATCTCTAGATATTCTCCAACGAGCTCGATATGTCAATATATATATCGCATCCCGAGTTCCCCACGTAGCACAAGTTCTACCTTTCCCGCTTACTGTGGCACGTCGCATGTTGGCGGCGATGGCATCTTTCGTCAGCTCTGGGCTGTTGTTCAAAGTTAACTGTGCAACCCTTACTCTTCCCCGTGAAGTGGTGGGATAGGTCTGTTTCACGTGCCGGATAGAGCTCGCGCCCTATTTGTCAGCTCCCAGATGACGGTATGGACACGTTGCCCAACGAGCCTCACTGGTCTCCTCCTGTCGGCATATACACCGGTCTCACTGTCAGCCCCTGTGATGATCTCGGATGTTCCAGACCAGTTCCATTATATAAGATAGTTCTTTCTTGAACTCAGTTATCTACACCTCACCTTACCAAGACAGCTTTTAGTCAAGACAAAGGCAGTATACAATGTCTTCCAATTAGGTCGTCCACCTAACCCGATTGAACAAAAGTTCCCCCAGGTTGACTGGCGTCATGTATGGCGCGCGGTGTTCGCCTGTTACCTTGACACGAATGTTCAATCTGTCTGGTACCTAACTGTCAATGGTAAGCAAATCAAGCAATCTCGCCTTCATCGTATCCACCTCGCCCAATCACCTCTATGTTCCACGTGTGTAGTGTCAGACAATGACAAACATCGGTTTGTTTGCGGGCCGGCGGCGGAGGTTTGGCAATTGATACGTCGTATTGTGGCTTTTCTAACGCGGGACATTCCGGATCGGATTACTCCCTTTTCATTATTATTTCCGGAACGTGACTATTTTCCTCGGACAAAGACCAATGCTGTGAATTGGATTCGCGGACATGCCGTTCACTACCTATTTGGACAATCTGTAGACTCTGTACTCGATTTTTGGACATACCTCAATGACCGTCATTATGTCGTTGTCCGTCACCTAAAATACAGACAATTTTTTCCCCATTCTTTTTAAACAATGCCCAGTGGCAGGTAATGTCATTAATTCATTTGTGTCTCGATTCATAGTGCCTGCAGGATCAACATGGCACCTGTTCTTTCGGACATGTAGTTTTAATTTTCTCAACACAATCCTGCTTTCGACGTCCTAGATCTGCAATTAGTCTGAAAGAATCACGTCGACAATGTAGCGTGCTGGAACACGGAAAGCTGGCCTTATCGCTCCGTCAGAGAGCCGGACGCTATCGCCGGGGTCGCAGCCGATCTCGCCGGCTGCCGGAGCAGAGCAGAGTCCCCGAGAGCAGTTTCCGCGCCATTTGCGCTGGCCGCCCAGTTGGGCTTCCGCGATTAATGGCCTCGGCCCGAAATACGGCGCTGGCCGCGTATTCGGCGCACAGGTGGGCGGCCGCCATCGCTCAGCTCGGGCCGAGCGTCGCGACGCAGACATAGACGCAGCGGCAGGGGGCAGACGCTATCGCCGCTCGCTGCTGCTGCTGCCGCTGCCGGGACATGTGAGATGCCTCGCGACGATAGGCATGCCGCGGCGCGGGCACAAAGCCGGCTTTCAGCGGCGCCAGGTAAAAATACGGGGCGCAGCCAGCCAGCTTCTGGGAAGTGATGGTAGTGCTGCCGGCTCGCCGGCCAACTACTCGTACTCGACTTGCTCCCGTGATTATTGAATTGTCTCCTCAAGCGTGAGGTCCACAGCCGTCTGGCAGCTTAACTGTCAGTCCGAAAATTGGTTGGCAGTAAATCTTCATCTGTAGCATGTTAGGCTCCTCATTTCCTCATTAATGTGGCAACGTGTCGAAAGCTTGATCATGGAGCTTTTGCAGTGGAGAACGCTGTGAGATGCGCATGAAGAGAGTCAGTGAGGTTCTGGAAGGTATGGACAGCGATATCGAGCCATCCCAACTCCAGTGTCGTGGCCAGCTGGGCTAGGATTCTCGGTTGAGGGTCCACGGTGTGTACAGCACAGACGAGATAGTCCCACAGCTTATCGATTGGATTTAAATCCGGAGAGTACGATGTCCAGGGAAATAAGGTCAACTCTTCCTGGTGCTCTTCGAACCATGCATGTATACTGCGGGCTGGGTGAAAAGTAGCATTTTGCTGCAGGTAGATGCCTTCTTGCAGAGGGAAAACAAGCTACGTGTTGGGGTGGAGATGGCCCCCAATGATAGATGCATACTTGAGCTGATTCACAGTGCCAGAACGACAATATCACCCAGGGAATGCCACAAGACATTCCTCAAACTAGAAATCTCCCTCCTCTGGCCTGGACCCTTCCGACTATTATTTCGGGATGTTTATTTTCGAGTGTTTTGTGCCTTATACCCAACAGCCACCTCTCTGGTGGAACATAAAACGGTATTCATCTGAAGAGGTCGCCTGTCGCCATTCAGCGGACAAATAGTTGCGATATTGGTGTGCTAATTTTAGCCTTCGTCGCTGATTAACGTCAGTCAGGATGGGTGCATGAACCAGCCACCTATTGCGGAGGCTCCTACGCAACAATGTTCACTGAACCGTTGAAGAGACACTGTTGGTACCCCCTTGGTCCATCTGGATGGTCACCTGATCAACAGTTACACGTCAGTTCGCCCATACACATCTCTACAGTTGTCTTTCATTCCTAGCCTGTGGTTTACCGCAGTTGCCTTGTCGCCGGTTTTGGATTGGGTCATATTGCCATGCACGGTATACTTTAACCACGGCGGTGTGCAACCAGTTTACAAACTTAGCCGTTTAGGAAATTCTTTGACCCTTGACTCGAACGCTAACGATAATATCCTTTTGGACATCAGATAAATTGCTCCATTTCTGCATTACGATAACGAATGCACTGTTTCTGCACCCCCTCCCCACCTATCCCCGTCCCCCGGCAAGCTTTATATATTCAAGTAAGGAAATAGGAGTAACCCATTGAATTGCAGACCCATATCACTGACCTTAGTTTGCAGTAGGATTTTGGAGCACATACTGTACTCAAACATTATGAATTACCTTGAGGAAAATGACTTATTGATACATAACCAACACGTATTCAGAAAATATTCCCATGAAGTAATGAGTGCTGTCGACAAGGGATCTCAAATCGATTCAATATTCGTAGATTTCCAGAAGGCTTTTGATATCGTTCCTCACAAGCGACTATTAATCAAGTTGCGTGCATATGGAGTATCGTCTCAGTTGTGTGACTGTATTCGTGATTTTCTCTCAGAGAGGACACAGTTCGTAGTGATGGACGGTAAATCATCGAGTAGAACAGAAGTGATATCTGGCGTTCCGCAAAGTAGTGTCATAGGCCCTCTGCTGTTCCTAATTTACATAAATGATCTAGGTCAGGGCTTCCCAACGTGTGGTCCGCGGACCCCGTAGGGGTCCACCGGCTCTTTCTAGGGGGTCCGCGGCCACGTTTCACCAAATCGTGTAAAGTAATGAGTAAAATTATTGAATAAAAATGTAAAAATCAGATTCATCACTATTTTTTTTTCGTGTGAAAAACATATGTACTTTTACTTCAGGTCGTATTCCCAAGCAGCCTTTGTGGTTCCTAAGTGAGAACGCATACACAGTTTAGTGCCGGGGAATGCGGCTTCTCTGATGACTGTTTTGCAGCAATACAGGGGTCGTTTGTGCGCCAACTCACGGCGCTAAATGCACTAAACCTTTTACGCATGCATGGAGCGATCTTTGTCGACCAATCACAGCGGCCCCAGGCATCATTAAATGTTAAACTTACTTTGCCAGTCCACTACCTATCTCATAAGTCTATTTTTGACCAGTTTATTACTTCTAACATGGATCGGTGGCAGAAGTCAGGATCGTTGAAGAAGGGTGCAGTTTCTCCATCGTCTTCACAACTAGGGAAGTTTCTAGTTGAAATTAATGAGGAGGGAGGACGACCAAAGGAAGAACAATCACAAGAAGCTCCACAGCCGGATTTATTATGTGAAAACGCTGCAAGAACTCCATTGTTTGCAATATTCTGTGGAAGTGGAATAACCAAGAAGCGTAAGTACAACGAAAGCTATTTAGAAATGGGCTTTATGGAGACAAATGAGGGTAAAGATCAGTGTGTAATTTGTGCGCGAGTACTTCTGAACAGTTCAATGGTTCCAGTTAAATTGCGCCGTCATTTTGAAGGTACTCACCCGGATCTCCAGGCTAAAGACATCGATTTTTTCAAAACGAAGAGTGCTGAACTAGCTGCTGCTCGGCATTGCATGAAAACTCATGCAAAAACAATTAATGAAAATTCATTAAAATCTTCTTTCTTGGTTAGTTATCGAGTGGCAAAAACATTCAAAGCTCATACCATTGCAGAAAACCTCATAAAGCCGTGTGTTAATGATATTGTTCCTTGCATGCTAGACGAAAAGGCTGTAAAGCTTGTATCTTCGGTGCCATTATCAAACAATACTCTCAAGAGACGCATTGTTGACATGTCAAATGATGTGAAAGACACTCTTGTTTCTCGCATCCAACACAATTCATTTTCTCTGCAGATAGATGAATCCACTGATGCAGGATTAGCGATTTTATTGGCTTTTTTCCGTTATGAATATTCTGGATGTTTTGAGGAGGACCTCTTATTGTGCACACCACTACCTGCCAACACAACAGGTGCTGAAATATTCCGTCTATTGGATGATTTTTTAAGGACTAGCGAAGTTTCATGGTCTAATTGCATAGATGTGTGCACATATGGTGCAAAAGCTATGACGGGTCCCATAGTCGGAGCTATAACGGCTTTACAAAAGCAGATTTCCAGAATTGATTTTGAAGTGTTTACCTGATCAACCAACAACAGAACCGGGACATCGGCTTACGAAATCCGGTTTTGGAAACGCATGTAAAACATTGCATAACAGATGTCACAGTAGTCCTTTAAAGGCAATTCCTTGGCCTCTTTTCTTTCGCGATGTGTTTGTATCCCGAATCATGGGTCTGCCTCTTTTCTTCATTGCCGCGCGGAATGGCCGCGCAGTCTAAGGCGCCATGTCATCGTGAATTGCGCGGTCGCTCCCGCCGGAGGTTCGAGTCCTCCCACGGGCATGGTGTGTGTGTGTGTGTGTGTTGTCCTTAGCGGAAGTTAAACTTAGGTTAATAGTGTGTAAGACTAGGGACTGATGACCTCACCAGTTAAGTCCCATAGACTTTACATACATTTGAATATTTTTCTTCAGATTTCACGAAAAACCACCCACCCATCCACACCCCCCCTCCACCCCCCCCCCCCCCCCCCCCACACACGACTGTTACGAAATATGCATGCTCCTTACACAACAGTAGCCAAACAGTGGAAGCGAACAGATCACAAGCGGAAGCTTGTCAACAGCGAACAGTTTGGACGTGACGTTGATTGCTCTTGGAGGAAGGCAGCTCCAACGTGTGAAATGTCAGTTACCAAGTAATTTTAATCAGGCTATAGTGTGTTGAACAAAGGGAGTAAATCCACTAGTAAGTGTCTGGATACAATGGGAATTAAAATTGGATCGTTAATTTCAAGTTGTCTTCATTCATCTCTAAACCAAAGACTATTGATACTTCGTTGAGGAGGGGGGGAGGGGGGGGGGAGGTCATTGGGAACATGGCACTTGCATTAAGAAGCTTTCAGTTCCCATGGGTTTCGCTCTGAAATTTAAAGTTCCTGTGTTCTTGTCTGACTAGGGGTCCGCCGTGGATTTTCGACTGGAAAAGGGGTCCGCCAGCTGAAAAGGGTGGGAAGCCCTGATCTAGGTGATAATCTGAGCAGCCTCCTTAGATTGTTTGTCGTAATTTACCGTCTAGTAAAATCATCAGACGATGAATTCCAAGATGATCTAGAGAGAATTTATGCATGGTGCGAAAAGTGGCAATTTGCACTAAACAAAGAAAAGTGCGACGTCATCCACGTGGGTACTAAAAGAAATCCGATAAATTTTGGTATACGATTAAGCACACAAATCTAAGGGCTGTCAGTTCGACTAAATATCTAGGTGTTACAATTACTAGCAACTTAAACTGGAAAGGCCACATAGATAATATTGTGGGGAAGGCGAAATAAAGACAGTGCTTTGTTGGCAGAACACTTAGAAGATGCGACAAACCCAATAAAGAGACAGCCTACATTACACTTGTCCGTCCTCTGCTGGAATACTGCTGCGCGGTGTAGGACCCTTACCAGGTATGATTGACGGAGGACATCGAAAAGGGGCAAAGAAGGGCAGCTCGTTTCGTGTTATCGCGCAATAATGGTGAGAGCGTCACTGATATGACACGCGAGTTGGGGTGGCAGTCACTGAAACAAAGGCGGTTTTCTTTGCGGCGAGATCTATTTACGAAATTTCAGTCACCAACTTTGTCTTCCTAATGCGAAAATATTTTGTTTGCACCCACCTAGGTAGGGAGAAATGATCATCATAATAAAATAAGAGAAATCAGAGCTCGAACGGAAAGATTTATGTGTACCTTTTTCCCACGTGCCATTCGAAAGTGGAATGGTAGAGAAGTAGTATGAAAATGGTTCGATGAACCCTCTGCCAGTAGTTAAGTGTGAACTGCAGAGTAACCACCTGCTTGTGCTTTCACATGCTCTCTGTGACTGTGTGTTGCACATTGGCGTCGAACATAGGCGATGATCATATTAATGTGACTGGGCCGTGTATTATCCTACCCCTATATTTCCCACGCTGTCTAGGTATTTCTTACCCTCTCTTTCCTTTAACCATTACTTTCATTGCATTAAATATGCTGTTGGGCATTAAACTTCAATACCATGAAGGTGGAATGCAACCAACTTCAAATTCTCATTAACTGTATTGCATGCTTGTATACGCAAACGATTAACATTTCATTACAATGGCAGAATGTAGATAGGAGTAATGCCATCTACGTACTGCATGCAAGGAATGGCTACGCGGTAGCTTTGTCACCCAGAATACGCATTTTGTGGTATCGTCCGAAGATCGTGGCACCTCAACGAAGTCGGCAACGCTCATCGATACTACAGAGATTAGCGATGTCGCGCTGCTGTTCGCAACGACGAATGCGAGAGGCTGAAGACGACATGCGTGTGCACTCGCACAGAGGCTAATACAGAGCCAAGCAAGGGCGCACTTGACCCAGTTCGTGACCTCAGCTGAAGCTCTCATCTTCATCGAGTAGGGCTAAAAAGTTATACAAAAGTACTTTTATAAATGTTGAATATAGGGATGGCGGTTATCGCTGAAACTACCGGTTTTCGCTTACAGTGGTTCTTTTCGTCTCTAGTTTTCTCTCACAGTTGAAACGCTCAGAGGCAATCGGCTTCTCAAATAACCGATTTTCGGTTGCTTGTTGCTATTACTTACATATAAATGTAGACTTCAGACAAAGACTGAAAAATTCTCGTGAAGGTGAAGGAGTAGGAGATCACAATCGATACGGGATTGAAGCTTCTGCAGAAAACCATCTTCATCTCGAGCAAAGACTGCGAAGGTGAAGGAGACGGTAGTGGCGACAGCGAGAGGAAAGATCCCAAATTGAAGCTTCCCCGCATCGTCCCTTTTGGATGGTATCAAGCACAAAATTAAGGGTTCTGTTACTATCCGAAGTTTATTTCACGTCATTACAATTATAGTTATATCATACAAATTTACCTTTTACTCCAAGGAACATTGTGGATTTTTTATCCTTATATGTTGCCGAAGGTTTGTTGTGCCTCCACCCGTTTTTTATCTTTTAATGCGAGTGGATCATTGTACTTCATTGCTACATCACTTCGTACAACACTTCCAAACTTGGGACCGTGTCATTTTGCAGTACAATTGATGTCCGAGGATGACAGTGAGAAAGTGCTGTATACGTTTTGACGGGGTAGTGAAGTCTTTCACACTGCACGCTCAAGCATACCGTATAATGGGCCAAAGGTGCATTATCGTCTCAGAAATGCTATATCAGCTCCTATGTCATTTGTCTGTTGTGCGCTTCTAACTGTCGGTGTAGTTTTTAGCCCATCTGCTAAGGCAGACTGATACGCCATTTTTTCACCAGTTTATTAGTAAAAATGAAAAAAAAACTGTTTTAATCGAGATCGAACAAATACCGAAACATACTGGTTATTCAGCACTAAAATACCAGTATCTGTTTTAACCGGCCGGTTTTTCCCATCCGCAGTTGAATATTGGACTTCAAAATAACAGCTTGTTAATATGTGACTCAAGTGATGCTTTAATAGTCGTTGACAGTTGTGAATTATCAAGTATTCCCGTGGCAAAGGACTGTATCAAGTTATTGAATCTTTTCGTCATTCATAAAATAAAGTGAACTAATATTTCATGTGTTTTAGTTCCAACGAACAATGTCCCAGAGCAATTCAAGAATCCACATTTACTGCCAGACGATTGTAGTTTTATCTGGTCATAACACATTTGAATAGTGCTTATTTGTGAGAAGATCGTGTTATGCCTCGTGTAAGGAGGAGCAACGTCTATTGCCATGTGTTGGAAACCGACAGCGGCAGAACTGCATCCTATGAAACTGCAGTTTATCGTTCCCCGATATTGTTGTTCGCACTGTTTACGATCCCATGACTGCCATGTGAATACTGATTTTGTGGTTTCAGAAGCGCCATACTCAACGCCACGCAAGATATCAGAAGCCCCACGCGACTAGCGCACTCGGTTGTGAAAGATTGTATAGCCACGTCACATCCCTTGAGTCAGTAAATGGACTTCTTTGTGGAAAGACGTCCACGCAGAGAGTGTGATGACGGTTGGAGAACCATGCACTCATTGTTAACTTCAATCCCTTGGTGCGGCTAACAACATTGGACACAGGCGTGAAATCAAATCGTCTTCTCAGACGAGTTGTGGTTTGCAAACAGTATCGTGATGGGCGTATCCATGTGTGGAGGCTCCAAGAGAATAAATGTGTCCTGGTAGCACTGATCATCGTGACATGGCCCCTCCACCTGGCAAGGTGCTATGGGGAGCCATTGGTTGGAACGGTTAGCAATAACTTTCTGATGTTTAGGGATTCAGAGCAGTGGCTGTTGTTGCATATTGTAGCAACCAATGAGACTTCGGGGGGAGGTCGAGCAGATGCTGAAACACACAGGTTATTAGTAATTTATAAAATCTTGAGCATAGTAAACATAATTAACTTTGTACACAATTATTGTCCACACAGATGACTTGTATTGACACTATCGCTGATACTTTGTTCATTGCAGAATGATAGTTTCCCAGCATAGTACAATTATCTTTAAGTGGATGTAAGTTCAGAATAATTGTTCTAATATCACGCAGCCGGATCTGTGCTAAGATGATACTGTCGTCATTAGCAATGACTGAAAGTGGTGTCTGATTACATGGGGACTGGGCTTTACAAAGGCACTGGGGAGAGGAGAGAGCGGTACTGCGCTCGGACATAAATAACTTTGCTGTTGCATTCGTCAGCTCACGTTGTAAAGTCGTATTTTGTGCAATTGAAATATTCTGTAGTCATCAGGTATTATGGAGAAGTGTTCCGTGTTTGCATTGTGTTAATAACAGCGCGGTACAACTGAATAAGAGATTTACAATAAAAGTGTCGTCTAGGATCACCGTTCACCGGCTGGGAAGAGAACGTTGTGCTACAAAACATACTTCGGAATTCGACAATAGTTATGGACAAAATGCCATACCACACTGCTGTGATGCATAAATCTCCAACAATGCAGTAGAGGAAAGCGGATGTTTTGCACTGGGCACAAAGAAATGTTCCATGACATAAAGTTGAGCCTATCATGTATAAAGAGAAAGATAATGGAACTTGTAGTGCTGTATAAGCCAAAATTTCACGCTACCAGGTCGACGAACTGGGTAACCGCAATGCTCATTTAAATACCAAAGAGTATATGGGCCTAAGTGAAAAGTAATGTGGCAAAAAGCAACAAGAAGTTCCGCTCACTGAGACTGAAGTACTGACAAAAGAAGCCACTGCAAATGTTACACGACAGGATTGGTCTTGAGTTGTCAGCCATACCAAGAAGGTAGTTGAGGAGACAATGATGGGTTGGGTTGTTTTTGAGGGAGGAGACCAGACAGCGAGGTCATCGGTCTCATCGGATTAGGGAAGGAGGAGGAAGGAAGTCGGCCGTGCCATTTCAAAGGAACCATCCTGCTACATGGCCGGACGCGGGATTGAATCGTCGTCCTCCCGAATGCGAGTCCTGTGTGCTAGCCACTGCGCTACCTCGCTCGGTCGAGACAATGATTCATGAAGGACTGACGAGTTTTGAGGAATACGTAACTTTTCTTGTTGCCATGTTAAAGTCCGCTTCTTTTGTCAGAACACAACAAAGATTCGACATATTCATGTGAATAACTTTCTAATGCAGTTGAAATTGCGACAGAATCCAGAAACAGTGTATTATCAAACTAGGAACTGAGTGCAAGACAGCTCAATAGTTTATGAAACAGCCTATTTTCAGTATAAAACTTAATGTGTGACTTCTTCACTTACATTGTTGCAAAACCCACAGCAATTCTCGTTCTACAAGATATCTATAGGCCTCAAAAATTACATTAGTTCACTGAAAATGTCTGCAGTCACTTGAATATTGCGGTAGATGTGCAAGTTTCACATATTAATCAGACAGCAAAGTACTCTCGTATTTGCGCGCAATCATTTGCCAGAATCTTGGTCCAATATCTCAAACCATTTATGAGATACGAGTAATTTATGAATATTTCATTCTAGTTTTTTCACCGACGCACGAGTACGTTACGCAGCGTTTTACATACATTTCATTTTGTCGAGATCCTTCCAAGTTTAAAGAATAATTCAATATATCGTCTACATTTAATACGCAGCAACATGAAACCTAACACGCACAAAACACAGATTAATAGCGACACCTATTTTACACTGCCAATGATGGGGGTTTATCATGAAGCTGCCGAATGAAACTATAAGATATGCGAGAATCAGAGTTGATTACAGAATAGTTTCTTTGAAATCGGTTGATAAAGATCGTCTGGCTTGCGCGACTTGCTGTTCACACAGTCAAGCGAGCCCTCCGGGTTCCACGACGAGTAAGCCTGGCGTACTGTGATCACCTGCCGACGCGGCCAGTACACGCTGTCATCTGCGCTTCCCTCCACTAGCTCCATACTGAACCGTCAAAAGTTGCCATTTATTTTAAGCTCACTATAACAAAAAATATTAGCCATCTGAAGTTGGGCATAGTGGTTCGAAATTGGTCGTAGCACTACCATAAAACATTTATAAAGTGTTTGAGGCTGGTTGCGTCATTCGCCAACCATTGATGAATATCTGTGAAAAAGTGATTTTCGTAATTTAAAATGAATGGTAAAATAATTTCGCAATGATGAAAGTAATTTCAACCAGTCATAGGAAGTGAACAGCCCATTCATATCTCTGCAGTTATACAAGGATACTAACCATGTCTACAATAAATAATACACTCCTGGAAATTGAAATAAGAACACCGTGAATTCATTGTCCCAGGAAGGGGAAACTTTATTGACACATTCCTGGGGTCAGATACATCACATGATCACACTGACAGAACCACAGGCACATAGACACAGGCAACAGAGCATGCACAATGTCGGCACTAGTACAGTGTATATCCACCTTTCGCAGCAATGCAGGCTGCTAATCTCCCATGGAGACGATCGTAGAGATGCTGGATGTAGTCCTGTGGAACGGCTTGCCATGCCATTTCCACCTGGCGCCTCAGTTGGACCAGCGTTCGTGCTGGACGTGCAGACCGCGTGAGACGACGCTTCATCCAGTCCCAAACATGCTCAATGGGGGACAGATCCGGAGATCTTGCTGGCCAGGGTAGTTCACTTACACCTTCTAGAGCACGTTGGGTGGCACGGGATACATGCGGACGTGCATTGTCCTGTTGGAACAGCAAGTTCCCTTGCCGGTCTAGGAATGATAGAACGATGGGTTCGTTGACGGTTTGGATGTACCGTGCACTATTCAGTGTCCCCTCGACGATCACCTGTGGTGTACGGCCAGTGTAGGAGATCGCTCCCCACACCATGATGCCGGGTGTTGGCCCTGTGTGCCTCGGTCGTATGCAGTCCTGATTGTGGCGCTCACCTGCACGGCGCCAAACACGCATACGACCATCATTGGCACCAAGGCAGAAGCGACTCTCATCGCTGAAGACGACACGTCTCCATTCGTCCCTCCATTCACGCCTGTCGCGACACCACTGGAGGCGGGCTGCACGATGTTGGGGCGTGAGCGGAAGACGGCCTAACGGTGTGCGGGACCGTAGCCCAGCTTCATGGAGACGGTTGCGAATGGTCCTCGCCGATACCCCAGGAGCAACAGTGTCCCTAATTTGCTGGGAAGTGGCGGTACGGTCCCCTACGGCACTGCGTAGGATCCTACGGTCTTGGCGTGCATCCGTGCGTCGCTGCGGTCCGGTCCCAGGTCGACGGGCACGTGCACCTTCCGCCGACCACTGGCGACAACATCGATGTACTGTGGAGACCTCACGCCCCACGTGTTGAGCAATTCGGCGGTACGTCCACCCGGCCTCCCGCATGCCCACTATACGCCCTCGCTCAAAGTCCGTCAACTGCACATACGGTTCACGTCCACGCTGTCGCGGCATGCTACCAGTGTTAAAGACTGCGATGGAGCTCCGTATGCCACGGCAAACTGCCTGACACTGACGGCGGCGGTGCACAAATGCTGCGCAGCTAGCGCCATTCGACGGCCAACACCGCGGTTCCTGGTGTGTCCGCTGTGCCGCGCGTGTGATCATTGCTTGTACAGCCCTCTCGCAGTGTCCGGAGCAAGTATGGTGGGTCTGACACACCGGTGTCAATGTGTTCTTTTTTCCATTTCCAGGAGTGTAGAAATACATGACTCATAATTAATTTATAAAACTTCTGCTGCAGTAAATTATTTACCGAATATCTTTGAGCAGCAAAGTGAGAGAATTGATATATGTTTTCGTAGCTAAAGTAAACTGAATAAGACGAAAATATTATTTTCGGCAACGAATAGTTTTCTCCTCATTCTCCGAGAACCTAAGAAGAAAGTTTAATAATAGCTGAATAGAACAGACCACAAATACAAGGTTTTTCAGAATGAACATACGGGTTTTAAGCTTTGTAGCATTAACTACATTCGATTTACAACTAGAAGTAATGCGTCAAATGAAAGAGCAACTGAGAGAATTTCGTTTGTAAACCTGTGTCAAAACGCTAAGAGTGACTGAAGAACGTCTTGAACGAATATGAGTCTTTCACGGGCAGCCACAAGAAATCAGTTCGGAAAGCTAGTCGTGAATAAGCAATTCCAGTGACGTCTGTGTGGACACCACTTACAACTACGTCCTTATCGCTTGCGGTTGTTACAAACTCTAAAGCCTACAGACTACGGTTTATCTTCCAACGTTGCAAACAAAATGTCACTGTATGACGACGAAGATTTTCTGGACTGTGACGTCTTGAGTGATGAATCGACAATTCACCTAAGTGGAAATGTGAGCACACATAACATGCGCGTCTAGAGATCTGCAGACTTCTACGAGATAGTACAGTTGCAACGAGACTCCTGAAAGTTGATGTTTTTTGTGCCACGTCCCTGCGGAAAGTTTATAGACGGTTCTATACCGGCGGAGCAACCGTAACTGGTGTTTTTTATTTTGAAGCATTAGAACTGCGGCCCTTACCTCAGATGTAAGATGCCGAACCACAGAACTTTATTTGGCAGCCATACGGTGCGCCGCCTCACTGGCATAACTCAGTATGTGACTAGTAACAAGACGCCGTAGCCGACTGTTGGATTGGCCACAAGGGGCCGGATGACAGAGCTGGTCTTGCAAGACCTCCACGTTCATACACGATCCGGCGCCATGCTATTTTTAGCTTTGAGGGCTCATAAGGATCATGTGTGTCTGCCTCCGCTACCAGCTGTTCTTCTCGACATTAGAAACAGCATGGTTGCGACAATTACTCCGGGCACACTGATCAAAATTTAGGTAGTAGAAATCGCCTATCGAATCGATGTGTAACGAATAGTGTTCACACTGAATACTTGTAAGAAAAAATGAATTGCTCTTTCGATATACAGGGTGCGTCAAAAAATGTATACACACTTTGAGCTGTCATAGACAATTTATTTCTCGTTCTACAAGGTTAAATATCTGTGATAAAGTAATGTTATGTTTCTTCAACAGGTGGCAGCAATGGCAAAGAAGTAACTCCAACATGACGGACGTGCGTTTGAGCTTTGAAGCGCGGAAGCAGATAATTAAGTGGTACTGGAAGTTTGAGAATGTAGCTGCGGTTGGAAGACAATGGAGAAGTGAGTATGGTACAGAACCACCTTCAAGGTTAACAATTACACGTCTACGAGAAAAATTCGAAATTCATGGAACAGTGTGTGATGTGCATAAAGGTCGATCAGGGCGACCTCGTACAGCTACAAGTAATGATTCCACAACTGCAGTCTTCGAACTGTTTCAGCGTTCGTCTCAAAAATCTTCAAGGCAAGCGGCACGTAAGAGTAATGTAAGTGCTAGTAGTGTGCTACGCATTCTGAAGAAAGGCAAGATTCGTGTGTACATTCCAAGGCTGGTGCAACAGCTAAGTGACGACGATCCAGATCGAAGGTTAGAATTTTGTGAATGGGTTCAGGAAATGGTGAGACGTGAACCGGGATTTATGGGTAGCATAATTTGGTCGGATGAAGCCCAATTCAAAATCAATAGAACTGTCAATAGGCACAATTGTGTGAACTGGGCTGAAGATAATCCTCACATTACAGTTGAAAAGGCTGTGAATTTGCCTGGTGTAAATGTGTGGTATGGTTTGTCTGCAAGGGGACTCATTGGGCCTTTCCGCTTTGAAGGTACTGTTACTGGAGAAACGTACCTAACAATGCTTGCAGACTCCATATTTCCCTGCCATTCGTGCATTAAACGGTAATGATGAGTTCTATTTCCAACAAGATGGCTCCCCGCCACACTATCATAGGGACGTACGAGCATATCTGGATCACAATGTGCCAGGCCAGTGGATCGGACGCAGTGGACCAATCGAGTTTCCTGCACGCTCTCCAGACCTCACGCCGTTGGATTTCTTCTTATGGGGCACAGTAAAAGATGAGGTGTACAAACATAAACCACGTAACCTGGACACACTTTGGAATGAGATTCAGTTGGCGTGCGCAGAAATCTCATGGGACACTTTGGTACGATGTTCAGAATTAGTGGTGACTCGTACTCAGAAATGTACTGATGCGGAAGGCCACCAGTTTGAACATTAATCACATTTGCAAAGTATATTTATTTTTCCAATTGGACTTTAAGCTTTCAATTTCCGTAAATTTAACATCGTAGAACGGGAAATAAATTTTCTATGACGCTTCGAAGTGTGTATACATTTTTTGACGCACTCTGTATTAATTATAAATGTAAGTTAAATGTAATGAATGCTAAAAAGCCTAGTTTAGACCCGTATATTCATTTTGAAACACCCTGTATAATTATGACAGATGTTTACAGAAAAATACTCTCTAAATAGTGACCAGTCTGAACCAACGTAGAGAATATGCGACGAGGGCTGGATGTTCACTCCCATTACAGTACCGCAAAATGTGGAGCGATAAAACAATACAGTACATTAAAGAATGGAAGAATTGCGATGTTAAACTGTGCGTGAGAAGGAGGAGGCATTTTTCATCTCCTCGGCAGTACGAAACTGCACGTCCGCGAACAGCACTTGGCACTTGTCGAGACGGGAAGCACGCCGACCCGCAGACGAGCCGCAGGTACGGCCACGGGACATAAAGAACTGTCCGGGCCCTCACAATGAGCTCGCGTGCCGCCGGCTTCTAAACAGCGCTGCTTTACGGCGCCGTAAACCCACCGGCGCAAATGAATCACGGCCGCTACAAATACTTCACCCAATGCTGCGCTGAGCGGCCATTGCAGCGGGACACGCGTGAAACTAATCGAAAGTGAAAGCTGAAGCTGCACAAGGTTCAGTTCATCCGCAGAGCACAGTTCCAGGAAACCGTGTTACATTAATAACGGATGCACACTTATTCGCTCTTTATGCACAAGACTTGCGAGCGATGTGATTTAGCCTCTAGTATCGTATACGATACATCTTTCCAGATTATGTTCATCAGCAAAATGCACTGTACTTCGCAAAAAAAGTGGTCTGCATCATATTGGATACACTCAGGAGAGAAAAACCGTCAGCTGTTTATAATTTTTAGAAGTACTGATATGTTTCTGGAGCAACAAGTTACAACGCTTTCCGACCATCTGAGAAGGGCTACACGTGAGCTTATTTTTTTTATTTACCTTTATGTCCTTATGAAATTATGCTAACGTGTTATTATAATTACCTCAATCAAACTGTGTCAAAGAAAATGAAGTGGAAGTTGTTAAAATTTGTTTTGTCTTAGACACATCAGATTTGACTGAGTCTCTACGACCACTTTTTATAAGCGTACTAGAGACTGGCAGTCCAAACCATTTTATTACGTTCATTCCTAGCGCTAACACTACCTTTTTACTATGAGAGGAAACGCTACCATAGGGAATCCAGAAACTGAAGGACTTGTGCCAAAAATGGCTAGTGAAGAAATAAGCTAAAATAAATTCTTTTAATAAGTTTAATACTTCGTAAAAGATTAGGGTCTTGTATTTTTTAATTTTATGTGTAATTTTTTGTAACGTTTACAATATAGTATGTTTATTAACATCTTTCGTTTCAGTTACCAGCAACAACGCACAACATTCAACAATCACGTACAATTTTAACCTTGCCAAGAACTTTCCATTAGGTTAGTAAATTAAAATAATAGAACATTTATGTTTGTCTATGTGTCATTTCGTGTTGTATCTTTTATTATACGAGGCGTGTTTTTTTTAGGTAAGTACCGTTTAGAAATTAAAAAAAGACTTGCTAAGATATCTCAATAATTTTATTTTTACATGAAAGTCTGTACCTTAATCTACTTTACTACATAATTTCCGTCACTATTGAGGCACTTGTCATAAAGTTGGACCTGTTTTTGAATACCCTACTCATAGAAGTCTGTCGCATGACTTGTTAACCACTGCATCACCACTGTTTTGACTTCGTCATCGTCTTGAAGACGCTGACCGCCCACGTGTTTCTTCAAGTGCAGGAACAGATGGTAGTCACTGGGCGCAAGATCGGGGCTGTACCGAGGATGATCTAGAGTTTCCCATCGAAAAGATGTGATGAGATCTTTGGTCTGATTCGCCTCTGGCGGACGGGCATTGTCTTGCAGCAAAACGATGCCCATGCTCAACTTCCATGTACTGTTGCTTTGATTCTGGTGTGACGTAGGCCACCCATGTTTCATCGCCCGTAACAATTTGGCTTAAGAAATCATCACCGTCGTTGTGGTACCGCTCAAGGGAAGTCAATGCACTGTCTAAACGTTTGGTCTTGTGCACATCCGCCAACATTTACGGTGCCCAACGTGCGCACAATTTTCGGAATTCAAGTGTTCGGTCACAATGCCATACAAAACATTACGAGAAACATTAGGAAAGTCATCCCGCAAGGAGGAAATCGTAAAGCGTCTGTTTTCTCTCACCTTATTCTCCACTTCCTGAACCAAACTTTCATTAACGACCGAAGGACGCCCACTCCGTTGTTCATCATGCACATTTGTGCGGCCATCTTTAAATGCTCTCACCCACTTTCTTATCATTCCATCACTCATAATGTTTTCTCCGTAAACTGCACAGATCTCACGATGAATATCGATCGCTTTTAGGCCTTTAGCACTAAGAAAAGTTATAACAGCCCGTACTTCACATCCGGCGGGACTCACGATTATCGGAGGCATCTTAAACACTCAGTACACAACGTAAACAAGGAAGAATCACACTGTAATGGCGTCAGTGCGTAAATTAAGGTACAGGCTTTCATGTAAGAATAAAATTATTGAGATATCTTAGCACGTCTTTTTTTAATTTCAACAGCAGGACCTGGAACATTAACGCGACCACCTTCCAAAACCTTTTGTAGCACGGATCGTTGCGAGACGTGAAGTACGAGTCATTGAGGTTTTGGAAGGTACTGACAGGGATGTGGAGCGATGCCGACTGCCAAGTTTCTCGATTGAGGATCCGTGGCGCGAACAGCCCGGTCTAAGTGATCACAAAAATTCTCTACTGGGTTTAAGTCTGGAGAGTTTGGTGCCAGGAGTGTAGATAAATTCGTCCTGGCGCTCTTCTAACCACGCTGGGACATTGCGAGCTGGGTGACACGTTGCATTGTCCTGGTGGTAGATACCACCTAAGCTAGAAGAAACAAACTGCGTGTAGGAGTGTACATGGTCCCGAAGCATAGATGTATATCTTACAGAATAACGAGATAACCCACGGAATGCCACAAAACATTCCCCACATCATAACGCTCCCTCCTCATGCCTGTGCCCTTCAGAAGATTGTTTCAAGGTTCAAATGGCTCTGAGCACTATGGGACTTAACATCTTAGGTCATCAGTCCCCTAGAACTTAGAACTACTTAAACCTAACTAACCTCAGGACATCACACACATTCACGCCCGAGGCAGGATTCGACGCTGCGACCGTAGCAGTCCTGCGATTCCGGACTGCAGCGCCAGAACCGCACGGCCACCGCGGCCGGCTTGTTTCAAGGTGTATGCTTTCAGACGTTTCACGCAGTGCACGCCGACAGCCGTCGCTGATGAACAGCAGTCACCATGGGTGCATGAACCAGACGTCTACTGCAGCAAAGTTTGCTGAACAGTCGTTGAGGAGGCACTGTTGGCAGCCCTGCTCAACAGTTGCACGTCAATACACAGTATACGTAAACGCAGCCGTCGTTCACCCCTGTCACCTATGAAACATGGTGCACCACGCTTGCCGCAGCACCGGTTTTGGATAGCGACATTTTGCCATGCACGATATACACTACTGGCCATTAAAATTGCTACACCAAGAAGAAATGCAGACGATAAACGGGTATTCATTGGACAAATATATTATACTAGAACTGACATGTCATTACATTTTCACGCAATTTGGATGCATAGATCCTGAGAAATCAGTACCCAGAACAACCACCTCTGGCAGTAATAACGGCCTTAATACGCCTGGACACTGAGTCAAACAGAGCTTGGATGGCGTGTACAGTACAGCTGCCCATGCAGCTTCAACACGATACCACAGTTCATCAAGAGTAGTGACTGGCGTATTGTGACGAGCCAGTTGCTCGGCCACCATTGACCAGGCGTTTTCAGTTTATGAGAGATCTGGAGAATGTGTTGGCCAGGGCAGCAGTCGAACATTTTCTGTATCCAGAAAGGCCCGTACAGGACCTGCAACATGCGGTCGTGCATTATCTTGCTGAAATGTAGGGTTTCGCAGGGATCGAATGAAGGGTAGAGCCACGGCTCGTAACACATCTGAAATGTAACGTCCACTGTTCAAAGTGCCGTCAGTGCGAACAACAGGTGGCCGAAATGTGTAACCAATGGCACCCCATACCATCACGCCGAGTGATACGCCAGTATGGCGATGACGAATACACGCTTCCAATGTGCGTTCACCGCGATGTCGCCAAACACGGATGCGACCGTCATGATGCTGTAAACAGAACCTGGATTCATCCGAAAAAATGACGTTTTGCCATTCGTGCACCCAGGCTCGTCGTTGAGTACACCATCGCAGGCGCTCCTGTCTGTGAAGCAACGTCAAAGGTTGCCGCAGCCATGGTCTCCGAGCTGATAGTCCATGCTGCTGCAAACGTCGTCGAATTGTTCGTGCAGATGGTTGTTGTCTTGCAAACGTCCCCATCTGTTGACTCAGGGATCGAGGCGTGGCTGCACGATCCGTTACAGCCATGCGGATAAGATGCCTGTCATCTCGACTGCTAGTGATACGAGGCCGTTGGGATCCAGCACGGCGTTCCGTATTACCCTCCTGAACCCACCGATTCCATATTCTGCTGTCATTGGATGTCGACCAACGCGAGCAGCAATGTCGCGATACAATAAACCGCAATCGTGATAGGCTACAATCCGACCTTTATCAAAGTCGGAAACGTGATGGTACGCATTTCTTCTCCTTACACGAGGCATCAAAACAACGTTTCAGCATGCAACGGCGGTCAACTGCTGTTTGTGTATGCGGAATCGTTTGGAAACTTTCCTCATATCAGCACGTTATAGGTGTCGCCACCAGCGCCAACCTTGTGTGAATGCTCTGAAAAGCTAATCATTTGCATATCACAGCATCTTCTTCCTGTCGGTTCAATTTCGCGTCTGTAGCACGTTATCTTCGTGGTGTAGCAATTTTAATGGCCAGTGGTGTACTTTATCCACTGTGGCACGTAGACAATTTACAAACATAGCCGATTCGTCGAGTGGTCCGAAAACCAATGATCATGCCCTTTTGGACGTCAGAAAAATCGTTCCGTTTCCACAACGACTGCACTGTTTCCCACGTCCTCACGACATGCTTTATATATATATATATATCCCTCACTGCTAGTGCTGCCACCTATCATCTGTGAGCGGTTATTGCACGCTGACGTCGAACATAGATTGCAGTTACATTAAGGTGACTGCACAGTACATATATTTTAAGCTGTTTGCTTCAGTTTACTCTATAAATTTAGCTTTGGGTATCTAGAGGTTATTAGTTTGGGAAATATAAGCATTATGTAACAGTGTGCTTTCGAGAGTTCATCCCAATAATTGTTGGTTCCATTTTTATGCACAATGTTTCGACGACCGACCCAGTCGTCGTCTTCAGTCGCTGCGGACTGTGATGTTATGTGTACTTGCTGCTTGGACACCAACCAGACTCAACTTCTGCTGGTTTCACTCCGTCATTTATAGCCGAGGTCAACTCTCGGCGCTAGTTAAGCCATTTGATGCTTTTATTTTTTTCATAACCCGCTCTGTCACTCCGCAAAACACGCATTATCTCGACGTTTTACAGCTGCGATACATCAGAATACAAGGGAGATCTTAATGAATCGAGCGCAGGACTCCCAGCCTTGTTTCAAATGAAACCTCCGACCCGGTTTATTAAGCTTTCCGACATTTTTATTTCGATAGACTCCTTAACTACGCTGTTCCAGAAACTTCTATCCGCGATACTGGTCTCGTCGAATTTTATTTCACGATTATATTCCAGGTAGCGACATATGATTTGTTTTGTTGTTTTAGTCGGGGCCGTGTCCCCGATGTTCCTAAAAAAAAAAAAAAAAAAAAAAAAAAAAAAAAAAAAATGATTGGAATCAACAGGTACTCTGAGCGGTCGAAAGGACACCATTGATCAATTTAGCACAGAAAGCTTCCAGATCGTAAACTCTACTGATGGTAGTCGGTAGATGTCATGGAACTTCGATCTGTGTTGGGAGGGAGGCAAAACCACCTACCGTTAAATACTTTAAGATGTACGAGGTCAAGGTGAATAGTTTGCTTCCGGTCAGTGAAACAACGAGTTTTTATGTAATGTAGATTAATACAAATTTAGTTTAATCCCATGAATAGATCCCTTCCCCGGAGTGTGATTCACGATAGTCTCAAAAATACGCACTTTTTTTTTTTTCTTCGGTCATCAGTCTACTGACTGGTTTGATGCGGCCCGCCACGAATTCCTTTCCTGTGCTAACCTCTTCATCTCAGAGTAGCACTTGCAACCTACGTCCTCAATTATTTGCTTGACGTATTCTAATCTCTGTCTTCCTCTACAGTTTTTGCCCTCTACAGCTCCCTCTAGTACCATGGAAGTCATTCCCTCATGTCTTAGCAGATGTCCTATCATCCTGTCCCTTCTCCTTATCAGTGTTTTCCACATATTCCTTTCCTCTCCGATTCTGCGTAGAACCTCCTCATTCCTTACCTTATCAGTCCACCTAATTTTCAACATTCGTCTATAGCACCACATCTCAAATGCTTCGATTCTCTTCTGTTCCGGTTTTCCCACAGTCCATGTTTCACTACCATACAATGCTGTACTCCAGACGTACATCCTCAGAAATTTCTTCCTCAAATTAAGGCCGGTATTTGATATTAGTAGACTTCTCTTGGCCAGAAATACCTTTTTTGCCATAGCGAGTCTGCTTTTGATGTCCTCCTTGCTCCGTCCGTCATTGGTTGTTTTACTGCCTAGGTAGCAGAATTCCTTAACTTCATTGACTTTGTGACCATCAATCCTGATGTTAAGTTGCTCGCTGTCCTCATTTCTACTACTTCTCATTACCTTCGTCTTTCTCCGATTTACTCTCAAACCATACTGTGTACTCATTAGACTGTTCATTCCGTTCAGCAGATCATTTAATTCTTCTTCAATTTCACTCAGGATAGCAATGTCATCAGCGAATCGTATCATTGATATCCTTTCACCTTGTATTTTAATTCCACTCCTGAACCTTTCTTTTATTTCCATCATTGCTTCCTCGATGCACAGATTGAAGAGTAGGGGCGAAAGGCTACAGACTTGTCTTACACCCTTCTTAATACGAGCACTTCGTTCTTGATCGTCCACTCTTATTATTCCCTCTTGGTTGTTGTACATATTGTATATGACCCGTCTCTCCCTATAGCTTACCCCTACTTTTTTCAGAATCTCGAACAGCTTGCACCATTTTATATTGTCGAACGCTTTTTCCAGGTCGACAAATCCTATGAAAGTGTCTTGATTTTTCTTTAGCCTTGCTTCCATTATTAGCCGTAACGTCAGAATTGCCTCTCTCGTCCCTTTACTTTTCCTAAAGCCAAACTGATCGTCACCTAGCGTATTCTCAATTTTCTTTTCCATTCTTCTGTATATTATTCTTGTAAGCAGCTTCGATGCATGAGCTGTTAAGCTGATTGTTCGTTAATTCTCGCACTTGTCAGCTCTTGCCGTCTTCGGAATTGTGTGGATGATGCTTTTCCGAAAGTCAGATGGTATATCGCCAGACTCATATATTCTACACAGCAACGTGAATAGTCGTTTTGTTGCCACTTCCTCCAATGATTTTAGAAATTCTGATGGAATGTTATCTATCCCTTCTGCCTTATTGGACCGTAAGTCCTCCAAAGCTCTTTTAAATTCCGATTCTAATACTGGATCTCCTATCTCTTCTAAATCGACTCCTGTTTCTTCTTCTATCACATCAGACAAATCTTCACCCTCATAGAGGCTTTCAATGTATTCTTTCCACCTATCTGCTCTCTCCTCTGCATTTAACAGTGGAATTCCCGTTGCACTCTTAATGTTACCACCGTTGCTTTTAATGTCACGAAAGGTTGTTTTGACTTTCCTGTATGATGAGTCTGTCCTTCCGACAATCATATCTTTTTCGATGTCTTCACATTTTTCCTGCAGCCATTTCGTCTTAGCTTCCCTGCACTTCCTATTTATTTCATTCCTCAGCGACTTGTATTTCTGTATTCCTGATTTTCCCGGAACGTGTTTGTACTTCCTCCTTTCATCAATCAACTGAAGTATTTCTTCTGTTACCCATGGTTTCTTCGCAGCTACCGTCTTTGTACCTATGTTTTCCTTCCCAACTTCTGTGATGGCCCTTTTTAGAGATGTCCATTCCTCTTCAACTGTACTGCCTACTGCGCTATTCCTTATTGCTGTATCTATAGCGTTAGAGAACTTCAAACGTATCTCGTCATTCCTTAGTACTTCCGTATCCCACTTCTTTGCGTATTGATTCTTCCTGACTAATGTCTTGAACTTCAGCTTACTCTTCATCACTACTATATTGTGATCTCAGTCTATATCTGCTCCTGGGTACGCCTTACAATCCAGTATCTGATTTCGGAATCTCTGTCTGACCATGATGTAATCTAATTGAAATCTTCCCGTATCTCCCGGCCTTTTCCAAGTATACCTCCTCCTCTTGTGATTCTTGAACAGGGTATTCGCTATTACTAGCTGAAACTTGTTACAGAACTCAAATAGTCTTTCTCCTCTTTCATTCCTTGTCCCAAGCCCATATTCTCCTGTAACCTTTTCTTGTACTCCTTCCCCTACAACTGCATTCCAGTCGCCCATGACTATTAGATTTTCGTCCCCCTTTACATACTGCATTACCCTTTCAATATCCTCATATACTTTCTCTATCTGTTCATCTTCAGCTTGCGACGTCGGCATGTATAACTGAACTATCGTTGTCGGTGTTGGTCTGCTGTCGATTCTGATTAGAACAACCCGGTCACTGAACTGTTCACAGTAACACACCCTCTGCCCTACCTTCCTATTCATAACGAATCCTACACCTGTTATACCATTTTCTGCTGCTGTTGATATTACCCGATACTCATCTGACCAGAAATCCTTGTCTTCCTTCCACTTCACTTCACTGACCCCTACTATATCTAGATTGAGCCTTTGCATTTCCCTTTTCAGATTTTCTAGTTTCCCTACCACGTTCAAGCTTCTGACATTCCACACCCCGACTCGTAGAACGTTATCCTTTCGTAGATTATTCAATCTTTTTCTCATGGTAACCTCCCCCTTGGCAGTCCCCTCCCGGAGATCCGAATGGGGGACTATTCCGGAATCTTTTGCCAATGGAGATATCATCATGACACTTCTTCAATTACAGGCCACATGTCCTGTGGATACACGTTACGTGTCTTTAATGCAGTGGTTTCATTGCCTTCTGCATCCTCATGTCGTTGATCATTGCTGATTCTTCCGCCTTTCGGGGCAATTACTCACCCCTAGGACAAGAGAATGCCCTGAACCTCTATCCGCTCCTCCGTCCTCTTTGACAAGGCCGTTGGCAGAATGAGGCTGACTTCTTATGCCGGAAGTTTTCGGCCGCAAATGGTGATTATTTTTCAAAATTTAGTCAGTGGCGGGGATAGAACCCGGGACCGATGACGTTTTGATTATGAATCAAAGACGCTACCCCTAGACCACGGGTACGCATCTATCACTTGTATAATGTCTTCATTCGACTCAGAATATTTTTCAGCAAAAACTTCTTTTGGAAATGGGAACAGGAATTATTCAGACTGTGTGAGATTTCGTAATGAAGTTTGATTCGTACTTCAGATTGTTCTGTTTTCTGACTGTGGAAACAATGGGTAAGTGAACAGCCCTGGCGTTTTTCTTTAGCGATAGAGGCCTGTTCTCGGGTATTTTTTCCTTCCAGTTCCTCGGATTGTATTGCGTTTGCCAGTTACTGTTTTACCTTTCTCAAAATAGTCAATAAGAAAAACATTATTCGGAAGTCCGAGAAATACAGCTCATAATCTTTACGACAGATAGTGCCTTTTTGGGGAAGAGTCATCGACTTCTGCCCCTAAACACTAAATTGAATGAATGCTATTTCGTAGGTGTCGTCGGGTATTGGAGCCACGTTTCATCCACAGTGAATGAAAGCACTTTTTACCAGTTTATGCATTTGAAAGAAAGGAAAAAAGCACTGAAAATTTCTTGCATTCCATCATTTCAGCTAATACAGCAACCAGTGCAAAATCTGAGATAATAATAGTCTTGTTTTCAAATTTCAGTGGCGCGTTTCGCCTGTGGTAGGCATCTTCAGGTTATCTACAGTGCAAAAAATTACAAAAATAAGTATAAGGAAACGTCTTCATCCCATCTTGTGCGAAAACGTACTCTACGCGAAAAGCTTTCTTCAAACTTACGGAAACTTGTCACTTCACACGCCGTCCATAAAATCATTCCACTATGCGAATACTAGGCAAAATGCGATTGGGATATCAAAAAGTTTAAAATACCCAATGCCTAATAGGATTTCCAACTTTTGATATCACAGTCGCAGTTTGCCGCGAATTCGAGCAATGATTTTATGGACGGCATGCGTACGTTTGATGAAAACGTTTCTTGTAGATTACGGTATTGCACAAGATGGGATCAGAACGTTTCCTTATACTTATTTTTGCAATTTTTTACATTTTAGATAATCCGAAGATGCCTACCACAGACGAAACGCGCCACTGAAATTTAAACATAAAAGCCTGCTCAACCAAGACTATTTTTATCTCAATAAGCACTCATTTAAAAATCAATATAACAAACCATTCAGCACACGAAGCTGATACTTGACCTGTTATTATACAACACATTCCACCACAAAAACAGCAGTTATATTAACACTATCTTGGTGCCAGATCGAGAACTGTTCCCCTTGCCTTATCACGAAAATCATTTAAATTGTTATGTTAGTGCCAGCGATGATGACTGGGAGAACATCTTACTGAAGGACCTGCGTAGATTAACTACAGGGTACACCCCATACAGTTTAGGGTAAATTCAGGTGGACGATCCCAGTACTATTCGTAAAAAATATAGGGTTCAGAGGACAACAAAACAGAATTGAGACTAAAAAGTAAATATCCAAAATTCTGATTTCAGTACTAGTGTGATATATTTGTTACACGTTACACTAATCGCTTGTAGTATTGTAAAGTTACGTTCACATTAGTTACAAGCTTTCTGTACGTAGCGTGTGACATAGCAGCTACTGCAGGTTATAATCAAAAATGTGCATACTACAAGAAAATAAAGGTTTCTGTCAATTGAAGGTAACGTACCTTCGGCGCAGTTATTCAACTTATACCATGTAATGTGAACAGGGTTGATTCATTCAAATAAAATAATTTTGAGTCCAGTGCCAGAAGTTAGTGCAAAATTCAATGAATCAAATACACGGCGAAGTTTCGACCGTATAACAACTATCCTCTTCAGGCCATTTGCACTAATCGCAGCTTTACCCACAGACAAATTTTTATTCAAATTGACACTGACCGCACTTAAATCAGGATGAATTTATTTATACATATGCAGATTACCACAGAAAAAAATAATGAAAAGTATTACGAGGGCTGTGATGGCTGGTTTCGAACCAGTCCATTACTGCTTGCGTATCTTTGGTTTGCTACCGTGCAGCGCGGTTAGGTGGCTCTCCGGGGTCGGGAGGTAAGCTAAGCGAGGCAGAGATGGCGAAGCGGCAATGAGGCGAGTGCAACGAGCTTGGCAGACCGTTTAAGAGAAAATGTGCGTTGCTGGGTGTGTTGGTTGTCGGTGCTAGCTCTGTGGTCTGTGGCAGCTGGCAGTATTTTGCCATTGTCGCTACCCTGGGGTGCCGTATTTTGGTTGTACTTTGGCCGACGGGCAGAACTGATTTTTGGCGCCTTTCGTTTGTCCTTAAAAGCCATATTTGCGGAGGACGAAGCCGATCTTCCGCAATCAATGGTATTACTCCATTATTTCCGGGCTGAGAGGCCGTGGTCAATCTGTAAAACTTCTTCTTCCTGACGTGACTCACCTCGTAAGAAGTTGCCCGCAGTTGCCAACGAAACGTCAGGCAGAAGATGTTTTACAGAACGACCATGGCCTCTCAGTCCGAAAGTTTCAACTAATGAAGACGCCGGCCGTGAAAGCCTACACGTTATTGTCAATAATATTATTGTTCCGAACTCTGGATTCAAGCATTGTAATTGCTCCCTTCTGCATTTTTATTGCCAGCGTGGCTGAGAGCTGGCTTGAGATTATATTTTATATGACTACCTTCACCTGCTTTGGGTCCAGATATGTGGAATGTAACATTTTTTATGTTCCGATGTGACCGATCTGTTTTTAATTTATGCATTTATTTGTACTGAAAATTGATGGAAATGTTGGTGTGTTCTAGTACTGTTCACGTGAACTGCTAAGTTTAAATTACGGTGACGTCATTGGACGTTGTTCCGCTGGGTGTATCGGTATATATTATTTTTCTCTCGGCCTCACTGCTGGAACTGTGGTAAACTGTAAGCTATTGAAGCTTAATTTACCTTATTTTAAATTCTTAAATTCTGGAATTTTACGTGTAGCATGCTGCGTAGCACTGCTGTTCTTGATAAAGTAAACTTGTAACCTAGCTAAAATTCTATTGCAAATTATATATTTAAGGTTTCTGTAAATTTCTTGCGCTGTATAGTCAACAGATTAATTGCATTTTATCGTTTTTGTAAGCTTGTTAACGTTATTGAGGTTTCGAGGTAGTAAGGCCAAGGTATTTCGAGCGATTGCTTAAATTTGTGTCAGTCCCATGCATAGTGGCCTGGCGCAAGGTTTTGCTAAAGAAAATTTAATATTCATACTGCAGTTTCCGTTTGGGTATCCCTCTGTGCAATTAAGGCGAGTTTTCTCTCTTGTATCTCGACTAACAAGTTTTGTATCCTACGTCTGCTACTCATCCTAATTGTTAATGTACATGATTGCTTGGGGCTACCCTGTTCGCGTTAATCGTCCACGCTTGGATCGTTGAGAGGGTCTCGCTGCATCGAGCGACACACCTTGTTGTGTGTAACCACTCCAGAGGGACTCAGTCTGCGTATTGGAAAAGTTGCAACTGTCTACGCAACTAAATGGTAAAGTTAAACTGGTATTCATTGTGGTTGAAAACTGGCCTTAGGCCTTAAATATTTCATGTAATAACTGAAACTTATTTGTTTTTCGTGTTGTAAGAAGTTGCTACTGTAGTGTTTGATGTTCTTGCATCTGGTCTGTTACTTTGTTTGTTAATAGTTTTACGGGCCTAGTCTTCCCTTAGTTATGTACTGCTCTGAATTAATTCTCTAGGCACTATAAATGGTAGAATGTTAATAATTCTTGTAATTTTTATCCAATTAATTTTCTTGAAGGGTGCAGTTCTTCATTCAGATAGTTGCGCTTAAGGAGCTGGTTCCCAGCGGTAAATTAATTTGATATTTTTAAATTTTAATTTACGGTTTTATTTTGAGCATTAGCGAACCTACGAATCTTGATTTTAGTCTTATTAACTGACGTCCCATTACATAGATTTGAGATTGGTAAAGCAAATTCTCTATTAATTGATGGTTTGAAGTAACCTTATTTTAACTGATTAACTGCTTAATTAAACTGTTGTTTTTTGAATGGTTACGATAATATATTTTTATGTTTGAAATTAAACAGTGAATGTTGTTGAACAACACTGAGGTCAAGTCCTCCCATGCAAATGTTTTTCTAGAAATTCCTTGGGGCGAAATTTGCCCATTTCACTGCTGCTACGAATCACTGTAATTCACGGACCAAAGTGAGAATTTATTTACTGGAACAGGAACATAAGGATTAGAAAATCATTTCAAAAAGCTACTCTCTATGACAAATTCTGTTCCAAATTTTTTTCTTGTTGATGATTTCATATTGAATTCTTACTAAGTTAACGAAAGGAATCCATCGTCACGCTTGAAGCGATCCCAGCACAAAATGGTAATCACTATAACCAGACTGGGATTTGGAACCATATCTTTCAGACTGGTGAGTCACCGTTGTTGCTGTTATACCTAATTGGGAGCTCTATATTAAAAAGCAAGATGGAAGAAGCTGCAGTAGTGTGACTGGCCACACGCTATTTTTTTCATAGTTCTGTAGAGAAGATGATGGGAACAGTGAAGATGTTCACAGCGTCAACTGATGTTAACTTACTGCAGAGCTGATCTCCAAACAAAGGTAATATTTGCAATAGGGCATCAGGAAGCAAATATCTGACGGTGTCAGTGTGAGCGGTGAACGTTTAGACATTTCGGCATGAAGTTCTGTTTATTTCGCTTACTTATCGTCGATAATCACGACTTTATTGCTCACTATGACGTAATAGCCCCAGTTATTTTGTTTTGAGGCTAAGTATTATTTAATACGCCTTGAGCTACAGTAGCCCTTAGTTTTAAGAATTTCTTTGACTAAAATTTATATGGTGACCACGTTGCATTTGCATTGATCCATTTTTGTAGTCGGTTTCGTGGAGTACACAAAGGGTTTAAAAAGCATAAGTACCCTTTGTTGCATCGGATCATGTTCAAATTCTGTCGAATGGTTCTGAGCGGTCCACAGCGGTTACAAACTGTACACGAGAGAAAAAATTGCGATCGCGCAGTATTCCAAAGGGGTGTGATCACGGTCAGTGGTGACGCAGCCCGACAATGTCCTTAGAGAAGGGTTGAAACGTCAAAGGGCGTCAGGAGTGTCAAACATCGTCAAGAACGTCTTCCTATTGCTTATTGCACTCCTAAATGTCGTTTTCGACCGCCAAATGTGTGGGAATCAACGCTCAAGGGAAAGGGGTGGTTTCTTTGATGCCCTTTTACCACCGCCTGAGGTCTTTTCGTCTCGATTCTGAGTGGCGGAGTATCTGAAGTGTTGTCCTCGACTACCCATGAGAAAATCGCTTGAGTTAAACGCTGGGTATCGCGGTTCTGACCTATGTCGTAGAGACGATAAAAAAAGTGGTGAAATGTGGGTAAGAGGGGCTGTGACGACCTTCTCATCGCGTCGCATGTCCACGGCGGCATTGGCCACAATTATGGTGAAATTTGATGCCAATCTGACATCATTAGCTCACCTTACAGCTCACATGAACTGCTGAACTGTAGCCTTTTCTTGACACGTGTCGACACCTTGTTCGTAGCGTCGTCCAGTCGGAGGGTGGCGTCGCAGGGCGCCACGCTTTTGCAACACTATGACTAAGGCTGTAGGCCTTTGAGCCAAATTTATACTTCAGCGTTGCAATGAGAGGCAAATACAGGTTTTCGAAAAAATGATCCTTTAATCCTGTTGCGCAATGTAGTGTGTTGCATTTTAATATTTATACATGTTTTGTGACGTTTACTTCATATGAAGGACAATGTTATGAAATCTGCTGATTATTTTCCCTACTTTGTGATTAAATCTCGACAGTTAGTTTACTGAACGAGCCCTTATCGCCTATCTCCATGAACACAGTAAATAAATCAGTGATTTGACGTCTGGTCTAATAAATCACCGTTTTCTCACATCGGAATGAATTACTAGAGGAAGAGAATGCGTAATATATTGCGATACTACTTACACTCTGATCACAACATTTATTATTCTAAACATAAGATGTAAGACATCCTTCCTTTCTCACAGTTGATTTATTTCTCACAGTTGATTCATTTCTCACAGTTGATTCATTTCTCACAGTTGATGGCTAGCACAAGAGGAACCAAACTACCGGAACGACTGGAAATTAGAAAGATACTCAGTCTAAAGAGAAAACACTTATTAAAGGCCGATCTTATGTCGCTTTCATTTACAATGAAGTAAATCAGAGAAATCAGTGTAAAATTAAGCATGTGGTCATTTATTAATTTCATCAATGTCCATTTACAACAAAAATTAATCGATCAAGCGTTTGTGCCGTTAATGTTGTGCTCCAGCGGAAACCACTAAAACATGTAATGCAGTTATTAATGCCGGCCGCGGTGGCCGTGCGGTTCTAGGCGCTCCAGTCCGGAGCCGCGCTGCTGCTACGGTCGCAGGTTCGAATCCTGCCTCGGGCATGGGTGTGTGTGCGATGTCCTTAGGTTAGTTAGGTTTAAGTAGTTCTAAGTTCTAGGGGACTAATGACCACAGCAGTTGAGTCCCATAGTGCTCAGAGCCATTTGAACCATTTTGACCAGTTATTAATCAAATCGGCCTAAGCAGAGTTGTATCTATTGGAGGTACTGTGACAATGTCAGCCAGTAAATTATAGAAGGACTTGAACCATACAACAACCTGATGAATTTCACATAAATATTTAATGTAACCAGGACTCAAATATGCTACGACTAGTACCAAGAGTAGTCTCAGCTTTAGATTAATGATCCCACAGTTACATAACCGAGATACCAGTTCACATGACAGTGGTGCTGTGGTGATCTTCAACCGAAAGAATGGTTTACTGCAGCTCTCCTCCTAGTAATCCTGTCCAAGTCTCTTCATCTCTGCATAATTCCTCAACCTACATCAGTTTGAACCTGCTTACTGCTGCCAAGTCTTCGTCTCCCTCAACAAGTTTTCTCATCCCCCACCCCTTTCCCAATTACGAAACTGATGATTACACAGCGAGGTGGAACAGGGGTTAGCACACTGGACTCGCATTTGGGAGGCCGACAGTTCAAATTCACGTCCAGGCATCCTGATTTAGGTTTTCAGTGAATTTCCTAAACGCTTCAGGCAACTGCCGGATGATTCCTTCCAAAGGGTGCGGCTGACTTCCTTCCCTGTCATTCCCTAATCCAATGGGACCGATGACCTCGCTGTTTGGTCCCCTCCCTCAGATCAACCAACCAACCAAACTGCTGATTCTTTCGTGCCGATTTCTTGTTTTAGTCAAGTTGTGCCATAAATTTTTTTCTCTCCTCATGTTGTTTGTCATTGTTTATTTTATTTGTTTATGGTTAAAAACAAAATTATACATTTAATTTCTTTGTTCTTGTCTGAAAGGTAAACGTAATGGCAATAGTGTTATTAACAAGTCTTCATAACACTTAAATTTATTTTAGACGGTAACAAATTTCTCTATTTCGGAAATATTGTTTTTTTCTTGCCAGTTTGCATTTTACATCAGCTTTAGTTCGGAGGTCATCAGCTATTTTTCTGTCTAAATAGCAAAACTCACTTACTTGTTTTAGTCTCTCATTTGTTTCATTTTTGTTGATATTCATCTTCTAACCTCTTTTCGATACACTATCCATCCCCATCAACTGCTCTTCCAAGTCCTTCGTAGTCTCTAGCGACAGAATAGGGCAAACATTCAAGTTTCCTCTCCCTTAATTTCATTTGCCTTTCCAAATTTATCTTTGGTTTTGTTTACTGCTTGCTCGTTGTACAGATAGAGTAACATCAAGGATATGTTAAATTCTGCCTCACTTCCCTCTCAACTAACTGTAATATGGTTTCTACATAACTTGTAGATGACCTTTCGCTCCCTATATTTATTCCTTCTACCTACAGAACACGAAAGACTGTACTCCAGTGAGCTTTCTTTGGATCTAAAAATGCTGTAAACGTAGATTTGCCAACCTATCTTTTAAGGTAAGTGATAGGCCCAATAGTACCTCGAGTATTCCTACATTTCTCCGAAAAACAATCTTGCAGAGGTCGGCTTCTTTCAGTTTTTCCATTGGTCAGTAAATGAAAGCTATCAGTATTTTGCAACCATGGCTTATTAAACTCATGGTTCGATAATATTCACTTGTGTCGGCACCTGTCGGCTCTGGAACTTCAATTATTAAATTCTTCTGAAGATATGTCATCAGCCTGTCACTGACGTAAGGCGACTGGAAAGAAAATCTGTGAACCAACATTAGCTGATCGAAGGTATCCGGATATCCCCGTGTAAAGCAGAACTGACCACTAAACGTCACTAGATGCGGGCTCGCTAGTACAAAAGGAGGCGGGAAGTATTATGTTGTGAGTAGAGAAGCAGCAAAAGAAGAATGGGACGGGGAGGCGAGCTTTCTGACTTGGAAAGTGGACTCGTCATTGAATATTGCCGGAGTAACAGATCCATTAGGGACACTTCTAAAAGCGCCCAAGTCGACTGTTCGTGATGGTATTTCGCAGTGGAAACGTGAAGGAACAGCCACAGCTTAACCGGGACCAGGCGGGCCCCATACAGTGGCAGAAAGGTATCATCTAGCATTACGGAGGCTGGCTGCAAGAAATCGCATGTCATCAGTGGAAGCTCTGCCGCCAGACCTGCTGGCACAATGATTGTGCGTGGGGAATTAACCCTCTGACGGTTAAAATTTATTCTGCATATATTTGAAAAATAAAAGGTAAAATCTTTCTATCCTTTTCTGTGATAAATAACACACTTTCACTATCAAAAGATCTGATCTGACCGATATTGAAAATCGGTGAAGTGGGTCAATGTGTCTCATGAACATAACTGGAGCCAAGTTTTCATGTGAAGCTAGGATTTTCAAGGTTAAATTTTTAATTTTAGTATGATTTTACCAGGATGGAAATTATGGAGAAAAGTATAACAAATCAATACCAAACACATTTATTCTTCTGGCAATGAAAAACATGAAATATCGCACACAAGTTTTCAACAGAACATTTGAAGATGGCTTTGACATACCACATACCGAATTTTGCTACATTCTGTAATGTTTTCTGGAGCATGTACGTCCAATTACGTACAAATTATGTACAAACAATTAGAATTACTAAGGTAATGTTTCGAAACAATGTCTGTGATGTGTAAGAAAACACAATTAGTTAGCCGCGTGGAAAGGCCACGTGGTTCGAGGCGCTATGTCACGGATTGCGCGACCACTCCCGCAGTAGGTTTGAGTCCTCCCTCGGGTATGGATGTGTGTGTTGTTCTTAGCATAAGTTAGTTTAGCTTAAGTAGTGTGTAAGTGTAGGGACCGATGACCTCAGCAGTTTGGTCCTTTAGGAATTCGCACATATTATCACAACTATAGTTCAATTCTTTTATCTTGGCGGCTCGCGCATGCCCGCCCAGACGCTGGAGATTGCTGCGTTGCCAGTTGCACACGACGCACGCGCCAATAGAAGCAGCGCCATAGTATAGCATAGTTCGCAAGCTTACGTGTAGGGGGGAGCGCGCAGTTCATGAAGTAAAGCCACCACGGCCGCATTAACCCTTTCGCTGCTACAAAGACGTGCTCCCTGCATTCCGCGCTGTGGGCGATTTTGTCACTGCACTGCTCGCCTGTGCAGACACATTGTGTTCCGACTGCTTTGACACTCTTTTATCATTCGATTCCACAAAAACTATTTGGCTCAAAAATTAGATTTTTACCTATCTTCTTGACTGATACCTTCTCCCCATAAATGACTTAATTTTGTTTCGATGTTCAACGCAGCTATTATGCAGCATTAAATATAGTAAACCTTTGCACGAAATTTTGAAGAGTTTGCAGAGGTAAAAGTCCATAGAGTATACAACTAAAATCGACCATACGGAAAGTATACGCTATGGACTTTTACCTCTGCAAACTCTTCAAAATTTCGTGCGATGGTTTACTACATTTAATGCTGCACATCAAAACAAAATTAAGTCATTTATGGGGGGAAGGTATCAGGCAAGAAGACGTGTAAAAATCAAATTTTTTGGCCTAATAGTTTTTGTGAAATCGAATGATAAGTGTGTCAAAGCAGTGGGAACACCATGTGTCTGCACAGGCGAGAAGTGCAGTGATGACAAAATCGCGCACAGCGCGGAATGCGGGGAGCACGTGTCTGCAGCAGCGAAAAAGTTAATGAAGAGGCAAAGTACTAGAAATTTCATTCAAACGAATAAAATTCGTGAAGTAAGGCACTCCAATATTGTTTTTAAATAAAGAAATTATTAAGCACTGCACAAGATTTGAACTCATAACCTTTCACTTAACAGCCCAACACCTTCATCGTTCCGCTACCTCAGCTCATCGAATATTGTAACTCCATAAGGACTCTAACACCTCACGGAACTACTTATAAACACTGTTGGTATGACTATGAATTACTCACGCTTCGTCGAAGTACAATAGGAAATAAACAATTACCGCTGTTCTTTATTGCGAAAAAGCAGTTCGTGAGATTGAAACAAACACCTTTCCTTGCTATCGCCTGAATTGGGAGTCTTATTGCTTGTTTGGTTTAATTAATTAATAGAATATGAAGCAATTGGTATAAAGAATGCTTTTTCCAAACTTTCTGTAAAAGAAAGTCTGCTATCAAGACATTGCTTTTGTTCTATTACTACACTCGTCCGTGCTCTGCACTGCTGTCGAGATCTGGCAACGTCGTTCTCTGTTCATTGGCTGACTGTGTTTTGTGACGTCAGATGCGCAGAACGAACCTAAACTCGGCCGCCAAGATATATGACGCGCACTTTAGTTACTTCAGACGTTCTTGGAGAAGATGGCTCTTTGTTCCGATTTACGTGGAACATGCGCACTGTACAACGTCTACACACAAGCCGCCCCGTTTGATCGCTCACAGACTTCTACATATCAGCTCTATGGTTCGTAGTATTTTCCTCGAAGTTGCGAAACCATCTCGCTACATGCTAGCACTAGATAGATATGAGATATAGATGTCCCAACTGTCAAAAGTGCGTATTACCCAGTGGGACATATGTATGAATTCAGTTCAATTTATTGCTAAGAATTTATGACCTGTTATCGTGAAACTCTAAACAGGTCATACATATTCGTTGATCATGGTTACAAAAAAATGGTTCAAATGGCTCTGAGGGCTATGGGACTTATCTTCTGAGGTCATCAGTCCCCTAGAACGTAGAACTACTTAAACCTAGCCAACCTAAGGACATCACACACATCCATGCCCGAGGCAGGATTCGAATCTCCGACCGTAGCGTCGGTCGCGCGGTTCCAGACTGTAGCGCCTAGTACCGCTCGGCGACCTCGGCCGGCGATCATGGTTTCACTCGTACAACATTTTGTATTAGGTATGTAATAGAAAACCATGTTAACAGATATGTATTCCATCAACCAAGAAATGGTTAGAACAATAACATTCCTTAACCGAATTGGTCTGGCCCGTGCCCCTACTTTTCGGGTAAGTTACAAGCCGACTTCGCTCCAGATCCAGGCGTCCAACATCGCCAGTTGCTCTGGTTGCAGCTCTTGAGGAAAAATGGCTGCCATTCCTCCAGACAGCCAGACACCGCATTGAAATTGTCTCCAGCAGAGTTCATGCTGTCATAGAGACGAAGGATGGACGAACTCCATATTAATGTTTACCAACAAATGTCCGGATACTTTTGATAAGATAGTGTATTTTAAGAATGTCACAAAATTAGCGTCAGACAGTTATTAAAAACACTGAGGTGAAGAAAATCATGAGATACCTCCTAATATCGTATCGCACCTCCTTTTTCGCGGCATAATGCAGCAGCTCAACGTGTCATGGACTCAACAAGTCGTTGGACGTCTCCTGGAGAAATGTGGAGCCATGCCGCCTCTATAGCCGTCCACAATTGTGAAAGTGTTTCCGGTGCAGAATTTTGTGCACGGACTGACCTCTCGAATATGTCCCATAAATGTCTGACGGGATTCATGTCTGGCCATTTCGATAGCCAAATCATTCCCCTGAATTGTCCAGAATGTTCTTCAAACCAATGGCGAACAACTGTGGCCGAGATGCATAGCACAATGTCATCCATAAAGATGAACTCCATAAACATCTGCAGATGGCCTCCAGGTAGCTGCTGACTGTAACCTGTTACAGTCAATGATCGGTTCAGTTGGACCAAATGGCCCAGTCAGTTCTATGTAAATACAGCCCACACCATTAGGTAACGACCACTAGCTTGCACAGTACCTCATTGACACCTTGGTTCCATGGCTTCGTGTGGTCTGCGTCACTCTCGAACCCTAACATCAGCTCTTACCTAGTGAAATCGGGACTGATCTGCCCAGCCCATGGTTTTCCAGTCATCTACGATCCAACCGATATGGTCACGAGCCCAGCAGAGTCGCTGCAGGGGATGTCGTGCTCTTAGCAAATGCACTCGCGTCGGTCGTTTGCTGCCATAGCCATTTAACGCCAAATCTCAAAAATGGTTCAAATGGCTCTGAGCACTATGGGACTTAACAGCTGTGGTCATCAGTCCCCTAGAACTTAGAACTACTTAAACCTAACTAACCTAAGGACATCACACACATCCACGCCCGAGGCAGGATTCGAACCTGCGACCGTAGCAGTCGCGCGGTTCCGGACTGCGCGCCTAGAACCGCGAGACCACCGCGGCCGGCCGCCAAATCTCGCGGCATTGTCCTAACAGATATTTCCGTTGTACGTCCAACATTGATTCCCGCTGCTATTTGACGCAGTATTGCTTCTCTGTTGGCAGTGACAACTCTACGAAACCGCCGCTGCTCTCGGTCGTTGGCCGTTGGCCACTGCGTTGTCCTTGGTGAGAGGTAATGCCTGAAGTTTGGTATTCTCGGCACGGTCTTGACATTATGTACGAGGGTAATCCCAAAAGTAAGGTCTAACACTTTTTATAAGTACATAGACCTGTTTATTTCTACAATCGTTTACATCAGTTTACAGCTTGAACATTTAGCTATTTTTCGACAGAATCACCATTTCTGTCGATGCATTTTTGTAGACGCTGTGGCAGTTTTTGTATGCCCATGTCATACCAGCTCGCCGCCATGCTGTTCAGAAAGCTATGAACCTCTTGTTTCACCTCATCGTCAGAGCTGAATCGCTGAGACCACTATTAACGCTGACATGTACTGTGAGACTCTGAAAAAACTCAAACGGGCAATTCAGAACCGGAGAAGAGGAATGTTGAACAAGGGCGTACACATTCTCCATGACAACGGTCGCCCACACATCGCTCGGCAAACCGTTGCCCTCCTGCAACAGTTTCAATGGAACATAATCATTCACCCACACTATAATGCTGACTTGCTGCCCAGTGACTATCATCTGTTCCCCAGGTTAAAAGAACATTTGGCAGGAAAGCGATTCAGCTCCGACGACGAGGTGAATGAAGAGGTTCGTAACTTTCTGAACAGCATGGCGGCGAGCTGGTATGACATGGGCATACAAAAACTGCTACAGCGTCTACAAAAATGCATCGACAGAAATGGTGATTATGTCGGAAAATAACTAAATATTCAAGCTGTAAACTGATGTAAACCATTGTAGAAATGCCGGCCGGTGTGGCCGAGCGGTTCTAGACGCTTCAGTCCGTAACCGCGCTGCTGCTACGGTCGCAAGTTCGAATCCTGCCTCGGGCATGTATGTGTGTGATGTCCTTAGGTTAGTTAGGTTTAAGTAGTTCTAAGTTATAGGGGACTGATGACCTCAGATGTTGAGTCCCATAGTGCTCAGAGCCATTTGAACCATTGTAGAAATAAAGAGGTCTATGTACTTATAAAAAAATAGGAGACCTTACTTTTGGGATTACCCTCGTATCTCAGAATACTGAATTCTCCAACGATGGAAATGGAATTCCCATGTGTGTAGCCCCAACTACCTTTCCGCGTTAAGACTCTGTTAATACCCGCTGTTCGGCCGTGATCATGTCGGAAACCAATTCACAAGAATGACCTGAGTACAAATGACAGCTCCGCCAATGCACTGCTCTTTTATACCCTGTGTACCTGACATACCGCCATCTGTATATGTGCATATCGCTGTCCCATGAGTTACGTCGCCTCACTGTAGAGTAGAGGGATCTTTATTTGACAGAGCTTAACGAGTAGCACAGGCGCTGTAGGACTCCATTACACGATTCTTTCAGCGTTCAGTGTCACCCTGCCATTCTGATTAGTAGCATGCGTGCCCCGTCCATTTCCGGAGTGAATACTTAGCCCGGCCGCTTAGCACCGGCTCCGGTAATGAGGCCGGGAGAGGCAGGATCGGTGGTTAATGGCGGCGGACAGCGCGGCCGGATGGGCAGGGCGGGTGATAATCAGCAGGAATGTGGCACCTCACCTCAGCTGGCAGTGAGTACGCGGCCGCACCCGCCGCCGACCGCCGGCCGAGGGCCTGGCCCATTCCCCTGATGCGACGCGACGGACGTAATGCGACGCCGTCCGCTAACCGCTGCGGCGCCAGGTACAGCGTAGACAAGCCCACGCCCTATCGCCTTGTCCATTGGGACGGTTTTCGAGTCGAAGTCCTGTCTCACGTGGACGAAGGTGGAGAAAAGAAACAGCTGGAATCACCGCACTCTGCGCCGATATTAAGAGAATTCGCAGAAATACAGGGTGGTTACGATTAAATTACTGGTAGAAGCCGACCTCGGGGAAGATCAGTGTGGATTCCGTAGAAATGTTGGAACACGTGAGACAATACTGACTTTACGACTTATCTTACAAGGAAACCTCAGTATCGCAACCCCTTCAGATTTAGTTATAAGTTGGCACAGTGGACAGGCCTTGAAAAACTGAACACAGATCGAGAAAACAAGAAGGAGTTGTGTGGAACTATGAAAAAAATAAGCAAAATATTCAAACTGAGTAGTCTATGTGCAACATAAGCAACATCGAGGAGAGTGTGGGCTTCGGAACGCCGTGGTCCCGTGGTTAGCGTGAGCAGCTGCGGGACGAGAGGTTCTTGGTTCAAATCTTCCCTCGAGTGGGAAGTTTAATTTTTTATATAATTAACTTCGCTCTCCAAAATTCCAGGACATGTTCAGATTTGCTTGGACATATGCAGGATTTGACAGTCTACGGACGGAAAAATTTGAAAACGTTAAAAACATATGTTTTGACAGAGCACAGGGAAAACTGTGCGACTGTGAAACTGTTGCATTCATTTGTTGCAGTTTATGTGACAAATTCTTATGTTTTCATCACTTTTTTGGGAGTGATTATCACATTCACAAGAAAACCTAAATCGGGCAAGGTAGAAGAATCTTTTTACCCATTCGCCAAGTGTACAAGTTAGGTGGGTCGACAACATATTCCTGTCATGTGACGCACATGCCGTCACCAGTGTCGTATAGAATACATCAGACGTCTTTTCCTGTGGAGGAATCGGTTGACCTATGACCTTGCGAACAAATGTTTTCGGTTCCCTTTGGAGAAGCACGTCCTTTCGTCTACTAATCGCACGGTTTTGCGGTGCGGTCGTAAAACACAGACACTTAACTTATTACAATGAACAGGGACGTCAATGAACGAACGGGCAGATCATAACTTTGCGAAAATAAAGAAAATGAACTTTTCACTGGAGGGAAGACTTGAACCAAGGACATCTCGCTCTGCAGCGGCTCACGCTAACCACGGGACCAGGGCGCTCCTGAGCCGACACTCTCCTTGATGTTGCCTATCTTCGCATGGACTACTCAGTTTGTATATTTTCTTATTTTCTTCGTAGTTCCACACAACTTCTTCCTGTTTTCTCGATTGATCTGTGTTCAGTTTTTCAAGGCCTATCCACTGTGCCAACTTATAACTAAATCTGAGGGGGGTACGATGGGGAGGTTCCGTTGTTAGAAGAAAGATTAAGGAAAGGCAAACCTACGTTTCTAGCATTTGTAGACTTAGAGAAAGCTTTTGACTATGTAGACTGGAATACTCTCTTTCAAATTCTAAAGGTGGCAGGGGTAAAATAAAATTCTCTAAAGGTGGCAGGGGTAAAATACAGGGAGCGAAAGGCTATTTACAATTTGTACAGAAACCAGATGGCAGTTATAAGAGTCGAGGGGCATGAAAGGGAAGTAGTGGTTGGGAAGGGAGTGAGACAGGGTTGTAGCCTCTCCCCGATGTTATTCAATCTGTATATTGAGCAAGCAGTAAAGGAAACAAAAGAAAAATTCGGAGTAGGAATTAAAATCCATGGAGAAGAAATAAAAACTTTGAGGTTCGCCGATGACATTGTAATTCTGTCAGAGACGGCAAAGGACTTGGAAGAGCAGTTGAACGGAATGGACAGTGTCTTGAAAAGAGGATATAAGATGAACATCAACAAAAGCAAAACGAGGATAATGGAATTTAGTCGAATTAAGTCGAGTGATGCTGAGGGAATTAGATAAGGAAATGAGACGCTTAAAGTAGTAAATGAGTTTTGCTATTGGGGAGCAAAATAACTGATGATGGTCGAAGTAGAGAGGACTTAAAATGTAGACTGGCAATGGCAAGGTAAGCGTTTCTGAAGAAGAGAAATTTGTTAACATCGAGTATAGATTTAAGTGTCAGGAAGTCGTTTCTGAAAGTATTTGTATGGAGTGTAGCCATTTATGGAAGTGAAACATGGACGATAAATAGTTTAGACAATAAGAGAATAGGAACTTCCGAAATGTGGTGCTACAGAAAAATGCTGAAGATTAGATGCGTAGATCATAGAACTAATGAGGAGGTATTGAATAGAATGGGGGAGAAGAGAAATTTGTGGCACAACTTGACTAGAAGAAGGGATCGCTTGGTAAGACATGTTCTGAGGCATCAACGGATCACCAATGTAGTATTAGACGGCAGCGTGGAGGGTAAAAATCGTAGAGGGAGACCAAGAGATGAATACACTAAGCAGATTCAGAAGGATGTAGGTTGCAGTAGGTACTGGGAGATGAAGAACCTTGCACAGGATAGAGTACCTTGGAGAGCTGCATCAAACCAGTCTCTTGACTGATGACCACAACAACAACAAATACAAGAAATTGTGATTTTCTGTCAATGACGTAACTACCTAGCTAGTCTTCTTTTTTAAAAGCTCTATTGCTGAATCCCACCACGTTCGTATTGAAACAACGATACATGTCACAAAACTACAACGATAATATTACATATTCTTGACATTCGCTGCCTGAAACGGAAGCAGCTCCTGGAGTACCATGTCAGCCAATTGTGGAAGCACGTTCCACACATGAATCTCCCGTGGAACTAGTGTTCGTCAGAGAACGAGTGTTCGTCAGAGACAAGAGTATCGTCATAGGTGCCCCAGGAACTGCGACAGGACGTTCTTGTTTTCTGTGTAAATATAGTCTGTCGGATAGGACGAGCAGCAGTCTGCGACTGATTGCTGATGGCGCTGTAGTTAACGGGGAGGTGTCGTCGATGCGAAAATGTAAGCTAATATAGTTGAACAGGAGAAACAATCCTGTAATGTTCGATTAAATGATTAGTGTTGTGCTGCGTGACACACTCAGATCTGTTAAATATCTAGGCGTAACATTGAAATGCAGTATAAAATGGAATGAGAACATAAGGTCGATTGTAGGGAAGACAGCTGGTAGACCTGGATTTATTGGGATAATTCTACGAAACAGTAGTTGGTCTATAAAGAAGACCGCTTATTACGTAGACTACATCTGCGACCCATTCTTGGGTGTGCTGGAGTATTTAGTGTCTATACCAGATCGACTTAAAGGAAAACATCAAAACAATTCAGAGGCGTGCTGCTAGATTTGTTACCGGTAGGCTCGATCACAGTATAATAGTGTTACGGAAAAACTCCGTCAACTCAGATGGGAATAGGAAGACAAAGTTTTTTTCGCGAAAAAGTTCTGAGAAAGCCTAGAGAACCCGCATTTGTGACAAATCTCAGAAAGACTTTACTGCCACAAACGTACAAATCGTGCAGGATTGAGATGATAGGGTAAGAAAAACCAGGGCTCGCACGGAGGCATGTAGGCAGTCGTGTTTCCTTCGCTCTCTTTGTGACTGGAACAGGAAAGGAAATGGCCAGCAGCGGTAAAAGGTACCCTCCGTCATGCACCGTAAGGTGGCTTGAAGTCGCGCGGGACTAGCCGAGCGGTCTCAGACGCTGCAGTCAGGGACTCTGCGGCTGGTAACGGCGGCGGAGGTTCGGGTCCTCCCTCCTTGGGATAATTTAGGTAAAATAGTGTGTAAGATTAGGGACTGATGACCTTAGCAGTTAAGTCCCATAAGATTGCACATACATTTGAACGTTTTTGTGGCTTGGAGAATATGTATCTAGATGTAGAGACATAGATACTTCTATACGAAGGTCTTCTGAGCAAAAAAAGGTAAGAATGCGCATATTTGTTAAACGTCACTACCCAAGAAAAAACAATGAAAAGAAAATCTCACAAAATTTCTGGTGCGTGTTTGTAATAAGATGTACAGCAAATGGTGATGCGTCTGTGTGTTCGGCTGACGCACTGGGTCCCAAGTGACTATTCTTAGACGCCATTAGCAAACTCGCGGAGCTCCTGGACGCCGAAGTAAAGTATTTATTGGCGCTGGTAAACGAATTTGAAGCGGATGACTTAATGCTCTTTCCATTTAGCTGCAACTTCACACGTGTCCATGTGATTGTTTGAGTCGTGTGCCTCATCACGACGCATTTTAATGTAGATTCATCGAACTGTGGCCGATCTGACCATTCTTTCGGCAGATATTGGCTCGAAGCCTTATTATTAAATTATCTGTCAGAATCACTCAGACTGCTGGAAAATGTATTTATGTCTTTGTACGATACAACTACTTATATTTGTCAAAATGTCAAATATTACAGTTAGACCTGCGTCTCCAGTGTAAAATATGAACGTCAATGCTACAAAGCGGGTCACTTCGAGTTAACTGAATGGAAGCACGTAGTTGGTGGTAGAAAATAGGTTAAAGCTGTGCATATTCGCTTCTGGAATTTTCAGATGTACGTAGAACCGTTAAAAATTTGTTGTAGTACCATATATTCAAATTACATGTACTTTTGCAAAACCACATTATTCTTGCTTAACGTTATTGTAGGATCACCACGAAGACACCATAAGCTGATTTCTGTGTACAAATTATTTTCGTCGGTAAAATTGTTACACTGAAACTGATTTTTTAATGTCTGCGTGCGGTTCGATTAGAGCTTACGTAGAATCTTAAGATTCCTCTACGTGCGGCTGAACTGCACCTATCCTTGATAACACACAACGATTTATCAACGTAGTACTTCAGCATCCAACATGTAACAGTTCCTAACGTTATCTTTCCTGCCTTGTAATCAAGGGCCAAGTGAAGCGTCGTAATAGGACAGTGTTAATGGCTTTCAACAGTGCTGATAATAATTTCTAACACGATGTCGTATGTTGTGACTGACGCCAACAGTAACCCTTCAATATGGCTTCGTGCAGTTGCTCTGTAGCGTTTGATTGTGAATATTCCTTTTAATACCACAGTGCAGTGGAGGCCTGCTTTTTCTAACAGTCCACTAGCGGTTAGGGCACTGGACTCCATTTTAAGAGTACAGGGATTTAAATCTCAGTCTGACGATTCAGTTTTTGATTTGCCGATGTTTCCCTTCATCATTTCGAGGCAAGCCGTGATGACCTTTGTCACGCTAAACTAGTGAAACGTACAGCAGAATAATGTGAATTGATACCATACAGGTGCGACGGGAGTTGAATGGGCGTAGCCAAATTAAATAAAAGAAAATAAAATAACTGATTCTCTGACACTAATTTTTTCCAAGATATTGGAGGCGGACTTCCATGGCAGTGGGTTATATTATTTGAAGAAATACAACAACCAGCCACTTTTATGCAGTTGAATCTCTGCCGGGGAACAGTACAGTAAAACTGTCCGTTAGTAAAGCCAGCTATTTCAGGAAGGAAGATGACAAAGTTTTTAGCTTAGAGTTTGCGGCGCGACTGTAATGCTTCCCACGGATGGAGAGAGTTGTCGAAGATCAGAAATCCTTGTGTAGGAGGTTATTTAATATTGCTATTTTTTATGGAGACAAAATGACAATGTTCTTTTTGTGGTGATTTTTCTGTGTTGTGCATAACTTTTCAGAGGAAATCTATGACCACAGTTGGAATTCGGGATAATTTATCTCTGGCAAGAAGTGTTGATAAGTGGCGGTAACAATTCGGAGACGAGTATTGGTATAAACAAGGTAGGCATTTCGCATGCAAAGAAAGGAATTATCCTCTTAATTGCAAGAATTTTCTTCGAGTGTGCTGATTATCAAGTTAACGTAAGCTGCGGCCCCGTCTCCGAGATAAATTAATGCAGTGGCCCAGCTGTCAATATTATCAGTCACCAATGCTTTGAAACAGGAAATAGTCTCATTTAGAATCACATGCTTGGAGGTATCTCTCTCTCTCTTTTATTGAACCAAAGCATTAGCTTAGTTCTCATAAGGCTTTATAGAACCGCCCTTGGAGTTACAGAAGGGCCTACCGCACCACTCACTTGACGTAATTTGGGAAACAATGGAAAAACGTGGATCTAACAGCCCCCTTAGAATTTTAACGTGCTTGCTAAAGCAATAAATAGTTTTACTATGGTCCACTCTTGCTCATTTTTCCACTGATATCTTGCTGTTTTAAGTGGAGCCCTATGAGACATGCAACCAGCACCGTCGGGCTCTGAGTAATTTTGCAATTACCTGTGATTTTCTGAAAGTTTCAGACGAGGCGTATGTGTAAACGAAGAGGCAAACTTGAGGACTCGATATTTCAACGTCATACTAAGCTGTATGGAATCGTGGTTAAGCACTGGCCTCGCATTTCCACCCACTGTACTGTCTCTAGATTTTGTTTTCCCTGGCTCCTCCAAACCTCGTCAGGTGGATGCCAGAGCGATTTCTTTGGAAAAGAGACGGGCCCTTTCACGGTGCCTCCATGTCGAGGATAGGCTTTTTGGAGCTGGGACGGTAAAACCTCTCTTCTCTTTTATAGCCACCTCAGTTTTTGAAGAAGAAAACAATCTTTTGCAACAAAAGTTGCACCGATTCCTCAGTTTTTGCGATACGTGAAGGACGAACCGTTTGAAACAATACAAATATCTTTGCTGGTGTTTTCCAATTTTTCAGATTCACAAAATGAGGCTCCATACGTTAGAGATTTAGCAGTTACTATCATTTTTAGCAACTCGAAATCTTTGTCACTTCACTCATTTAACTTGGGAGAGAAAATGCTGCATAAGACCAGTCTTCTAATAGCGTAGATTTTATTCTCTGTATTTTCACAATGTTTTGTTTAACAACTCCGTAACTGATGAATATTAATGATATTTATATAAAGTCACGTTGATTTTTCTCTTACCTTGAGTATGTTAGAGAATAACCTCAAATTTTGCGCTCAGACACTGTTGAAGTTTGCTATTTACTTATTACTTACAGATAAACATTTGGATATCTTTCCCACATTATTGATTAGAAATTATAATCGACTGCACAGAAACTTCACTGTCAAAAGAATTGACTAGTTTTTATATTCATGATGCTCACAGACTTACTATTTCTCTTCCATAAGACGTAACAAGTGACCAACATATTATACCAAATGTTTATCTTCTGCTCCAGCAATAACGATACTTGGAACCATTAGTTTTCCTATATTAAGATAATAATACCCTATCATACCATATACGCAGATGCATTGAGTTATTCTACTTTGTCTCTAGCGAAGATCGATGTCAGATCAACAGATTTTTATTGGAGAGCCAGTTCTAAAATGAGGACTGTACTAAAAGCTTCTAACAGCAGGTTATATCGAGTGCATTAACCATAGATTACAGATAATATAGACCACTCATGATGCCATTGCACTGAAACGGAACATGTCGTCTGATGGGTGGAATATGTCTGCAAGTACTGTTTAGAATAAATCTTTTTTTCCTCTGTTCTAACATTTTTGGTAAATGTTTATTACAACGGTAAAGTCTTGTACGGTGTTTGGATTGAGCAATAATTATTTGAAAGGTAGTAATATTTCATTTTACGGAGAAAATTGTTTTTAATATACAAATTTTTTGGCAAAAACTTTTTCAGAATCAAGTCGGTAGACTGTTATCGGAAGAAAACTGAAGCCATGTGCTGTGCCATCAGTTTTTTATTTTCCTCGGCATTTATACCCTAAGGACTATAAAAAAGAATGTACCAATTCGGAGAAATCCGCAAGAAGCGTCGTATGTGTCGGGAAACGAAGTATATTATGCGTTTTATTTGTACTTATATCAATTTGACTGTAAAAAGAGAATTATATGTAATTTACAATCGTTTAAACGCATAGTTTCATTGCATCTGAAACAACATTTCGCTGAAGCCTGTTTGGGTTTGCATAAAAATCTATGAACAACATTATGGATAGCGTTGCTGCTCATATTAGGGTCTACGGAACTGAAGAAATGGCATGGTATTACAGTTTGTAAGTATTTGCTTAATGTTATGCTTTATGGTACAAAACGTTAGATATGCATCGTGGTGGGACGAGTAACAATTTGGGGCATCACCCGGCAAGGGTTATATTACACTCAGTCTATCTGTAGCTTCTAGACTATTTCATTAGAATTTTCTATAGTACCGTAAAGTTGTTATCCGACAAAAGAAAACAGGGTGATGCAAAACTTTTTTCATGTGTGTGTAATTAATATTAAAAATCGGTATTTCAATCGTTAATGTTCACGTATTAATTTTATAATGACGCACACAAACTTAAGAAAAACACGGATTGTATGAGCGTATGTGGATACGTAGGTCTAATGAAAGTGTTCTTTTTACTTGTACATGTTGTGATATTAGTTCAGGCCATTTAGAGCATGATAAAGAACGCTGCTCATATTAGGGTCTACGGAACTGAAGAAATGGCATGGTATTACAGTTTGTAAGTATTTGCTTAATGTTATGCTTTATGGTACAAAACGTTAGATATGCATCGTGGTGGCACGAGTAACAATTTGGGGCATCACCCGGCAAGGGTTATATTACACTCAGTCTATCTGTAGCTTCTAGACTATTTCATTAGAATTTTCTGTAGTACCGTAAAGTTGTTATCCGACAAAAGAAAACAGACTAACAATATATCTGTGAAGTGGACGTTAGTATTAACAAAAACCAAGACATGGAATATTCAGTGGTGAATTTACGATGGCACACATTTATTCGATTGGTGGATCTGATATCGAAATTTAGAACCGCCACGGTGCAAACAGCCTCTGTTTGTCGTACGATGGCTAGACAAGACGGTACGGCTACGATTATGTCATTGTAAATTTTCTTTTACATTCGTTATGTCTTTATTGAAACTTATATGAACTTGGAGCAAATATGACTGTAATAATTTATAAAGTACTTTTATCCACAGACTTTAAAGTTGTTGATCCGTACGTTGGGAAACGCTCAGGGCATCATCCGGTAAGTGTTATATGACACTCCATATATCTATAGCTTCTAGCCTATTTCATTAAAATTTTATCTGTTATTGGTGACTGAAAATATCAATAAGTTTGGCCAATGTTTTGGCACCACGAGCTTGCATTGATTAACTAATCGTGGGATCGACAAAGGTAATCTCAGTTTTAATTGCAGTCAAACCAATAAGAAAGAGAACACGTAAACGAGATAAGACTTGCTGTTTCTTTGAATCCTGCAACAGCTTGGATCTAAAATAGCACATTGTACCCTCTTGAATGAAAAGTGGGAAATATAATAAGTACTTGTCTGTTATATTTTCCAGTTAATTAATGCCCATTTGGGAACGTATTTACACGAGAGCTCGTTGGCATTTGACGAAAAATAACAGTTTTACAGTAGTCCATTCTGCCCACTTGCATAGGGAAAGAAGTAAAAACGAAGAAATGCGTTGCTTCTACCGCACTGTACTCTATAAGGAATGTATTAACAGTAATAGCGATATTCAATTCCCCTCCTTCTCCTCCTCCTCCTCCCACCGCCGTCATGCCCCCCCCCCCCCCATTCCCCCGCCCCCCTCCCGCGGTTTTCCAAACAATGTAACGCTTTCGGATGAAACTGGTCGCGGGACGGATATTGACATACTTCCTATCCATTTCCTTTAGGCTTACTTGTGTCCCCGATGTACTAAATAATGATTAATGTTTCATTCTCAGATTTGAAATTAGTGGTAGCATCCCGTCGGAGTTCTCATAATTTCAGGATGGGGCTGCTCAGTTCCTTGTGAATACGCAATGAGTGATAAACATTGGAAGTGCATCTAAAGGAGAAATCATAAAATTACTATAAACAAAATAAATGTGAACTTACCTCGTATTTTGTAAATACGTTCCGCAATTTTTAACTCTAGATTCTCTCTACCGCTGGGAACATTGGTTCTACATTTAATAAATTTTTCACGTGAAACTCAACTAAGAACCATGGTTGTGTGACCTAGCAGAAAAAGACAGTTTTGGAGTATTATTTATATAGAGTATGTTATGCGTATACAGGGTATTTCAGTGATTCTGATATAGTCCTTCAAGGAAAGGCAAAAATATCTGTTTGAAGTGATATAACACACCGCCTATAATTTCTTTTTGCTAGGTCATGTGAAAAGTCTTTTGTATAAGGCTTCTGTCAGGGCTGAAGCCGATCACATAGCAAGAGTTCTTGCTGCCTGTAACACTGAACGAACAGTTCCTATGTTGTTAGAACGTTTAACGATAGGCTAACGCTAGGTGGACGGAACGCGACATTTAGGGCTACAATGAAGTGAGCATATGGCTGCATAAAAAATGTAACCATTCAATAAACAAATTTGCATAAGTTGATGTAATTAAAGAAAAGTAAGCGCTAGAACAGAAATCCGCAATATTAACGGAGGCAAAGAGATCTACACTCCACCAAACGGAGTAGAGAAAAAGCAACGTTTCAGAAAAAACACGTAACAACGAAAATGATGATTTAACACAATCATAAATATCATTCAGATTGACTAATTGTAACATTTCATTTGTTAAAGGCCCAGACTGATACTGTTTTAAATCATGTAGCCTTCGAACGACTATTTTAATTGTATTTTCTGAAAGTTATACTTTTTACATGACGCATCGTTGCATGTTTGGTGAAAACAAATGAAGAAGTTTATTTCTGTATGCTCACAGAAGTCCCAGTTATAATTTTTTTAAAATCAGTTCATCGAACGAAAATGACTATTTAAATAGAGAAGTTTAACAACGTTTGTTCTTCGCATTCACCATCCGCAAGTGGAGTAGGACAGGTGTGAAACATAACTTGTCTCCAAAGTATGAAATCGTTGACAGTGAAGCAAATACACACGTCGTGCGCCTGCAGAAATTTCCAAACACAAAAACCAAGTAGCTTATGTTAGCGAAAACTAAAACCCATAATTCTAAAAAATAATACTTACATATCTCGTATATCGCCTGAGGACGAGATACTGAAACGCGTTGCTATAAATTAAAAATCTTGTGATAGAACTTGTTACACTTTTTAACCTCAGCCGCAAAACAGGAAGTGCTTCCTGCACACACTAGGATTTCTTTTAAGGTGATGAAGTTTCATAAGATGAAAGTGGTTGATCACGGTTGTAATCTAATTACCAACCGTAACTTCCACGCGTCAGGTATAGTTTTGGAAATAAAAGAAAAAAGACCGAAACTCTTCGTTTTCGCTGAGTAGGCCTAAAATATTTTTAGATGCCTTGACATTGACTCAGACAAGAAAAGAGTTTCCTTAATTTTGCAACGTACTATAAAATAAAAAGACTAATTAATTGATTACAAACAATATTAATTAATGATGTGCCCTATCATTTTCCTCTTAGTTTGAATTCATATTTCCCAATTACCCATTTCATATTTTACAAAATTGTGAATTGTTACTATACTAATATTATTTATTTTCTTGTCTCGTGATTGCTGTTCGACCGGGTCAGTTTTGTGTGCTCCACACTAATTTAAACCGCCAGCTACTTACAACAAGAAACTTTACTTATTCGTTTAGTTCGATTTATTTAAAAAAACACCATTGCTTAAACAACTATCACCATATTTGCTGCTTTTTGGTCGTGACTGTTTATGAGAAGTACGTTGAATATTTAGTAAACAGTTACTACGTGTTTTTGATGATATTGTTTAATAATCCTAGCAACAAGCCTATCACCATTCACTAATATACATTCATTAAAATGCACGATTAATAATTATTTCACTAACTGAAATATTTGGAAGCGAGGAGAAAATCTGAGAGAAAATCGAATTACAATCGCAAAAGGCTGCTTAGTATCATCTTCATCTACGTCTACATCTACATGGATACTCTGCACATTCAAGTGCCTGGCAGAGGGTTCATCGAATCACCTTCACAATTCTCTATTATTCCAATCTCGTATAGCGTGCGGAAAGAACGAACACCTATATCTTTCCGTACGAACTCTGATTTCCCTTATTTTATTGTGGTGAACGTTTCTCCCTATGTAGGTCAGAGTCAATAAAATATTTTCGCATTCGGAGGAGAAAGTTCGTGATTGGAATTTTGTGAGAAAAACGCCTTTGTTTTAATAATGTCCAGCACAAATCCTGTTTTATTTCTGTGACATTCTCTCCCATATTTCTCGATAAGACAAAATATGCTGCCCTCCCTCGAAATTTCCTGATGTACTCCGTCAATCCTATCTGGTAAGGATCCCACACCGCGCAGCAGATTCTTAAAGAGGACGGACAAGCGTAGTATAGGCCGTCTCCTTAGTAAATCTGTTACATTTTCAAAGTGCCCTGACATTAAAACGCAGTCTTTGATTAGCCTTCTCCACAACAATTTCTCTGTGTTCCTTCCAATATACGTTGTTTGTAATTGTATTTCCTAGGTAATTAGTAGAATTCACGGCCTTTAGATTTGACTGATTTATCGTGTAACCGAAGTTTAACGGATTCCTTTTAGCAATCATGTGGATGACTTCACATGTTTCGTTATTTAGGAACAACTGCCAAATTTCGGACCATTCAGATATCTTTTCTAAATCGTTTTGCAATTTGTTTTGATCTTCTGATGACTTTATTAGTCGATAAACGACAGCGTCGTCTGCAAACAACCTAACACGGCTACTCAGATTGTCTCCCAAATCGTTTTTATAGATAAGGAACAGCAAAGGGCCTATAACACTACCTTGGCGAACGCCAGAAGTCACTTCTGTTTTACTCTATGACTTACCGTCAATTACTATGAACTGTGACCAATCTGACAGGAAGTCACAAATCCAGTCACATAACTGAGACGATATTGCATAAGCACGCAATTTCACTACAAGGTGCTTGTGTGATACAGTGTAAAAAGCCTTCCGGAAATCCAGAAATACGGAATCAATCTGAAATCCCTTGTCAATAACACTCAACACTTCATGCAAATAAAGAGCTAGTTGCGTTTCACAAGAACGATGGTTTTTAAATCCAAGTTGACTGTGTGTCAATAGACCGTTTTCTTCGAGGTAATTCATAATGTTCGAACACAATTTATGTTCCAAAACCCTGCTGCATATCGACGTTAATGATATGAGGTTGTAATTTTTTGGATTACTCCTACTACCTTTCTCGAATATTGGTGTGACCTGTGCAACTTTCCCGTCTTTGGGTGCGGATCTTTCGTCGAGCGAACGGTTGTATATGATTGTTAAGTATGGAGCTAATGTATCGGCATACTCTGAAAACTAATTGATATACAATCTGGGCCAGAAGACTTGCTTTTATTAAGTGATGTGGAGAATATAGACTATTGTAAGTAATGAAAAAATGTTTTATCAGGGCCTGCTGCAAAGTAATGCCTTCGAATCTTTCATCTGAAAACTGTTAAGGCTTTTGGAATAAAACCAATGTTATTAACTTTCTACATATTTATTCTTCTTCTACACATCTGCAGGCATCTACCTCTAGACGGCTCCCAATTGTGGCTTGTCACAAGGCGGTATGGTACGTAACAACGTGCTGTAATCGAGTTTCGAATTCTACGAGTTGGTCCACACATGGAGCGTGACAGTGCCAAACCACACAAGAGAGCTGCGACATCTGCAACAATCTGACGCCTTGGATTCACTGTCATCGATTATCCTCCGCAGTATCGCTACTTGGCCCCATCCGAGTGTTATCTGTCTCCAAAACGTAAAGAACGCTTTCGAGGGACTCACTTTGATAGTTATAAAGCGGTGCTAGCAGAAGTGAGGTAGTGGCTCCTTGAACAAAGTCGAATATCCTACAGGGACTGTGTCAACAAACTGGTCTCCCCAGGGTGCCTATGTTAAACACACTAATATTTGTAAAAATTGGAACACTCAGAAGCGATGGTATACAACACGCCACGATAAGAGGCCGTGTAGAACAGCGGTACTATAGTAAGTGATTTAAGCGGCATGCACGGAGGCCCAATAGCGCCCTCTACTGTGTGACCAGACTGATCGGTGTTACGCAACGCTCAGTGCGTGCGGAGCCGTCATACGAATTCCAAACGTGTAAAAAATTTCCACTATGCCTCGCCGACGTCACAGGGTGGAACATCGGCCCGTGAGCGCATTCGAATAGGGCAGATGATTGGTCTCCGGGTAGCGCGTCTGTCGTTCCGTGGCATAGCGGGTCGTACAGGACACGCTACTTCAGAAGTGAGGCGTATGTGGAACCACTATGAATACGAGGGGCGTATGCAGCGCCGACAGGCTACTGGACGACACAGCGCGAGATGACAGCCGTCTTGTCCGCTCGGCTGTAGCGGACAGAACAGCTTCGTCCAGTCTTGGCGTGGCGTCGGAGCACTGCAACGGGTGTTGACACGTCTACTTCGACGGTTCGATGCCGTCTTCTGCAGGCTGGACTGGTAGCACGCATGCCATTGCATCGGTTTCCATCGACCTAGGGTTTCCAACGTTAACTGGAGCTAAAACAGGACAATTCAGAAACATACTCATTCATTCATGCATTTCGTATAGGACATCTTTGGACCACGTTATTTCAACTGTCTTGGTTTACGTGTTCTGTTGTTTGCCAATGCTCCCCCATTCGTTTTCGGTGTTGCTCCTTCCTCTCCTGGGTCCAAGCCTTTCCCGTTTTTAGTTCTGGATTTTCTTGGAAACCCTGCCACGCCATAAGTTTCTCCTTGAGTGGGACACGCTCCGAGATGTCATCATGGGTGATCCCCCTATCTTTAAGATCTTTCTCCACCTCAGTGAACCAGGCCCATTTTGTTGTCTTCTCGTGAAAGTAGGTGATCATACGATTGGTGAGTGAGTCTTCCAGGGCCTATTCGAGTCATATGTCCATAAAACATAATCCTTCTTTTCCGGATGATATTGGTTGTCTTCTCTATGTGGGAATACAGTTTATGATGTCTTCTATATTCCCCATTCTCTTTGATGGGACCTAAGATCTCTTTCAATATCTTCCTTTCCTTGGTCTCCGGTTTTTCAGTTAGGCCTTTTTTGTTCATTACTAAGCATTCCGAAGCGTACAAGACCTTCGGATGGATGACACTGCAGTAATGCCTTAACTTTGCATTGAACGTGCTGTAATCGATTTTCGAATTTTATGAAAATATATTATTGCTATTATTATTATTATTATTAATATTATTATCAATTACAACACATTACACAATAATACATTATACCTGCTACAACAGGAAGCACGCACAATACTCACTGTCAATACTGCAAATCAAGTCGTTTCTGCGAGCCTCTAGTTCCTTTGCTAATTAGATTCTGAAGTTATACATCTTTTTTGACTTCAGAGCTTTAACAAGGTTTTTCCCGTTGTCGGATTTGACAGATTTAGCAAATTCAGCACATTTTATACGGTAACTATAATTCACAAATACTTCGGCTTTCACCATTTCCACTTTCAGTCTGTTTCTTTCATTGCTCCAGATATTTAGCATCACACTGAAAATCCACCCTCCATATCCGTTGGACGGTTGTACTGTTAGCACATGTTGAACAACTTTCAGAAAATTATGTTCTTTGCATCTCTTAAAACATGTCACCCATTTGTCTGAAATGTTTGAGTCTGGTAAGTCCTTAATGAATAGCAAGACGTCATTCAGTGCACATATTTCAGAAAACAGTTCGTCACCGTTTATGTTTATGTTGAAATAATCTATAAGTTTCATTATGTTCTCCATTTTAAGTGGCTTTTCAAGAGTTAACTAAGAGCTAAGCTTCAAAATTGAATCTTCACTGAAGTCAAACCATTTTCCTAGATATTCCAGAATCCTAGTATAGACTTGCAGAGTTTCTCTGACAAATTTTGCTTGTTCACATTGCGGACATTTTTCAGCTCTTGTAACACCCTGAATTCGAAGAAATTGTTCCTTTGTCTATTAATAATTTCTGTACGCAACTTCAGGAATACAGAAATACTTCAGTTATCTCTATATAATCACTTTCCACGTGTTTTAGGGTTGCATTAAATAAATGCATTATATTGTGGACAATATAAATGTAAATCTCTGGGAGTGTTACTTCATCGTCCACTTCACAGTATTTTCCATTGACTATGAATGTCCAAATGAGTTTAGTAGTATTGTCTTCACTCTGGCTTAGAAAACAGGACAGCAGTGGTAGTTCTGCAGAAATCTGCCTACAGCAGGAAAAAGAGTCAAAAAGCGTGTAGGAACATGCCGGAGTAATGTGGGGAACTCTGACTACAGAAACTCAAAAAAACTCTTCGGCTCACTCACCTCCTTCGTGCTTGAAAAAAACTCATTATATACTTTAACCACTAACGATTCAACATCGTATTCAGCATCATATGACAGTAGTTTTAGTCGATATTTTGCAGTCTTGTGCATTATATGCATGTGACGATATCCTGAAATAAGATGTGGTGCTTCAAATATTTTTTTCAACTCGTCAAAAACAGATTGGTTTTTCCCGTAATTTCCGGAATAGTTGTCCGCACCATAAACAACTAGTTGCGATCCTGAAAGATCAGTCTTAATGCTACTCTCTTGAAGCTTCTTGGCTATAGAAGATGATGTTTCGTCAACGTTTTCGTAAAAGTCTGTAACAGTTGAAGTCGTTCCCATTTCTTGGTCAAGTACCGGATAGCAACTGGAAATAATTTCATTTTTTTTTTATTTGAAGCATCACACGCAATCGAGAATGGAGTTGTACCAACTTTTTTTAGGAGTTTGTTGCAGGGAACTATCATCCACACTTCACTGTGGATGGACTAAGGCTGAAGCTATAGTAAAGAATGTACTGGCTCCACATTCTCTACTATAGAAGCTATAGTAAAGAATGTACTGGCTCCATATTCTCTACTATAGCTTCGGCTTTAGCCCGTCCACATTGAATTTTGGATAATAGTTTCGAATCTTGAAACAAAAAGTGACATAGGAGAGCATTTCCACAGTCTTGTGAAGGGTAACTGTGATTGTGATGATGTTTCACTCCATGATAGTGAGTAGTTCCTGCTTGCAGCAAATATCTTTGAACAGTGGAATTTCTTAACACATCAATATGATTCTCGGTGCTGGCATGATACTTAACCGCTGTCTCTGAGTCGTATTTCACTGTAAAACTTACATGACATGTTTTAAAATCTCCGGTATATTCATCTTGTTCCGAAAGCCACACCGAAAAATCTGTTTCTTGAAGCCATTTGTCATTGAAATGACACCGATGGCGCTGTTTTTTAGCCTGCTGCAGTTGAGAAGCTGTGCAGACCGAAGCACTGCCCCTGCTGCAGGCCGTTCCACGCGACAACTTCGGCAAGACAACCCCCGACCATATACGTCGATGAAGTGCAAGCCTTCTTCGAAGAACGACGGGTTCCACTGCTTCCGTGGCTCGCCCGTTCGCCTGACGTCGCCCATCGAACATGTATGGGTTACGGTCGGTCGGCAACTTGTTAGTTCAGGTCTGTTGTCAGCCATACTTGATGTTTTGTGACGCACCTACAAACCGTGTGACAGGATATTTTCCAGCAGAATATTCAGGCGCTTTTTGATTCCATGCCACGGCGTCTAGCGGCTCTATTTGCAGCACTTGGGCCGCGCGGGATTAGCCGAGTGGTCTTAGGCGCTGCAGTCATGGGCTGTGCGGCTGGCCCCGGTGGAGGTTCGAGTCCTCCATCGGGCATGGATGTCTGTGTTTGTCCTTGAACTTCTTTTTTTTTGCAGAGCTTGGTGGCGCTACTTCGTACAGAATTCCGATAGTCACAATGCATGTACACTCTTTGACATAAAACTTGACCGGCGGCCGGCCGCTTCAGAGGCTAAGTCCGCGCCGATCGCGACATGGGACAATAAAACTGGCCAACTCGCTAATTCTCTAAGTCCGGTCATCTGCACAATCTGGCAACACTGCAGACTGCGGCACTTCCTGGAGGAAAACTTGTCCCATGATGGAGAAACTATAGGCTGATTGCACCTGTGGTCTAGCGGTAGCGTGCGTTGTTTCTGTTCATAATGTCAGTGGATCGAGAGCAGCTGGCATAAAATATTTTTATAGCCTCTTCTGCCTGAATACTGAACACGTGAATGTAATAGTAGCGCAGATTCAATCTATTTCGCTTTCTGACACACCGATATCAAAATTTTGTCCAGTAACCATTTTGCGGCAGATTTCCTGCAGACTGTCCTCCTCTGGACGCCGTAATCGGCAAAGCTCCGGGATCCATTTGCTGGCTACTGGCAGCGGCCGTGACGACAGCAGCGGCGCTGCACTCCCCCGTTCTTTATCGAAAGCGCCTGCTACCGCTCATCGCTTTTGATGATTTAAAACGCTTTATTATTAAATGTTGCTCCACAGAAAATTTCTACGATTTCCATTCACGCTCAAAAGCAACGGAGACAGACGCCCTGATTAGTAGGCGGGTATTATATTACATTAATCGGCAAGAGCTGAGTATGGCCCGAAATTAATTTTATAGACTAGGACGAAATTAAACCACCTCACTACATTCGATGAATTTATAAATGCTTCATACCTCGTTTCTTTTCCTTTCAAACTCAATTATTTGTGCAACTTTTGGTCAATGTTTGGATGTTTTCGTCAAGCCAGAGTGAGCGTCTGTGGTGTAAAGTGTATTACAGTTCTTGTTTCATTTCTTATGGTAAGTCTATGCGATAAACTGTGTGAATACCTTGCAATGCATGCTCTGTAGCAGTGCAGGAACACTGCACATTTGGAGTTCCATGTATGGGTTCATGAAGTATTTATTGTTGATCGGAAGTGATAGTTAAGGTCATCAGATTTAAACCAGAAAAATTTGTCGTTTTGAAGGTTTCAGAGAACGGAAAGGAATTGCTAACGCCGGTGTTAGAAAACGTCTACAGTTAAATGCTATTGCAAAAATTTAGAAGAAGGGAACTATATTAATGAACATGTGCACTTCATAAACAACCTTCTGACATGTTAGACCTATATGACGAACAAAGCTCAAATTTATATCGTTGAAAGTCGGTTTGAATCTTTTCAGGACCTATTTTACAGTGAAGCACCTTGGAATTTGCAAAGCAGAAGTCCGTGATATTAGCTTAATTTACTAAGTCGAAATCGGACGAAGGTTCATGTTTAAAGGCATTCTTCAGATTTCGCATAAGAAATTTTTACTAGCAGTTTGCAACTCCATTAATTAAAATGGAAAGTAAAAGGTTGTAGTCAGCGGCTTCTACCGTGATTCGAACTGCTATCTCTTATAGTACAAGCACTGCAAAGCACAAGGGAACCTCTGAACTAACGACACACTGGCGGCCAGAGGCGGACTATAGTCACTGCGATGTTGCCTGAGCCTCAAAACGCAACCTTAAACACACAGAGGAGGTGGAGATTACTGTTTTAACGTCCCGTCGACAACGATGTCATTAGAGACGGAGCACAAGCTCGGATTAGGGAAGAATGGGGAAGGAAATCGGCCGTGCCCTTCCTAAGGAACCATCCCGGCATTTGCCTGAAGCGATTTAGGGAAATCATTGAAAACCTAAATCAGGATGGCCGGGTGCGGGATTGCACCGTCGTCCTCCCGAATGCACACACAAACAGGTGTTACTTATGTGAAGAACGCCGTTCTTGGAGTCCAGAAATTAAATATACTTTCTAATTGTGTCATCTTGCAGTGGATTATATCGTACGAGTCTTCGATGTGGGAAACGAATGTCAAGTGAATTTAGCGAGGTAACGCCGACCTACACCCGGAAGTAAATGCACTATCAGAGTGTTGACAAATACTTGCTACGATGCTGCCATTTCTCGGCTCTCTGACGAGGCAGCTCTTCAGCGAAATGCTTGCCGTGATTCTCCGATACTTCTTCAGAGTGGAGACGCGCGCGCACGTTTGGTTTTTATGCGGCGTTCTCCCCTGATGGTTTCTGACGTCGCCTTGTGGGCTATGGATACATATGAGACACTCAATTATCATTAATCCAGAATGATACAAGTTTCAGCTTCCGGCGTGGAAGAAGGCTGTTGACGCCGACATTATATCATTTCAACGTAGGGAAAGCAAAACGGATCATTCAATGTTTCTCATTCAACATAAAGCATGTGAGATAAATTTCCGTAACGTTCATAATCATCTAAAAACACAAACGAAGTAAAAATACACCGGAAGCTTATTCGAATTGAATATAATGTAAGATACCAAACGCTTTGCACCTCGATGTCGAATTTGTCCACTTGCAATCTTTTGCAGCATACACATAGAATGTCATGATTACCACGAGAATGAAGAAATATGTTGGTAAGGATGGAAGCAAGAAAGGACGCAGTCAACAAATATTCTATTCCTCATGGCATACATTTCATTTGACACGTAAGAAGAGGTAAAGCGGGAATTTACTTTCGTTAACACGAAAGACATGCCGCACATATTGATAACGAGGAAGTCTGCGTCTTCATACGTTTCCTTAGCAAATATCTACTTTAAATTGCATAACGCAAACATTTTTAACAGACACGAATTCCTACCCAGCATCTATTGTCCCTGTTAACGAACGACGAGAGATGTTAAATATTGCTTCTTCACAAGTAACTTACTTGAAATGCCGTGAGATAAAGCTGTGTGTTGGACACGGATTCGAACCCGGAACCTAATCGGATTGCTATCGAAGCACAGTCAAATGTGACATATCGGAATTTTGCGGCAGTAGCTAGATGTTTTAACTGAAATGACGAGACGAAACATTAATTTTTTCCTTCCCAGGACTCCAACCTGGCACCTATCGCTGTTATATTCTAGAGAAAACGAACGTTAAATATGGGTTTGTTGCACCAGCAGTGACATGTGAACATGTTTGAACTGAAATAACATGACGAAGAGTTCAGCGCTCACTGGGAATAGAGCCCCACACATATCGTTGTTGACTACACACAAAGAGAAGTCAGCTACCGAATTTTTCTCCACCAGCTGCTCAGAATAGCATCTTGAACTTACAGTCATCTCGCAAATAGTTCTGTGTCTCACTGGCAGTTAAAAACGTCAGATATCGTTAGTGTTGACAGCGAATGAAAATACATTAAAAATCAAAATTATTATCCACCAGCAGATAGGTGTTCTCATGATAGAGCTTGATAATACATAATTAAATCTTTAGTGCCGGGCCAGGATTCGATCCCATTCACGCGTAATATGTGAAGGTGTTGAGGAATCTGCAGTTTTGGACAAACAACAAATTGTAGCCGAGCTGTATTGCCACGAAGGGATCAAATTCCGCGTTAAGGGCGGTCTGAGTTGCATTCCCAGTTCAGAACCAATTTTATCGACATACAGAAGCTCAAATAAAAGATGGAATAAGTGTCCTGTGACCATACATAGCGTTTGTGTCGTCACTTGAAATAAATAACTAGTATAAGAAAGGTTACTGGTGATAGAGTTTCTACATGTCGCCACTCCAGATTTTATTGTGGTTCAACCTACCGTCTACTTGGTAAAGAAGGAATATCATCTTTAATGTGAATTTTCAGACCACGCAGCCATTATATCTCCTTCACTTGGTGTAGCCAGGAGAGAATGGAATCTGTCTCTCCCTATCTAAAATCATTGACAGAAGTGGGAATCGAACCCAGACCATAGGTATAACAAACTACCATCCGTCCAACAGACCACGAAATCCCCTTCTCTGCGAGTCATTTTTCTATCGTAACGCAGTTGCGCCACACTGGATGAGAATTCTGACACACAGGCTCCCTGTAGTAATTTGCAGCATGTTCAGTAAATTCATTTACCTGGTTGACCGAATCACCATGAACTAGCTGCCTCGGCTACCCAGTGCATACATTCGACTATTTTGCAATCACAGAAATAAAATCACGTAACTGCCACCTACACACAACTGCCAACAGTGTAGGATGCAGAAGTTTAAATAGGAAGTGTTCCTTTCCACTTGAGCTATTCTATTGCGCTATCTGTTACTAGAAAACGTCGCTCAGTCCAAAAGAAAAGCTGTAACTGTTTGTCTCTCAGAAGTCAAGACCTGGCCATATGCATAATCTCACAGTGCTGTGGAATCCAAAAGTTCTGGAGGAATAGTTGCCGAGCTCTGGAGCTGTTGTAGCTACGTGTCAGCTTGTAGCATAGATAAGATGTCGCGAGTTCGAATACATTCAGTGCCACATTTAATAAAACGCAATTCTGCTCTCTGCTGAAGTTATCAATCTAATGGAACTTTGAACTTAATTCCCTTCACTTCTCAACCCAAAGTAGTCGCATGTGGAAAAAGGACTAACTACTGTGACATTTTGTTCTGTTCAGGTTTAATAGACAGCAGGCAGCAGATGCATCTCGAAGATGTGTAGGGAGAGCGCATCGTGCCATAATATGTCAGAAAAGTATTTTCTACATTAGCTGTCGTGTGGTAGTGATATTTTATTCTTCTTCAAACTTTGACAGCTTTAACTCAGAACAAGTTTTCTACATGCATGTAATCAATAAACTGCATGTGCATTGTCAGACTGTCATAGGTAACATCAGAGAATTCGCATATATCGTTGATGATTAATTTCTCTCTCATGTTTACTATTGTTTTAACAACACTATAGGAAACCTTACGAAAATTGTGCACTGTATTATAAGAAATGAAATAAAACTAACCATGATAACCTTACGACGAAAGTATCTGTACACAAGCATGCCTATATCGACACGAATTAGTAAAATACTACTCACTTAGATTTTGATTGGGTCTGTGTTTAATTGGTATGCTGTGTCATACTCAAGAGGTATGCAAATGTGGCATTTCATAAATATAGTTACGTATTCCTAGAAACCCAAAATTCGCTTTTCAGCAGCGGAAAGAGGCGTTACCTGTTGTGCAGCATTGTAAGTTTTTCAACGTTGCACTATGAGCTGAAAGCGTTTTCTTGCGATTTCCTTATTGATGTTTGATCTGACTGCTTGTAGCTCTTTCACAGAAGGGATAAAAACGTTACAGCCAGTGAGACTGGAACTGCGAACCGTAACAGACGCTGTTTCACAGGTCAGCACGTTACCACAGAGCTGGCGAGGAGGTATGGGTCTCAGATTCCTATTTCGAGGGCAATAGGAACTAGAACTCGTAAACCGCTATTTAAAGGTCGAGATTAGTTGCGATTTCCACCTGCAACGACTTTCCTGGGCTGAAAACCGTAAATTTTCAATCTTTTGTTACCCTTCAAGCGATAATAACTCAGATTATTCAATGGAAATGACAGGTAAAATCAAGTGAACTTTGAGGCTTAATTCCGTGCACACCAGGAAGTAACTCGTCGATCACAGAGTTGCCAAACATACGTTGCCTTGTTGCCAAATCTCAGTTACAGTACCAGCAGGAAGAAGACGAACCGATGTGAACCTACAGCGGTCTGGGAAGTGACCATAGCTGGTGTCTCCAAGTCGCGGCTGCTACGGCCTGGAATACGTAATGCGTCTGATTCGCTTTCTGTAACTAGGTTTAGGGACTGGAGCGTAGTTACTAATAATACTCAGAACTGACTGCAAACTGAGCATCATAAATCAGTAACTCTCATTGTTGTTTTTATATTTCTTTCGTAAGTGTACTCAAAACTAAGAAAGTCATTCACAGGCGTTTTCGTGCCTCGCCGATAGTCGAGCACAACAAATAAATAATAAAAAAAAAGAATGTGTGTGTGTGTGTGTGTGCGTGTGTGTGCGTGTGTGTGTGTGTGTGTGTGTGTGTGTGTGTGTGAGAGAGAGAGAGAGAGAGAGAGAGAGAGAGAGGGAGGGAAATAAAAAGCAATGAGAGAGAGTGTAAAAAATTGTTGTAAAGAAATTGAATCATGGTATTTAAAGATCTTTTTCGTTAAAATGACACGTTCCACATCATTACGAAATGTCGTATTCATGATCTATTGAACAAGAGGTAATCTAATGTAATCTAATCTAATCTAATCTAATCACATCATATTGATGGTTAGCCATGAAGAGTCATGAATTACCGAAAGTTTTGCCAATACCAGTAACCAAATCTAAACTTGAAAATAAAAGACGACAATTTTTGTAATAAACCGTGACTCCTATCAAGACCCTTTCGTCCTTGTTATCTAACCACGAAAGATGTCTGGTATACCTCCATTCTGAAGTAACAAAGTGTGCATGCATTTAAAGATGAAGTGCATGATGTGAAGTTCTGTGACGGAGATACGAACCCAACACGTAATCCGATTGTTAACTAAGAAAAATCAAATGTTACGTCTCGGCTTTTCTTACGAGCCGCTAGGTGTCTGAATCTAAAATAAGGATACAAACTTTTGTGCCTAAGCGACAATCGAACTCCACACCTATCGTGCATCCACGAATATAGCGTAAGTATCAGTTGCTTACTCATGAACAGTAAGATGTGTGCGTGTTTGACCAGAAATAACGACACCTGTTGCGATTGTTGGCAACACATGAACAGACATTGAAATTGCGCGTTAATTTTCACTAGCAGGTCGGTGTGCACTTGTAAAGCTAGAAATGAAATTATGAATATTTTTGTACTGGATCAGGTTTCAGACCCACATACTTACCTTTGGAGGAGACCTAGAGAAGATTGCAGTCTTGGGAAAAGGAACGAAATGACTGAACTATACTGTTCCGAGAGATTCAGATCCTCGAAAGAGGAGATACGAATTCGAATCACAGTCCAGCACCAAATTTTTAAACGTCTCTAGTTCAATCAAGTACAAGTAAAATAAGAGCCCTGTCCCTTTAAATGGCTATCGGTTCATCAAATAAAATAAAATTTGCTAATGTAAGTAAGCTTACTGGCGACTGTATTTCTGTTTACCATGATTTCCGCTGTGTCATTTCCCAACGTAAACCGACTCCGCCCAGTCGGTAATGAAGGAACGTGATGTTTAAGGCGGATTCTGGATTATAACGTCTTTCTCTTGAGGTTACCAGAGGTAAAATAAATATGTTTGTGCCTCTTAAAAGTAAATGCCTGAACCCACGCATTGCACCTGTGATAGCTCGTTCCACCAGACCATTGTGGTCACATTACCCAGCCCCAGGAGTGTGCTGTAACGGATGATGTGCTTAGCTTACAAAATTAGTCACGGTGGAAAAAATGCGAGTCTATTAAATGGTCAAGTAGAAGCAAGCCTCTGACGCAGAGATTATGCTATTCTCATGTCAGCAGGATGTAAAGACTCTTCTAGGCATCATAGGCAGGATGTGAAGCCATTTTGATTTTTCACAAATTCAGCAAATTTCTTAGTTCGCGAAAATCCACTGTGAAGTGTGAAGTTGCCGGATAATTCGATTATTACTGTTATTATTAATATCATTTTAATTATACCGCTGCTGGAACTCAAGTGCTTGAACATCATTTAATGCCTTTTGGTCACTATAGAAGTAGTTTCCCATGAACAGTTTCTTTCCCTGTCTACGGAATCCTTTTCATGTTAATATCAAACACCAGCAATTAGTCGTAGATTACATTAAAACTAAAGTAATTGACGAAGACGTTACGTGGTAACAAAATCGCACTGCCTTTCTTCATTTACTTTCGCCTAGAAATGGCTATCGAGTTCTGACAAACCAAAAGGCAAGTGATCTTACTGCCTTCCGATATACGTTGCTGTTAGTTCTTCCACATGATGTGGTCGACATGACCTGTTTCAAGTAGTGTATGACAGACAGTGTTTTAGAAAATCTATTGTTTCCCTTTGCAATAAACAGAAGTATTTTCATTCTAAGCTGTCCAAGTACAAAATTTTCGCAATATTAGTTCAAATTTAATATTCGCTTCTATAATGTAGGAAAGTATTTCGCAGTCGCAAACTCGCATCCGAAACGTTGACCTTACACTTAGTCGCTGACCATAAAGTCTAGCTCAGAGTGACACCAGTTTAAATAACCTAATGTAGCGAAGACTGTTTGCCAGTGCTCTTTCTCACCGGAAAATACGCAATTCACTCATTTGGCTCCATAACTACACTGTAACAGTAATTTCTGTGTGAAATTTGTCAGTAAGCTTTCGACTTCCAACCGGCAAAATACGGAAGAGTACGGCCGGTAAACAATTCACAAACCACGATTTAGTGCCGATAAGACGATTTCTTTAAACATTGTCGGAGCTGAGGGAATTTAGTTTCTGCTTAAATTGTCTTAAGCAGCAACGTTCACAGATATCTCAAATAGGAAAAAGCTGAATATCCAGGTACGAAAGTTGTAAAACAAACTTCCCACAGTTTGTGTCAGGTTGATCTTTTCGTCTGATAACACTGCTTAAGTATTCTGTCTAAGAGGTATCACAAGTAGTATCCCTGTAGCTGTGGGAATCATTGGTTGAAAACGAGTTTAACACCAATGGGTACAGGGCTGCTAAATTTTCAAAATTATTATCAACCTAAGTCTGAGTCCATCCACAAACTGAGGCGCATTTATAATATTGAAGCTAGACTGTGTATCCTTGTCTTTCTTGAGTGGTCATTGGAAGGCGTTTACACAGACGTATACAATACTATGAATACTTCGAACGGTATGGTTAACGTTGCTCTCTTAAAAAATACATTTTGTTTTAAATTCTTCTGGGTCTTAAGCGTACAATATGTGTTGTAGATACAGTCTCAGACCAAAAAATTGACCGCCGAGTCGTTCACGTAAGGTGGACAATACAGTCATGCTCCTCTCAGAATTCTATGTCTGGCAATATGCTCGATCTGGCAACATGTAGACTGCGGCACTTCCCAGAGGAAGTCTTGACTCCAGTCTTAGTACATTACTCTTGACTATGACCGTAGTCGTGAGGTAAAACGCGAGACCAGCTAATATGATATTGTAGATTCGCTTGTATTACACTCATAGCTTCAGCACCGAGAGGAAAGGGGCGATAAAAATTTTGTCGATATGTGCTTTCGGTCGCCAGACGTCATATTAGCTGGTCTCGCGTTTTACCTCAAGACTACGGTCGTGTTCCAGCAGCGGTATGAATAAAATGATATTAATAATAACAGTAATAATCGAATTATCCGGCAACTTCACACTTCACAGTGGATTTTCTAGAACTACGAAATTTGCTGAATTTGTGAAAAATCAAAATGGCTTCACATCCTGCCTATGATGCCTAGAAGAGTCTTTACATCCTGCTGACATGAGAATAGCATAATCTCTGCGTCAGAAGCTTGCTTCTACTTGACCATTTAATAGACTCGCATTTTTTCCACCGTGACTAATTTCGTAAGCTAAGCACATCATCCGTTACAGCACACTCCTGGGGCTGGGTAATGTGACCACAATGGTCTGGTGGAACGAGCTATCACAGGTGCAATGCGTGGGTTCAGGCATTTACTTTTAAGAGGCACAAACATATTTATTTTACCTCTGGTAACCTCAAGAGAAAGACGTTATAATCCAGAATCCGCCTTAAACATCACGTTCCTTCATTACCGACTGGGCAGAGCCGGTTTACGTTGGGAAATGACACAGCGGAAATCATGGTAAACAGAAATACAGTCGCCAGTAAGCTTACTTACATTAGCAAATTTTATTTTATTTGATGAACCGATAGCCATTTAAAGGGACAGGGCTCTTATTTTACTTGTACTTGATTGAACTGGAGACGTTTAATAATTTGGTGCTGGACTGTGATTCGAATTCGTATCTCCTCTTTCGAGGATCTGAATCTCTCGGAACAGTATAGTTCAGTCATTTCATTCCTTTTCCCAAGACTGCAATCTTCTCTAGGTCTCCAAAGGTAAGTATGTGGGTCTGAAACCTGATCCAGTACAAAAATATTCGTAATTTCATTTCTAGCTTTATCAAGTGCACACCGACCTGCTAGTGAAAATTAACGCGCAATTTCAATGTCTGTTCATGTGTTGCCAACAATCGCAACAGGTGTCGTTATTTCTGGTCAAACACGCACACATCTTACTGTTCATGAGTAAGCAACTGATACTTATGCTATATTCCTGGATGCACGATAGGTGTGCAGTTCGATTGTCGCTTAGGCACAAAAGTTTGTATCCTTATTTTAGATTCAGACACCTCGTGGCTCGTAAGAAAAACCGATACGTAACATTTGATTTTTCTTAGTTAACAATCGGATTACGTGTTGGGTTCGTATCTCCGTCACAGAACTTCACATCATGCACTTCATCTTTAAATGCATGCACACTTCGTTACTTCAGAATGGAGGTATATCAGACATCTTTCGTGGTTAGATAACAGGGACGAAAGGGTCTTGATAGGAGTCACGGTTTATTACAAAAATTGTCGTCTTTTATTTTCAAGTTTAGATTTGGTTACTGGTATTGGCAAAACTTTCGGTAATTCATGATTCTTCATGGCTAATCATCAATATGATGTGATTAGATTAGATTAGATTAGATTACATTAGATTACCTCTTGTTCAATAGATCATGAATACGACATTTCGTAATGATGTGGAACGTGTCATTTTAATGAAAAATTTCTTTAAATACCATGATTCAATTTCTTTACAACAATTTTTTACACTCTCTCTTATTGCTTTTTATTCCCCCCCCCCCCCCTCTCTCTCTCTCTCTCTCTCACACACACGCACACACACACACACACACACACACACACACATTCTTCTTTTTTTTTATTTGTTTGTTGTGCTCGACTATCGGCGAGGCACGAAAACGCCTGTGAATGACTTTCTTAGTTTTGAGTACACTTACGAAAGAAATATAAAAACAACAATGAGAGTTACTGATTTATGACCCTCAGTTTTCAATCAGTTCTGAGTATTATTAGTAACTACGCTCCAGGCCCTAAACCTAGTTACAGAAAGCGAATCAGACGCATTACGTATTCCAGGCCGTAGCAGCCGCGACTTGGAGACACCAGCTATGGTCACTTCCCAGACCGCTGTAGGATCACATCGGTTCGTCTTCTTCCTGCTGGTACTGTAACTGAGATTTGGCAACAAGGCAACGTATGTTTGGCAACTCTGTGATCGACGAGTTACTTCCTGGTGTGCACGGAATTAAGCCTCAAAGTTCACTTGATTTTACCTGTCATTTCCATTGAATAATCTGAGTTATTATCGCTTGAAGGGTAACAAAAGATTGAAAATTTACGGTTTTCAGCCCAGGAAAGTCGTTGAAGGTGGAAATAGCAACTGATCTCGACCTTTAAATAGCGGTTTACGAGTTCTAGTTACTATTGCCCTCGAAATAGGAAGCTGAGACCCGTACTTCCTCGCCAGCTCTGTGGTAACGTCCTGACCTGTGAAACAGCGTCTGTTACGCTTCGCAGTTCCAGTCTCACTGGCTGTAACGTTTTTATCCCTTCTGTGAAAGAGCTACAAGCAGTCAGATCAAACATCAATAAGGAAATCGCAAGAAAACGCTTTCAGCTCATAGTACAATGTTGAAAAACTTACAATGCTGCACAACAGGTAACGCCTCTTTCCGCTGCTGACAAGCGAATTTTGGGTTTCTAGGAATACGTAACTATATTTATGAAATGCCACATTTGCATACCTCTTGAGTATGACACAGCATACCAATTAAGCACAGACCCAATCAAAATCTAAGTGAGTAGTATTTTACTAATTCGTGTCGATATAGGCATGCTTGTGTACAGATACTTTCGTCGTAAGGTTATCATGGTTAGTTTTATTTCATTTCTTATAATACAGTGCACAATTTTCGTAAGGTTTCCTTTAGTGTTGTTAAAACAATAGTAAACATGAGAGAGAAATTAATCATCAACGATATATGCGAATTCTCTGATGTTACCTATGACAGTCTGACAATGCACATGCAGTTTATTGATTACATGCATGTAGAAAACTTGTTCTGAGTTAATGCTGTCAAAGTTTGAAGAAGAATAAAATATCACTACCACACGACAGCTAATGTAGAAAATACTTTTCTGACATATTATGGCACGATGCGCTCTCCCTACACATCTTCGAGATGCATCTGCTGCCTGCTGTCTATTAAACCTGAACAGAACAAAATGTCACAGTAGTTAGTCCTTTTTCCACATGCGACTACTTTGGGTTGAGAAGTGAAGGGAATTAAGTTCAAAGTTCCATTAGATTGATAACTTCAGCAGAGAGCAGAATTGCGTTTTATTAAATGTGGCACTGAATGTATTCGAACTCGCGACATCTTATCTATGCTACAAGCTGACACGTAGCTACAACAGCTCCAGAGCTCGGCAACTATTCCTCCAGAACTTTTGGATTCCACAGCACTGTGAGATTATGCATATGGCCAAGTCTTGACTTCTGAGAGACAAACAGTTACAGCTTTTCTTTTGGACTGAGCGACGTTTTCTAGTAACAGATAGCGCAATAGAATAGCTCAAGTGGAAAGGAACACTTCCTATTTAAACTTCTGCATCCTACACTGTTGGCAGTTGTGTGTAGGTGGCAGTTACGTGATTTTATTTCTGTGATTACAAAATAGTCGAATGTATGCACTGGGTAGCCGAGGCAGCTAGTTCATGGTGATTCGGTCAACCAGGTAAATGAATTTACTGAACATGCTGCAAATTACTACAGGGAGCCTGTGTGTCAGAATTCTCATCCAGTGTGGCGCAACTGCGTTACGATAGAAAAATGACTCGCAGAGAAGGGGATTTCGTGGTCTGTTGGACGGATGGTAGTTTGTTATACCTATGGTCTGGGTTCGATTCCCACTTCTGTCAATGATTTTAGATAGGGAGAGACAGATTCCATTCTCTCCTGGCTACACCAAGTGAAGGAGATATAATGGCTGCGTGGTCTGAAAATTCACATTAAAGATGATATTCCTTCTTTACCAAGTAGACGGTAGGTTGAACCACAATAAAATCTGGAGTGGCGACATGTAGAAACTCTATCACCAGTAACCTTTCTTATACTAGTTATTTATTTCAAGTGACGACACAAACGTTATGTATGGTCACAGGACACTTATTCCATCTTTTATTTGAGCTTCTGTATGTCGATAAAATTGGTTCTGAACTGGGAATGCAACTCAGACCGCCCTTAACACGGAATTTGATCCCTTCGTGGCAATACAGCTCGGCTACAATTTGTTGTTTGTCCAAAACTGCAGATTCCTCAACACCTTCACAAATTACGTGTGAATGGGATCGAATCCTGGCCGGCACTAAAGATTTCATTATGTATTATCAAGCTCTATCATGAGAACACCTATCTGCTGGTGGATAATAATTTTGATTTTTAATGTATTTTCATTCGCTGTCAACACTAACGATATCTGACGTTTTTAACTCCCAGTGAGACACAGAACTATTTGCGAGATGACTGTACGTTCAAGATGCTATTCTGAGCAGGTGGTGGAGAACAATTCGGTAGCTGATTTATCTTTGTGTGTAGTCAACAACGATATGTGTGGGGCTCTATTCCCAGTGAGCGCTGAACTCTTCGTCATATTATTTCAATTCAAACATGCTCACATGTCACTGCTGGTGCAACAAACCTATATTTAACGTTCGTTTTCTCTAGAATATAACAGCGATAGGTGCCGGGTTGGAGTCCTGGGAAGGAAAAAATTAATGTTTCGTCTCGTCATTTCAGTTAAAACATCTAGCTACTGCCGCAAAATTCCGATATGTCACATTTGACTGTGCTTCGATAGCAATCCGATTAGGTTCCGGGTTCGAATCCGTGTCCAACACACAGCTTTACCTCACGGCATTTCAAGTAAGTTACTTGTGAAGAAGCAATATTTAACATCTCTCGTCGTTCGTTAACAGGGACAATAGATGCTGGGTAGGAATTCGCGTCTGTTAAAAATGTTTGCGTTATGCAATTTAAAGTTGATATTTGCTAACTGATACTGTCTAAAATCGAGGTATATCACTCTCTGTATGCCTAATCAGGAATGGCTGTTAGTGTCCGTCAGTCACGAAATCTTTGCTTAGTCTGCATGAGCTGGGTTTGAATCCAAATGCAGAACAAGGCGGTTCGTCGTGTCATTTAATGTTAATACATATTCTCAACTAGCTGCTTGTGAATAACTTAAATTTTTAATGTCATTTTGTGTTAAATAGTTCAAATGGCTCTGAGCACTATGGGACTTAACTTCTAAGGTCATCAGTCCCCTAGAACTTAGAACTACTTAAACCTAACTAACCTAAGGACATCACACAACACCCAACACCCAGCCATCACGAGGCAGAGAAAATCCCTGACCCCGCCGGGAATCGAACCCGGGAACCCGGGCGCGGGTAGCGAGAACGCTACCGCACGACCACGAGCTGCGGGCACATCAATAATAACCTCGTGTATTGCTTCAGTGACTGTTACCGTCTTGTTTGACACCGAGATGATGTAAACAACACAAATTCGGGTCCCTGACAGATAATTCTAGTCTCTTCAGGGACTTAGGCTTGTTTGGTTGTTGTTGTAGATTGGCATTCGCGAAGAATACTACTGTCGCAAATCATGAGAGGTTTTCGAAACACATACGATACGGAGGGCTAAGAATAGTCTCTCAGTTTTGACCTTTAGAATAGTAGTTGCCGCGCGGTGTGGCCGCGCGGTCGAGTGCGACGTGTCACAGATTTCACGGCCGCTTCTGCCGGAGGTTCGGGTCCTCCCCCGGGCATGAATGTGTGTGTTGTCCTTCGAATAAGTTAAAGTTAGTGTAAGTAGTTTCTACGTCTAGGGACTGTTGACCCTAGCAGTTTGGCCCTTTAGTCATTAGAACTTAAAAAAGAGCACTAGCGGAAGGAATTGATAAGATCAAGCTTCTGCAGAACAACTGGAACTAATGAAAAAAAAAAGCAGCTATGGTTACACAATTTGAGCACTTTACTGCAGCAGTGCCTTGTTCGCACAGTAGTAAATACTGCCCTTACCATAATCGTAGCTGACGTATACAGCTCCCAACGTGAAACATGAAGAGTACGACCACCTTTCGCATGAAGCGACCATTTTGAACTGAAATACGTTTCCTAACTCAAAACCACTCCTTCTGTGATAATTATTGACAATATTTGATCGAGATGACAAGAAAATATTAAATGGATGCAGCAGATACAATGTAGCCCCACAACCGCAAATCATTCTCATACTAACACAGTTGCCAACAAAGGTGTACGACGTTGTGAGTCCTTGACTACGTTAGTGGCAAGAAGATTCCGTTTCCTTAGCAGGAATTCTTCACGAACGGATGCGGATGCATTGCAGTCCGAATGACAGGTATGGCGGTATGCCTACATGTCTAAAAAGAGCAGAAAACCTAATTGTTAACCCTTTGAGTAATATTCCCACGTCTGTGACTCGTATCATGGTTAAAGCCCATGTATTACCACTGTTCGTGCTTACCTACATCATCAAATAACAGCAGAAACGGAGAGAAATACTTTCGGAGTATACGCCTTGATATTTGAATTCATTTTTGGATGTAGCAGATTTTATTTTTCAATAAAGCTATTGTTTCTATTTCCAGACAACATTTCATATCCTTCTTACTTCTGCGCAGCAGTTATTTTGCTGCCCACATGGGAAACCACGCCTACGACTACCACCGTCTTATTTCCTGACCTAATACATTCTGCATAGCCTTACGTAATTTTACTGCTGCTCATTACCCTTTTATTAAAGGCTATACATCAAGGAAAGAGAAATAACATCTACATGCAATGTTTACCGTGATGCAATCAAAAAATTGTGCTTATAAAAGTGCTCAGAACCGCTGAACGAGCCTTTCAATTTGCAGCACACTCCAGACCGAGTGAAACAAAATAATATTAAGAGGAGCAAGTTGACCATAGCGAGCGTCCGGAGGGTTTGATGTAGTGCCGTGAAGTTGGACCAGTTTCAATCGAATTTAGTTCCTGATAGAACAAAATGTGATCTTGATACAAAAGCATCAGTGTACTCATATGGGAGCTCCTTCCGACGTGTAATTGATAGAATACCTGGTCACGTTAGGTAACGTTTCGCTTGCGACCATCACTGATTTTAATTTCAGCCCATTCCTTGATGACGCACATTTTTTCATTGTTTCCGGCCTCAGATAATTCCTAAAGCGTTATATCGTGTGTTAGTCACACCGTAAGTTAGACACCCATAAAGCTCTGGCTTGCTTTAGAGCATCAAATTGAGCAGCGATTCGAAAATACAAAAGACCACTTCTGAAGAAGGGCCTGCTGGCAGCAGCACTGTGGGCAGTATCAATGCCCATGTTTTACGTCACAAGATACAGAAGTGATTTATATACATTTCGAAAAATTCATTTACTGAATGCTTTCGAGTCTGGTAGCGTATGGGAAGGGTGTTTTTGTCATGATGAAAAGTCGCGTAACGCAGATTTCACTAGTTTCGTTGGATTTGAGAATGGGAGTCAGTTTCTGGGTAGTCGAGTGATCTGATCATGGTCAAGACCGACTGCTATTTTCACACCACGGTGGCTGCAGCAGCGTTCCTGTTTCGTCAACACAAACACCACGTGGCTGGGCCCACTGCTCATGACGTCACATGCTGCGAGTGGCAGTGTCAAGAGGGCGCAGTGTTTTTTCAACATGTTACTCAAGTAATAAGTCAAATAGATTACATGGATATTATAAGTGGGACAGAAACCTTAATTTATCTTTCATTGCTTATTTGTGGGCTGACTTAAATGAACAACAGCATCGTTTAATATTTTGCCTAATGATTGTCAAGAATCACTGTTAAGAAAGAAACGACAAAGCATTTTAACGAAGTTTATATTTTTGTGTGTCAGATAACTGAAAAAAGATATTCTTTTATTTTGTCAGTCGTTGTTTCTCCACTGAATTGTAAATGGTTCTCTCTATAAAACGCATGGTAACGTCACAAGGGCGACAGTCGTAATGCAGTCGCAGTGGAATCGAGAGAGTAGGGTGCGCGTGGTTGCACTGATTGAGCATGGCAACTACTCGGCATCAGAAGCTGGAGAAAAGTGTGGAGTACCGGCAAGAACAGCTAGACGCTGGTGGAAAGACTACCAGGAAAGGGGCTATATAGGGCGGAAAAGAGGAAGTGGCCGGCGCCGTGTGTCTACTGCAGCAGATGATCATCGTGTTTTGGAGAATATACGTGCTAATCCATTCCTCAGTTGCCGTGGCCTGAAAGAGCTATCTCAGTTTCCCGGCAGCGGAAAGACTGTTGCGAGGAGACTGAAAGACGCCGGATTATATTGTCGGAGAGCTGCTGTAAAGCAGTCATTGACCGACTATCAGAGGATTGACCGCATGGCTTTTGCCGCACAACATATCGACTTTGACTGGAGCAGAGTCATCTTTTCGGATGAAAAAATATTTTCTTCCTGTAGCGACGCCCCTGTTCAGGTGAGACACGAAATTTTCTCTATAAAGTTATTAGTTTATGCTGTTAGTGACATTACATTTGTAGTAAGCACAAAATAATAAATATAAACAGTTCCCTATATCATGATTTTAGTAGTTCATCCCTCATCTGATAAGTGATTGTAACCCCTGAATTTGTGAATATTTGCATTAACACGCAAATGTTTTTTGCGTTAGGTATACCGCCCACGAGGACAACGCTTCCAGCCAATGTATATTAACGAAAGACAAAGAAGTGGACGGTTCTCTGTAGCTGTATGGGGCTATATTTCGGCTAGCGACTGGAAGAAAGCGCAGGTCGTTCCCATTTTCAAGAAGGGTCATAAATCAGATGCGAATAATTATAGGCCTATTTCGCTTACGTCAATCTGTTGTAGAATAATGGAACATGTTTTGTGTTCTCGTATAATGACGTTCTTAGATAATACAAATCTCCTTCATCATAACCAACATGGATTCCGCAAACAGAGATCATGTGAAACTCAGCTCGCCCTATTTGCCCAAGAAATTCACAGTGCCGTAGACACTGGCGAGCAGATTGATGCCGTATTCCTGGACTTCAGGAAGGCATTTGATACGGTTCCGCACTTACGTTTAGTGAAAAAAATACGAGCTTACGGAATATCGGACCAGGTTTGTGATTGGATTCAGGATTTCCTAGAAGAAAGAACACAACATGTCATTCTTAACGGTTCAAAATCTGCAGATGTAGAGGTAATTTCGGGAGTACCGCAGGGAAGCGTGATAGGACCTTTATTGTTTACAATATACATAAATGACTTAGTTGACAACATCGGTAGCTCCGTGAGGCTATTTGCAGATGACACGGTTGTCTACAAGAAAGTAGCAACATCAGAAGACTCGTACGTACTCCAGGAGGACCTGCAGAGGATTAATGCATGGTGCGACAGCTGGCAGCTTTCCCTAAACGTAGATAAATGTAATATAATGCGCATACATAGGGGCAGAAATCCATTCCAGTACGATTATGCCATAGGTGGTAAATCATTGGAAGCGGTAACGACCGTAAAATACTTAGGAGTTACTATCCGGAGCGATCTGAAGTGGAATGATCACATAAAACAAATAGTGGGAAAAGCAGGCGCCAGGTTGAGATTCATAGGAAGAATTCTAAGAAAATGTGACTCATCGACGAAAGAAGTAGCTTACAAAACGCTTGTTCGTCCGATTCTTGAGTATTGCTCATCAGTATGGGACCCTTACCAGGTTGGATTAATAGAAGAGATAGACATGATCCAGCGAAAAGCAGCGCGATTCGTCATGGGGACATTTAGTCAGCGCGAGAGCGTTACGGAGATACTGAACAAGCTCCAGTGGCGGACACTTCAAGAAAGGCGTTACGCAATACGGAGAGGTTTATTATCGAAATTACGAGAGAGCACATTCCGGGAAGAGATGGGCAACATATTACTACCGCCCACATATATCTCGCGTAATGATCACAACGAAAAGATCCGAGAAATTAGAGCAAATACGGAGACTTACAAGCAGTCGTTCTTCCCACGCACAATTCGTGAATGGAACAGGGAAGGGGGGATCAGATAGTGGTACAATAAGTACCCTCCGCCACACACCGTAAGGTGGCTCGCGGAGTATAGATGTAGATGTAGATGTAGATGTCATGGGGCAGGTCCTCTCTGGAGAATAGAAGGAATTCTCAACGGAGAGGCCTACATTAACATACTGAATGCCATTATGAAGCCGAGTGCTGAAATGCTGTACCCAGACGGTGAAATATATCTTCTGCAGGTGTGAACAGTGGACGTGTGGAACAATTAAGAGTATTTCCGGTTTCTCCTACGATTTATTCATTACTTTGATAGGCTCTACTTCTTATCGAAGCGACTAATCTACTTTGTCCGACGTATAATTTTGATATCTCCACCTTGCTTTGATATTGATGGCCGTGAAATATAGCTTTCCCGGGCATCATCTTAGTCTCTTTCTTAGTGCCTCGTTCGATAATTGTATGTGTAAGGAAGACGCCGTGTATAAAAAACTGATATACATAAATTTTCCTACTTACCTTTTCTCTTCTTAGGCTTCTCTCCACAGTTACTTCTTACACGACTCTGCGATTCGTTTCTATCTCCGTCTACCTTGTTTTGGTCATTTTCCACAACATTCAGTATCCTGTTACCTGTAGGCGGATTATACTTTATTTTTTCAGATTCAGTCTTTCACTTCCAAAGAAAAGAGTACTCCACATCGTCCATTTTGCAGTGTGTTTCTATGTTTCTATCACTTGTATGTTTACTTGAAAGAATATTATTCGTAAACATAAATGGTTTGCTAGCACTTTTATTCGCTTTACTTTTGTTAAGCATCTATTTCTCTCTCATTCTGGTCCTGGCGTGGCTGAAGTGCTATACTTTTAATGCCATCAGTTTTTATTGCTGTGTTCCTATGTTTATTACTTTTTCTCATTGCCATTACCATTGGTGGTTGTTCTTACATTCCAGTGTTATTATCTTCTCGATTTTCGGGTAATACCTGCAAAATGTTGTTCATTTTGTTTCTAAATCTGGAATGATTAGGAAATTGTTAACAAATGTGATGCAGCGTATCTTTTCACAATTGAATTTAACTTTTAATGTTAACTGTTCCGTTGTTTGTATTGCTTCTGTAATATATATACACGGTGTTAAGGAAAGTGGTTTTCCATACTTTGCGAGTCGGTAGTATGGACTAAAACAAGACAAACTGCATATCGTAAGAGCTACACGCACTTCTTCTGTACAAGAAAAGTGTTTTAAGTAGAAAGACAGATGTTTTTCACAGTGGTAAAGGTGAGGAAGTGCTCATTGCTCTTAAGATAATCATTTCAGACTCATTGCTCTTGTTTACTGAATATGTTTGTCTTATTTCTGTCCATCCTATCAGCTCTCGAAATATGGATTTCTTGTTTTTAATACCCTATATTCGAAGCAGATATGTAGACAAAGGACGTCCTCGCTTACTCATTTCCAGACGTCATAGTCCCATTTTATTCCATTTGTATTGATTATTGAGCTAATCAACTCAATCCAGGCCAGTTTTTTATAATAGTAAAATTATACCTTCCATTTCGAACCATTCCTAAATCAATGAAGGCATTATTTCTTTATCGGTTCATTTCTTCTCTTTTAACTAGCAGCACATACGAACCTGTAACTGATTTGGTTGTTCTTACTTTGTTCCCGAATTGGCCTGCCCCAATAAACCGATCTATATTTCCTTTTATTAAAATAGTACGATATTCGTACGTTTCTTGGAGGCATGCTGTACTTTTCACTGTTGACTGCCTTGACTGATTTTTCTCTTAAAGTTAAGCATGAGATAAAATATACTTTACAGTACTTTACTAACATTACAGTCATGATCTATAACATTTCCCCCAAGGTATACACTCTTTTTCTCCAGGTCACTTCTCGTAACTTAGAATATAACTGCGCAGTAAAGTCCACATGTAAAATTAAAATGTGTTCAACGTCTTCGTAAGTGCATTTCCTCACCTCCTGGCATGGGTGAATGATAACACATCTGTCAAACAGGAGAGACGAGGCCTGTATCACCAAATCCCAGGTCGTTCGCGCTGGTTTCTGCCAGCCACTTTGACATTGGAAGTGCGTGGTGACGGGGCTAGGAATCGGAGAGTGAACGTACTGGTGACGTAGTTTGAGGTTCCTTGTGTCTCAACCTAAAGCCGCTCACCCTAGTGTGCTTTCTGTCAGGAAATATCGTCCCCGAAAAGTGGACAGGATGGTTTTCTCATCCTTTGAAATTGTGTGATAGCCGGATCAGCACGTTTCCAGGATAGTACACAGTTGTTCATGGGTTCGAGATTTGTTTCTTGTATATCTTTTTCATTATTCATCCTTTACATTCAGTTTTGATATCAGCTGGCAACTGCCCGCATTGCCTTGATTAAAAATTATATGACAAAGAAACAAACTGTTTTCATGTTTAATATTCCGTAGGTGCATGCAAATATATGAATTGGGTTACGATTTGCAGATTTCTTGATCTTAGTCATAACAGCAACGTTGCATACACGAATTGTTCTTGAGCAATGAGCATTACATAAAGATACGTACTCGTAGTGATATTTAGTTCTCACTAATATGAAGGGAAGATTATTTTATTAACATTCCTGAAATCAGCCATTTACCTCAACTGCAGGCGTTTACTCCGAGCGCGGGGCCGCGTTGGCACGAGGTGTGAACAGGTGACGTCAGCGGCCACGGCCGCCTTCCGTAAATGCAACACATTGAGCGAACGAGCACGTGTAAAGTCCGTAGAGAATATCTCACTATAAAACAGATTTTTTCTTCTATATATCTTTGACAGTGGATGTACAGAAGAAAGAATTCTATAGTGAAGGCAATCAATCGTTTTGAATAAGCGAAGCAGATTAGCTTTACAACCATGCAACGAGTCTAACAGTTCAACAGACTGCTGCACTGTATTGAACAACCTACACTCGACCTCATCATTACCAAAGCATAGGAGTGGTCTCGCGGTTCTAGGCGCTTCAGTCTGGAACCGCGCGACTGCTACGGTCGCAGGTTCGAATCCTGCCTCGGGCATGGATGTGTGTGGTGTCCTTAGGTTCGTTAGGTTTAAGTAGTTCTAAGTTCTAGGGGACTGATGACCTCAGATATTAAGTCCCATAGTGCTCAGAGCCATTTGAACCATATTCCGAAAGAAGGCCTACCTGTGTGTTATAACTGGCGCCTTAAACTGTATTACCATTCGCTCTGTATCCTGATCTCCGTCCCAGCACCCTCCCCTTGTCAGCATAGGTTTTTGTCAACAGCTATCAGCAAAGTATTTTGGACTGTGGAATCCTCCGAATGATTTATAGACCTGTAGCTTAGACTACACAGCCATTGCAGTTGTCGAATTTTTTCACAGTATGGAAATTGAGTATTCATAGTATTAGAAGTACTGAATTTCGAAATTAATGGATGATCATTTCTTTACAGGATCATAGCCCGATTCATAATAGCCTAGCAGTCCAGAACTGGTTCCAAGATCAGCAGAGAATAAAACTTCTTCCTTTCGTGCCAAAATCACCAGACCTCAACCCCATTGAAAATATGTGGGCGGAGGTTACGAGGTCGTTACCACCTGGGTCAAGGAATTCGGAAACTCTGTGGGAAAATATAGAGAATACATGGTGGGAGATCAACGATCATCTCAACCTCTCGAGGAATTTAGCCTTATCACTTCCCAGACGCCTTCGAGCAATTATAGAAAACGAGGGAGGATGGGTAGGGTACTGAAAGAAAAATAAAGGTCAAACCAGTTGCGTGGTCCTAAAGTGTTCCGGAAACCTACTAAAGCTAAATGGTCCCTGTGTATTCTCATTAAATGTGTCACTGCGTGATTCTTCCACATAGCAACTACTAATTAAATTCTTTACTCAAGGAAATAAATAAACAAATGTATGCACAACGGATAAATGTTTGATTTTGTAGTATTAACCCCAAATTTGGTACACTGTTAATCACCTGACGGTGTTTAAAGAAAAAGCGTAAGTAACCGGAATCGTAACTGGACCTGCATAACAACTCCTCCTCCGTTCTACAATCTATTTCGTTTCATTCTGTCTTACTTTCATCTCTCAAAACATAATAACGGTATTACCAGTAACATACAGGATTAAATTCCCTAACAGATGATCTTGTAACAGCTCATATAAAGATATTTCTACTTCCTATGGTTTCTTACGAAGATAACCATTGTCTCACCTACGGGAAGGAACGAAGGATAGCCCACAATGCTTGATTCATAATGTCACAGCCACACACTATCACTCTTATTACCATTGGACAAAGCAATGATCGTATCTCAACGCGGACTAGTTCTAGAAAAATTCTGTAACTTCTTCAATCACTGTCTCATCCCAAAAACACCTCTCACTTATCGATGTGCCTCGCGTGGTTGGAAAGTTCGCGCGGTCGCGATTCTGAAATTTACGTTCCGCTCATATTCGTGCGCGGCACGTTATTCCAACTGAAAAAAAAACCTCCACAAGTTACTTAGACTGATTTCCTAATAATATCTCGAGACCATTAAATAATATACCATCCAAAACCTCCCTTCCAAAAGATACATAAATACACACACAGAACTTTTCACAATACTTACAGTTCGTGTATAGATTGCATAGCATGGCTACACGAATTACTGTTATGCTGGTTCCCCTTTATTTAATTCAGGAAACCGGTCTCACTGATTCCCACGTATCTTTCAAATCCTGTTGTTCTAAAAATCAGCTTCACACGTAAATTTCTACTGACTCATTTCACAAAACGTGACTTCTTATTCTTTCATATTAAATTAGCAACCTTTCCTTCATCCATGAATTTCAGAAACCCGTCAAAATACAAATTGAAACACATGCAAGCTACAAATGGCTTCTTTGAAAATTAATTTTTTCAGATCAAAATTAAGAACATTACTTTCTACCATGAATTTCTCGTAGCAGCTCGATTAGTTGAAGCCACGAGTTAATATGTTCCTGCACTTCCAGATCAGATTTTGATACAAACTAACCAAAATCATGAATTGAAATTGACCATTACTAAAAAATTATGGTAAATCAACACATTCCTACTTATAAACTAATGGTTCCGAGCACTCACAAATGGTTCAAATGGCTCTGAGCACTATGGGACGTAACTTCTCAGGTCACCAGTCCCCTAGAACCTAGAACTACTTACACCTAATTAACCTAAGGACATCACACACATCCATGCCCGAGGCAGGATTCGAACCTGCGACCGTAGCGGTCACGCGGTTCCAGACTGAAGCGCCTAGAACCGCACGGCCTCGCCGGCCGTCCTCTCAACCCAGTCGACGTATATTTAGGATACGATAAGTGGGAAAAGTGGGTTTTCATACATTATACCAAAATAATAAACTCATTCAGTTACTCTGATCAATTTCCTTAACACAGCAGGTTGATTCAATAAAAATTAACAGCTCAGATCGAGCGTCTGATAACACATACCTGATACCTGACGTAGCAAGGTATTCTAGCAATTACATGTGGATAGTAATTCCTGTGTGAATATGCTGATATTTTTGTAGTGACAGCGCCTTTGGGTTATCGGGAAGTAAATTCGGAGGAATATGGCCAAATTAAGGGCGCTGCGTTGACAGTGCCCACGCTCAGTATGAAGAGCCTGCTGCTCTTCCTGTTATTTTGTTTCTTTCGTTCTGAGGTGTACCACGAAGTAAAGTTCTCATCCGCTAAGCGATTTTCGCTTCTATTCGAAAAGCTTCTTGAGTAACCCCGCAGTGAACATTACATAGAGATGATACTTATACTTTTTGAAATATGGACATATTTCTAAGGATAACGAACTGTAGTCGAAACTAAACCAGATGATGCTGAAGGAATTAGGGTATGACATGCGACAGTGAGAGTGGTAACCATTGTTTGCTATGTGGGAAGCAAGACACCTGAGGCCTTCAGTTGTAACTTGTATGTCAAATGCAATAACAAGAAATCCTTTTTGATGGGGTAAGGATGCTAAAATGATATATGTCTGAGGTTCAGGAAACATTATCTGAAAGTATATGACAGGCTTCCTGCTATTATGTAATGTCGCTTGCTTTCAGTAAACATATAGATAACCCATAGCAGGGCTTTCTCGTCATCCGAATCACATCAATGGGAATAGCCATCAGAGGGTTATTACTAAATTGTAGGCACATGGCCAAAAATTTGGAGAGCAGAATCTCTCGCGACAGATTGGATGTCTGGATCCTATCATGAAATATTCAGGCTACGAAAACACGTTCTTCTTGCTGTCAGCGTGGTCCTGACTGCAACGTTGTAGGCATCACTTGGCAATCCTGTAGGCATAACAATGATTTGCAGCTGTGGGACAGATTTATTCTGCTAAATTCGCCTGACGTTTTCTTGTCTTCTCTATGAAATATTCTGAATATTTTGTGAATACAAGGTCATTTCATGCAGAAGCTACCCCTTGTCTCATCTTTCATTTTGCGAGTTTATCAGTTATATACTGCAGCCGCGATTGTGGCAATGAGAGTGTTTATGCTGGAATTCCTTGGCAGCGTAGTTGTAGTGACTTTATAAAATGGTAGTTGCCTCCGAAAGCTGTTCCAGGTTTGCTGCAAACGATGTATCAATTCCTTTCAGTAAATTTTAAATCAGGTGATACCTGTCACATGTAAGTGTGTCCTAACAAGTTCGCAGAGGTTGCCATGATCGTAGACCTAACTGATCTTAAGTCACATCAAAATTACTGACAAAATTACTGAACAGATTCGAAGCATCTGTAAGAGTCACGAATTTGTACTTTTTTTAATCAACTTGGTCTGAAACAAGAGGGAAAAAACTACAGGGACAATGACTAAGTTTGTCAGTATACATTATCTGTGGTAGATCTGGAGGTGAAAACGTACGAAAAAGTACAGCTGCGCTTTTGCGAACTGCTTTTTTATTTTCGCATCAATAGTGTTGTGAACCCACCATCTGGTATCGATGCATTACATTAGCATCCATTATATATAATCACTTTGATAGTACACCGGATATTATAGATGAGTAGGACACAAGACGGGACGTATATAATGTCCGTTTGACGTCAACAGTGTGTAACATTTTACTTTTTTTGAATAGGACAATGTTGCTCTCCAATCATTTTAGATTAGTTACAATAAGCTTAAGCTGCAAGAGAATTCGCTTGTATTTTTCAATATGTGATCTGTTATCGGTTTGAAGGTCTTCCATTACATCGGCAACTTAGTGCAGCTCCTCCGAGGGCTCTCTGGAGTAGGGTGCAGATAGCAATGTGAAAGCCGCGAGCTTCATACTGTTAGTGCGATTGGGACTTGGTATACTCTTGACGACGTTTAGCACCTGTGCGGTCAGTAACCCAATTTCAAAATTCATGTTGAGTAATCCTGCTCCATTCAAATAATATTGTCTTTTTATATTGATAAGTAATCTGGATAGTCGTCACGTTCATGTGCCATCTACATCGCAAATTTAATGTTACGATCCTAACAAGTAACCTGCAATACGTTTTGTATTTCATAATCGGAACTATCTGCATTAACCGTCATCAGAGCAGTGTCAGGGAACAGACTGCAGCACTGCCTTGGTAGCTACTTGGAGACCTGCTTGAGTCGTGTTCTAAGGTTCACATTATATTACATTAGCGAGAAGTATCGACTTTTCCTTTTTTTCTGCAAACATCCAGAACTAAATTCAGTAACAAAATGCTAAGAAGATTTTGCATTGTGCCAACTCAATGATCAACCTATTTTTATAGATTTTTATTTTCACAGCCATTCTCGTTCTGCATTGCAATAAACTTCATTCATCATTTGCTTGTTCTTGTTACGATTATTATTGTCATTCTCTCACTCGCAAGAGTTTTCACATCCCTATTTGCTATCGATGCACATGAAGAATGGCTATGAAAGAAGGGAATACTGAATGTTACGTTATGCAGAATACACTCATTTACTTCTACTTCTCGTGATCAACGCTACAGGAGAAAAGAGATACATAAAGTTGACAATGGAGGACAGATATGCTGGCACAACTCTGCAACTATTCCTGTTGTTTTAACACAGCGTTACCAGATAAACAGGTGCTGCGGAATCGAAAATGTAGTATGGACTTTGCCACAGTAGCAGAGAGCTGCTAATTTCGGACCATGACCGCGGATTACCCTTCGGTCAGCTGCTGGTTAGAGTGTTGCAACTGTAAATGGATGACTTTGTTTGATTGTCTTGTGCTGATGTTGTCTGAATAAATTATGCCATTGGATAAAAAACGGTTTAGTTTTGAGACCTAACCCTCGAGGGGAGAAGGCACAGTGGTCTGCTTCATGAATTCCAAGCAAAAAACACAAACAATACAGGAAGGGTTCAAACAACTACTTTCATGCAGAGACACGCATTTGGAACCTGTTCATCTTTAAGGGCCAAACAAGAGCGTAACATTACGGAAACAATAATCAAGCTACTTAGTATATAATAGAGCATACAGATTTCAAGGAGGAAACGTATGAAGACGCATACTTTCTCGTTATCCATATGTCTGGTATATCTTTCGCGTTAACGAAAGTAATATCCCGTTTTACCTCTTCTTACGTGTCAAATGAAATGAATGCCATGAGGAATCGAATATTTGTTGACTGAGTCTCTTCTTGCTTCCATCCCTACCAACATATTTCTTCATTGTCGTGGTAATCATGACATTCTATACGTTGCTGCAAAAGATTGCACGTGGATACATTCGACATCGAGGAGCAAAGCGTTTAATATCTTATATTATATTCCGTTCAAATACGCTTCCGATGTATTTTTACTTCGATTGAATTTTGAGGTGATTACGAACGTTACGGAAAATTATCTCACATGCTTTACGCTGAATGAGGAACACTGAACCATCCGTTTTGCTTTCCCAACGTTGAAATGATATGTCAGCGTCAACAGCCTTCTTCCACGCCGGAGGGTGAAACGTGTATCATTCTGGATTAATGATGATTGAAAGCCTCAAATGTATACATAGCCCACAAGGCGACGTCAGAAACTCTCAGGGGAGAACGCCGCAGGAAAACCGAACGTGCACGCGCGTCTCCCCTCTGAAGAACCGTATCGGAGAATCACGGCAAGCATTTCGCTGAAGAGCTGCCTCGTAAGAGGGGTGAGAATTGGCACCGTCGTAGCAAGTATTTGTCAACACTGTGATAGAGCATTTACTTCCGGGTGTAGCCCGGCATTACTTCGCTAAATTCACTTGACATTCGTTTTCCACATCGAAGACTCATACGATATAATTCACTGTAAGATGAGACACCTATAAAGTGTATTTAATTTCTGGACTCCAAGAACGGCGTTCTTCACATACATAACACCTGTTTGTGGGTTTAAGGTTGCGTTTTGAGGCTCAGGCAATATCGCAATGACTATCGTGGGTTTGTTGCCGGCAGTGTGTCGTTAGCTCAGTGGGGAAAAAAAAAAAAAAAAAAAAATGGTTCCCTTGTGTGCTGCGATGCTTGGGCTATATGAGATTGCAGTTCCAATCTCGATGAAAGCTGCTGAGTACAACTTTTCAATTTCAATTAATGGAGTTGCAAACTGCTAGTAAAAATTCCTTATACGAAATCTGAACAATGCCTTTACACATCAATCTTCGTGCAATTTCAACTTAGTAAATTATGTTAATATCATGGATGTCTGCTTTCCGAATGCCAAGATGCTTCACTGTAAAATGGTTCCTGAAAAGATTCAAATTGACTGTCAACGATACGAATTTGAGCTTTGTTCGTCATATATCACTTCCGATCAACGTTAAATAGTTCATGAAACCATATATGAAACACCAAATGTGCAGTGTTCCTGCACTGCTACAGAGCATGCGTTGCAAGGTATTCACACAATTTATCACATAGACTTACCATAAGGAATGAAACAAGACTGTAATACACTTTACACCACAGACGCTCACTCTGGCTTGACGAAAACATCCGAATATTGGCCAAAAGTTGCACAAATAATTGACTTTGAAAGGAAAAGAAACGAGGTATGAAGCAGTTATTAATTGATCGAATGTAATGACGTGGTTTAATTTCGTCCCAGTCTATAAACTTAATTTCGGGCCATACTCCGCTCTCACCGATTAATGTAATATAATACCCGTTTACTAATCACGGCGTCTGTCTCCGTTCTTTTGAGTGTGAATGGAAATCGTAGAAATTATCTGTGGAGCAACATTTAATAATAAAGCGTTTTAAATCATCAGAAGCGATGAGCGGTAGCAGGCGCTTTCGATAAAGAACGGGGGAGTGCAACGCCGCAGCTGTCGCCACGGCCACTGCCGGTAGCCAGCAAGTGGATCCCGGAGCTTTTCCGATTACGGCGTCCAGAGGAGGACAGTCTGCAGGAAATCTGCCGCAAAATGGTTACTGGACAAAATTTTGATATCGGTGTGTCAGAAAGCGAAATAGATTGAATCTGCGCTACTATTACATTCACGTGTTCAGTATTCAGGCAGAAGAGGCTATAAAAATATTTTATGCCAGCTGCTCTCGATCCACTGACATTATGAACAGAAACAACGCACGCTACCGCTAGACCACAGGTGCAATCAGCCTATAGCTTCTCCATCATGGGACAAGTTTTCCTCCAGGAAGTGCCGCAGTCTACAGTGTTGCCAGATTGTGCAGCTTACCGGACTTAGAGAAATAGCGAGGTGGCCAGTTTTATTGTCCCATGTCGCGATCGGTGCGGACTTAGCCTCTGAAGCGGCCGGCCGCCGGTCAAGTTTTATGTCAAAGAGTGTACATATCTGTAATATTGATTGTTTATGTAGTAACATGCCCCTAACAATTGGAATAAATTTCATTGTGATCATATCTCTCGGTCATGGTGTCTCACTTTTTCCGAACAGTAGTGTATGTAGATAAGAAGAATATAGATGTAGAATGTACATAACACTTGTTTTATTTAAGAAGTTTTAGGAGTTGCAACATAAAAGTTGGGAGTCATTACTTTTCAGCTATCCCTCGTAAATATCAAATACAGAAATTCTGTGTAACAGCTAATACGCGATACATAAAGGAATTTCAGACTGATGTATACGGTAGTTGTAAGAAACTGCCACATTAATGTTCCAAATTTTATTTATGGCTGTCAGTCAGCAGCTGTGAAGCACGTTTTAAGAACAGAAATAATCAGTCGTCAGCTGCACAAATTTTTTATTAAATTAACCTCTTAATTAGTTTTGGCAAATAAATTTGTCATCCTCAGAAGATAATACAGTTAAGCTTAAATCGGAAAGCAATTGTCGAGCAAACTCTGGACGATGGAGTCCTACAAAAATGTGTATAGAATAAGAATTCAGTGATTAGCAGCGTTGGACCACATGTAACAGCAGATTAAAACAGTAATTGTACAGTACAAACAGATTACAAAAGTACCTTGGTTAAAAATTTTACATAGGTGGCCAAGCAGTTAAAAAGTAACGTAAAAAGTGCGAAAATGTGGTGAGCAAAACAACTTCGCATCATAAATTAAATATGATGATTATCACTGACAGACTGATAGTTTCACTATAAAAGATTTCTCTTATATAAGAAGCAACGAGCGCTAGTGTACCTAAAAAGCTTACGAAAATAAGCACAGTGAGGGCGCTCGTGTCGATAACATCAGTCAAACGAAATACATCATCATTCTTATTGACTTTGCTTGTAGAAAGGGGCTAAGAATGGGTACAGTGATCAGGTTCATTTAATAATCAGCTGATGGTGGCGCTGTGGGCCGATGGAGGAGTGGTGCTACATTTCCAGTATCTTGACGTAGAGACGGGCCTTCGGATATGAGTTTTGAGCAACGCTAGTAGGTCGGCCCGTCGCAGCTGAGACATCCGACTCGATGGCAAGTGCGAGGTTCTAGTGCATATTTACAAGGTATCTTTCTATTTAGGACCTCTACCTGTATCTCCTATAAATAATAGCTGCAGCACAGTACATCTACGTTAGTAACTTAAAACCTCTGGCTAAGGTTTTTGAGAATAGCAGTGTATATGCGTGACAAGGCTTTAACCCTCTCCCTTCTCTTAACATCGTGCATCAGTAACATGATTCCATTCTATACACGTATCTATTACAGTCACCTGCACTCAACAGATACACACCGGAGGAAGAAAACACTTTGCACTTAGGTGCGGGGTCACCCAACTGTCAACACCATACGAATGTTTCTCTCTGAAATGCCTGGTGGACCCCACGAGCAGTACTTGAGTGGAGGGCTGGGCTTTGTCCTTTTCGCGATACTTAAACGACCTGCAACTAAAACATCCAAGTCAGCGACCAGAACGAACAACAACTAGAGCAACTAAGCCACACACCAACTATCGCTCTGCAAGGCTTAATGTTATGCGTATTTGAGGTTTCATGTTATACGTGTTTGATTATGTATTTAGATTAGCGACCCTGGTCGACTTCGTATACAGCGATGTATAAACTCATATATAGAACAACTAAATGCAGCAAGTAAGCCGCTTTTCAACCGACTAAAATACATCGGGCATTAGCTTCACTACAATTCAGAACTGTCTTGAGGCCCCTAAATATGAACTGCAACCACTGATGCGTAACAAAAAATCACAGCAACACTAATGCTACAACAGACTTTATCTCTAGCTGGATACCCCAATGACTGCTCGACTTAACAACTTCAAAAACCAGTTCTCCTGATAAACCTAACGTGGAAACCAGCTGAAGCACACAGTTGGTCAAATTTTGGATTAGAACAATAAATATGAGCACCAACGCCTAGGCACGTATGAGAAATGTTTGGTGAACTACGCCCACTCGGTTTCAGGTGCGCTGCGATATAACCACGAGCTACGTCACGCTATTAAGGAAATACTTGCAACCAATGGCAAGCTCTTTCAACTGATATACTTATATGGGAATCGAACCCACTCCTCATGAACATTGCTAACACCGAAGGACTTGTACACAATAAAATCAAAAGGATTTTGATACAGTCAATAAGGACGTATACCAAGATAGAGGACACCAACAGTCAGGTCCTAGAGGAAGGGCTGGGGAATTTATTGAACATCGCTTGTTACTTAGCAATCCTTAAAGTCAATTTATTGAACGTCAAAACTCTTTTGCGACGTTTTATGAAGTCCAAGCAAGTGTGTCTCATTTCTTTGGAACAATACAAGCTTTTAAAGAACCCAAGGCATAGGTGTCTCTTTTCTTTAGAACAATATAAATCTTAAAGAAAACCACTCGTAAGTGCCTCTTTTCTTTAGAACCAACAAACTTTAAGGAATACAATTTTATTCGAGCCTCGCCTTAATATTTAATCTTGTTCCAAGATTTTTCTGTCACAATAAGGAAGTATATCAAACGTGAATAATTTACTATTGGTCAAGCCGCAGTCGGATCGTAGCGCAAGCCCGCAGCTGCGCAACAAACTCAGACGCAGACCTCGGCCACCAGTCCCCGGCCCCAACGATAGAAACAAAGTTGTGGTGTCACAACACATTAAAAATAGACAGTATTAATACCACCATAACAAATTTAAACAAAATAATTTCCGTAAACTGCAACGACATAAGCATAAACCTTCGGCCCGACCGAATGATACCACACTTAAGGCAAATCAAAAGCGGAATCAGCAAAATTAAAAAATGATTGAAGCATTGAACCTAGAAAATACCACCGTAACAAATATAAAAGTAGTCTTCAGAAGGTAACCTCCAAAAGCCACCAAGCATCTGAACACTCGCTATATGTGCAATTCTATGCTAAGCAGATAGTCTGAGCACATTTTAGGTGCTTAAGTTATCTTTAGAAAATAGCTGCTGGAACAGTTCAACCATGAACGTAGCAGATGTTAAAACCTTTGGAGCATCAAAGAGAATCTACTACTGGCCGTTCTGAAAGGTGACGGTGGCGCTTTTAAACACAGGTTATGCTGCTTAGTACAAATACCGTGGCTGCCACAAGGCAGAGAGAACCTTTCTTCTTAAACCAACACGACTGTAAGATAAGATCCCAGTTACAGCAGAGCCCAGCCCGCTAGGCCTTAAAATCAAAACGCAAGTAACAGTCATTAAATCGTAACTCAAAACAGGTCGTCCACAGTTCCCTCAAGAGGAAGAGAAACTAACAGGCAAACCAATTGCTTTACGGGAGAGAGCTGAGCACGTATTGGCGATTCGTGTAGCAAACAACAATCGATCAGCCTGCGGCCGTATGACTACCAACTCCAAACCACGCAGGGAGGCAGGCACCAAGCTGCTGCAACTCTACAAGCTGCAGACAACAAAGGCGGGTTTTTCGCGAATTCTCACAATCGATGATCATCGTGGAGTAAATGGCAGCAATCTCGGGGCTCTGTTCATGAGCAGGAAACCCAAGGAAGTTTGCAGTGATTTCCCTAAATCGCTCCAAGCAAATGCCTGGATGGTTCCTTTGAAAGGGCACGGCCGACTTCCTTCCGCGTCCTTCCCCAATCCCATGAGACCGATGACCTCGCTCTTTGGTCTCTTCCCCCAAACAATCCAACCCCCAAATAGCACCGGGAAGCCGGCCGGAGTGGCCGAGTGGTTCTAGGCGCTACAATCTGGAACCGCGCGACCGCGACGGTCGTAGGTTCTCATCCTGCCTCGGGCATGGATGTGTGTGATGTCCTTAGGTTAGTTAGGTTTAATTAGTTCTAAGAGTAGGGGACTGATGACCTCAGATGTTAACTCCCATAGTGCTCAGAGCCATTTGAACCATTTAGCACCGGCAACCATGCCGCGACAGCAGCCACAGCACTCCGTCCCGCAAAGCCGGATCTCAGCATTCCATTGGAAAAATATCTTCGCCGGAAATATTGGCCACGCCTGCCGAAGAAACAAGTACATTCGCCCTTCTACGTCTGCTCACATAGATCGCTCAGCTTCAACTTCCCGTCCCCCGCCCCCCGTAACCTGCCTCTCCTGCCCATAAGCCGCCAAACACAGATCGTTTCACGAACAAGGACAGTGGTTCAAATGGTTCAAATGGCTCTGAGCACTATGGGACTTAACAGCTATGGTCATCAGTCCCCTAGAACTTAGAACTACTTAAACCTAACTAACCTAAGGACAGCACACAACACCCAGTCATCACGAGGCAGAGAAAATCCCTGACCCCGCTGGGAATCGAACCCGGGAAGCCGGGCACGGGAAGCGAGAACGCTACCGCACGACCACGAGCTGCGGACCATGGACAGTGTAAAACTCACAGGGCGCGAGGTATCAACCACGCCGCTTGGCTCAGGTGTATCATCAGCACACCAGTCTTAATAGGTGCCGCGCTAACCAGTGCAGCATAAATATTTAAAGAACAACTAGAGCAAGGCTAACCACAGCTTAACAACCGTCAGACAAGTTCCTCTAAAGGAGAAGTATACAAGCACAATAATAAATCATCAAGAGTGGTCCATTCATGGTTCCCACTCGTATTTCCTTAACAACAGCTAACGCCAGCAGAAAAAACACATCGTGTAACATGCAAATATCGACGGCCGGCATCTAACAGATGTAATGAACGGTCTCTAACCACGCAGTTGTTTAACAGAAATCGACTGAAGAAAAAACATAAAGAACAAACCACTTGTAACAACGCTCAAAGACGACAACATGTCGATGGCGCACACACCAGCAATAAGGCTGCGGCCAACCTCTGGCCCCAAACCGGGCAGCCGCCGGCGCTTCCCCGGATAGCGCCAGAGGGCTCTGCCCTGCTTACCCCGGTGCGCAACAGTTTGAAGCAGCAGGTTTTTTTAAATTTAACATTGTCACCCACCACAACCGAAAGCGAAAGAGAAAACTCGCGGGAAGTGCCATGCGGCACATGTCTTTGGCAGCATTAATAATTTCTCGCCTGGAGTAACATTATTTTCCTGTTACTTATCTGATGTTTCATTTAGTCACTAACAGACATTTCATCAAGGACCGTGCGTGTCTGTAGCCTATAGGTTAGGAATATTTTTATTAATAATATTCCATCTTCAGTGACAATGTTTTATGTACTGTTTTAGTCTAGTGCGTTTCGGAGCTACAGTTCTATCCTCAAGCACTACAATGATTTTTTTGGTCTCACCTCCGGTTTATAACCATCATTTCGACACGAAATTTTCTTCTGCATCACTGAAAACTTTACACGTCTGAATTTACAGCTTAAAGTCTTTATATAACTTTAAGAAAAAATGTGTGAATGTTATTTATTAGATGAAATTAATAATTCTTAAGTAACTGAGATTCTTAATTTGTTTTCCATATGCGTGCAGTTAGTGCGGAACTCCCTTTTTTATGCTAAAATTGATCATAATACACTACTGGCCATTAAAATTGCTACACCACGAAGATGACGTGCTACAGACGCGACATTTAACCGACAGGAAGAAGATGCTGTGATGTGCAAATGATTAGCTTTTCAGAGCATTCTCACAAAGTTAGCGCCGGTGGCGACACCTACAACGTGCTGATATGAGGAAAGTTTCCAACTGATTTCTCATACACAAACAGCAGTTGACCGGCGTTGTCTGGTGAAACGTTGTTGTGATGCCTCGTGTAAAGAGGAGAAATGAGTACCATCACGTTTTCGACTTTGATAAAGGTCGGATTGTAGCCTATCGCGATTGCGGTTTATCGTATCGCGACATTGCTGCTCGCGTTGGTCGAGATCCAATGACTGTTAGCAGGATATGAAATCAGTGGGTTCAGGAGGGTAATACGGAACGCCGAGCTGGATCCCAACCGCCTCGTATCACTAGCAGTCGAGATGACAAGCATCTTATCCGCATGGCTGTAACGGATCGTGCAGCCACGTCTCGATCTCTGAGTCAACAGATGGGGACGTTTGCAAGACAACAACCATCTGCACGAACAGTTCGACAGTTGCAGCAGCATGGACTATCAGCTCGGAGACCATGGCTGCGGTTACCCTTGACGCTACATCACAGACAGGAGCGCCTGCGATGGTGTACGTAACGACGAATCTGGGTGCACGAATGGCAAAACGTCACTTTTTCGGATGAATCCAGGTTCTGTTTACAGCATTATGATGGTCGCATCCGTGTTTGGCGATATCGTGGTGAACGCACATTGGAAGGGTGTATTCGTCATTGCCATACTGGCGTATCACCCGGCGTGATGGTATGGGGTGCCATTATTTACACGTCTCGATCACTTCTTGTTCGCATTGACGGCACTTTGAACAGTGGACGTTACATTTCAGATGTGTTACGGCCCGTGGCTCTACCCTTCATTCGGTCCCTGCGAAACAATACATTTCAGCAGGATAATGCACGACCGCATGTTGCAGGTCCTGTACAGGTCTTTCCGGATACAGAAAATGTTCGACTGCTGCCCTGGCCAGCACATTCCCCATATCTCTCACCAATTGGAAACGTCTGGTCAATGGTGGCGTCACAATACGCCAGTCACTACTCTTACTGTGGTATCGTGTTGAAGCTGCATGGACAGCTGTACCTGTACACGCCATCCAAGCTCTGTTTGACTCAATGCCCAGGCGTATCAAGGCCGTTATTACGGGCAGAGGTGGTTGTTCTGGGTACTGATTTCTCAGGATCTATGCACCCAAATTGCGTGAAAATGTAATCACATGTCAGTCCTAGTATAATATATTTGTCCAATGAATACCCGTTTCTCATCTGCATTTCTTCTTGGTGTAGCAATTTTAATGGCCAATAGTGTAGATACCAGTTTTCCTGAAGGGAAGGAAAAACATTAATATTACTATTGTGTAAATTGTAAGGGTTATTAGTGTATGTTATAGAAATAGCTGTTATTGAAAGCAGAATAATTTCCGAATGATGCCACTCACTTGCATATAAAACGATGATTTTCTTAGAAAACGAACAAACATCGCATTGTTCGTCCTAGAGTATGGATATGAAGGTAAGTGTTAGTAGTACAGTGTTTCTGTGGGGACAGGTGTGGTAGTGTCAGCGCAGCAGTGTTAAAAACGAGCGTGGTCACAATTAGCTCCGCTAGTTAGGGGCGGCCGGCTCTGGACGGCTTCCGCGGCTAACACGGATTTCACGGCCGTCGCCCGCACCATCAGTCTCCGCGGCCGCTCTCCGCCGTTGCGAGGCGCCTCACACTCGCTGCCTCGAGCTAACTAACGAGCACCTGGTTTCAGAATGACGGCATCATGTCGGTTCCATTTAACGACTGGTCGTACATAGGCACGTCAGAGGAATACAATAACGTGAAACAGTGTGATTTTCCGGAGGCTGTATCAAATGCCAGAGAACGAAATATCAGAGAGCTTTATAAATCGATTAGAGAGTTCCTAGTATACCGAACACTTTCTCAATGGAGATGAACCTACACACCTATAAGTAAAGTTGAGCGTAGCCCAACAAAGAATTATAGGACTATTACTTTTTACAATATCGAGGGTGTCCGGGTAACACAACAAATCCTTACAACTGAATGACTCAATTTTTTACGTTGTTGGGTAAATAAGCAATGGACAGAGACAGGCACAAAGATGTAATCCTCACCATTTCAGCAACAGCGCTGAATCGCGTGGCTCATGCGCGCTAGTGATGGGGCACACCTATCTCGACGTGTTGACGAAATATGCAGTTGCACATATGTGGATTTTTGTGCATGGGGACACAAATTCGAGATCTGGCTGATTTGAGGCCGGATCTACTCCACAGTAGAGACCATAAAACCTCTCCTGCTTACGAGCACGTGGTGAAAAGTGGAGTACCGTTTCAATATCTGTCGAGTTCCAAACGGTGCCCACACTGAACTGTACGAGCATGCATAAAATTTTTTGAGCTCCTATGTAGAACGTTGGACAGATAAACTTATAAACCTTAATAGGTATTCAAACAGAAACAAATGATTTTGTATACCTGTATGCCGGACACTCTCTATATACGAATGACCTAGTCGATAAATTTGCAAGCTCCACTACGCCTTTCGCGGCTGGTGCTCCTTTATACAGAGATGTCGCCATGCTATAAAAATTGCAGTGAAATGCAGGGAGATCTTCTGAGGATTGACGCTTCGTGTAGTGAATGCCAGTTGAGCTCAACATACACAAGTGTAACATGTTGTTGCTGTGGTCTTCAGCCCGAAGACTGGTTTGTTGCGGCTCTTCTGGCTACTCTATCCTACGAAAGCGTCTTCACCTCCGAATATCTACTGCAAACCACATTCTTTTGAATCTGCATACTGTATTCATTTCTTGAACTCCTTCTACAATTTTTACTCCCCTCCCCTCTCATACTTTCTTCCAATACTAAACTGGTTGTCCCTTAATGCCTCAGAATGTGAACTATCAACCGATCCTTCTCAATAGTCAAGTTGCGCCAAGAATTTCTAGTCTCTAAAGTTTTATTCAGTACCTCATTATTAGTTACGCGATCTACCTATCTAATTTTTAGTATTATTCTGTAACACCACGTTTCGAAAGAAAACCGTTTATAACTCATGTTTCACTTCCACACTCGGATACATTCCACACAAACACCTTCAGAAAAGATTTCCTAACACTTCAACCTGTACTCGTTGTTTCTCTTCTTCAGAAACTGTTTTCTTCTCATGGCCAGCGGGCGTTGTGGCCGAGCGGTTCTAGGCGCTTCAGTCTGAAACCGCGCGACCACTACGGTTGCAGGTTCGACATCTGCCTCGAGCATGGATATGTTTGTTGTCCTTACGTTAGTTAGGTTTAAGTAGGTCTACGTTCTAGGGGACTGATGATCTCAGATGTTAAGTCCCATAGTGGTCGGAGCCATTTGAACCATTTGTCACTGCCAGTCTACATTTTATATTCTCTCTACTTCGCTCATCATCACCTATTTTATTTCCCAGATAGCAAAACTCGTCTACTCTTGCTAATCTAGTTCCCTCAGCATCACTTGATTTAATTCGACTGCATTCCATTATCCTTGTTTTGCTTTGGTTGATGTTCATATTATATCCCGCTTTCAAGTCGTCGTCCATTCCACCTAACTGCTCTTCCAAGTACTTTGCCGTTTGTGTCATAATTAAAGTGCTGTTCACAAACCTCAAAGTTTTTATTTCTTATCCATGAACTGTAAATCCTACACCAAATTTAACTTTAGTTTCCTTTACTACTTGCAAAGTGTAACTCACAGCGTATAAATAGGCATTATTGCATGATTACACGATTACAAAACAACATCTGAACGTAGTCACATCAATTACATATCGAAGACTATACGTACGGATTGATTAAAATAGGAACGAGCACATGATACCAATCACTGATAAAGCAGAAGCCAGACTGAAATTCGTTGAAAGAATCCCCAGGAAATATAGTCAATCCACGAAGGGAATAGCCTACGAAACTCTCTTCCACCTGATACTTGAGTATTGCTCGTCAATCTGCGAACATTACAGGCTGCATTGATGGAGCAAATAGAGGAAATTCATGGAAGAACTCCGCGTTTCGTAACGGATTCGTTTACTAAGCTCGAATGAGTCACGGAAACGCTTAATCAAATCGAATGTCAGACGGTACACTAGAGGCGTATTGAATCACTGTGTGGTTTACTGTTAAAATCACGAGACGGTTCGTTATACATCGTTGGCTCTTACGTATAGCTCCTGAAAAGACCACGAAGGTAAAAAATGAGAGAGATTCGAGTACACATGTAATCTTACCGGCAACCTCTCTTCTCGCGCACCATTCGACTGGAACAGGAAAGTGAGATGCGACAGTGGTACACAAAGTTCCCTGTGTCACCTTCCATTAGGTAGCTGGCGGAGTTTAGATGTAGATGCAGATGCAGAAATAGGGAGGCGTCAGATATTAACGTTTGAAATTTTCACACAACGTAAACCCGAACTCTACCTACAAAATTTCGGAGGGTCTTCGGAGATGTCTTCTGAGAATTTCGGTTAAAAGGATCCGTGGCCCCCGGTAGCACATTACAAAGTAAATGCATTTCATTTTATTTCTTACCCTCATTTACCTTTGTAGCTGTATTGCCTTGAAAATATCTGCACAACAGAACAAACATGGACGGTATGTGCCGTGCATCGTCTTTGCAAACTGTCTTGGTCCATTCACTCTTGGCCCTTTGTATGAAGATTGTGTGGCAATATAGATCAATGTTCACTGCAGTGATCTGTCTTTATACACTGGTTTAGTCCTAGATCCAGTGCACGAAGACTAACATCACTTGCAAGATGTCCAGTCAGTCTCTTCTTCGTGGCGATTGTAGATGAGTTGTGAGATATCCACTGGCAAAGAAATATCACCAATTTGACCTCATAATGCAAGGAAAGAAGAGCACACTTGCAAGATAGTCCTAGTTCCGCGCGAAAATTGGGGCCATGATTTTGAGAGTTCACAGGTATGATCTTCTGAACGTACAGCTTTTAAACTTTCGTGCGCAGCGTTTGCTTGTCACTCGTTCCGCCACCCTGCAGTCGCCCAGTGCCTGAGCGCGAAGTACTGTGTAACCAGAGCCCTCCTGTTTGCGGGATGCTGAAGGCAAGGGAAGAGCAGAAGAGGAGGGGGAGATGGACACATCTGTTTGAGGCGCTTTAAAAATCTTGTTCGAAGACACGTATTATTTATTCTACGTGAAAAATAGTAAGTAATATGAGAATGTAATAAGTGTACCTCATGCACATTTACGTTCAATATTGTAATAATATTCTCGTGTTGATATTCTATAGCTACATATACAAAAGGTTGCAGCCCTGAAATGAAATCAAAACGAATGAACCGAAGCAGCCAAAGAATTATTATGAAATGAAGTTAATGATTTTCGATTTAAAATTTAATCTTACCATTCACATTGAATAATGGCGCTTTTCCTGGGAATGCACATCACGTTAACATAGCCAGGTTTAAAATGCAAACAAAATAATACACAACAGTGACGTTATTAATTAAATAGCACTACGCTACTTTTTTAATGACACACTTGTTTCATTCATTTACACTGCACTTTGGAATCGCAACATGAAAACGTTTGAAGAAGAGCGATCTTTAGCTCCAGCTACGGGTTAGAAACCGTGCACTTTGACACAGTTAACAATGCGTGTTACCAGTGTCAAAAATAATACTTCACCAATCTCTTACTCACTCCACTGTACTCTGCACTCGAGCATTAAACATCTGCAGTGGTATGGAGCGAGTGACAAACAACCTGTGCCCGCCAAAGTTTAAAAGCTGTATTTTCAGAAGGTTATAACTGCGTACTATCGGAATAATGGACCAAATTTTCGCGAGCAATCGACTGGTGAGGCCGATATCGTACAAATGTGCTTTTCTTTTTTGTCCTTAAGATAAGAGACCAAGTTGGTGACGTTTCCTTGTGAGGCCTATCCTGATGGTACCACCTAACTAACCATGTGTCACTTATATCCGCGCTTAGAGGTTGCATGTATATTTGGGAACTATTTATGTGACTTCAGGTGAAAACGTAACATAGTTTTTGTCATGACTCCTCCACGGACCTCTGTCTAACAGTATTGCGCCTGAGGTGTAGGCAACTCGGCGCACTTCTCTGTAGGCTGCGTCCCGTATCTTCCGAAGGAATAATGTGCAGAATATTTTGCAACGGCTCATCTGTCATTGGATGCAAAACGTATCTCAGAGCAAATGAACATGATATACATTTCGAATTCTTGTGTGTGTGTGTGTGTGTGTGTGTGTGTGTGTGTGTGTGTGTGTGCGTGTGCGTGCGTGCTTTCGTAGTTCACGAATAATCTTATCTGACTTGCATGTGGAGGATTCAGGTATAGACTCCTGCATCGAATTTTTCGTCACGGGAGGACCGGGAAATTACTTACTCTATGTGGTAACAATTATTGAGCTACCTGAAGGAGAAGTAGTGGACCCGGCTTCAAAAGTCGCGACCAAGGTAGAAACTACAGAAATGAAGCGACATAGCGTGTAGTTACCATACAGAATTCGGGGAACGTTGTCCCGAATATTTTGGATTGACCTACCTGTCACGAAATGTCAAAGTTACGTCTGAAAAAATTAACACCTCCTGCATGACTGGCATTGTTCAGTAGAATGGAATCAGAAATAGGCAGCAGTGAAGACAGATCTGGTCTCACGTCTATGACACGGCCTTCAGCAGCTTAAAAGTGCTTGTGGTCGTGTACTCACCTTCGAGCAATTTTCCGACGGCTTCGTCCAGAGGAACGCTGCCTCCGCCGCCTCCGCCTCCGCCTCCGCTGTCGGGCCGCGAGCTGGAGGAGGATGAGGCGCCGGGAGAGGGCGTGGCCACCGGCGTCACGGAGCCGCCGCCCGCCGACACGATGGCACTCTTATACATGGCCGCCGCTCTCACTGCGCCCACATCACCTCCTGCACACACGACGACCTCTCAGCACAGAAAGTCCACTTTACTGCTGGACAAGATGTCTATTGACCTATTAGATTATGTCGTTGCCTGGACACAAGTTTTTCTTTCCACTGGATTGCAGTAGGAATAAGAATGAAATATGTAAAGTTTTTTCCAACTCACCATAAACGCAGAAAAACTGCAAAAATGTGTGGTAAAAGTATGCGTGTGGATCAAGTTTATGTCGCTATTCCAGGTACAGACCACAATCTTACACAAAACGTAACTAATTTTGTTCTATGGAGGCTATCTTCACGACCTAAAAAATGAGACAGACGCACGCTGCCGCTAAACATGGCCAAGTACAAAGTGCATCATAGCTACAGAGCAATGCTACTATAAATCAATTTTTCGTAAATACCACATTCTCACACCTGTGCTGAAATTCTTTTTCTACCACTTCCAGCTAACCTATGTAAGTACAGTACACACACTTCTTCCTATATAAATTTACAGTGTTTTCCGCTTCAAACCCCACAACTGTAAACCGTCAGTTGCATCTCATGATTAAGAAGAAGATTGGTGAAATGTTTGAGCATGTGTGTTTGTGAGTACGTATGTATGTATGTGTGTATGTGTGTGTGTGTGTGTGTGTGTGTGTGTGTGTGTGTGTGTGTATGTATGTATTTGTGTGTGTGTGTGTGTGTGTGTGTGTACTTGTGATGAAAGTAACACTTCATAACTGCAAATGAGCGATACAAATGCACAACGGCTGGAACTTTAATAGTGAGAACTATGCATTTACAACCTATACAGTATATGCCAATATATGCAACTTGTACAAAATAGATATAAGTTTCAAATGAAATGACATAATTTCAGAGACTTTACTGGTCTCATATAGATGTGATGTTATGTACATAGACTGAGGCGACAAATGGAAATTTGTAACAAGTTCGGGAATCCAAATAGGGCCTCTTCTTGCTTACTGGGCAGGTGTGTTAGTCATTAAAGTACCTTGGAACAGCGGTTCACACAACTGCACGCATTACCCTGACACGCCTCCCTCTTCAATTCAAATTATCACTGCCACCCCAGTCTACATAAAATCATGTCTGTATGAGACAAATTAAGTCTCTAAGATCGTGTCATTTGATGGGTATAAGTAATATAATAATTCCAATCCCAAAGAAAGCAGGTGTTGACAGATGCGAAAATTACCGAACTATCAGTTTAATACGTCACAGCTGCAAAATACTAACGCGAATTCCTTACAGACCAATGGAAATACTGGTAGAAGCCTACCTCGGGGAAGATCAGTTTGGATTCCGCACAAATGTTGGAACACGTGAGGCAATACTGACCCTACGACTTATCCTAGAAGAAAGATTAAGGAAAGGCAAACCTACGTTTCTAGCATTTGTAGACTTAGAGAAGGATTTTGTCAATGTTGACTGGAATACTCTCTTTCAAATTCTGAAGGTGGCAGGGTAAAATATAGGGAGCGAAAGGCTTTTTACAATTTGTTCAGAAACCAGATGGCAGTTATAAGAGTCGAGGGGCATGAAAAGGAAGCAGTGTTTGGGAAGGGGATGAGGCAGGGTTGTAACCTATCCCTGATGCTATTCAATCTGTGTATTGAGCAAGCAGTAAAGTAAACAAAAGAAAAGTTCGGAGTAGGTATTAAAATCCATGGAGAAGAAATAAAAACTTTGAGGTTCGCCGATGACATTGTAATTCTGTCAGAGACAGCAAAGCACTTGGAAGCGCAGTTGAACGGAATGGACAGTGTCTTGAAAGAAGGCTATAAGATGAACATCAACAAAAGCAAAACGAGGATAATGGAATGTAGTCGAATTAAATCGGGTGATGCTGAGGGAATTAGATTAAGGAATGAGACACTTAAAGTAGTAAAGGAGTTTTGCTATTTGGGGAGCAAAATAACTGATGATGGTCGAAGTAGAGAGGATATAAAATGTAGACTGGCAATGGCAAGGAAAGCATTTCAGAAGATGAGAAATTTGTTAACATCGAGTATAGATTTAAGTGTCAGGAAGTCGTTTCTGAAAGTATTTGTATGGAGTGTAGCCAGTATGGAGGTGAAACATGGACGATAAATAGTTTAGACAAGAAGAGAATAGGAACTTCCGAAATGTGGTGCTACAGAAGAATGCTGAAGATTAGATGCGTAGATCACATAACTAATGAGGAGGTATTGAATAGAATGGGGGAGAAGAGGAGTTTGTGGCACAACTTGACCAGAAGAAGAGATCGGTTGGTAGGACATGTTCTGAGGCATCAAGGGATCACCAATTTAGTACTGGAGGGCAGCGTGGAGGGTAAAAATCGTAGAGGGAGGTCAAGAGATGAATACACTAAGAAGATTCAGAAGGATGTAGGTTGCAGTAGGTACTGGGAGATGAAGAATCTTGCACAGGATAGAGTAGCATGGAGAGCTGCATCAAACCAGTCTCAGGACTGAAGACCACAACAACAACGACAAGTACTTGCACGTTGGTTTCAGGCTGGGTCCCGCACTTACGTTCGATCCTGAGGCACTGTTCCAGAACATGTAGAGCCTCGGCAATTATTTTAGTGTGTAAGGAGGAATTCAAAGTAGACTGGGACGGCAGTGAGAATTTGGATCGAGAAGGGAGGCGTGCCAGGGTAATCCGTGCAGTTGTGTAAATCGGTGGGCCAAGGTGAGTTAGTGGCTAAAGCACCTGCCTAGTAAGCAACAAGAGACCCTAGTTGGACTCCCGGCCTTGTTACAGATTTTCATTCGCCACCTCCGTCTATATACTGAAAACGCATGTTTAAAAGTTTTACTGTCCTTCAGGGTAGTCACCAGCATTGTGTATAAGCCTTTGCTAGCGATGTAAAAGTCGACGAATACCTTTAGCAGCACCGATTGCGCTGATAGATCGAGTGGAGCGGCCTATTGCTCGACGAATCTCCGTAACAGTTCCCAAGCGAATGCCATAAAGCTTCCTTCAATTTAGGAATCAAGTCGAAATCACAAGGGGTTAAGATCAGGGAGTGTGGTGGGTGGTACAGTATTTTCGAGTTCCATCGATCTAACAACTCAGTCACAGCTTGCGCCATATGCGCCCGAACATTGTCCGACAAAACGATGGGACGCTCCTGCAGAAAGTGTTGCCGCTTCTTTCTCTGAGATGGTCGCAGGCTGTCTTCCATAGGTGAGAAAAATGCAGAACGTATCACCGCTTTTTTCTCTAAGCAGCTCATTTTCGGAACGCAGCCTGCGACCCGATTCGAGAAAGAGGCGACGACATTTTCTACGGATCCCCCCGTCATTTTGCAGCACATCGCTCGGGCACTTAAGGTGCAAGCTGCGACTGATTTGTTAGACTGATAGAGCTGGGAATCGCTGTACCATCCATCACATTCCGAGAAGAGTGACTTCAACTCTATTCCTAAACTGAAGGAAGCACTTCATGGGATTCGCTTCAGAACTGTTACAGCGTAATAGATCGCTCCACTCTATCAGGACAACTGGCGCTGAAAAGGGAATCCAAAGACTTCAACATCGCTGGCAACGGCTATATAAAATGCCGGTTTCTACTGTGAAGAACAGAAAAACTCTGAAACGTGTGTCTATTTAGTAAAAGTTGTAAATAAATAGTTGTCAGTATTTAAGTTCCAACCCAAGCAAATTTTAAATATGGTGATGTTATTAGGCTTCATATTTGATTCGAGCTAATGTGGCTGTTAATCATAAGACATTTAAAATAGTTCGTGAAGGCAGTTAACATCTTTAAGAGGCCTAGTGATAGATCCTCGAGAGCAGACAGCTTGGGTATGCTTCAGTTATATAAAGATTTCCTGCTATTCTACCTAGGTAGCGGACCATCCAGACGGGTATTTCACTGTCCGCCACTGTAAAACTAAGCTGGGCATACACTATGCGATCAAAAGTATCCGGACACCCCCCAAAACATACGTTTTTCATATTAGGTGCATTGTGCTGCCACCTACTTCCTGAGACTCCAAATAAACGACCTCAGGAGTCATTATACATCGTGAAAGAGCAGAATGGGCCGCTCTGCGAATCTCACGAACTTCCAACGTGGTCAGGTGATTGGATGTCACTCGGAGGAGGAGGAGATTACTGTTTAACGTCCCGTCGACAACGAGGTCATTAGAGACGGAGCGCAAGCTCGGGTGAGGGAAGGATGGGGAAGGAAATCGGCCGTGCCCTTTCAAAGGAACCATCCCGGCATTTGCCTGAAGCGATTTAGGGAAATCACGGAAAACCGAAATCAGGATGGCCGGAGACGGGATTGAGCCGTCGTCCTCCCGAATGCGAGTCCAGTGTGCTAACCACTGCGCCACCTCGCTCGGTGCGTGTCACTCGTGCCATACGTCTGTACGTGAGTTTACCACGCTCCTAAACATCCCTAAGTCCACTGTTTCCGATGTGATAGTGAAGTGGAAACGTGAAGGGACACGTACAGCATAAAAGCATACTGGCTGACCTCGTCTGTTGACTGACAGAGACCGCCGACAGTTGAAGAGGGTCGTAATAGGTAATACGCAGACATCTATCCAGACCATCACACAGGAATTCCAAACTGCATCAGGATCCACTGAAAGTACTATGACAGTTAGGCGAGAGGTGAAAAACTTGGATTTCGCGGTCGAGTGGCTGCTCATGGGCCACACATTACGCCGGTAAATGCCAAACGACGCCTCGCTTGGCGTAAGGAGCGTAAACATTGGACGATTGAACAGTGGAAAAATGTGGCGTGGAGTGACGAATCACAGTACACAATGTGGCGATCCCATGGCAGGGTATGGGTATGGCGAATGCCCGGTGAACGTCCTCTGTCAGAGTGTGTAGTGCCAACAGTGAAATTTGGAGGCGGTCGTATTATGGCGTAGTCGTCTTTTTCATGGAGGGAGCTTGCACCCCTTGTTGTTTTGCGTGGTACTATCGCAGCACAGGCCTACATTGATGTTTAAAGCATCTTTTTCCTTCCTACTGTTGGAGAGCAATTCGGGGATGGCTAAGAATCTTTCAACACGATCTGTTCATAGTGCACGGCCTGTGGCGGAGTGTTTACACGACAATAACATCCCTGTAATGGACTGGCCTGCACAGAGTCCTGACCTGAATCCTATAGAACACCTTTGGGATGTTTTGGTCTCACTGACTGACATCGATACCTCTCCTCAGAGCAGCACTCTATGAAGAATGGGCTGCCATTCCCCAAGAAACTTTCCAGCACCTGATGAACGTATGCCTGCGAGAGTGGAAGCTGTCATCAACGCTAAGCGTGGGCTAAAACCATACTGAATTCCAGCATTAGCGATGGAGGGCGCCACGTACTTGTAAGTCATTTTCAGCCTGGTGTCCGGATACTTTTGATCACATAGTATAGGTCCACACAGGATCATCCCCCTATCCAGCCTCTTTGATGCTGGAGGGTCACCACTTCCTATTCAACGGCAGCAGTTTTTAATGCCTCAGGAGTATAGGTTTTTAGCTGTTTCAGAATAACCTCTATACCAAGTCGTTGTTCACCCTATCATGGAATCAAAATTCACAAATCGCCCGTAAGCAATGAGAACATTCGTATTCTCGGAAAAGACGATCTAGTGGTACCTGGTGTGGCACAAACATCAACCCTTATCCAGGTTTGGAACCGACTATCGTCCTGGTTACTAAAGAGCCCCATAATTATTTTCTATTTGCTAGGTACAGAGTAGTCGGTACTACTCAATATAATACTATTTTGTGAAGTTTTGCACTAATACCAGATTCCGAGGCATCAGAACTAGTTAGCAGTAAGATTTGTAACAGATGTAGCTAAAAGTTTGTGCATTGTGCGTAATTTGGTAAGCACTGCCTAATTTTGGATTACTTCCTCTACATCGTTTTACCTTTGTGAGAGCTATATCCATGATTAGCTATTCCTAGGGAGTTCCATCGCTGTGGAATATAGACGGAGAATTTGGCAGCGCTTCGCGAAGTGTTGGAAGCTGCAAAGGAACTACTGACCGGCGTCATAGAGTCGTTGCGAAATGCGTCGGTTGCGGAGTGGCAGGGCGGTCTTCTGTTGCAAACGAGTTTCGGAACCTACCAGCTAGTCTTATTTTTGAACTGTCTGCAGACAAGTGAGGCATGGCGTCATGTGGTCACTCGGGTGTGGCTAGCGGATAAAGCTCTGTGTGGCAAATGACCGACAGATTAATTATGTACTGCTAGTGAATGGGTTAGAGGCACTGCTTTCCGCTGATGATGTCACCGCTCTGCTCGAAAAAAGGTCTCAGCACAGCTGTTGATTTGCAACGTCGTTTCGAGGACTAATTGGACCTCTCATCTGAAGCCAAGTCCAGGGTGCAAACCAGAGGTTTTGTGGGTCCTGCGATGAGCTCGGTTGTGGGTTCTTTGATCTGCTTTGCACGGTGGAGACGTGTAACTAGTACACAATACACTGGAAATGGCCACTCATGTGGCAGAGTACTTGTAGGATGCACAAGAGGCTTTCTTAGATTAGGCGAAACTCGGAGAGTTCCAGTAGAAGAATATTATCAAATAACGGAATTATCAGAACTGGCCAAATAGCAGACCCGGATATTAAGAATGTTACATTATTAATTGTTAATTGTTGGAGCATTCCCAGCAACTTCCGAGAACTCAGGCATAATACGAGTCTCTGAGAGCTCATTGAAACCCTGCAGAGTTACGAACTGTCCGGAAACACATGGAACATATGTTGTAAAGATAGTTCAGAGTCGAGTGGAGGAGGAGTGTAAACAAGACAAAGACAGACATTAGGTTCAGTGAGGGCCGAAATGAACCTGATTTCGAACTAATGTGGAGTGCATTAAATGGAGTCGGAGGGTCTACAGTTAGAGCAATAATCGGTTGCTTCTGCCCGTCACCTAATTTAGACACATTGGTCGATGATCATCAAGGCAAAAAGGTCGTCAAAATCTTACGATGATATTTATTTCGGTCAAACTGATACAGTCACTGAAAAATGCAAGGATCGTATGGCATTATTGGCCTGGAAAAAACGTCTGTGGTTGCTCAGCCACTTGGTGCACGTCTTGCTATTTGACGGCACTTCTGTGACTTGCACATCTGTTGATGAAGATAAGATGAAATGATTAGGAAAACACAGACAGCCGTTTACCGAGTGGGGAAAATTTCAGACCCATCCAGAAATCAAACCCGGAACTCCGCGACCTAGAGGCAGCGACGGTAATCACTGGACGACGAGCTGCGGACGACACATTAGTAAACCACCTACGTCAAAGTAGCAGTTTTAGTTCAATACCCGACAAAAGCAAAACTATTGCATTTAAAACTCAAATATAAATCACATCCCAGTAAAACATGTACCAAGTAAAGTAATACACTCCTGGAAATTGAAATAAGAACACCGTGAATTCATTGTCCCAGGAAGGGGAAACTTTATTGACACATTCCTGGGGTCAGATACATCACATGATCACACTGACAGAACCACAGGCACATAGACACAGGCAACAGAGCATGCACAATGTCGGCACTAGTACAGTGTATATCCACCTTTCGCAGCAATGCAGGCTGCTATTCTCCCATGGAGACGATCGCAGAGATGCTGGATGTAGTCCTGTGGAACGGTTTGCCATGCCATATCCACCTGGCGCCTCAGTTGGACCAGCGTTCGTGCTGGACGTGCAGACCGCGTGAGACGACGCTTCATCCAGTCCCAAACATGCTCAATGGGGGACAGATCCGGAGATCTTGCTGGCCAGGGTAGTTGACTTACACCTTCTAGAGCACGTTGGATGGCACGGGATACATGCGGACGTGCATTGTCCTGTTGGAGCAGCAAGTTCCCTTGCCGGTCTGGGAATGAACTATGGGTTCGATGACGGTTTGGATGTACCGTGCACTATTCAGTGTCCCCTCGACGATCACCAGTGGTGTACGGCCAGTGTAGGAGATCGCTCCCCACACCATGATGCCGGGTGTTGGCCCTGTGTGCCTCGGTCGTATGCAGTCCTGATTGTGGCGCTCACCTGCACGGCGCCAAACACGCATACGACCATCATTGGCACCAAGGCAGAAGCGACTCTCATCGCTGAAGACGACACGTCTCCATTCGTCCCTCCATTCACGCCTGTCGCGACACCACTGGAGGCGGGCTGCACGATGTTGGGGCGTGAGCGGAAGACGGCCTAACGGTGTGCGGGACCGTAGCCCAGCTTCATGGAGACGGTTGCGAATGGTCCTCGCCGATACCCCAGGAGCAACAGTGTCCCTAATTTGCTGGGAAGTGGCGGTGCGGTCCCCTACGGCACTGCGTAGGATCCTACGGTCTTGGCGTGCATCCGTGCGTCGCTGCGGTCCGGTCCCAGGTCGACGGGCACGTGCACCTTCCGCCGACCACTGGCGACAACATCGATGTACTGTGGAGACCTCACGCCCCACGTGTTGAGCAATTCGGCGGTACGTCCACCCGGCCTCCCGCATGCCCACTATACGCCCTCGCTCAAAGTCCGTCAACTGCACATACGGTTCACGTCCACGCTGTCGCGGCATGCTACCAGTGTTAAAGACTGCGATGGAGCTCCGTATGCCACGGCAAACTGGCTGACACTGACGGCGGCGGTGCACAAATGCTGCGCAGCTAGCGCCATTCGACGGCCAACACCGCGGTTCCTGGTGTGTCCGCTGTGCCGTGCGTGTGATCATTGCTTGTACAGCCCTCTCGCAGTGTCCGGAGCAAGTATGGTGGGTCTGACACACCGGTGTCAATGTGTTCTTTTTTCCATTTCCAGGAGTGTAAATGAACTTAAAAAATTCGGAGAATTTTCTGTAAACAGAGACTGTTACACTTTAGTTACAAAAGACTTCAAGGAAACTAATAGAGAAAACTTAATGCTAGTTTGTGCACGCGTAAGAGGAGCTTTGCATGAAGCCTACAATATTTCCACAGTCAGATCCTGGCGAATGATTATCAGGGAAACATTTAATTATAAGATCCTAGGATCGTCTGGTCAAATTTGAGGTCAATGAATGGATCCAGACCATCCATGCAATGACGGAGTAGACTGGTACTGAGTCTCAAGAGAGCACGCAGAAACCTGAAATACGTATTTTATACTTTAAATTTTTTCCATTTTAACTTGACTCAATGAGGATGGCTCTGATTAGCCCTGTATTGAGAGCCCAGAACTCTTGCACGTATACGAGTTTGAGGATCAAGAGACGGGGCAAGGTGGGGGAGGGAGGGGGGAGGGCGGTAGAGATGATATATATACACAAAGACGACTTTACCTGACCTGGAGATGAAGACGAAAACATAGATTATCTTAAAAGACCAATCGAACAAACCAGTGTGATTACCTATTCTCAATACAGCATGAACGATTGTACGAAATAAGCCGTCTGTTGCAAGATACGAGGACATTATGGTCTAGATGAGTAAGGACGTTATTGACCCACCGCCACTCACATTGGCAGACACCTTTTAACACTGTGCCACTGATGATGTCCACCCAATAACTTGAAAACAGAGCCTGTTAGACTGAATTTTTACTCTGCAGCGCAGTGTCCACTGGCTGAAGCTTTCTGGGAGATTAAGACTTTGTGCCGGACCGTGACTCGAAACCAGGACTTTTGCCTATCACGGGTAAGGGCTCTATCAACTTTTATTTTTTTATTGTGAAATAAAATCAAATTATTTATGAGAAACAAGAAGAGATCTCTCTTTTTACTTACAGCACACAGAAACAAGAAGATCACGGAAGTTAATTAACAGCAAACAAAGTGTTTTGATGGCCTGACTGTAACTGTAATTCTCCATTATTGACATAACGTTTTTTTAATCTTTCATATACAAGAAGATCAATTTTCTTGAATTTTTTTTTTTAAGTAGTGAAAGTCTTACGGAAAAATGCTCGTGTGACTGTATAACTGCCATACTGCGGTATATCTGCTGGAGCTCAAAATACGTTGCTTAGCAATATTTATTTAACAGTTTCCATTATATGTCATAATTACACAATGTCACTTGCTTTCCTTTCAAAACGGATCTCACAAAGCTTTCACAAAATTAAAGGTATTTCACCATACCATGAAATAGCATGAGAATAACGGCGAACCCTCAGTTATTTTTCATGTTATTACATCGAATAGCTTTTCCGAAATTTTTCCGAGCATATCTTCTACACTACTGCCCCACCTGCAACGAAGTTACAAATTAATACATGGAGTTGAAGAAAATTTCTTACAAAAGGTCAACACAACATAAAAACTAAAGAGATATGAAGCATAATAGGATGACAAAAAATGGTACAACATAATTACAAGCAACTGTTTACGGTGTCTGATATGGTAGTTCACTCATTCTCCACAGAGATAACTTGCTCAAAGAACCGCACTGGAAACCTAATAGTACTTCCTGACATCAATACCCTGATATTTAGCGGTGGTTCCTCTGGCAAGTGTTGTGGCTGGATGTCCTTGGAAAAGTATGGAAGATCTTTTCCTAATTCCCTTTTTTGCTGCAAGAGATAGGCTGGTTTATGTTTGTCCACTGACACATGTAGGTGTTTACCTTTTCTCTCGATAGTGAAATATTTTTCAGGCTTGCTACGATAGGTCAAGGATCATCAACGTAGGTTCTAATGGTTTTCTAACTCTGTTGCATCTCAGGAGGACATGGGAAGATGTGTGCAGGTCTCTTGGGACAGATACTGATCTTGATGTGTTATATGTATGTCGACTAGGTTTCAGGCGTAACATTTGCTTTTGCAAATCAGATGCAAACGAATTAGGGTCAGTCTTCGTAGTCGGATCTTCAAAAAATTCGCCAGGAAGTCATATAGCCTGTCCATACGCCTCTATCCAATGGAGTGGTTCGATTTCTCTCATACTGCGCGCAGCATTAAAAAAACAGTAAGTAGAGTTTCTGTCCTTTTAGAAATCTTGTTTGCACTCTTCAATGTTCTCTGTAGTCACTTAACCTTGGCATTGCGTACTTTGGCATTGCGTTGAGGACGATACTGCGTTGCGTGTTCAGTTTTCATTCCACACACTAAGTCCAAATTATTAAACAATTGCCGGCCGGGGTGGCCGAGCGGTTCTAGGCGCTACAGTCTGGAACCGCGCGACCGCTCCGGTCGCAGGTTCGAATCCTGCCTCTGGCATGGATGTGAGTGATGTCCTCAGGTTAGTTAGCTTTAAGTTCTAGGGGACTGATGACCTTAGCAGTTAAGTCCCATAGTGCTCAGAGTCATTTTTATTAAACAATTGCTATCTATACTGTGTTACTTGGTTGGTGATTACCGGAGATGGAACGTCGGATCTTACCATCCAGTGCTGATAGAAGGCCCTTGCTACTTTGTCACCTGTGATGACATCGAGTCGTATAACTTCCATCAAAGACGTTAAACGATCAATACAAGTAAAGCAATACATCGTGCCATTAGTTGCAGATGACATGAAAAGTATTCGCAGTTGCGAATACGGACTACCTTCTGCTGTATAATGGACTGACGACACTGAAAATTTGTGCAGGACCGGGACTCGAACCCGGATTTCTCGCTTATAGCTAGCGGTCGCTTTATCATTTGGCTATCCGAGCACGACTCCTGGACACACCCAAACCTCCATATATCGTCAACCATGTGTGCACAATCCGCACTCGTACACCCATTATGTACATTCATGCTCATAAATTAAGGATAATTGCAGAATATGGTGCCACTCAACGTGGCACTACACAAAACTGGAACTAATAGCATAGGCACATAGGGAACACACACGACACAGATCTGTAAGTTCACGGTATTGGTGATAAATTGAAAAAACCGTCCCGAAACACATGTACCACAAAACGCCACTGTTTCCTGTGCATGTACCCCGACATCAGTATGGGATATCATCACCATGCACACGTACACAGGCCGCACAACTGGTTGGCATACTCTGGATCAAGTGGTCGAGCAGCTGCTGGGGTGCACCAGTGCCTGTCGGAGCTCCTGAAGGGTCCTAGGGGTTTGAAGACTTGCAGCGATACGTCGACCGAGAACATCTCGGACGTACTCGATGGGATTTAGGTCTGAAGAACAGGCAGGCCACTCCATTCGCTTGATATCTTCTGTTTCAAGGTACTCCTCCACGATGGCAGCTCGGTGGGGCCGTGCGTTATGATCCAACAGGAAGAATGTGGGACCCACTGCACCCCTGAAAAGGCGGACATACTGGTGCAAAATGTCGTCCCGATACACCTGACCTGTTCTAGTTCCTCTGTCAAAGACATGCGGGGGTGTATGTGCACCAATCATAATCCCACCCCACATCATCAAACCTCGACCTCCATACAGGCCCCTTTCAAGAACATTAAGGGGTTGGTATCTGGTTCCTGGTTCACGCCAGATGAAAAACCGGCGAAAATCACTGTTCAGACTATACCTGGACTCGTCCATGAACATAACCTGGGACCGCTGTTCCAATGACAATGTACTGTGTTCTTGACACCAGGCTTAATGGGATCTCCTAAGACCAGGGGTCAGTGGAATGCACCTTGCAGGTCTGCGGGCGAATAAACCATGTCTCTTCAGTTGTCTGTAGACTGTGTGTCTGGAAACAACTGTTCCAGTGGCTGTGGTGAGGTCCCGAGCAAGGCTACCTGCAGTACTCCGTGGCCGTCTGCGGGCAGTAATGGTGAGATATCGGTCTTCTTGTGGTGGTGTACATTGTGGGCGTCCCGTACTGTATCGCCTGGACACGTTTCCTGTCTGCCGGAATCGTTGCCATAATCCTGAGGTCACACTTTGCGACACACGGCGGGCCCGTACTACGACCTGCGGTGTTTGACCAACTTCCAGTCGCCCTAGTATTCTACCCCTTATAACTTTATCAATATGTATTCTCTGAGCCATTTTCAACACACAATCAACATTAGTACGTCTGAAAACGTTTGCACACTTACTCGCTGCACCGTACTCTGACTTGCACCAACACACTTCTGCTGCCAGCGCCACCGTGCGAGGACTGCGGGTAAAATGCACCGCATTGTCATACCCCGGGGTGATTTAAACCCGCAAGCCGCCCTCCAGAGCGTTGTTTCACCATGTATCAGCATTATCCTTAATTTATGAGCATGAGTGTATATTGGCGTACAGGGGACATTCGCTTGCCCGTGTCGGCTGATAAATACGATATTGCAGTGCCTGTGTTATTCCTAATTACGATGCAATGTCCGAAGGAACTTTGCATAGTAATTCGGGATAACACAGGCATTGAAATATCGTATTTGCAGTTGAAGTGTCACACCGAAGAATTTTTCCTGATGGAAGCTGAAGCGAGCTTGAAGTTTCATGAATTGTTCCCTGTTCGGAGTTGCCGCAGTGGTTAATCTTCCAGCTGGGCCTTGGCGAGTTCTTCATAGTCCATTACTTTTACTTCATCAACTCTGCATAGAACATCCACAACAATATTGTCATGGCCACTGACTGACTTGAAGAATAGCGGCTGAAAACTGTAGGAATCTCGGTACCGTTACCAGCATACAGTTTGTATAGTGATTCAACATTAACCTCCAAGTTAGTTGGAATTAGCGATATATCAGCCCCACTGTCAGCTAAAAATTGCAATTCTGTTTTCACCGGACGTTGTAGCCAAGCGGTTCTAGGCGCTTCAGTCTGGAACCGCGCGACCGCTACGGTCGCATGTTCGAATCCTGCCTCGGGCATGGATGTGTGTGATGTCTTTAGGTTAGTTAGGTTTAAGTAGTTCTAAGTTCTAGGGGACTGATGACCTCAGATGTTAAGTACCATAGTGCTCAGAGCCATTTGAACCATTTGAATTCCGTTTTCTTTGTCGGTTACAAATATGAGGGTTTTGTGACAACTGCCTTGGGCAGCAGAATTTGTCGATAAGTCAGTTGCTGGGTTTGCGTTTCCCCGTTCAGAGCAGCTACGTAGAAGCGAGCATTTTTAATGCTTGCGGTGCTGCCAAAGGAAGAGTGGTAATAACAGTACTTGCCACTGGGGTTGTAATTATTTCGAGACTTACTGCAGTTATTATTATGTCGGCCGTCGAAACTTCTATGGCAAGACCCGCCTCGATAACCAGTTGACAATGCAGCTAGCCCCGAAATTCTTGTCATTAAATCACTCATTGTTACCGGAACATCCTGTTTATTACGAGCATCATTTTTCATGACAAACATTCCGTTACGAGGATTCATTTTTATTACTCTATCAGCCATTATAGCCACTTTTCGAGTCCCTCTTCACAGACAATTAAAATGTTCCTTATAGAACCCGAAAGTTTCTCTAGCCAGAGTGTCGTAAGGACTTTTCCCGACAGGTCTACTCCTGCCAAAACTTGCATCTTGCGTAATAATTGGCTAGAAGTTTGGTCTACCAGATCAGTTCTAGCAACTAGTCTCTTAAAACGCTATTTTCGCTTTCCATAAATATATTCAATAGACGTTCCTTAGACAACAAATATTTATTCCCTTCTGTGCCGCGAGTGATGTCCCAAATATTCTAGACGTATTTTCGTTCTGATTGTGGCACTAAATTTAGTCACTCTGTAACAGTTTTGCAAATGCTGAAGTGCGCCTCTACTTGATAGAATCAAATTTCCGATTTTTCACTGCAAAAAGGCGGAATTTTCATGCTAACCTTATTTGCTTCCAATCGATCCTCGGACATGCTTCCGCTTATCGCCATATCTTCTTATCATCACGTCAGTATGACTAGTCATAACTGCCCTAGGGTGGTATATTTACTGGAACTTAAAAAATGTTGCTTAACAATATTTAACAGTTTCCAGTACGCATCGCTAATTCCATACATCATAAAACAGCATGTGAACAACGGTGAACTGTCAATTATTTTTCCTTTTATTACAACGAACAGCTTTTCCAAAATTTCCCCCAGAATCATTGTGATCTTTACAAGTGTAACCAAGCTATGATGAATTGTCAGACGAGGCCATCGGAAGTTACTGTAAACTAGTTCCGTCATAGTTAAACACGACAGGGAGAGAGAGAGAGAGAGAGAGAGAGAGAGAGAGAGAGAGAGCAAGGCGGTATGTTCTGAACTTGTTGGAAGTGGAGCCCTTCAATGGCATTTAAATGTGAGCGGCACTTCGACAATACTCCTTCCAGCCTGCCATTTTTCCAGCATTATTCACAGTGCAATTTATGTAACTCCATGTCTTGTCTAACTAAACCGTTGACCGACGGCAGCGTCAAGCTTTATTTCTTCATAAAAGACGATTATGTTTCGCCACCTACACAAGTTCACTGATTTGGTGTGGTATATTTTCAAACTACAGCCGCTGGAGGGAGCACACAGCAGTACACAACATCGCAATCTGACACGTAAAAACTTGGCAAGTCACTGCCACGAACCACGCGAATTGTGGGACGTGGAAAATCAAGACTGACGTTCATCCGATAGCCGAAAACGCAGTTGAGAACGAACGTTATGTCTGGAAGTAACACGAGATCCAATCAGCACAAATGAACGAAACCCATAACACACAATTCAAGAGAGTCCAACTCGAAGTCCATCACCAGGAAGAGAGACAATACCTACAATCGAGAGTCGGCGTAACTATGGGTACAGTAACGGAATACAAACTTCACGGTTTGTGTATTTTTTTTTCTTTTTTTTTTGTTGGTCATTTGATTTCACCCACATAGCGAGGAAGAGGGGGTGGAGGGGATGCTGGCAGCAATCATTTTGCTGCTCTGCAGCCAAACACCGTTAAAATACATGATACTGCGGCTCTTATGAACGCTTTGTAAATTACATTTTTTTTGGCTACCCCCTCTCCCCCAATTTTGGTTCTAACCTATATACAAAAAATCTGTGCGAAATTTCTGCTCGGTAGCACAAGCGGATAGGGTGGGGTCCCCTGTGCCTACAAACTTGAAATATGAAGAAAAAAAAACGAAAAATCACCACCATTACTTATGCGTGACAAATTCATTCACTAACGTTGTAAGGTTTCCATATGTTTTCTGCCACTGTAAATAATTCAGCTTCACTATACTGAGACAAAGATAAATGGCGCGCTGCACGAGTATTAAATAAAATCCTTGACTCTATGTTTATCTCTGGTTCGCTTGCTCGCCTGTGCTTGTCAGTTGTGCAACGCTAAGGCATTCTTATTTGAGGCATAGTAGCGAGTAGTTGAGTTTTAGAGAAAGAGATTTGATATTTGTGGTAAGAGTGAAATTATCTCGAATACAATATTATGGAGATGAAAACTTGTTTGTAAACGTAAGTTATTGATTCTTTTGATCGAGAAGATTTTTTGGAGGAGTTTTTCAAGGTAACCAATGCATGCGCAAGAATGAACTGTTTGTTCGTCAGAACTAGTAATTGAAGGAAATCTTTGTCACTCAAATAACTGATAATATTCATGATTAGTGTTATTTTGATCTCTTTGTTTTCTTTATGTCACAGATGACTTAACTTATTGGAATGCCTGTTATTTTTGTACTGAGAGAATTTCGTAATTGTTAGGATCTTCTTATGTTCTACACTCTCTTTTGTCAATAGTCATAGAGTTTAATTTTTCAAGAACGACTTTCTTTAAAGTAAAGCCCTCCTCCATCGTTCTTAGTAAGGTTTTGAATATTTTGTCATGCGTGCATTGCATTTTACGCCACACAATGCCACAAATTGTTTCTGACAAGCAAAAAACAAATTTTGTAGTGAGCGGTTTAATTTTTTTCTTTAGCAGCTGCAACTTCTGATTTCTATTTGCTTTCGAGAACGTCAATACACCCGACACGGAACACCATGCTGAGCATAAGGTAAGCTACTTTCATTTCAGGACAGATCTCGCTTTGTATTCTTATGAGGAAACAGTTAGTAGTCAGAGTTATCAGGTGGTGAGCTAAGCAAGCAGATTGATTTACATTGCACTTCACGTTACGCAACTTTCACAAGGTACTTTAGCATGGAGTTCCAGGTAAATAGTTGTCACTGAGTACACAGTTTGTTACTTTGGGCATTTAACTAGATTAGTTTTCATTATTTCAAATTTAGTATTTCACTAAGTTTAAAGTTTTGTTTCACGACAATGTTCGCATGCGCAACACAGGACCAACTAAAGTTAATATTGCTTAGCAGCTGAATACAATATCTAAAGCACGCGTTACCAGATAAGGAAGTCTTTGAAAAAAGAATATTCAGTATTTTCATTTATAGATTTTTTTTATAAAAAGCCTAAAACTTATGTTACCAGTTGTTTAGTTCAGCCTCTTTTAACTGAATGCCTTCTGAATCTGAACTTGCCATACGTCTCCAAGGCCTACAAAAGAAACTTTATGAAGAATATAGATCTTTAAAAGAAAATGTGATTTTCTCATATTTTCTTTATGAACCTTCTACAGAGTAGTATTATAGATTGTATTATAAAAAAATGGTTCAAATGGCTCTGAGGACTATGGGACTTAACTTCTGGGGTCATCAGTCCCCTAGAACTTAGAACTACTTAAACCTAACTAACCTATGGACATCACACACATCCATTCCCGAGGCAGGATTCGAACCTGCGACCGTAGCGGTCGCGCGTTTCCAGACTGTAGCGCCTAGAACCGCTCGGCCACCCCGTATTATAAAATTTTATACAGTAATATTATCAATTAAGTTGAAAATAATGCTATTACTTAATTAGTTACACACAAACGATACTTCTGAGATTAAAATATAAATGAGATTTTTATGCTGTTTTTAGATTGAATCGAAATTTGGGGCCGAGGAGGGGCACCCAACCTTAATATATACATTCAACTCTTTTAAAGATTAAAATGGTTGAATTTAAATACGAGTAGAATGAGAATTTTTCCTTTTGACGATTTACTGTAAAACACATATGGCGATGATGTGAGTGGGGCTATGATGACGATGACTATAAAGCATTTGACAAGTTGCCCCACGTCAGCTAGGAAGCTGGAATGTACGGGTGAACGCTGGAGCGCGCATGTGGGCACTAGGGAATAGCTGGTAGGATGGGCAGAGGTCAAGTAAGGTCTCTGGATTACGAAGAGAGGGCCTATTGAAGTTGCCTTGTTATATGATGTGGTGAGAAGGTGCAGAGTGGCACAGGATTGGGTAGACAGTTGGATTGTTATCTTCGAGATTGTGGGATGTATAGAATTTGTGAAGATGTTCGATGAATTTGACGATAGAGGGAAATTTATCAACTGGGCAGAATGCATGTATGGTGAGGTGGAGTACACGGAATTCTAGGACCTGTAGTGAATGGTAAAATGTTGGGGGTTTGGAGAACCGAGCTACGTTGGTAAAGGTGAGGATGGATCAAATAGGGCTCTTGTAGGTATAGAAGATTGGGCAAATATGTAATATGCATGTACGAACTGTTAATAGTTTCAGAAATTTTAGTGTACTATGGACTTTTTAATGGATGGTTTTATTGGTTTGTGGCCGAGGGTTAATCTAAGATACATTAAAATGGGTGTCATGATTGTGGATGGTGACTCAATTAGTCGACAGCAGCTGGTATTTATTCTGACAGAGCGTTATCACCCTTCCTTTGTGACGTGTCTGTCGCTGTCCCTAGGCATGCGGCTGCCGAATGTAATGCTGTGAGCTGTACAAATAATATCGCCTCCATTCTCTGAGTCCATCGTTGGAGTGGTGAGGTGTTAGGAGTATAGTAAGCCAAACAAACTCTTGAGTGATTATTTTCCATGTGCATTCCCCTACCTCAGTGGACAATTTCCTATAGTGATGGAAGGGGCGCCAGGTGCCTTGCTCATGCAGTAAAACATTTCTCTGTTGATTTTAGTTTGTGGACCAAAACTAAAGAGGCTTAAGGTAGAATAGAATGTATTAAAGATTAGAAAGAAATTTTATTTCAATTAGTATTCGTTTTCTTTGTGAAATATTTGAAAATATGGCGCCACACAGAAGAAAACTTCACATACTGTATCACTTTCCGAAGGAGTCCTCTCGTCCAAACTCCACACCTAATTGTTGATCTTTCGTTTATTCTACTTAGCAAAAACTGTGGAAAATGTCTGGCTATAACACAAGTTGTTTTCAGTTATGACATTACTGTCACTTATCGCTAAGCAATATTATTTCATTTTCTGTCTCTATTTGATAGTTATATTAGAGCGTCCACAGCTCATGGTCTAGTGGTACCAGTACGATAGCTCAGCGTGTTCAGTCAAGGAGCTGGCTGCGATCTCTAATTAAAAAAAATACTTTGTGAAGTGTTCAACGAGAGTAACTGAGTTTCACATTTTTGACAAACAAAATGAAAGAAAGAAAAGAGAGAGAAGTGGTTAGCATTGTCGCCTCTAGATCATGGTGCCCAGGGTTCAGTTCCGAACTGGATCGGATTTTATCCACACAGAGACTGTGTGTTTTGTTGTCCTCATCAATACTTCATAATCATCCATGTGCAAGTCACTAAAGTAGCGCCAAATAAAAACACTTGCACTAGGTGGCCGAAATACCCCTGATGGGCCGGTAACGCCATACGACCATTTCATTTCTTGAGGTTATTTTAGATGTGGACTTTTGAGGAAGCTTTTGCGGTTTTCGCAATGGGAAGGTGCACTCCCAATGTGATCTCAGATCCTGCTGTCGGCAGAAGGTAATCAATGAATCTCATTAGCAAAGGCGAGCCTCCCTAGGGAGGAGGGCAATTTTCACAGAAGTGAGGCTGTGGACTGCTACAGGTTTTTGTGAGCGGAGCCGGCACCTGACCTAGCTGAGGATAGAAGGCACCGTGCCACCACTGCCATTCCCAGAGAATAATTGAGTTTCGCGTGTTTGACTTTTCTGCATGAAGGTCAAAGATCGAGACGCCACGGTGTCACCTGTCCAGCATGAGAAAACAGTTGCGTTCGCTGTAAAATTTTGTTCATCCAATAGAGGTGAGTCGCCCCACCACCATGCTTGGCACAGAAAAGCCGACGAACCTAGGAGACACTGTTGCAGCCTAGCACCACCCTCATGTTTGCTAACGTGTGTTCTGTATTCCAAGAATGGGAAGTTTCTGATGCGTTCCCCTGAATAACTGGCACACATTGGCAATAGCTGTGGATAATCCCGTCCACAGGGCATTTTCGAAAGCTAGGCAGTTGAGGGCCGTGAACGAAGATTCTGAGCTATTCCGCTCCGGCCGCCGTGTTGGGCGTTTCATCTGAGTGCCACCGTCTGGTGCCGATCGGCACACGCTAATTGTTGGAGAAATTTACGTGTAGCAATTGCTGTAGCCCAGTCCATATCCTGAGCAACTTGCTGCTTGGTTACTGCCCCATATAACTGGAGTTGCTTAATTTGGTTATGATTGCGGCTTCTTACTGTAACATTAACTTTGATTTCACGAGATGCCCAAATGAGCAGATATTGTGGCCCTTTCTCCAAACCGTCTGCTACGCTTTTTGGTCCTCCTTGCATTGTTATTAGTGTAATTTTGTAATTTGATCAGAGTATTAGAGGACTTTATCGTCTACCAATTTTATTGTGACTTTGTCAGTCATAAATGCAAATAAATATTCGTAATCTCAGTCTTGCTTTAGCTTTCAAGATCTTTTAATCTATCCCATAATGTTTCCATTGTTAGGCGATCCACTAACAAGAAATATGACCTGGTACAAACCTAAGCTTGTTGTCCTCATTGTGGTGGCGTTGTCATTGTGTACGTGGCCAAATTCAACAATCATTCTCTTATTATTCATGAAGGTAACGAGCATTACACTCGCTCGTCTTGTCTAATTATTAATCTGTTTATTGAACACTGAGTGGTGTGTCGATTTCCCCTAGGATTGTAAGTTCGGTGTGTTGTTTAGTGCGTGGTCATGCGGTAGCATTCTCGCTTCCCGCGCCCGGGTTCCCGGGTTCGATTCCCGGCGAGGTCAGGGGTTTTCTCTGCCTCGTGATGACTGGGGGTTGTGTGATGTCGTTAGGTTGGTTAGTCAGGTTTAAGTAGTTCTAAGTCCCCTAGTGCTCAGAGACATTTGTTGTTTAGTGGCTATTTTGTACCTTGCAGTATTCAGAGGTAATAACCAACAAAACTGCATACGTACAAACTAGGACTGTTGATAAATTATCGATATTGTGAAGCAAGTTTATGTGGCACAAAAGAACAAGTCAGATTGCACTGGGGGTGGGGGTGGGGGGGGGGGAGGGGTGGTGTGAATGGAGTCGCAAGATTTCCGATGTGAAGAAACAGCGCAACAGTTGCATTAAATTTTAACTCAACTAGTGTGCTATTCCTTCACATCGGCATTGTTAAAAAACAATTGCTGAAAACGATGAACAAAAATCTAAATGACATGACTGATCTTTACGGTGGACGGAGACCTGTGAGGGGAAATGCGATGTAATCGGTGCTCGGTGCTACCAACAGAAACTGCAACTTTTAACTCCACCACGCAATTTTGACACTTGAACTACTAGGTAGCAGGCGTTGGCAGAAGTGGAAAAACAGGGAAGTCGACATCAAGTGTTCCGGAAAAGTCCGATGTGTGACGAAACGGAACGACGGACTTATTGGACACCTATTATTATTCCACTTACACGCAGTTATCGTTGTTAGTAGTGTCTAGCAAAGTGTGAACGAGCATCGTTTTCCTTTCAATTCTTTCTCTAAGGGATATAAGCAGGCTGCTTGCTACCTTGTTGCTGTACAGAATAGCTAATAATAAATTAATACTTAAATATACAGCTCTATAACCGGAAGCATACTTACAATGTCCAGTCCATATTTTTATAGGCAGGTACGTCGATATTTTTTCTTTCGATGTATTTTATATCGTTACTTCTCTTCATTATAATGTGGGCCGATAGTGATATATTTTTAAACATCGATTTATCGGATTACCGATATTTTTAAAAATGTCAACAGTCATAATACAAACATCGATCATTAAGAGGTGGGTGTCCATTTGAAGGCACTTGTAGAGAGGATACTGCTAACCGTTCCTCAAAATTAATCATGTATTACAATATGCTGTTTTCGTCGCCATGGTAATTGCACAGAACGTACGCACTGAATCACGCTATTCTAATAAATGGCGAAAAATCTTCCGATAATATTTGTTTAGCTTGCTTTTCGCGGTTTGGCAGCTTTCGCACTGGGAAAGGCTCCTATCCACGCCCATATTCTTGTTGTAATTAGTGCCAACGCTTGTCTTTTGCACGACGCCAATCTTTGAATCTACTTCTTGCAATGTATCGTCGTGGAAAGACGTTCCACTAGTCCTTCGATATCATAAACATCTGCTTCTTTCTGTACGCGATAACGTATTTTCCTATCTCAGTTTTTAATTTTTCATAGAGTCAGGGAACTCTGTTGTGTTCCGGTTCATTGTGCTATGACGTTTGTGTTCTTACTCGTTAGTTTGTCAACCAAATCTGTAATAGCTTAGCAGTCGTCGAGATACAATCAGTATGTGTTTCTGAGCAAATCATGAGCAACCTCCACAACAATTCGACAAGTTACTTTCTCTTCAGGATAATTGCTGCCATAAATTAAGTTCTTATCAGCATAAACATTGAAAGAGGTGATTAGTGGCCGAGAATATATTATCTTGACTGGCTAAAGGAAGCAATAATGAAGATTGTTGACAGATTGGGACGCCCTGTTAGTTTGTGGTAGACGGTTAGTCTAGGCTGCGTATCCGCAGAGCGCGGCAGCGACTTGCGCAGGTGTTCGCAGCTGTGTCTCGCGCAGTCGTTACCATGTCTCATCCCGCGGATGCCGCGATCGAACTTGACGCACCGACACCTACGGCGGAGCTCTGCTCGTGCGGTCGAGACTCGAGGCGGTAGTGGTGTCGTTCGGGGGCACCCAGAATGCACAGCAAGATGTGTGTTGCCCTAACATAACTCTGCAGAATAAGAACAAATGTTGTGGAACCCAAAAAAAAAAAAAAAAACCGTACCACAACAAAAATACGAGTAAGGACGCTGGAACGACACAAGCAGCGAACTGAAGATGCCAATTCAGAAATTAAAAAGAACATGTTACCTTTAGTGCCTTCATACAGAAGAGAGAAGAAGAACCTCTCCTTTACGGTAATGGCATCTCGAATCTGGATGGCTATTTTTCTTATTTTTGGCTAGATCGTTGCGTTTAATTGTTCGATATTATGTAACGATAATCCAGTAAACATTTTTACACTGCTGGCCATTAAAATTGCTACACCACGAAGATAACGTGCAACAGACGCGAAATTTAACCGACAGGAAGAATATGCTGTGATATGCAAATGATTAGCTTTTCAGAGCATTCACACAAGGTTGTCGACGGTGGCGACACCTACAACGTGCAGACATCAGGAAAGATTCCAACCGATTTCTCATACACAAACAGCAGTTGACCGGCGTTGCCTGGTGAAACGTGATTGTGGTGTCTAGTGTAAGGAGGAGAAATGCGTACCATCACGTTTCCGACTTTGATAAAGGTCGGATTGCAGCCTATAGCGATTGCGGTTTATCGTATCGCGACATTGCTGCTCGCGTTGGTCGGTATCCAATGACTGTTAGCAGAATATGGAATCGGTGGGTTCAGGAGGGTAATACGGAACGCCGTGCTGGATCCCAACCGCCTCGTACCACTAGCAGTCGAGATCACAGGCATCTTATCCGCATGGCTGTAACGGGTCGTGCAGCCACGTCTCGATCCCTGAGTCAACAGATGGGGACGTCTGCAAGATAACAACCATCTGCACGAACAGTTCGACGACGTTTGCAGCAGCATGGAATATCAGCTGGGAGACCATGGCTGCGGTTACCCTTGACGCTACATCACAGACAGGAGCGCCTGCGATGGTGTACTCAACGACGAACCTGGGTGCACGAATGGCAAAAGTCGTGTTTTCGGATGAATCCAGGTTCTGTTTACAGCATCATGATAGTCGCATCCGTGTTTGGCGACATCTCGGAGAACGCACATTGGAAGAGTGTATTCGTCATCGCCATACTGGCATATGACTTGGCATGATGGTATGGGGTGCCATTGGTTACACGTCTCGGTCACCTCTTGTTCGCACTGACGGCACTTTGAACAGTGGACGCTACATTTCAGATGTGTTACGGCCCGTGGCTCTACCCTTCATTCGATCCCTGCGAAACCCTGCATTTCAGCAGGATAATGCACGACCGCATGTTGCAGGTCCTGTGCGGGCATTTCTGGATACACAAAATGTTCGACTGCTGCCCTGGCCAACACATTCTACAGATCTCTCACCAACTGAAAACGTCTGGTCAATGGTGGCCGAGCAACTGGCTCGTCACAATACGCCACCCACTACTCTTGATGAACTGTGGTATCGTGTTGAAGCTGCATGGGCAGCTGTACCTGTACATGCCTGAGAGGTGGCATGAGCCCCCTCTCATATTTATATCTTACGATTTTCGTCTCTAATTGCATGTGGTGAAAAGTTGCTATTCCTTCACACGCGGACTTCCCACGCAGCGTCTCTCGTCACCCAGGTGGTCCGGTGACAGGCGGGCTCTCCTCATCTGGGAAGGGTTAAGCCGACGGGTGTGAGGAAGTCGAGTGAATGCTTTGCAGACGCCGTCATTGTCAAAAGACACGCCCGGAGGGGTCTGAAGTAGCGGCTGGGCTAGAGGTTCCGTTACTTTGCAGAATCTTAGCGAAAACACTTTCTGGCGGGCTACCAGCGAGGCATGGGAATGACTTGTGTACCCAGGCAGTTGTGGCGGGAAAATTCCCGCACTCTCTGCAAAATAGTAACTGTGATTGGCTGGCTCAGGGCATAGCTCCGTGACGTAGCAAAATCAGCGCAGAAATTGGCGCCAAGAATCTCCATTGGTGGAATGGTAGTGCTCCGGCAATGGAGTGGAATTTTCCGCCGGTTTTCGAGTTGCTGATTGGAACGTTTAACCACGGCCACTGTCGTGGGGGCGGGAATGTTGTGTGTTCGGCCTGTACGGGTGCTCTAGGTAGTCGGCTCTCGCCTTTCGGTCGAGGTCGTCGAAGCAACCAGCCAGCGCCTCCGGTACGCCAGATCGTGTTCTGGGAGTTAAGAAGACAGTTTGGTAATGTATGTCCGCAGCACCGGCAGATAGGGATTTTCCTAGGTGATAATCAGAGCTCAGCAGAGTGCGCCTGTTCGTCTTTTTCTAACTTTGTTCTGTCTTGAGTAGCAGCAATTAATGTTGGGTTAGCTGTGTGTCTCTCTTAAGATTTGAGTGGCAAGGAATTGGCTCCACATACCACTTCGTCATAAACCTCACAATCTAGTTTAGGGACAACTTCACCTTCACAGCGTTTGTTTGTGTATCCAATTTGAGCCAATTTGATGTATTATAAATGTTTCATGTGTTTTTGTTTATTATTTTGTGTTTAGTCTTAATAAATCATATTGTTGTTTTGGACAGAACTTTCATTCTCTTAATCGGTAGAGCAACCCATCATTTCTCACTACGTTAATGAAACCTTCCTTTATTTAACTTATTTATCAAATTAAATTATTGCAGGGGCCAAACTCTTTTCTACTCCACTTGCAGGGTTGATTACAGTCAGTTCGCGTATATTTTTTAATCCTTGTGCAACAGCAAAAGTCGGAGTTAGAATAGGGGGGGCTTAGAGCATCATTTACATGTGTAGATTCTAGAATTTAGTGTTAAATACACTGCTAGCCCCGGCACCTCGCATAAAATGGCGACCCTTAGCCTCGGATCTTTCCTGTGAATCGCTGATAAGCAAGTATTATTAGTAGTAGGGACATTCAGAATTTTTTTTGCTTAATTTTTTTTTTGATTAATACCCAAGTTTTTTTTTCTGGTAGTTCCGCGTTTAGTTTTAAGAAGCGGCGCATGATTACAGTTTTTGTTTTCAGTGTATATATTCTTTTGTTCATTGTTTTTGTGTTCCTTTGATGGTGTGTCCTTATCACATCACCCTTTGTCGGGTTTGTGTGCGGTTTCTGTACCACAACAAATCGTGCGTATAATTACAGCGTTGGAGAGGCGTTGTTGAAATTTTATGTTATGTGCAAAAAAAATATATGGAGTAGGTTAATTTTATTGTGCATTTTGGATAAATTTGTTTTTCATGAATGATAACGAGAAGTAAGGCACGACTATTATCGAGCGAAGCTAAAACAAAAGAGGATAGCATAATGGATAAGGGGCAGTTTACTGACGGGAATAGGTTGAGAGATGAGATGGGCACATTTTTAGCAGGACAGGACGCCAGGGTCACTGATGAGGAAGGTGATTTGGATGCTATCTCAGAGCAGCGTTGCGGCCGTGATTATGATAGTGAAGTGGAGGATGAAACAGAGACAGGCACACAGGTCGAGACGGTAGCAGAAGTTTATAATCAAACGAACGAGAGGAGACAGGGGCTAGCTCGGCCACGTCAGAGCTCTAGCGCCCAGGTGTCCAGAGTTACATCTCCCACGTTTGAAGAGGATCAAAAAGATGACGTAAACCCAATACTGAGCTTCCTACGATCAATGAAAGAAGAAGCTGACGAACAGCGTAAGAGGGAGAAGGAAGAAGAGGAGAAACAACGTAAGAAGGAGAAGGAAGAAGCTGACGAACAGCGTAAGAAGGACACTCAGACTATAATTTCGCATATAGGAGAAATTCGTGGGGAATTACTAACAATAAAGAAACAATGTGGAGAAGTAAAACAAATGTCAATGGCTGCACAAAAAGTAGCAGGCCTGGCCAAAACGGCAGCAATAGGGGCAATGAAAGTCGCGGAAGCAACTTCTAAACTCGCAGGGCGCTTGCGACGTACAACACAATCCCACTCAAAATCCCTAGCATTCTTAAAAACTCAAGGTAATATCGCGGTTGCGAACACCACGAAACGAATGGAAGAAGTAGAGAGTCGGATAGCAAAACTAGAGCAAAACGGGCACACGAGCACTGCGCGTTCGGATACCAATGATGGAATACACAGAATTGTGTCTCCGAGGAAAAGCCCGCCGTGCTCTAGCCCAATGACCGAGTGCGGAACTAACAATGCACACGCAGAAACAGCGAGTAATAGCTCCAATAATTATAGCCCACTTAGGAGAGTGAATTCTGACTGCCACTTCCACTGTGATACAGAGGTAGCACATCACAGTTATCAGCAAGATAGAACAGGACACTCAGCAGACGTGCAAGTATCGGAAACGAGTGACAACACCAGTGCGAGGATCAGACAGGATTTTGATCACAATCACTTCCTGTCGATACTAAAATTCCAGAAGTTCAAAGAAAATGGAGGGTCGATGCATCCGAAGAGCTGGGTGATGCAGTTTACAAATTCATTACCGGCATCATGGCCAACCCAGGCCAAATGAGAATTCATGTGTGAACACATCGAAGGCCAAGCCGCGGAAAAGATGCGGGGTGTGGCAGTGACGTGTCGGACTTATCAGGAATTTGTTGGTGCATTCCTGCGGACCTACTGGTCAAAGGAAACGCAAGACAGGATTAAAGAGGAAATAATATTTTGTCCTGAACTGGAAGTGTCTGGGCATAGGAGCGCAACCAAATTTCTTGATGATTTACTCAAGAAGAATCAACTTTTAGATAGTCCATATAGCAACGGAGAAATCATTGTATTTTGCTTTTCCAAATTGCCAGTTAGGTACCAACAGACAATTGTCGGGAAGTGTGGATCTGATATAGAAGCATTCAAGAGTCTATTGCGCGAACTCGAAGTAGTCTTTGATAAACAAGACGCAAAGGACAGGAAGAAGGGGCAAAGTAACAAACACCACGGGCCAGGAAGGGAAGACGACAACAGATCGCATAATCGCACTGGTCGGTTAGGAAACCAGTGTTACGGAAGTCAAGGTTACGCTATTCAAGGTTATGGAAACCAAAGACACGGAAACCAGAACGTCAGGGAGCAGGGTCAATCTAGAAAAGGAATCTGGGATAGGAGGATAACGAACGGCAAAGCGACCGTAATTGGAGAGAGCGAAACCAAGGACAACAGTGGAACCAGGAGATTGAAACTAGACCCGCAAATCCTAATGCACGTCAGAGGACGGGGAGCTTAACGAGGGATTGACGCCAGACTAGTGCGAACACAGGCCGCCGGAATTTCGCACGTAATCTCGGACCTGGCCAACTACGGATGATACATTACGAAGATTAATCAGAAATCCTGCTCGAGGAACATAAAGCAACTCCTCGACAAGATCGGCAGCCTCTTATCACAGTAGCAATAGCTGAAAAGAGTATGAATGCGATAATAGATAGTGGAAGCTACATAACAGCAATATCTGAGGCAGCATACAAGAGGTGCTCTCAGGAGATGGACTGGCCTGTTCTATCGGTTAAGAAAACCAAAATAAAAGGGGCATTAGCGGGTAAATGTACGGAGGTCACCCAACAAACAAGACTGGAATTCTCCTGCCAAGGACACAAAATAGAGTCTAACTTCTGGATCGTGCCAAATCTGGCGATAGACATGATAATAGGAACGGACTTCCTAAATGAACATGAAGCGATAGTTGATCTAGGACGAGGTGAAGTGGTTTTGAGGAAAGGGAATCCCGTCCACATTAAGTTCGACGACCAGCTGATCCCAGCTCAACTACCGTCTAACTGTGTACGGATAAACTATGCGTGTCTGAAAGACAGAAAGGAAGAACAGGTCGACGTTGCGGGTAGGGGAGAGGACACGGATGAGAATGAAGTCAGAATAATGGGAGAGATAAAGGAGAAAATAGGAGAAAAAGTGGAAGCAATAAACAATATAAGGTGCGACCACCGCAAAGAACTTCATAAATTACCATTAGAACATACGGAGGTCTTCCTTCCCAAGAAAGGATCAATAAAGAACTTCCAATATGAATTTCGTGTACGTCCGCACAACCAGTTTCGTGTGCCACTCTATCCAATCCCCTTGGCATATCGACAGAAAGTAGCAGCTGAAATTACGCGAATGCTGAGTGAAGGAATAATAGAACCTACGGCTTCAGCCTATAATAACCCGTTAAGAGTAGTCGAGAAGGCAGATGGTAGTATTCGTTTAGTCTAGGACTCGCGACAAATTAATACCATAATAGAACCCGAAACAGACAGACCGGAACGATTAGAGGAACTCTTACAAAACTTCCATGGAATATCAGTCTTCTCATCAGTTGATCTAATATCGAGTTTCTGGCAGATCGAGCTCCATCCAAATTGCAGACAGTACACAGCCTTGTTAGCATTTGGACGATGTTACCGGTTTCGTCGTCTCCCATTTGGTTTGAACATTTCGTCTGCCGCATTCATTCGGGGGCTGGACGGCATACTAAGCGATAATTTGAAACGTCATGTCACCAGCTATGTGGACGATTTGCTGATCGCGGAGAAATCTTGGGGAGAGCACAATGCGGTCCTCGGTGAACTCCTTGCGACATTCAAGGAATACGGAGTGACTATCAATATCGAAAAATCGAATTTTGGGACGTCCTCTGTCAAATTTCTAGGACATATCATCACGGGTGAGGGCATTGCACCAAATCCCGAAAAGATCGAAGCGATTGAAAAGTTTCCCATTCCTACGACAAAGAAGCAGTTAAGGGGGTTCTTGGGGATCATAAATTTTTACAACCGCTTTATACATGTCAAAACTCAGAGCAGTCCTAGGTTGCATCAACTTACAGGAAAGAAGATTCCTTGGGAATGGGATGAGGCGGCCGAATCCGAATGGAAAGCATTAAAATTCGCATTATTACAAGCACCCATCCTATCACACCCTAATTTAGCAGAAGAGCTTTGCATAGTAATGGACAGTTCATACTCAGGTCTGGGTGTCATGGTGTTCCAAGACTATGTACATGAAGGAAACAGGGTGTGGAAGACAATTGCGTTTGGTAGCAGAGTACTAGCCAAGAGTGAGAGGAATTACTCAGTAACCGAGTTAGAGGCGCTAGCTATTGTATGGGCGTTTGAAAAATTCAGATACCTTCTGTTTGGTCGCAAGACGAGGGCCTACACAGACCACAAGGCACTCGAGTTCTTGATGACTGCAAAGCTTAATCACAGGCGGCTCATTAGGTGGGCATCATATCTGCAGCAGTACAACTTTCCGATAGAATATATCCCCGGCAGTCAGAACATTATTGCAGACGCCTTATCACGGTCACCGATCGGATTTGAGCACAACATGGAAGAAGATCTGGAGGAAAATCACTACTGCCTTTTCTATATGCAGAAAGTAGCCTTTGAAAATTTTATTACCTGTAGTATGCAGGACATCAAGAAGGAGCAAGACAAGGACCCTGCCCTAGTGTTATTGAAACAGAAATGGATAGACAGAAGACACGCCACCATCAGGCAGTTCTACCTCTTGCGGAAAGGCATAATTTTCCACCGAAATTATGCCAATGACACTGAATGGGGGGTATGCATCCCTGAACACCTAATAAACAAGGTTATATGGCATACTCACCTCAGCTATGGACACTTCGGACCACGCAAGTGCAATCTCAAGCTAAGGACCATGTGTTACTTTCGAAACATAAAGCGTCGAATACGGAGGGTACTGTCGGTGTGTAAAGACTGCCAAAAGGCTAAGCACACCACTGTGAGCATGCAGGAACCATTATACCCAATCGTACCGACCAAATTAAGACAATTAGCAGCAACAGATTTGATGGGACCTTTGCCAAGAACAAGAAGAGGATATACTTACGTATTAGTGTTTGTTGAACTAACGTCCAAATACGTTACCCTTACGCCACTGAAGAGGGCGACAGGACGAACTGTATCACGAGCCCTAATCCGGGATTTCCTACCACAGGTTGGTCATGTGGGTAAAATTATTTCTGATAACGGGCCACAGTTTAAGTCAAAAACATGGAAAGAGACGTTGCGTGGATGTAAAATTTATCCCATTTTTATATCTTCACACCATCCGAGCTCGAATGCTGCAGAACGGGTTATTAAGGAACTCGGAAACTTGTGCCGGTTGTACTGTAACAAACAGCACACGACATGGGACGTTTTCCTTAAAGACTTCCAGGAGGTGATCAATGAGGCACCCCATGGGATAACAAAATTGGCACCCATTACAGTACTGAAAAACCGGATTCCTAAGGACTTGATAACCGAGGTCGTAAACTTCCCACCAAGGGCGCGAACGCAGCACCAAGCCATAGTGGATTTGGCTCTCAAGAGGATACGGGCTGCAGCAGAGGTCAGGAAGAGACGTGCCGACAGGGGGGCTCGTCTACGACACTTCCAAATTGGACAAAAGGTACTCGTTAAGTCTTTCCGACTTTCGAACAAACAAAAAATGAAATGCCAAAAATTCTATTCTGTTTACAACGGCCCGTACCGTATTAGGAGAGCAGCTCACCACAATGCTTATGAATTGGAGACGCTGAAAGGAAAGAAGTCCATAGGACTCCACCACATCTCTCACATAAAGGAGTTCGTGGAATGGTAGTAGTGTAAGTGGTGTACATAGTACGAGAATGGGCAAATACATGAACCTTGCTATAGTAGTAGTGTAAGTGGTGTACATAGTAGAATAGGCAAATATATGAACTTTTCTTCGGGGAACAATAATCGTTGCATTAATAGATTAAGATTGTTAAAGTATTAATACGCTGCGTTTTCTCGCATAAGAATTTACTGCTGTTAACTTTTTTTGTCTATGTTCGGAATCTCCTCTGTCGTTGCGATAAGAGGCACTACCCTTCCATGAGCAATGTTTTTGTCCTTTCCTATCTGGTGTCCATGTTAAGGGATAAAGATGAGTGACGAGATGTCGCACAAACGGGCGCATACAAGAACGTGCTCTTAGAAGCGTTCTGAGAAGTCGTGATACGCTCCATAGCGGCCACAACCAGTTCGTGAGACGTTCATACCAATGCTTGCAGGCACGCGTCAGTGCACTGCAAGATTGTGGTATATTGCGTGATTTCGAGGATGAATATGGGCAGTATAGTTTTTTTGCAGAGCTGCGCCAGCATCGTTGTCTTGCAAGTCGGAGTGAACCTGTGAGCGTTTGACTCCAATGGTGCCCTAGACGAGAGAAATGCGGACACAAAGCCTACCATGCTAATGTGCTGGTTGGGGATTTAGCGTGCTGCTCGTGACTGTCACAGATGAATAACCAGGGACTTATACTTGGATATTCGTGACATACTGTGTAGCTGGCGTGTGTTGGGCGACTGAATCCTCAACAGGAACTAGTCCTGGCTTGGTCATATTACATTGTCTCTGGAAAGGTGTGCTTTGATCGCGAATACTGCATAACATAGAAAAAGAAGTTGCAACTATAAATTTATTGTCTTGTATAGCCATGGCTAACCCAGTCTCTGGAGTTTCAGTGAGGCGTAGTGAGAACTCGGAGGCCATGTCGTACGGCGCGCACATCACTGTCGTCAACAGCGGCGAGCAGCGAGACATCTCAGCGTAACAGGAATTATGTAAGAGTGTTGCATAAAAAAAAATAATAATAATAGAGAGTACCATATACTAGGATAAATTAAACTTTAGGATTTTACAATAACTAGATCCTTAATATTATGGCGGTTTTCTACCACAAGTGTTTGGCGCGCGCCTGTTGAGATGCTATTTTTCAGGTCACCAAACCACAGACCGGAGATGGAGGGACGACGGGCGAGCGAAAGTAGCATAGTTGCACGTTCTTTATAGCACAGTAAAACTTAGACCTGCATAACAACATAATTGAATTAAAAGACATAGAATGTAGATCGTTGGCAAATGGTAGTTAATTCTTGAGCATGTCTACTGTCGATCTATATAATTAATAGTAATATTAGTGTGGGCCCGCACATTTATTTCTTCATCCAATATAGCGTCACACACTATGTACAATAGTGAGATCGGTCTCTACACAAATATTAAGATAAATTATTTCCATGATTTTGTTATGATAGCTACAGATAAATAACTATAAAATTAAAATTAGAGTGTCTGAAATGACAGACCATCAATGTATCGTTATGTAAATTTTATTATAACATAGAAGGGCATAGGGAAAAGTTAGGTATAAGATTATTGTAAGAATTGTGCAGATGACGGGTATCGTGGCAATGCAGAGGCCAGCCGGAGCAAAAGCAAGAGGTCATCGGCTACCTGCAAGAAGAGAGCGTCAGCGCGCCACCTGACGTGAAGTGCGCGAGAGCATCCGGTCCTACAAGCTGACAGTCACCGGGCCGTATACCTGAGGGATTAGGCGGCAGACAATCCTCGCCGGGCCACAAGCGAAAGTGAGGCTGGCCATTGACACTGACATGCAACCCACACGCGACAGCCTGCTAGCTCTCCGGACGCGGCAGCCGTTTGGAGGGATTCCCTGCGGCAGACCACGTTGTCGTGAGTACACGAAGAAGGTCACATATCGTGTCAGAACCTGCACCTCATGTGCCTCAGGACAGAAAGGGACGCTATATACTCACCTGTTTGGGTTTTTACAACTCACTAGCATTGGCCGATCTGCATACACAAAGCAGTATCGTGCCACACACTCTAACAAATGAATGGTCTCATTTCTAACTTCTCCTCTCTCTTAGAGAGCAGGTGTAGCAATCGTCGCTCCTAGTTCGATCCTGTATGGATGACCTCACACACTTGTGGAGTCACTCCACATGCCATCATCCCTCGTCAGACTGCAATATTGGGAAACGTAAAAGTACTGTCCAGCGAGAGAAGAGACCTAGACTAGTGATGTATCCCAAGAAGTAGACCTCAGAGACAATTAATCGACGTGAGGAGAGCCTATCACTGTGTCTTCCTACCGTACTGCCGTCATCATATGCGTGGGTCTTGGTCCAATCTCAACAGAGTACTGCAGATGCTCCAGCATACCCTATTGCCGTTGCAACAACGTAGCAACAACACCCGACGTTTAGCCCTATGTGATGTCAGTACTGTGGAATTTGTGAAGTGCTTCGAATATTTCTAACAATGTGATTTAGTGCCTCATTCTCAGCACAGTCATGAACATTGTGCAATGTGCACGCTCAACTTGATGCCCCATGAACCTTGTTTTTTTTCTTTCTTTTCTTTCTTAAATTTTTCTCTAGTGTTGTTTTTGTAATGTATGTTATATCTTGTATGTGTTTGTGTTTTACACTGTAATTCTTATTACAAATTACTGTATTGTTCTCCACACCATGTTTTTTTTGTATTTTGTATTTATTGTTGTGTGTATTCAAACAGTGTGCCTGAAGTCCCCATAAACTGAAGCAGATACCACCACTGTCATTGTGAATGGACCATCAGTTCAGGGAACATTTTGTAAAGGTTATTCTTGGTGCAGGGAGACAGAATGAATCGGAGGTTGTAATTAGATTCTGAAAGCTCACAAAAAGAGATTGTTAACTTAAACAGTATCATGTGTGAGTGAGTTCAGGTTAGTTTAATGATTTAAATTGTTGTAACATCTTGGGCATTTAATTGCGGAGCACTCCAACTCTGATTGTAAAGAATAAACTGCTCCATATTTGGCTCACATGCCCGGGCTGTATTTAGAGCGTGAATGTCTGTGTGAATCGGTGTTTGGAAGGGGCTCCCTGGGTATGGATGTGTGATGTGAGTGTTAGCGTTCCGTATTAAGAAGGTGAAGTTGGCTACACCATAAATAATCCTCCCTCTATGAGCTGCATTTTTCAGTTGCAGAGATTTTTTTTATAGAGTGCGGCATGTGGAGTCAGTTTGTAAGATTGTTCTTGGGCGATTGACTCACTACCTTGCTCCTAAGTGAGCCAACCGCTCACCAATTACAATCTAAAATGGCGTAGGGGCTATGAGAGGTGGCATGAGCCCCCTCTCATATTTCTATCTTGCGATTTTCATCTCTAATTGCATGCGGTGAAAAGTTGCTATTCCTTCACACGCGGACTTCTCACGCAGCGTCTCTCGTCACCCGGGTGGTCCGGTGACAGGCGGGCTCTCCTCATTTGGAAAGGGTTAAGCCGGCGGGTGTGAGGAAGTCGAGTGAATGCTTTGCAGACGCCGTCATTGTCAAAAGACACGCCCGGAGGGGTCTGAAGTAGCAGCTGGGCTAGAGGTTCCGTTACTTCGCAGAATCTTAGCGAAAACACTTTCTGGCGGGCTACCAGCGAGGCGTGGGAATGACTTGTGTACCCAGGCAGTTGTGGCGGGAAAATTCCCGCGCTTTCTGCAAAATAGTAACTGTGATTGGCTGGCTCAGGGCATAGCTCCGTGACGTAGCAAAATCAGCGCAGAAATTGGCGCCAAGAATCTCCATTGGTGGAATGGTAGTGCTCCAGCAATGGAGTGGAATTTTCCGCCGGTTTTCGAGTTGCTGATTGGAACGTTTAACCATGGCCACTGTCGTGGGGGCAGGAATGTTGTGTGTTCGGCCTGTACGGGTGCTCTAGGTAGTCGGCTCTCGCCTTTCGGTCGAGGTCGTCGAAGCAACCAGCCAGCGCCTCCGGTACGCCAGATCGTGTTCTGGGAGTTAAGAAGACAGTTTGGTAATGTATGTCCACAGCACCGGCAGATAGGGATTTTCCTAGGTGATAATCAGAGCTCAGCAGAGTGCGCCTGTTCGTCTTTTTCTAACTCTGTTCTGTCTTGAGTAGCAGCAATTAATGTTGGGTTAGCTGTGTGTCTCTCTTAAGATTTGAGTGGCAAGGAATTGGCTCCACATACCACTTCGTCATAAACCTCACAATCTAGTTTAGGGACAACTTCACCTTCACAGCGTTTGTTTGTGTATCCAATTTGAGCCAGTTTGATGTATTATAAATGTTTCATGTGTTTTTGTTTATTATTTTGTGTTTAGTCTTAATAAATCATATTGTTATTTTGGACAGAACTTTCATTCTCTTAATCGGTAGAGCAACCCATCATTTCTCACTACGTTAATGAAACCTTCCTTTATTTAACTTATTTATCAAATTAAATTATTGCAGGGGCCAAACTCTTTTCTACTCCACTTGCAGAGTTGATTACAGTCAGTTCGCGTATATTTTTTAATCCTTGTGCAACAGCAAAAGTCGGAGTTAGAATAGGGGGGGCTTAGAGCATCATTTACATGTGTAGATTCTAGAATTTAGTGTTAAATACACTGCTAGCCCCGGCACCTCGCACGCCATCCAAGCTCTGTTTGACTCAATGCCCAGGCGTATGAAGGCCGTTATTACGGCCAGAGGTGGTTGTTCTGGGTACTGATTTCTCAGGATGTATGACCCAAATTGCGTGAAAATGTAACCACATGTCAGTTCTAGTATAATATATTTGTCCAATGAATACCCGTTTATCATATTCATTTCTTCTTGGTGTAACAATTTTAATGGCCAGTAGTGTAGTTGTATCTTCCCACCATGCACTTTTCGTTGCGTTCCCAACTGTTTTCCATGTTATTCATCAGTATAAAGGCAGCCGCTTCACTTGTCGTATCCGTAGTGCTGTTGCACGCACTCTGTTACCAGTGATTGGCAGCGAATACCTGCCATGGAGAGAACTCGCGCGGCTGCCGCATGCGACGATTTACAGGTCGGCCGCGCAAGGGCTCGCGCTCAGTCGATACGCGGCTTAAGATATTTTAGTGCGCTCGCAAGATAGTTGGATTGGTTATGGATGGGACTCGATTTGCTGACCGTGCCGCATGTTTTTTTTTCGATAGAGAGTTGACGGCTTTTCCTACTTGACGTGTTTGCCGCGGCCACTAGGCATGTCTGCATGAAACTCGTCGATCCAAATGGGTACCGGGTGGTTATAACTGAAGAGCTGCTCACGGAGGTCCTGTGAGGGACGTAATTTTCTTATGGAGCGAAATTTGTAGCTATGCTGAAGCGTTAATGCGGAACCGATTTACGGTAGGAAAAAAAATAAATAAATAAATAAAAAAATATTAGTTCCAATTTTGGCCATCACGTACAAATCCGGTGCTGTACAGCACCTAGTCGACGTCCCTGGTGCTCTTATTTAACAAGCTGTGTGGGCGGCGGTCAATAATAAAATCAACATTATGCTTTTCTCCCTTATTTGACCTTTTCTACCCCAGTCCCTTTCCTAATCCACTACAAATGGAAACGTTCTACACGTCTTTGTTGCATTCATAGAGCCATATTTTCACCAGGTGGCTAAAATTGAAACTAACGTTTTCCAGCTTAAATAGGTTCCGCAGTAAAGCATTAGAATATCTACGAAGTTCTACTGCCATACGATAATTACAGTCCACAGTGGACCCCTGTGAGTAGGAGTACCTCAATTATAACCAACGGTTACTAGTCACAGAATATTGCAGACGATATCTAGAGAACGGGCAGGCCATGGACGTCATGTCTACTTAAGCGGCGTGATGGCGACACATAGAGAAGAATTTTGCAGAATTCGTTTAGCATAAAATGGAAGACTTTATTCAGATTCTTCGTTACTTAATATCCCGAACGTTCCGGCTGCTGCTAGTACGAGACGAGAGCGTAGGGAGGTAGCCACCTGTTGGGCGCAGCGGATAAATGCGAGCGCCGTGAGGGCGGCATTGTGGGCGCGGCACAGCGCCGCCTTGTGGAGCACAGCGGCGCGCTGTGGCGGGCCACAATGCGGGCTCACCTGCTGGCAGGCGCGTCTGTGCCCAACTCATCGCCTGAGACGCCTCGGGTTGCGGCCAGACAGCGCACCAAAACACCCGGCACAACAACCCGTGGCGCCACTAACTAGCGCCCTCTCCGCCTCCAAATGAACCGGGAAAGTGGCGATTCGTTTTCAATGAACAGAGTGTGTATGTGGACGGCCTCCACTTACACCAGAGAGCGCACGTCAGTGACGAGATCCTTCGGTAAGCCTTCGTTACAGTTCCGCTCCCTTAATAAAACACGATGTGGTGCTACAGAAGAATGCTGAAGATTAGATGGGTAGATTACATAACTAATGAGGAGGTATTGAATAGAATTGGAGAGGAGTTTGTGGTACAACTTGACAAGAAGAAGGGACCGGTTGGTAGGACAAGTTCTGAGGCATCGAGGGACCACAAATTTAGCATTGGAGGGGAGCGTGGAGGGTAAAAATCGAAGAGGGAGACCAAGAGATGAATACACTAAGCAGATTCAGAAGGATCTAGGTTGCAGTAGATACTGGGAGATGAAGAAGCTTGCACAGGATAGAGTGGCATGGAGAGCTGCATCAAACCAGTCTCAGGACTGAAGGCCACAATAACGACAACAATAAAACACGTGTTTAAGCTCGTACAGTCGCAGCGTTTGCCCAGAGACAGCGATGCATTACGAAATTAAGTAAAGCTTAGTGGTCCAGAAAGTCTTCATTATTGTTACGTGCAGAGAGGAAACTAATATAGAAAATGAAAGGTTATACACAACATAATACTATTCATATGGCCCGAGTTTACAAATAGCTTCCTGTGTTTTGTGGAAAGCACTACATAAAATGCTGAGAATGAGATTTTCACTCTGCAGCGGAGTGTGCGCTGTTATGAAACTTCCTGGCAGATTAAAACTGTATGTTGGACCTGGATTCGAACTCGGGATCTTTGCCTTTCGCGGGCAAGTGCCTTGCAAATTGAGCTACCCAAGTACGACTCACGGCCGCTCCTCACAGCTTCAATTTTGCCAGTACTTCTACTCCTACCTTCCAAACTTCATAGAAGTTCTGCGAAACTTCTGCCGGGAGTGCTAGTTCTGCAAGTTTCACAAAAGAGCTTCTGTGAAGTTTGGAAGGTAGGAGTCGAGGTACTGGTGGAATTGAGGCTGTGAGGACGGGTCGTGAGTTGTACTTGGGTAGCTCAGTTGGTAGAGAACTTGAACGCGAAAAGCAAAGGTCCCGAGTTCGAGTCTGGGTCCGGCAGACAGTTTTAATCTGCCAGGAAGTTACATAAAATGCCGCTTCCATCGGCAGACACTTAATTAATCTTAAATATCTTCAACATTTCGCGGCCATGTTAGCAACTGTAAAAATATTAATTTTAATTTTAATAATCAACAGACTTAGTTGCACCGTTTACCTACAATTTACCTAGGTTTCAGTAGGGATAACCTAACCTTCATCAGAATAACAGTAACTACCGTTTGCCCATAGTGGACATCGTCAAGCTAAAACTACAAATCCATAAATTATGGTCGGACTGTAAAAACTTACCTGAAACTGCCTCGGCCCCACTGCGCGACTGTGATGCGGCAGCCACGAGTCCTGTAGTGGAGCTCGTGGCTGCCGCATCGCGGTCGCGAAGTGGGGCCGAGGCAGTTTAGCTTGACGATGTCCACTATGGACAAACGACAGTTACTATTATTCTGAGGAATGTTGTCTGTCTGCAAATGCAATAGGCACTGGCGCTTGTGTTTCAGCTCTATGTTGCCGTGCCAGTACTGACGCCTAACGGCAAACCATGACACTTCTAACAACGCAAATCGTGCTGCGCACAGTCTGAACTTCATTCCTATTAGGCTGGGTAATCATACGGTAAATAGTTTTCTGTCTACATTGACACAAGTAGTGAAAGTCTAATTATACCCACCCTGTACCTCGAGGAAGTGTAGTAGGACCGTTGGTATAAACAATGTACACGAGGAGTATCAGAATTAATAGCCAAAATTGACACGAATTAAAGTATAAGGTAAAAGAAACAACGTTGCAGCAAACACGGGTCTGTCCATTACGAGATAATTGCGAATGTGTGGTTCCGAGCTGCCACTGAGTTCAGTATGAAATATTGTCCTTTTTAGTTGTTACAGATGTACACTCCTGGAAATGGAAAAAAGAACACATTGACACCGGTGTGTCAGACCCACCATACTTGCTCCGGACACTGCGAGAGGGCTGTACAAGCAATGATCACACGCACGGCACAGCGGACACACCAGGAACCGCGGTGTTGGCCGTCGAATGGCGCTAGCTGCGCAGCATTTGTGCACCGCCGCCGTCAGTGTCAGCCTGTTTGCCGTGGCATACGGAGCTCCATCGCAGTCTTTAACACTGGTAGCATGCCGCGACAGCGTGGACGTGAACCGTATGTGCAGTTGACGGACTTTGAGCGAGGGCGTATAGTGGGCATGCGGGAGGCCGGGTGGACGTACCGCCGAATTGCTCAACACGTGGGGCGTGAGGTCTCCACAGTACATCGATGTTGTCGCCAGTGGTCGGCGGAAGGTGCACGTGCCCGTCGACCTGGGACCGGACCGCAGCGACGCACGGATGCACGCCAAGACCGTAGGATCCTACGCAGTGCCGTAGGGGACCGCACCGCCACTTCCCAGCAAATTAGGGACACTGTTGCTCCTGGGGTATCGGCGAGGACCATTCGCAACCGTCTCCATGAAGCTCGGCTACGGTCCCGCACACCGTTAGGCCGTCTTCCGCTCACGTCCCAACATCGTGCAGCCCGCCTCCAGTGGTGTCGCGACAGGCGTGAATGGAGGGACGAATGGAGACGTGTCGTCTTCAGCGATGAGAGTCGCTTCTGCCTTGGTGCCAATGATGGTCGTATGCGTGTTTGGCGCCGTGCAGGTGAGCGCCACAATCAGGACTGCATACGACCAAGGCACACAGGGCCAACACCCGGCATCATGGTGTGGGGAGCGATCTCCTACACTGGCCGTACACCACTGGTGATCGTCGAGGGGACACTGAATAGTGCACGGTACATCCAAACCGTCATCGAACCCATCGTTCTACCATTCCTAGACCGGCAAGGGAACTTGCTGTTGCAACAGGACAATGCACGTCCGCATGTATCCCGTGCCACCCAACGTGCTCTAGAAGGTGTAAGTCAACTACCCTGGCCAGCAAGATCTCCGGATCTGTCCCCCATTGAGCATGTTTGGGACTGGATGAAGCGTCGTCTCACGCGGTCTGCACGTCCAGCACGAACGCTGGTCCAACTGAGGCGCCAGGTGGAAATGGCATGGCAAGCCGTTCCACAGGACTACATCCAGCATCTCTACGATCGTCTCCATGGGAGAACAGCAGCCTGCATTGCTGCGAAAGGTGGATATACACTGTACTAGTGCCGACATTGTGCATGCTCTGTTGCCTGTGTCTATGTGCCTGTGGTTCTGTCAGTGTGATCATGTGATGTATCTGACCCCAGGAATGTGTCAATAAAGTTTCCCCTTCCTGGGACAATGAATTCACGGTGTTCTTATTTCAATTTCCAGGAGTGTATTTGTAATGCAAACTGTTCGACTACAGTTCTCGCATAAGTAATCTCAAATCTGACACATCGCCCATGGTTTAGGAGTGTGGTGCAAGTATGTTTATAAAACTCCGTCCCAGCAAACCTCGGAAGGTTCAACGGTATCGAGCAACTGATGTATCATCCTCACCCGATTGGCGCCACTGGGTGCGGGTATGGAGGGGCATGTGGTCAGCACAGCACTCTCTGGCCGTTGTCAGTTTTCGTGGCCGGAGCCTCTACTTCTCAGTCAAGTAACTCCTCAATTGGCTTGACGAGGGCTGAGTGAATAGTGCTTGGCAGACCCGGACGGTCAACCACGTTAAGTGCTAGCTAAGTCCGGCAGCAGTAAACATCGGTGATCTGACGGGAACCGATGTTACCACTGCGGTAGGGTCATAGGCTCACATACAGGATTATGTATGCTGTTTATTACGGATTTAAGGAGATTAAACATCTAAGGTCATCAGTCTCCTATTCACACCCCCAGAACGACTTCAGTGTACGTCATTTATCTGTCTGCGTCTGTAGTAAATTCTGTACGCAAGAGTGGGAGGTTTTCTAAATTTTTATATAGCATGCGTCTGTGGCGGGAAATTGGTACCAGCCAAGTATTAACCTAGTGGGAAAACGCCTAAAATTCATATCCAGGTTCACCAGAATGCCGGTCCTCGTTGTTAATATACCGGACGGATTCGTGGCCGTGGAACCTCCCCGTTCGGGAAGCTGCGCTTTAACACGCACGGCTCTCCGGGCGTGTAATTCATGATGGGGCACAGGCATATTTTTCTGCACATATGAGACGAAATCTGACGTGGTGATATGGTTCAAGATCGATAGTCGAGCATGGCCTGTATTTGGGCTCCAACGTCACGTGAAGTGGATTCTCTGCATTTGTCTACCTGGAGTCATCTCAGAACCCAAGTGTACAGCGCTCCCAGCTATAGGTTGGGGAATTGAAGAAGCGAACTGAACAGCCTTGTCAAGATGTACGATATCGTCTAAGCTGTTAGAGGGAATCCGTAGATCAGTACAGAGACGAATGAAGCATTGAACCTAAATGTGAGGACGAAACATGGATCATCTTCTTCATTAGGTATGAGTATGCAGTGAAATGTTACACATCGTAGAGTTACTTTATATTCCCTGTTAATGTAGACCATGGGTGAAATCTGAGGTCCATTAGATGAGAACTTAACCCAAAAGGTTACAGTTCACTTTCACATTTGTACTGACAATTTTGAAAAAGAACTAAAAGTTCCTTCGGGCACGATTCAGGGATAGTGCAGATAAAACAATTTTTCTCTCGGATCTCGTGAATCCAAACGTAGTATGACTGTCTACAAAGATTTGGTCCCTGTTCAAACATCCACAAGGCTGAGTTCCCTGAACCGATTCTGTCTCCTGAAGCTCTACAAATTAACGGAGATCCTCTTATCAAGGAGGACACATTCGGAAATTTAAGTTCTCTACTAATGAGTGACGGCTATGTGAATGAGGATGTGCGAGCAAAAATCAAAGCGACCTGGATGAGATTCAGAACCACTAGTACTCTTTGTGACAAGGAAGATGCCTATCCATCTCAAATCAGAGGTATACAGCACAGTGGTGAGGCCAGTTGAATTATACAGTACAGTACCGAGTGCTGGCCCACACCTAGAATGCTGAGCACTCACTACATGTCAATGAAATACAGATACTGGGAATGTCATTAGGAATTTCCCTTCTCGATCAAAGCAACAATACAACGATCCGGCAACTAGCTAGAGTAAATCCAGTCAATGAAAGCAAGACTTAAGACTTCGGTGGTATGAACACCTCCTACTTCAGTCGTGATCTCAGCTGCCGAAGGCCAGAGACAATGTGGAAGAACTGAATCACAGTGGCTAGACACTATAAACTCAGATCTAAAATCAAGAAACCGAAATCCACAGGAAGTTTTGGACCGTAATAAATGGGATGCATTGGCCCAAAAAACTGATCTAATCCAAAGAGACGGCACTAAGAAGAAGAAGTTCTCATAAGTCTTCCTATGTAACGTCGGAAGGAAGAGTAAGCTAGACCCAAACTCCTGTAATCAGAATTAAATATGTGCCTACACTTAGAAATCTCAGCTGTAGTTATCTCAGGGAAATCAAATATCAGACCCAGGTGAAAACAGCATGCTCGAAAGATTTGGCCGTTATGAACAAAACTGTTTGCATTGCGCAACTAAAGCGTTGCTTATCTCTACAAATTATTCCTTTCTATCGAAAAGTGGAACTTCTGAAGTTTGTGGTTTATGATGCGAGGGCGTAGGTGTACAGACGAAGACAGTTGCAAGAGATGCTATCTGTGGTGAGGGTGCAGTTCAAAGGAGACCTTACAAGTTGTGTTTGCACTTCGCATCAACATATCCGAGAAACTGAAGCCATCCAGTGAGTGAAGAAAGGCAGCTAACATAAGGCATATTAAACGTTCAGGACTAGAGCAAACAGTCGCATATTCTAATATCAATATGAAACTACACAACTGTACTGATATATATTTATTGTGTCACGAACTGTACTGATATATATTTATTGTGTCACGACCCGTTTTATTCATTACAACATCATCAGGTTGTCTGCAATTAAACAAAACAAGAAATTAAGGTAAAAGGTATAGCATCTTAATGAAAAAAAGAAGGCAGTTCCCACTGCCAACAGTCTTATAAAAATCCTCACCGTATTCTGTCAATGTCAAGACTTAAGAAATCTAGCTGTCTTATCTAACATTAGAGACAAAATCAGGAAATGACGATATATAAACATTTTGCCGATCGCCTGGAGGGGACATGCGAGCAATAAGTATATGCGCACTGCGTGCTGTGTTCAATAGACTGTTCTAACAGGGCAACTCAATGAAAGAGGAAGTCACGTAAACAGAATACTTGGCCTCTGTCGAGAGCGCTGTATCGATTGTGGGATCATAATCGTTACAATAAAGGCAAAACCTGAAAGACAGAAAAGATATTAAATTGAAAAAAAAGCTACCTAGTTGTTCAAAGCAATTGCAAAAACAGATCCAAACGAAGCAGAAAAAATTTTATATACAATGACAAGGGAACAGGCGACACTGCTCACCCGAAGCTGCTTCGTCATTCACCAGCTACAACAGTACGTGTCTGATCATACGTAACGGTTGTTAACAAAGATAAAATTGAGCTGTGCTGAACTTGTGACAATCATATACAATAGAAAAGAAACAAATGCTAATTCTTACACTAACTGTGTCGTTATTAGGTAGATAAAAGAGTGAGTGACTGATTACATAAACGATTGTCATGTAACGGCACACAATAACTTTGATTATACATAATGGCCTTGAATGAAAGTGGTTGGTAAAAACGTATTGTTATTGAACTTGTAAAATGGTTACAAATTCAGTCGTATGCTGTCAACAATTTAACAGCGAGTTGTACTGAACTTGCTACACGTATGTACAATAAAATAAGAAATGCCACTGCTTACACAAAGTTACATCGTCACTAGACAGATAAGACAGTGAATGATTACAAAACTGACTGTGAAGTAATTACATAGAATACAGCAAAAATAGTAATCGATCGTGACGATGAAAAAAGTTGATTATAAAGAATCGCATACTCATTGAAGTTGCAAAAGAGCTAAAATAGCTAAGGTGGATGGTTTCGATCGTATGTTGTTAGTATATTTAAAAACGAGCTGCGTTAAAGTTGATGTGGTGTTACAAAATCGTAGTAAAGTGAACTTTAATTCAAAAAATAGCGCAAACTGTAGGCAACCTGTTCTTTCGTTAGAACAGATTGACTGCAACTTTTCGCTTAATTTTGAATTAAAGTACTGAATTTAAGGCGGTCGTCACACAATAAATGTGTATCAGTACAGGTGTCGTGGTTGTAATTGATTATTAATATTAGTCTCAACCTGCTGTGAAGTTTAAAATGATCAAGATTAAACCCCATGCTCATCATGGGATTTGTGACAAGAGATATAGGATTTCTCTACCTCTGGAAAGCGAACATACTGCATCATACTATACGTCAATGACAGACTACAAATGGGCCACATTGCACCAACCGCTGGTTTCCTAACTCTTTGACCGTTTTCAGAATACCTACATAGTCAGTTATGTTACACGAGTTTTTCAGTATCTATATGATTCTTCTGCAGTTTACACGTACGTGTTTGGCAGAGGGTTCGTGTAATCTCTTTCAAGTTGTATCGCAACTGTTGTATAGCTATCGGGAAAAATACTTTCCGCGTGAGTTTTCGTTCATCTTATTTTATCACGATGGTCATTTCTGTATCTGTAGCAGGAACAAAATATTGTGGCATTCGAAGCAGAAAATGGATAATTTTGTGAAAAGATCTCGTCCCAAGCAAAAACGCTTTGGTTTTAATGATTGCCACCCCAACTCGCTTATCATCCATGGCACTCGGTTTCGTTACCAGCTGCCTGTTTTTGAACTTTTTAGACACTCTTTGTCCATCATTTGTTTTAAGAATCCCGTAACACTCAGCATTACCACAGGACGCACAAGTCTAGTGTAAGCAGTATCTTCAGTAGATCTGTTGCAGATTATAAGTGTTCTACGAATAAAACGCAATCTTAGGTTTATCTTGTATTTTACATGTGATGGTTCGAAGTCATGTTGTTCATAATTGTCATCTCTAGGTGTTTTGTTGAATCAACAGCCTTTACGTTTGTGTGATTTATCATGTAACCGAAATTTAACAGAACTTTTTTCATATTCATATGGAGGAGTTCAAATTTTTTATTGTTCGGGCCAGCTGTCTCTTTTCGCACCATGCAGATATCTTATAGTTTCGATCTTCTGATGACTTAAACAGTAAACGGCAGCGTCATATGCAAACAATATAAGGTGGCTGCTCAGATTTTCGCCTTCTGTTACGAACACCAAAGGGCCAATAACATTTCTTTTCATAGCCCCGTATATGACTTCAGGTTCGTTAGATGATTTCCTATTAGTTACTACGAAATGTGACCTTTGTGACAGGAAATCACAAGCCCCATCACATTGCTGAGACTGTACTCTATAACCGCGTTTCTCAATATTTTTTTTCCTTTAGAGCGCACGAAAGTAAGTTTCTAGCTTTCGCAAACACCCCTACATGTCTTTTTCTCCTACATAAAAAAACCAAATACTTAAGACATAAGACGTGTTAGAGTCGAATATAAACGTATATAATTTTATGATACGGCACATATTTAAATGCGTATAATCAGGGTATAATAAAGAACGATTTTTTGCAAATTGGACTATACCAAGAAATGATTTGGCGATAATCTTTTCATGTTCTAGACATTTTATCTGTGGAAGATTAGAAGACATTAAATAACTCGCGACACACTTGACATGTATTCGCGACATACCAATGTGTAGTGACACAGCACTGGGAAACGCAGTAGAGGCACGCAATCTGATCAGAAGCGCTTGTGAGTAACGGTATCAAAAGCCTTCTGGAAATACAGAAACGTGGAATCCTCTGACGCTAGTACTCGTTATTTCATGTGAATAAAGAGCCAGTTGCGTTTTACAAGAACGAAATTTTGTGATCCGTCAATTTGTCATTTTCTTCCAGGCATTTCATTATGCTGAAACATAGTAAATGCGTATGTTCCAAAATCCTACTAGAAATCAATATAACTGATAGTTCATAATTAAGCGAATTATTTTTATTTATTTTCTTATGTATTGGTGAAACCTGTGCAGGTTTCCAGTATTTAGATACGGTTCTTTCGATAGGAAAGCGATTACACGCAAAAACTACAAATGGAGCTGTTTCACTAGAATACGCTCATAGAAGCCTAACTGGTATGAATTGGAAGACCTGCATGTATTAAGTGATTCGAGATACTGCTCCACACCGAGGGTATCTGCTTCTAAGTTACTCGTGTTGGAAGCTGTTCTTTAATTCAGGATCTGGAAAATGCTCTGCATCTTCTTTGGTGTTCAGTAACTTCAACATAGTGGAGCTGTGGTCGGTAACATTAGCAATGCTTCCAAAAACTGAACGTGTTGATTGCATCTTGGGGTTGTAATAGTTTCCAAGCGAGCATAATATCCTCGGATTTTCGTTCGGATTTCGAGTCAGGGTTTCGTTGTAGAAATTACTGAAAGCATCGGCGCTACATATCGAGCATCCACAAACGTCACCTGCTACGGAGAGTTTGTGCTCTTTTAAATATGGCATGCATTTTTCGTCACTTCTGTAAAAGTGTTCTGACCTCCTTTGTGTACCCTGGGGCTCTACTCGGTCTTTTATTAATTTACTTGGTACAGAACTCGCAATCGGTCGTGAAAACTGACAACGGCCGGGAGTGCGGTGTACTGACCGCATGCTCTTCCGTATCCGCATCCGGTGACGCCTAAAGGGGTGATGATGAAACGGCGGCCGGTCGGTACCGTAGGGCTCAAGACTTCTGCGGACGTTGTTTGTTTTGTCTGTCTTTCTAAGTAAAACTCTCAACTGGCGTCCACACTATTTCTTTGAATTTGAACCACATTTGTTCGGTGCTTACGTAGTATTGGAAGGAAGGGAGACTGCCTCTTAGGAAGGCGATAAGTGAATTTTTATCTACATTTTTAAATAGATGTATTTTGTATTTCTTTTTGGTGAGATTGGATGTTACGGTATCAAATCTCGCTAATCCTGTATCCGTCATGACGCTCTCTGTTTTCTTAGGATTAATATTCACTGAGAGGTTTGGTATGTTATCGCAACCATTTAACTTTGTTTGAGCTTCTGAACTAATTGCTTGAAATAATTTTCGGAGAAAGCAATCTGTACAATTCTGGACAGGCGTTTTACGCCTACCATCGAATTTATAATGTATTTTCGTCAATATAGCGGGGGTTGATTGGTGTCGTGCCCAACTATAACTGTATGAGTCGGTTACCTGTTCGATATGAGACTACAGTTTTCCTTGAAACTTTCAGCAGCTATGTCATCTAGTTGGTGAGAGGAAGCAGTCGGAGGATCGGTAAGAGAAATCAATTACTAATTTATTACGGTTGTCGAGTACATCGTTTCCACATAATAACTCGTAGCAACTAATTTCTTCAATGTCACAGATAAAATTCTGCCAGGAAGATACATGCCACAACCAACTGTATTTAGTCTATTCTTTTTCGCTCCGTTATGTCCTTGGTAGAAACCAACTTTCAGTAGATACAACGAATTCTGCTTCAATGCTTTTCATGAGCGCTTGGAACTCTAGTTCTTCTCCAACACGCCATGATAATTTACAACTATCACTCCGATGTTTTATAGGTCCACCTTCGTCCCGTGTTTGACCAGCCCCCTTTGAGACTATATCCATGTTTAAACTTTTGAGAGAAACTCTTAACACAAAAAACGGCCGAGTGCACTCCACACCGCCCCGTTAACAGTGCAACCGTTTTCTGTGTACGGTGACCTATATTTAGAGTGATGATATCTTTTTTTGTCTTTATCTTCGAATAGGAATTACCTGCTCCGGTGCATTTACATGAATATGATATTTCTATGTACGCACTTCTTTAATTGGAATCCCTTACTGGCCGGTTGGGGTGGCAGAGCGGTTCTAGGCGCTTCAGTCTGGAACCGCGCGAGCGTTACGGTCGCAGGTTCGAATCCTGCCTCGGGCATGGATGTGTGTGATGTCCTCGGGTTAATTAGGTTTAAGTAGTTCTAAGTTCTAGGGGACTGATGACTTCAGATGTTAAGTTCCATAGTGCTCAGAGCCATTTGAACCATTTTGAATCTCTTACTTTCTGTAGCAAACAGAAGCGTAGTAAGTATCAGATTTGAGGAAATTGTAAATATGCATGTGTCTGCAGCATTTTATGTCTTTTGTCACGAGAGTAAATTTAATATGTTTGATACAACACGCACAAAATATTGTACACTGTTTTCTTTAGGGAGTGTACATGATTTGGATGAAGATCACATTAACATTAGATGTATATGTATGAAAATGTATTACTTTTTTCGCACCTATTTTGGAATACGTCTACGTTTAAATGATGCAGATTTATGAAAATATTATAGAATCGTTTTAGACTGTTAGGTTTGTTAGTTTCTTGTTTATGCTATGGGAGAAAATGTATTTTTATAGCATACAAAAAATTCATTTACATTACTTTTTAAAATTTATATAGTAAGTTTCAGGCCTGCGTCACTGCATTTGGTGAGGACTTCTATAACAGATACCATATCGCGCATATAACGTTGAAAATGATATACGGAAAGCAGATCACAAATGAGTTGATTCCATCTATAATATTTTACTGAAGTTTCTTAAATGTTCAAGAACTGGTATGAAAAAATTGTAAATTTTCTTTACAAATTAGTATATACTCGAAATGGATATGAATGAAATCTTTGATACAGTATGTACAATCTGTGAGCAAACAGTGAAAACAATATGTTGTCCGCGCGCGCACGCCTATTTGTGTCTCATTTTTTATTCCCATGAATTTCGCAAGGAAAAAAAATCTAGGTTCGTAAAACAAACAGCGTAACGGACGAATGTGTGAGACTACATTGACAAAACCGTAAACAAATCCACGACATTTCTTACGGAACCAAGTCTCTTGCAGCGTGAATTTAGCCAATGGGAGTTCGTCTCGATTTTGCTGTAGTAATCGCAAGCGACACAGTAGCCTTTACTATAGGTAAGAGGAAGTGAAAAAATTTGTTATCGTGCTACATGCTGCTGACAAGTTGACTCTCGACAAGATTGTAGCAAAATTTGCAGATATCTATCATATTATATTAAATAACGTCTTGTCTGCTGGGTCCGCAGCTCGCATAAGATCATGATATGACATCATCTTTATACTTTTTACAAAATTATCTGCAAATTGTTGATTTATTTTTTATTACATAAGTCTATGTTTGTTTCGGTATATGTACCTTTATCAGGTGTTCCTGTTGACGTTACATTTATATACGGTATCATTCTATTTTACGTCATTCTACATCTGTGTAATAGTATAGTGAAATATTATGTTATGCAACGTGTCCCAGATAAAACGCCTCAGGTACGATCAGTCATCTCCAGTCGAATTGCTTGTGAACTGACAATATCGTCTCGAAAGTTGGTTACATTGCATTTTATCGGAGAGTTGAGTGCCGCTGTGTGTTCGTGCCTCAGTTGTTGTGAGGAGCTCGTATTGCTGAGTTGTTACAGAAATGGGGCGGTTTGCATTAGAACAGTGAATTGATATTCCGGAGTGACATGTAAGGACAGACTCCATCAAGGAATGTAAAAATAAAAAAAAAGTTTCAAGCGAAGTATCCTGGTAGGAAACTCCCCACGATCAGCACTGTTTAAGATCCGTACGAGAAATGGAGGGCTGTGGGCTCTGTTCAGGTTGTGCGGAATAATATGTAACCAGCGGTGAGGACCCCTGAAACTATATACAGAATTCTCATAGGCATTACGAGAAGTACCCGCAAGTCGGTAAGGAGATTATAGCAGCAGATTGATGTATCTCGTACATGGAGTCATTGTGTACTGAAGGATATGAAACTAAAAGCCCGTCGTGAGTGTGGTACAAGAGTTAAAATTTGAGGATCAGTAAAAATGAGTTTACTATTGCAACTGGCTGTTAACATCAACTGGTAACGGCTACTTGGACCCCTTGGTTTACTTCACGTCAGTTGATGCCAGGTTTCGTTTGTCAGTTTATGTAAACTCCCAGAATTGCAGATATTGTGCATGAAGACTCTCTCCACTCAGAGAAGATAGTTGGTGTGCGTTGTCCGGTATGCGCATTATTGGCCTCATATTTTTCAATTACATCTTAAAAAGTGCCAGATATCTAGATAACTTTGACTCTTAATGCACAATTAACAGATGCGGAGAAGTTGTATGCAGTAATGCAGTACTCTAACAAGAAGGAGCAACCGCTCACACTTCCAACCAAACTATGGCCCACATCTCCAACATATTCGCTGAAGACAGACTTGTCAGTATAGGTCTCTGGCTCCAAAGTTCGCTGCCTTAATATCGCTTGATTTTTATTTACGACGCACACTAAAACGCACAGTATGTGCTGACTATCGCCACACAATACACGATCTTAAACGGAACATTGGTTGAGGAATTAATAACATCACACCTGCTGAAATACAACTTGTTGCTGGTAACGTCATCACACGAAGTCAGCGATGCCTGGATGTCCATGAATACCACTTCCAGCATCTCTTCCAAACACGTAACTACATGTTCTGTACGTTAATTCATTTTCACTAGAATTTCGGGAGTGAGACGTACTGGTTTGTGGGACACCCTTTACTTACGTTTAGATGGAGCGACATCCATAAAACATCTTAGAACTTAATTTCTTTTTTGCACTATGTTACTGACATAGGTCACTTATTTATTTTCTATAACAGAATAATAGAAAATTTTTTTTAATACAGTTGTTATGTTATAGATTGTTCCAATGTCACGATAAACAGATAAACAACTGACAAAAGTAAGATCGCATATCTACATAATGCACAATATCTCTGTTAAAAAATATCTATGTCTACTTAAGGTATAATTAATTTGGAAATATAAACCATCATTGGAACGATCTGTCATTTTTACAACTCTCAAAAAGTAAGACGAAATTTCTATAGAAAGTTAACCCTTGATCTACATTAACAACATAGTGAATAAAAGAACTTACGTTCTACGCTGATTTATAGACGTCACACGATCTAAACGTAAGTATAATATGCGTGTAAGATAAGATCTCACAATACTATTACATTGATATTGAAACAATCTATAATTTTATAGCTGAAACAAAATAATACAAAACTTCACAATTATTCTTCTATAAAAAATAAATACATAACCCATGTTAACAACATGCTATAACAAAGAAATAACCTTCCAGGACGTTTTATGGGAGTCACTCCACCTGAACATAGTTTATTAAGATCAGGCTCTCGTAGTACCGTTTCACAGGCGTTGCATAAAATGATATATAAATGCAATGTCAACAGGAAAACTTGATAATGGGTCGTTGTGAACTCGTGTAATCAACAAAAAATAAATAATTTGCAGTTAATTTTGTGAAAAGTATAAATAAGATGCCTGAGATGAGCTGACGATCATTGCCATGATAAGAAAGGAGAAAGAATATCACGTGTTTAATGAACGACAGAAGTGCAAACGAACATCCGAACAATATCGCTTACAAATATAGATGGTCAAACTATGTTTCATCACGTTATCGCTGCAGCAAACAATGTAAGAACTACCCTCAGCGGAGATGTGATAATCTTTTGATGGAATGCAATGTACGGAAGAACGAAGAACGTAAAAATAATTTGTGTAACAATTGCCAGCGACGTTTTCGCAGGAGTGTAAAACAAACACTGAGATGTATACAAGTCTCTGAACGTTACATCACTCATCCGAGACTGCACAGACGAACATTTTATGTGCGGCGCCCTAGGTGTTTGATTCAATGCTTCCGTCGCCCTGGCCGTTTGATTCAATGCTTCGAGATATAAGCCTCGGTGTCGTCGTTACTACTAACTAGATTCGCGTAAAAACTGCTCATTGGTTGAAAGCGGCGACGTACACTGTGCAACGTAAGACTAACTGGCTCCTGAGCCAACTATACACATTGAAAACGTGTTACAACAAGGAATTTTGTTACGTTATTGTTACGCTTCAGTTATCTTCCTGGAAGCGTAGTAACCTGACGCTTCAGGATTAATTTCTGGATCGATCATGAAATATTTTCTGGTAGACTACTTTCTGTTCCATTTATCTAAAACTTAATGTGTATGATACTCTAATCTCGGGAAGCCATTGACAGACCGCATCTCTTAGGGCTAAGTCCAGAATCAGTGTGATGTTGATACTAACAACCTTAATGGTGAGGATTGTTTGGTTTACCATGTAATTGAATGAGATTCAAATATTAATTTATTATATACAGTACTCGATGAACTCGTCTTATATTTGCTCCACATGGCAATCTTGCTTGCATGTGTAAATTTATGGCAAACCAAAACTAAAATCATATTCTTGTATACAGCGAAGATGGCGTGAAGTACTTTCTTTACTCTTAAAAAGTAAAATTTTAGTATTCTTCATATAAATCTTCATGAGCAAAAAACTGCGCAGCCTATTAAGTTAAGCTGATCCATTATAGGTAGTCTAGAACACTTGATTGCGTATTGGATATAAATACGGAAAACTGTGACCAGTTCATTTTGAAGTACTTGTTTACTGCAATAAATCAGTTTTCGGTAGTTTGCGGTAATAAACATATATATTCAAAAGTTTCTACATATGTTCATGCTCAGACTAAGTCTTTACGATTCCTTTAGGAGTTGTACGCATTAGACTGCATGACAGTCCTATTTTTCTCACTGAAAATCGTCTTTTAAATTCTCTATACAGATTTCCGCGAGAATCGCCTTCAGATGTTTCAGTATTTTTAACGAAAATTGCTTGCGGCGGTTTGCGCTGTCGTCTTATGAATATACTCAATATTCCTTGATATTTCAATCCGATATGGGTCTGATACACTTGAGCAGAATTCAATTATGGATGAAATAAAGTTTTCACAATCAATTATTTCTTACGCAAATTGCAGTTTCCCACAGTTGTGTCTTGTGGCTAACACACGCTACATTTCACATTTGCAATTGGGGAGAGTGTTGTTCTTGGAGGATAGTGTTGAGAAGTATTGAGATGGCAGTGCATTCACCAGAAAATTCCGACAAACGGTTAACAGAGTCTTGTAAGACACAATTCCTCATAAACTTCAGTATGGAATTGGAGCGACTGTTACAGAAATGGCTCTGATATTCAGAATTTGAAAACATCAAACATCCACCCTTAAAACTAATGAGAAAGAAATATAAAATGTCTGGAATTAAGTAATATTGACGTTGCATCTATAGTGGGATATCACAAAAATCTCTAGGATACGATATTGCGATCTGTGGTATGGTACATGGTAGTGTTTCAGAAATAAAGAGTGCTTATTAAGGCGTAGCTATCATCGTAGATAAATAGTCATCATTATTCTAATGCTTCAATAGAAGGTCCACAGTCCATGCTATATGAGAATGTTTTTGATCGAGTAAATAGGAACCTGTTTTAGGTAATAATGTAATAAAAATGACCGTTGCCACAGGTGACTTCAGCCATCCGTTCCCTATGCCTGGCGCAGACAATTTTTTTTGGCTCGGGGGCCACATTGTAGAAGTTGAGGCTAGCAGAGGGCCGCATCTTTTAAGATAATAGTATTTCAGAGTAGATATGAACTGCACCATTAAAAAATCAGTAAATGTAAATTAAAGGAAATAGTGTCAGTTTTAATCAGTTTCTTTGTGACTGCGATACATTTAATTTTAAAATCAGTTTAATGGGACAAATGTGTCCTGTTACCCTTTTCTACAACTTTTTGAAATCAACAGTGAGTGAGCTTGCTAGAGATTCTCATCACAGCCTGGATGTTACTGTCCATTGAAAAATATCTTGGGTGTAAATTTGCTCTTGTTGTTCTTCAAGCAAGAAAAACTTCCCTTACAAGTATTTGCAGACCCATATATAGAGAAATTTTTCCCAACAAATCTCTTCATACACAGAAATTTTGCTGCAGGTAAAGATTTGTAAGGAAAATGTATTTTGGTCACTCCCTTCAACGACCGCGTCGGGTGCCGTCCTACTAGAAATTTTCGGTCACGCACAGGAAGGAAATCTGGGTTCAAGGCGGAATTTTTTGACTGTCTTGGTGGCCCGCACAGAAACCATTAGCGGGCGGCATGTGACCACAGGCCTCTATTTGTCCACCATTGCGCTATGCTATGGAAAATCAATAACGCTAGAAAGAGGAAAACGAATGTAGTAACAAAAGCTTTGCTCTTTGCCTGCAGACAGGCACGTAATATAATTTAGATACTGATTAAATAATGCGCCATTGTAAACTAAAACAGCTTTTACACATTCGCAACATTTTTGAACAACAGTGATGCAAGCAACAGAGAATAGCCTTCAGAAAGTAGTTCATTGACTACATCTTTATTTATTATTTTTTCCTCGCACACCGTCAGTGAAAATGAAGACAATGTCAGTTCCCGGGAAACTTCTAGAAAGAACTAAGACAGCGATTGACAGCTAGCTAGTTGATCAAATTTGGCATGAGGTCTGTATAGTTTGATGCTGCAGCGATAGCACCGAACCAAGCGACGCAGTGGTTAAGACAGTGGTGTTACACTGGGGTGGACGGGGTTTCAATTCCAAGTCCACTCATCCAAGTTTACATTTTCTGCGGTGTTGCTGATTAAGTTAAGGTTAATTTCCGGATGGTTTCTCTGAAAAGTAACCGGATGAATTACAGTCCTCTTTTTTTTATCCTGTCTGAATTTGTGAAGCGTATCCAATGACCTTGTCGTCGTCGCAATGTTAAACCTCAATCTTCCCCTTTCAAAATTAGAAAATGTTCATGTACACATTACACATGGACAGTATACACTTGAAACACAAAATTATTGTAACTCCAAGCCTGACAAGAGGGTGGAAAGCATGGTAAGAACTGCAGTTCACTGAAATGCAGTTTCCGAGATCAGTGAGAGGCCACAAAACGAAGGTTAGCATTAGAAATGACGATATCTTAAGTGAGCTCTGTGTGAAGTTTCAATTTAGCATTGTAAATTTTTCCTGGCAGATGTGGTCGTCTCACGTAAATGGCATGGGAAAAGGTTCGAAAAACCGTAATATTACGAAGTGACGGACGACTTGAAAGCTAGACAGAATATAAAAATTCGAGTTGTAAATTAATCTAGTGCAACTCATTACTCTACATACATCGTATATTAAGCAATTTTTTAAAGATACGGAGACACATTTTAAGTTTTTAAACACAACTGACATCAGAACTAGTTTCAGAGTGTGTAAAAAATTGTAACTTTAGATTAATCCAATACAGACAAACGCGTAAGTCGGCTACATGTGAATATCGAGCTCCATCAGTACGTCAGTGAAGCTTGAAGGTTTTGCACTTCAACTAAGTACCTGGGTGTTAAAATTACGAACAACTTCAGTTGGAAAGACCACATAGATAATATTGTGGGGAAGGCGAGCCAAAGGTTGCGTTTCATTGGCAGGACACTTAGAAGATGCAACAAGTCCACTAAAGAGACAGCTTACGCTACACTCGTTCGTCCTCTGTTAGAATATTGCTGCGCGGTGTGGGATCCTTACCAGGTGGGATTGACGGAGGACATCGAAAAGCAAAAAAGGGCAGCTCGTTTTGTATTATCACGTAGTAGGGGAGAGAGTGTAGCAGATATGATACGCGAATTGGGATGGAAGTCATTACAGCAAAGACGTTTTACGTCGCGGCGAGATGTATTTACGAAATTTCGGTCACCAACTTTCTCTTCCGAATGCGAAAATATTTTGTTCAGCCCAACCTACATAGGTAGGAATGATCATCAAAATAAAATAAGAGAAATCAGAGCTCGAACAGAAAGGTTTAGGTGTTCGTTTTTCCCGCGCGCTGTTCGGGAGTGGAATGGTAGAGAGATAGTATGATTGTGGTTCGACGAACCCTCTGCCAAGCACTTAAATGTGAATTGCAGAGTAGTCATGTAGATGTAGATGTAGATGTATAAAAGCGAAAAAAAGGAGCTTCAAGTTACAGAATAAAAGTTAGTGCTTTTAACTATTAATTAAACCTAATTATACAAATCGGGAATACTGTTACTTAAATGAATTGTTAAATTTGCACGAGGTGGGTGAAGAGTTCAAAATGAAGCGGATAAAAACGTTGTATTGATGGATAGAGATACAAGCAGAAAATACAATTATTTTGAGGCTGTTGATCGCTATTTTATTATCTCTTGATTACTCCTTTCAGCACTGTCACACATCTTCAGACCATATTTGTAGTTACCCAACAACCCGTCTTAAAGAGAAATAAAGAGGTGCATTCTCATATACTGAGAGTGAAACCGATTGTTTACTATAAAACATGTTACTGTGTAACTACGAATATGACCTTAATATGAGTGACACTTCCGAAACCAGTAATCAGTAGACGATAAAGTAGCTATCAACGGACTGAAAATAAGTTTATTTTCTAGAAACGAGAATCGCGGTGCACTTCTCCTCAGTAACGAGTATCCCCAGTTTCGGTAAATACATGTATATTATGCCAACAGCCCGAAACGCTTCGTGGCATAAATTACGCTATATCAAAAATGGACTGCTTCCTTCATTTATTGGAGTAATGATAAGAAGAAGAATGGCTCACGTGGGACCAGAGACAATGGGAATATTCACGATTGAAGGCTTCCGATCTCTACAACTATTAACAGTGTAGTTTATTAACTTTCTTTATGGTGACATAGTACGAATATGACTCGTGTCTTTTGTTTCCTCGCATTGTCATAATACAGACGGAAGACTGAGTTACCAGAAACAGAGGAAGAATCAGAACGTGAAACACATTTTATTGACGATCTAGACTATGTGTATTTATAAGATGTTGATCGATTTCGGTTCCATAGAATCATCTTACTGTTTGAGTACGTCAGTTAGAAGAGTAATCCGTCGAAGTCTGTAAGTAATATGTGTACTATGTCGTAGAACAATGTATTGTTATTAGTTTAACTTAAACATATCACTTTGAAAACATGGGATATATGCCACAAGACAGCTGCAATGCAATGCTGGAAATGTAGACGATAAAACCGTTTTACTGACGAAGATACTGTGTAAGTGCCTTACGTCGATTGGGACTGTTTGAAAACCAGAAACACGTCTCCCCGTAACTAAATAAAAAGAAAAGCTAAAATACATACACTTAATGGCATACTGAATAAACGGATATTTGCAAAGTAGGACACACACGTGAACCCATTCCACAGTATCTGGCACCTGCTTTTCGTCGCTGGGTGTGGATACCCAGTAGTGGAAGATCGTGTCAGTCTAGAAAAAACAGACGCGGCCCTAAACGACACCTGCAGGAAAATAACCGGCTGCCTGACCATTTACAGTAGACCTTTTATGTTAATCCTTGGATATTGTCCCAATAAATCTCATGAGATCATTCCTGAACTTGAAGGACAGGAACAAACCGATGAATGATCAGCGTCACCAGCTACACAACCATCAACCCATGCCAAAAAGGCTTAAATACAGACGAAGTTTCATATACTCAGTACTACCAACTGAAATTTCCATAATATCGTTATGGCAAGAAGAACGTCTAGAAGCCTTCATCACCGAAGAAGCTCTACCCCAGTGCTCTTACATAGACTGGCGACACTGGAAAACGTTGAACCGATTTTGTACTAGCCCGGGGCGATCAAAACAACTTATGGAAAGGTGGGGCTACAAAGACACTGACAAGTGCATGTGTGGTGAAATACAAACAGTGGAACACCTTCTAAAATACCCGCTTGTTGCTGCACCCAGAGAGTCTACTCAAGAAGACCTCCTGGATTATATAGAGACAGCTACAGCTTACACCGAGTTCTGGATGATCTAAATATGATATAACTTATATTTTTCATTATGTGTTCTGTATGTTTTTATATAAATAAACTTCATTGCATTTTGAATAATTTACTTGGCTTCTTTCAGCTGCTGTATATTTTATGATGTAGTTGGTACACGAATAAATGGAAAAATAAAGAAAGGTGCCGGTATATAAAAAGTACCAAGAAAGTTATACCATAGATACGTGTGTTGTTCAGCGACGTAGTATATTGCTTTTAGAATTTGACGGACTGCTCTTGTAGCTAACATACTCAGATCTGAAGGTAGTTCGAAGAAGGCGAAACCAAACGTAACTTCAGTAGTATCTCTAGTTCAGCGGTCGTCAAACTTTTTTTGCCTACGAGCCAGTACTGACATCGTAGAGCGACACCTCTGGCCGCATAAGGCGAGGGGAGGGGGCGACGGTCACTCAAAGAGAAATTCACAAGTTTCACCAACCCATGGTTATTGGTGGAAGCTTGGCACTTACACATTTTGAATCCACATATTATGTGGCATCGCACCGAATATTTTTAAGTGAAAAAGAAAATAATACATTGGAACTGCATGTTTTTTTCTTAAAACTTACATAATAGCCAATTTTCCGTGCCTGAGCGCATTCTGTGGCCACTGACATCACAACAAGGTCTCAAGTTTGTTTTTCTGATTTCAGGGCACATTGTCTAGGCGTCTTCAGGCCCGACTACCTGAAAAAATGCCATGCGGCTCCCAAAGGCCGTTTTCAATCGGACTTTGGTCTTAAGGCAAATATAAAAGAAAAAAGAGTATTTAAATAATATAACATATTTGTCGCAAAAGGATAGAATGGCTGGTGGGTGTAGCTTGTACACAAAACGGTTTAGAAGTCAGTTTTGTCTGTTGTATAGAGAGATATTTTTTATTTTTTATTTATTTTTATTTTTTTTAAGTAGCTAACTCTTATTGTACCTTTTTGGTCACTTTTCTCGACAGGTATTGTTGCTACTTTTCCCGATAAGACCATGTGACAGCATTAGTGACCCACAGAATAATTTATCTGGCTGAAATAATTAACAAGGAACTATACTTGTAAGCCGAAAGCCGTTGTTTAAACACTGATATTGGAAAAATTATGACTCTCCATACAAGTGAAGAAACAAGAATAATATAATTGACTTATCTTACATTACATGACTCAAAAACAAAAAAACTTTTAACATAAAAAATAACGGAACACGTTTCCTCTGGTAGTCGCACTGACAACAATGACGTTGTATGTTAGAACTATAATGGCGACTTCTAGGCAGGCATCAGCGCTGGTCAGGGCAAAATACAGTGGCCACTTTTTCCCCTCCTGGGCACTTTACATCTTTCCCTTCCGATGTCACTGTTAATTGGTAACCTACATAAATTAGTATATTATATTAATTAATCACAGTAATAGCAATATGAGACATAACTACAAATGTTTGATACATGTTTTGAATGCTATTTTTGTTTTACTCATTTTATTGTATTACAACAGCCTTAATTTGATTTCATACTACTTGGTATAAACATGTACTACGTCTGAAGATGACCGTCTCTATAGTGAGCATTCACGAATCTGCGTTACTTAACGTTTGACGTTTATACCGTAGCAGTTGATCGGTGCTAGTTGCGCACGCTCGTCAGTTGTCAGCATTGGAAGGCAAACAATAAAATATTTCCCTTCTCACTTATATTTAAGCAGCACTGACCGCGCTACATGCCACTGTGCTCCTGACTTAAGCGGCAAACTGTACTTATCTCACGGCCGAGTTCACCAACTTCAATTAAAGCTAAGTACATGTTACATTATTACTGTCTCTGTAAGTATTTTTGCTTCTCTCTAACAAATTGCGCTATTAAGGGGGGTAGGACGTCAAACGGGCCGACTTGGAGCAGGAGAGGCACCATAGGACATTTTAATTTCCACTGTCTATACTTTTACAAGTAAATTCATAAAACATTGTCAGCATGACAAGGAAGGATTCAGGATTCACACTCGTAGCAGCGGAAGTTCAAAAACATAACAAAATAATATTTTTACATGTGAAATTTCATCATTTTTTTCACTTATTATTGACTGCATTTGTTGCTATAGGTATACTTTTCTTCTTAAGTAAGAGAGACTGTTCGATGAATTTTGCACAGCATACAAACCATACTTACAGGTGTCTGAAACTCTATTTAATTTATGAAAAAATGAATGAGCTGTTACGTTTTAAACTTTATGTTTAGAAAAAAATCAAATTTTGTAGTTAATTATCTCAATTTTTACCACAGTTTTTAATATATTTGGAAAATTCTAGAGTTTCATACACCTGTATGTATGGTTTATATTCTGTGCAAAATTCATCAAAGAATCTCTCTTACTTGTGAAGAAAAATGTACCTATAACAACAAATGCAGCTAACAGTAAGCAAAAAAATTATGAAATTTCTATCTAAAAAAACTTTATTTTGTTATGTTTTTGCACTTCAACTGCTTTGAGTGTGAATCCTGAATCCTTCCTGGTCATGCTGACAAAGTTTTATGGATTTGTTTGTAAAAGTATAGACTGTAGAAAATATAATGTCCTGTGGTGCCTCTCCTGCTCCAAGTCGGCCCGTTTGACGTCCTACCCCCCTTAAGAAGTTGTTAACGTTAGTTGACGTTTTTGGATTGTGCTGCAAGTTGCTAGAAGCATATCATTATAAAATCGGCTGGGAGCCGCGGGCCGCACGAACACTTGATTCGCGCTCATGAGACCAGCGGGCCACAGTTACACGACCGCTGATCTAGATAGACGATGTACTTCTTTTATGCCCGTTGGTTGCAGATTTGCTCCAAAAAGATACTACCTTGCTAACTTGGCTTAGCGCAGATTTACCGTGAAACTGACTGCTATCCACTTCTACGGATTCCGTGCGACAACAGCGGAACGGAGCCGGTGGCGGTGGCGCGGCAGTGCCGGGACAGCAAAGCGCGGCCGGTTTGCAGCGAGAGGCGGTGTGGTCCACAGGTGAGGCGTGTTGGCGGCGTGGCTCGAGAGCTGACTGACTCCGCTGCGAATCCCGCAGGCCGCGCCGCGACGGGCGCGCGGAGGAGGGGCCGACGGATAAAGAAAAAATACACGCGAGGGAATAAATAAAAAGAGCAGTCGCGGCGCCGGCGCGGTCCGCCCGGCGGAAAGAGAATACAGACGTGGGCAGAGAGGAGAGCCAGAGAAAGCTCGGGCGGCGTTTGGGGGGGGGGGGGGGGGAGACGCCCCACCCCAGGGCGCTCCACGCCCCACGCAGCCGCGAGGACGCGCCTACTCGCCACGGGCAGTTAATCTGATGGCTTCTGGTCGCGCTGCCTACCCGCCCCTGCAATTAACGCACCAATTAAAAGTGTCTCGTCGTCGCGACGACGGAGTACGCGCGCCTCGAACAACACACGCGGACGTGGCTTACGGGCACACGTGTTGTCGTTATGACTTTTTCTGGTGGAAAAGACGAGAGCGACTTCCGCGTGGGACCAGTGCCGCCGATGCTGCCGCTTTTAATTCTGGAAACAATTGTCGCACCGTCGCAAGGGACGACAAAAGGGCGTGCGACGCGGGCAATTTGGGCAGGACGAGTTATTAAGCGCTTAATGAAGGCGCGGGCTAATTTGAAGCGACTGTTTCTCCATGCGTCGCCTGAATTAGACGCGGCCACTATATATCCTCTCGGCACCTCGCAGCACGTGCCTTTTTCTTTTTGGCCTGTCTGCGCCGTCTCGACAGTCAGCCCGCGTGAAGTATTATCAATTACTGTCTCAACACTTGCTGGCGAATACTTCTTAATCGTTTCATTCCGAGAATAGAGAGGCAGGAAATGGCATACAGTCTTTTTCGTCTGCTACTTAAATTAACGAGACTACGGATTCCGTTCATACCAGACACCTGGAACACCTTCATTCCTTTTCAAATGGCTCTAAGAACTATGGGACTTAACATCTGAGGTCATTAGTCCCCTAGACTTAGAACTACTTAAACCTAACTAACCTAAGGACATCACACTCATCCATGCCCGAAGCAGGATTCGAACCTGCGACCGTAGCAGCTGCGCGGTTCCGAACTGAAGCGCCTACAACCGCTAGGCCACAGCGGCCGGCTTGATTCCCTTTTAAGTTATGAACTTTCTTCCTACGTTTTCTTTTATTTACTTTATTGCTATGCATAAAATTTAGCACAGGAACTTCAGTTTCTTTCATTAGTTATCGAGGATTCATCCAAGAATTCATTGCATCTTATACTGCTGTTATTGTTGTGACTGCTTTGATGCGGCTGTCCACGCTACTCTATTCTATGAAAGTCCCTGAATCTTTGCCTCTCGGTAGAAGTGTAAAGCCGGTACACTGGTGAGTTAAACGTGTTCTTATCAGTGCTGGTGACGGATGTAGGAATGTCAACAACGAAGATTCAATGTAAATCATAGGAAATTGAAAATACGCATTCCTCTAAAAGCGAAAATGAGATATAACTGTACTGGTGTACATCGAAAACTCATCCCTGCTGGTATAGTTGTCTCTCGCACGTATCTCCAGACATCGAATACCAAGGATCTGAATATTGCCACAATTACTGGTGAAGAAATGCCAACGTCCCGAAAACTTATAGAACACTATATTTGCCGGGAAAGCTCCACTAATGTCTAAACTACAGTCAACTGAACTTAGGCGGAAACACAGTTTTACTGATCAGAATAGGCGCTGGTAGTGTTACACGCAATAGGATTAATGAGAATTTATAAGCACTACTTTATGGACAGAAAAAAAGACTATACACGTTGGCATTTCTCCTGCTAAAAAATCACTCACATATTTAGTAGATTGTTAACCAGTTCATGAAAGATTTGATGGGCGGAGGGTGTGGGGGGGGGGGGGGGGGGAGCGGAAAGACTCTCAGAGAGCAATTTCGGCATTTTTTGTAACAAGTAAGTTCAGATCTCAACTATTCATTTATGACATATTTAATTCAAGCACTTTTGGCACACGTTATTTCACAGTATTTTACTGACTAACGTACGTTGAACTCTTTGGCTTAAGTGAAGGGGGTTTAGTTTGATGGAACTCGTGTGGATGTTTGGTTGTTCGCTGGTACTATCTGTAGATGCGTCACTACCACGGTATGAAAAGCTTCCTGCGTGATACGTTGTCATGTCTGAGAAGGACACATCATGCAACAGCTATGTTATTTTGATCGCTCTGGTGCTGAGTCTGTCAATCCCATTCGTACCGCATCATCGCCGAGCTAGTAAAGAGCCTAGTAAAGTCACGTATTTTCGAGCCTTTCGACCCTCGGGACTCCTTAGCGATATCGTTGCCACAATGGCTAGACGGGATTCGGCCTTAGAGGCGTTCAGGCTTAATCCCACGGATGGTAGCTTCGCACCACCGGCCGCTCGGCCGAGTGCGTGAACCAAATGTCCGAACCTGCGGTTCCTCTCGTACTGAGCAGGATTACTATCGCAACGACACAGTCATCAGTAGGGTAAAACTAACCTGTCTCACGACGGTCTATAAAATTAACAAATGTGACCTATGGAAAAGTCGAAAGTTTATCATGCATAAATCGCTGAGCCTGTTACTATGGCACGTAGGATATTAAGTGCGACATGCGTATCACAAATCGTTCGTAAACATTCCAGAACACATTCTTTCAAGTAACTTTATTTTCTTAGGTGGAGGGAAATTTTGACTGTTGATTTGATTAATGGGACTTCATTTATTGTAATTAGACGCCGGTTCTCGAGTCTACTGCCGCAACGCTAACTATATAGAATTTCCGAGCCATTCTCCCAGTCCTAAGGAAACCTAACCGCCTTAATAGTTTTCGAGGCAAAGAAAAGCAAAGAAAATACAAAAATCAGAGATTGGTTTCGATTCTCGTCGGATACAGGAATATCTCCACTGTGCTGAGATTAGGTTATACGTGACGTGGGTGTGGGAAGTCGTATCATGCGATTGTCATAGTAGTTCGAGTAAACGAGAGATAAACCGGAAGTCTGGTAAGTTAAGACCCAGGGAGATTACTGGCTTAAGTGTGGATAGAGCCAATCATTAGGTTGTTATTGCTGCGTGAAGAACTTAGCTACAATGACTCGAGACGATGTTGGATAATGATGAGAGTTTGGACGTGTGTTCACCTTCATTATGAAAGAAAATTTTGGTTGCTAGAGGAAAATGGCAATAAAGGCTATTTTGAGAGAATGAAGAGATTCTGAGTCGAGCAAGTCTTTATAGACACCTGGTATCACTTATTAACTGTAACTAAAGTACAAACTTGCCCTTCAGTGACAATGGTTATTGAGGATGAATGCGAAAAGATTAATACAATACTCCACATTTCAGTCGGATCTAAGGTTTAATTATTCGTGGTAATCTACGGGTGGCAGGAACATTTATCCACAGCAGTTGGTTAGAATCTGCTGACGTTACAAACCCATTCTGTACACTTAAATTTTGAGAGAATGCTTTTGCAGTCAGAACGACTCATGTAGTCCATTCTTTTTGTTTTGCGTAGACTGTAAAGGTTATGAGTTCAACTGGTGAACAAACTGAATTCTGCAGACAAATGATAAAATTTGATACAATATACAGATCTACGATTGCCACGTGCCGTCAGAATGCTAACAGAACAGATAGCAGTGAAAGTGATAAGAGGTGAATGGAAAGAGATCTAGTTCTTTCACTCTAGAATATTTCTGATCAGTATCATCATTTTAATGCGTGGAGTTGCAAAAGTCACCAGTGGTAAAGCGACAAATGGAAGCAAGGTGACCTAAGAATTTATTGCGCAGGGGCTTTGGTCCGTTGTTACCTTTTATTATCTTAATCAGATTAAGGTGACTTAGAATAAGTTGCTTAAAGCTGTTAATCTGAAATACTTTGTATTTATGGAAGCACGCACACGCTTCAGGTCTCTCCGAAAAATCCTTAGCATTGTTCGGAAACACATCTGTGTTGTCACACCGGACTTTGTTTCGGACACAGAGAAATTTGGGGCACTTGTCTTGGTATGGAAATGTTGGATATCACATACTAATTGATAGTATTGACTATTTTAATTAATTCATGAGAAGGGATTCATTTTCTTGTGTACGTTGATCTTCATTGCTCAGCATTTCTCATGGCTGCGTGGTCAGCGATTTCTGACGGTCACCATAACATACTTCGACTATCATTGTCAGAGAAGAATCAAATTGTACGAGAAGGAATAAATTGTGGTTCGTACAAAAAAAAAAAAAATGCCAAAATTGTCGTCTGTCATTTTCCTCCCATATGACAGGAATATTATCTTTCTATTTTTCCAATAAAGAGTACGAAAAGAATTTTAAAAATCAGTCTCCCCATTGTTGGCAAACAAAAGTTTCTGTCCGAATTTTGTCAGAACAAATCTTTTGAATCAAAATTTATTTAAAGAATCAAAGCACTGTAACCTATTTCTAATGTATGCGATATTACGCCACAGTCATTTGTCACAGTGAATGAAGTTCAGCAGCATTACTGCACTGCTCAGACGTATTGGATTGTTTCCAAATATTCATCACTTTGTGTACTATATTTTAGCTATTCGACTGGTCCGCCCCAACCTGTTAACTTTTGCTCGTGTGTACGCAAGTTTTAAAAATCTGTGAAACGCACTTCGAACATGGTCGTCCTCCTCTGTGCTTTTTCTTCCCTCTCTCTTTTTCCCTCTCCCATGTCTCTCGCTGGCATACATAGCTCCAAAATAGTTGGTTTTCGTTGGGTACGTACATTTCCCATTAACTACTGTCTGTTCTTATTAAAGATTTTCTATTTTCTTAAACTGTCGCTAATCGAGTACAAAACATCTTCGTTTCCTAGTTACTTTGTGGGACAAATATTAACATTCTCTGATACATTTCAGATACTTTCGGAACCTTCGTTTACAGTCATTTTCCACATTTGCATTCTACGGTATGAAGGTTCAGATTACAGCTTCCGACATCCTCTTTCAGCCGGAGCCATTGTTTTACGGTCAGCTTTTCTGGCTCAGGATAGACTTACTGTGCACTTAAAATCGACTTTGCTATAATCATGTTGAGTAACCTTCAACTGATAGAAGATGTTTTCACTTTCTCTTCTGTGTCTGTTGCAATTTTCTTGTTACTGCGTTTGCAATTATCATTGTTTTTGCCCTAGTTGGATTTATCCCGAAACAGAATCCTCTGCAAACTGCCACACACATTTTATTCAGTAAGTATTCGGTCTTCTTTATTTTCAATACGAAGTACAGAAACATTCAAAACCCATAAGATCAGTATCACTTTCTCTTGGCTTATAATTCTCTTCGGACACCTATTGTCAGGTTTTGTTTAGGCCTCCAGAGTAGGGAACTTTTTCTTTCCTTATCCAGAGCAGTGAATTCAACGCCTGAAACTTGAGCACCCCTGAGACTGTGACAAGAAACTGTCTAATAATTACTTCTACAGCCAGCAACAAACCTCCAGTTATATGGATGAAAAATAAAAAGATTAAAGCTCTGAAATGAAGCTGCTGTCAGATGAGAACGAGAAGTCTGGAAATGATCTGACGCAGTAACTAATAATAGCTACTTATTCAGTTGGAAGAAAGGTACTCGCACATTCCACATTGAAAATGTATCATGTGTTATATACAAAACAGAGTTGAAGGTAATGAAACGTTAAGTATTAATTACACTCTGTGACAATATATTAAGTCTTTAATCACAAAAAAGAGGAAAAAATTGGTTAATTTTATTCATCATAATCGATGTTTTTGGAAAGCTTGCAAATGTGTCATTCATAATTTAAATAATTAAAAACTACTCCAATCTTAATTTAAAGCATTGGTTCTACGTAGAAAAATAGTTAATAGATCGAAATAATCAATCCAACCAGTTTATAACACAAACAGCTACCGAAAGGAGCATAAAAAAGCTGAAAAAAATCACAATCCATACTTAACGACCTTCGGATGGACATAGCAGCGATTTACCGGTATACATCTACGAGATTATTACGTTTAATAGGATCTGATGATGTACATAGTCTAAAAGACGTTTATCGAAGATCGTTGGAACAACAATACATATCCATACTAACACAAAGGGGACAGGGCGTTCATCTTTAGAAACTGATATGTATTTCGCAGGCTGTATCATCTAAACGAATAAGTAAATAGCATCGGTAGCCCTGTTCGCAAATGCTTCTGTTACGGACAGTGGAGTGACAGAAGTCAATACTTTTTGCGAAATGTGATAACGTTATTAAAGTTCTACATCCTCGTTGTCCATGTCCACGTATTTATTTCTCAACATACTCACAGTGGCGACGAACGCAATTCTCCCACCGAGGGACCAGTTTGGAGAGGCAGTTACTGTAAAGTGTCTGAAAGACAAGTCATGCCTGTTACAAGCATCGGAAGCTGAGAATCAATACAGGAAAATGCAAACTGCTTTACGAACCTAGAGAATCCCATCCGTTTCTTTGTTTCAACCCACCACCTCAATAAATGTTGCACGGTTCCATATTTGGGAAAAACCATTCTGAATCTGGCCAAAAGTTTAAATCCAGGAACTTTAAGACATCATTTTACGTACAAAACACTGCTGGACACTTTTTCCCAAAGATAAAGACAGCTCATCAGCTTTGAAAAAAATAAAACGTGCAAAATCAGTTATAACTGTAGAAAATTACATATAGGATAGTCTGAGGGCAATGTGCACTCGATTGAAGGAGCACCATAAATGTTGGAAACTTAAAAAAAGGGACTCTACTTTTGCAGACCACCTCCTTAGAGAAGGCCATAGTTACAGGGTGCATAATGAAGTTTTATATCACATCAGTAAAGGGTCTTGAAAAAATGGAAATTAATAAACATATGTCTGTTTGCCCAATCTTAGTACTGAATGATCAGACACAGTTCCCTTACTATCTGCTTCTAACTGCGGATACGATTAATATTCTCATCCAGACCACTGTACCACACGAGCGGCTCGTAGTAAAATTGCGTGCTTATGGAATATCGTCTCAGTTATGTGACTGGATCTGTGATTTCCTGTCAGAGAGGTCACAGTTCGTAGTAATTGACTGAAAGTCATAGAGTAAAACAGAAGTGATTACAGGCGTTCCCCAAGGTAGTGTTATAGGCCCTTTGCTGTTCCTTATCTATATAAACGATTTGGGAGACAATCTGAGCACCCGTCTTCGGTTGTTTGCAGATGACGCTGTCGTTTATCGACTAATAAAATCATCAGAAGATCAAAGTAAACTGCAAAACGATTTAGAAGAAATATCGGAATGGTGTGAAAAGTGGCAGTTGACCTTAAATAACGAAAAGTGGGAGGTCATCCACGTGAGTGCTAAAAGGAACGCGTTAAACTTCGGTTTCACGATAAATCATTGTAATCTAAAAGCCGTAAATTCAACTAAATACGTAGGTATTACAATCACGAACAATTTAAATTGGAAGGAATACACAGAAAATGATGTGGGGAAGACTAAACAAAGACTGCGTTTCATTGGCATAACACTTAGAAAATGTAACATATCTACTAAGGAGACTGCCTTCACTACGCTTGTCCGTCCTCTTTTAGAATACTGCTGCGCGGTGTGGGATCCTTACCGGATAGGACTGACGGAGTACATCGAAAAAGTTCAAAGAAAGGCAGCACGTTTTGTATTATCGCGTAATATGGGAGAGAGTGTCACAGAAATGATACAGGATTTGGGCTGGACATCATTAAAAGAAAGGCTCCTTGCGACGGAATCTTCTCACGAAATTCCAATCACCAACTTTCTCCTCCGAATGCGAAAATAATTTGTTGACACCGACATACATAGGGAGGAACGATCACCACGATAAAATAAGGGAAATAAGAGCTCGTACGGAGAGATATAGGTGTTCGTTCTTTCCCCGCGCTATACGAGATAAGGACAAAGAGAATTGTGAAGGTGGTTCGAAGAACCCTCTGCCAGGCACTTAAATGTAGATGTAGATGTAGATATTATATAAGGGGCAGTCAAACAAAAACGAGGCACATGGAAATTAAAATAAGTAAATTGTTTATTATTTCCATGGTGATCGCCTTAACTGTTAATACCTTTATCTCATTGTGAGTCAAGACGGCCAATGCCTTCGTGGAAAAATGTTTGCGGTTGCCTACCGAAGTACCTCTCCGTCCGAAGAAAATCGACGGTTATCAATGTCTTTCCCCAGAGCTTCAAAAATCGCCAGAATTGCCAAAAATATCGAAATTACATGGGGAGAGATCGTAGCTTTGTGGAGGATATGTAAGGGCTTCAAAGCGAAGTCGAAACGGCATCATTTTGTTGCCCACATGTTGCTTAGATTGTTTCGACTACGTTACGGAAATATGCAGGGAAATCCATACACATCTTCCATACAGTCCTGATCTTCAGTGATGCGATTTCGATACCACAATCAAAAATTTTCTCAATGGTAATAATTTCTGATTCATTCATTATAGTAGATAATCTTTCAAAGTAAATGTAGCCTGTTCACTGGGCAGTATAATGATGCTGGCTCTACAGATTTTTCATGTGGTATATGATTATGTTATGTAAAGTTACTCTTTCGTTGGATATTTACTACATAACACTATAACTGATGGCGTTAAATATATTTTCAACTTTTAATACATAAAGTAGTAAGACTTTCTCTACTAAACAGATCTTTGTAATAGGGGCCTGTAATGAGTAACGAGAATCGATAGTGGAATGCACAGCAAACAGTAAGAAGTTTACTCAAATCGCTCTGAGCACTATGGGACTTAACAGCTGAGGTCATCAGTCCCCTAGACTTAGAACTACTTAAACCTAACTAACCTAAGGACATCACACACATCCATGAGCGAGGCAAGATTCGAACCTACGACCGTAGTGGTCGCGCGGTTCCAGACTGAAGCGCCTAGAACTGCTCGGCCACACTGGCCGGCCAATGGTTTGCTAGTTAACATGAATGTAATGTATGTCTCATCTAAACAATATGTTGTACAGGTAAACAGAGCACTGTATACGAAACTGCTACAAGTCACATACGAGGAGCGTGATGAAAAGTTATGCCTCCGAAATTTTTATGTAAACTCTTAAAGCTTATTAAATAAAACAAACGTTATTAACATTCTACATCCTCGTTACTCATGTCTGCATATTTGTTTCTCAACATGCAGTGGCGACGGACACAGTTCTCTCAACGAGGGACCAGTTTGGAGAGACAGTCACTGTAGAGTGTTTGAGATTGGCCGGCCGAAGTGGCCGTGCGGTTAAAGGCGCTGCAGTCTGGAACCGCAAGACTGCTACGGTCGCAGGTTCGAATCCTGCCTCGGGCATGGATGTTTGTGATGTCCTTAGGTTAGTTAGGTTTAAGTAGTTCTAAGTTCTAGGGGACTAATGACCTCAGCAGTTGAGTCCCATAGTGCTCAGAGCCATTTGAACCATTTTTGTTTGACATTGTTGACGGAGCCACAACCCTACCTCTGCTTGCAGCGATTCGCCACTATCAGAGTGAAGTCATCGGAGGTATTCTTTAAGTTTTGGAAACACATGAAAATCGGATGGGGCAAAGTCGGGACTGTATGGAGGATGATCGACGACAGTGAACTCAAGTCGTCGGATTGATTGTTGCATATGTTCGTTGCAGATGTCGCACATTACTGATGTCGATACAATGATCACCGTAGACAGCTTTCATTCTTCTATACATTTCTATTGAAGGTACGTTTTCTGCTGTTAGAAACTAGATTGCAGCATACTGTTTCTCACCCGACGACATTGTTATGTTACACACCGCCATATTACACACCAATTCGGAGCCCTCAAGCAGCAAAGGGTTTCAACTTGCATCAGCGAAGGGGGAAAGTCGACCGAGTAACATGTGTGAGAAGTAATACCTCAACTGACATTGAGAACAGAATAAAAAGTTCGAAGCTATTACATGTCAGCACGTCTTGGTACAAAAGTTCACTTGTGACGCCTAATCTGCATAATAAATGAATAAATACTGCGGTCAAGACATATAAAACATATAAAAGTATTTTTCTATTGAAATGAAATGATATTATGGCATTGATGGGCAGAGGCCCCATCCGGGAAGTTCGTCCACCGAGTGCGAGTCTTATTTCATTCGATGCCACTTGCATGCCGGTGATGAGGATGAAATGATGATGAGGGCAACACAACACCCAGTCCATAAGCGGAGAAAATCTCCAACGCGGCCGGAATCGAACCTGGGCCAGCTGCATGGGAGGCAAGCAAGTTACCACTCAGCTAAGATTTATAGTTTGATAATAGGGTAATGTGAGATTTTACGTTCTAAAAACTTATTACGAGGACGTTCTGCATCAACAAAGAGAGGAGACAAGCTGGTGCCTGGACTGAAATGGGCTGGAAAATAATATTAAAAAATTAGCAGTGCCTTCTTCTACGTCCATTATAGTTATTGGGAGGCGGTGAAATCAGCACAAAGGAATATGGATACGAGCTGCACAATAAGCGGTAAGCAACTAACTATTAGTGGACTGACAGACTTTCGTATGCCCATATTTAGCTACAGGAATAAATGTGTGTAGTTTGCCTTTGGTTAACGTAAGGACAATGGCTAACTCATTATGCCCAAATCAAACTCCATATATTACTAGTTCATGGTTTCAACAGAAGAGATTATGAACTGTTTTTCTTTTCAAATTCAAACTTTCCGGTGACGCATTTGTGTTGAATCTGAAGCCATAACTAATTATTTCTTGTCATTTTAGATCGACATGTATAGAAGTGATACACACCACATTCAATTCCACTGGCTGATTCTTTTTCAGTATTCCATTAGCAGCACAAATAAAAATCTTTCTAGAATATCGTTACTTTATAAATGTTGTTACAGTGTTCAAACTATTTATACCCAAATATGATATTAGCAAATCTCGTTTCAGTCGCTATTGTTTTAATGTGGGTGATAGTTAGACATACATTTCATGTTTTCTATTTCCTTAGTAGTGATAATTTCCACTATTTTTTTAACTATGCTTACAGTGATGAATTACCCTCCGATACATTCTCAATATTACTGAATTTAAAACATAATTGTAGTAATTGTTCTAAATTTGAAGTGAATTGTGGTGTGATCCATCACTGAATGGGCCAAAGCTGGTAAGGCAGGGCTTTTTGAGGTTCTGACAATGGATGGTGTGAGCCTACAGTTGAGCATGTAGGATGTACCTGAGATGATAACAAGATCTGAATCTAATGAGCTGTAGAGTGAACAGGTAGCTCCCCATAAGTTTATGTGAATTGTTATGATGAAAAAGTCGCGTAATGAGCATCTGAATTTAAAATGGGGAGGCCTAATTAAACATGAAATGTAAGCACCAGAGTTCACATACATATGATGAGAAAGCTGTTTCATTGAGCTACGACGTGAAACCAAATATAATAATCAAATCCTGTTTATTACTAAGATGTATTAACTTGATTGCAGTCACTGAATAGGTGAAAGAAGTAATTGCAAAGTGCACAAAGTTCAAATGGATTATAACAAATACACAATAATACCTTGGCACAGATGGATCTCTTTGTAAATGAAATAATACGAATAATTTAGTAAGTAATGCAACAGATATTTACTTCTGAAAGCAGATTGGTTTTTATTTAGGATTCCAATACATCATATTGTCACGTAGAAGAAGGTGTAAGTACACTCATGCTCATAAATTAAGGATAACTGCAGAATGTGGTGCCACACAACGTGGCACTACACAAAACTGGCGCTAATACTGACGGTAATAGCAGAGGCAATAGAGAACACACACGGCAAATATCTGTAAGACCACGGTACTGGTGATAAGTTGAGAAAACCGTCCCGAAAGACATGTGCTACAAAACGCCACAGTTTCCTGCGCATGTACCCCGATATCAATCAGGGATATGATCACCATGCACACGTACACAGGCCGCACAACTGGTTGGCATACTCTGGATCAGGTGGTCGAGCAGCTGTTGGGGTATAGCCTCCCATTCTTGCACCAGTGCCTGTCGGAGCTCCTGAAGTGTCGTAGGGGTTTGAAGATGTGCAGCGATACATCGACCGAGAACATTTCAGACGTGCTCGATGGGATTTAGGTCTGAAGAACAGGCAGGCCACTCCATTCGCTTGATATCTTCTGTTTCAAGGTACTCCTCCACGATGGCAGCTCGGTGGGGCCGTGCGTTATGATCCAACAGGAAGAAGGTGGGACCCACTGCACCCCTGAAAAGGCGGACATACTGGTGCAAAATGTCGTCCCGATACACCTGACCTTTTCTAGTTCCTCTGTCAAAGTCATGCAGGGGTGTTATTGCACCAATCATAGTCCCACCCCACCTTATCAAATCACAACCTCTATACAGGTCCCTTTCAAGGATATTAAGGGGTTGGTATGTGGTTCCTGGTTCACGCCAGATGAAAACTCAGCGAGCATCACTGTTCAGACTATAACTGGACTCATCCGTGAACATGACCTGGGACCACTGTTCCAATGACCATGTACTATGTTCTTGACACCAGGCTTTACGGGCTCTCCTGTGAGCAGGGGTCAGCGGAATGCATCTTGCAGGTCTCCGGGCTAACAAACCATGTCTGTTCAGGCATCTGTAGACTGTGTGCCTGGCGACAACTGTTCCAGGGGCTGCGGTAAGGTCCCGATCAAGGCTACCTGCAGTACTCCGTGGCCGTCTGCGGGCACTGATGGTAAGATATCGGTCTTCTTGTGGTGTTGTACACTGCGGACGTCCCGTACTGTAGCGCCTGGACACGTTTCCTGTCTGTTGGAATCGTTGCCATAGTGTTAAGATCGCACTTTGTGGCACACGGAAGGCCAGTGCTACGACCTGTTGTGTTTGATCAGCCAGCCACCTGTAGCCCTAGTATTCTACCCCTCACACGTCATTAATATGAGTTCTTTGAGTCATCTGAAAACGTCTGCACTCTTAATCGCTGCACCGTACTCTGACATGCACCAACATACCTCTGCGTGTGTGGAATGCTGCCAGCGCCACCGTGCGACGACCGCAGGTCAAACGCACCGCATGGTCATACCCCGAGCTGATTTAAACCCGCAAACCGCCCACCAGAGCGTATTTTCACCGTGTATCAGCATTATCCTTAATTTATGAGCGTGAGTGTAGATGAATGACGAACACTAACTTCGCTTAACGAAGGTTTATTCAGCACTTGCACAAACAAGAGCACGAAGCGAACTGCCTCCGGCCAGAACACATGCGGTATATATACGGCAACAGAACATTACAGTACAATGATTCTTGCCATTTGTGGATACTTTTGGAATGTACTCGAACCGAATATAGAAATTAAATATTTTACAGATCAGGTGAGTTTTGAACTCACGACCCTCCATGCAGAAGTCTAGTATCATAACCACTACAATACGGCGACTGTGCTACTCAATTCTTCTGCGACAATATTGTTCCCCATCTTTTGGCTACAAGCCACTACTTTTCCTCGTAATCTCCGTTCAAAGCGACGACCTTGCGCCAGCTTAGCAAGAATGCCTGTGTGTCCACATGACTCCTTTCTACGGTCGAAATAGGTGCCAACGTCTACCTGCATCAGTAGCCTTCGTATCACCGATGTACTTCTTCTCGTGGATTGCAACATTCATTGAGACAAACCGATGGAAGTCGGAAGATGCGAGATCCGGGCTGCAGAGTGGATGAGGAAGGACAGTCCAAGGAAGTTTTGTGTGATCCTCTCGGGTGCGCAGACTTGTGTGAGGTACTGCGCTGTCGTGGAGAACTCGTTTGCGTTTTTGTGGCGACGATCACCCTGAAGTCGTTTCTTCAATATCCTGCGGGTAGCACAGTATACATCAGAGGTGGTCGTTGCACCACGAGAGAGGTCATCAAACAGAATAACCCTTTCCGAGTGCTAGAAGACCGTATCTATGACTTCACTGGCTGAGGGTGCGACTTTGAATTATTTCTTCGGAGGAGAGGTGGTGTGGTGTCACTCCATGGGTGGCCGTTTGGCTTGCGGTCCTAAGTGAGGAACGAATGTTTCGTCGCGTGTGACGATGTTCGACAAAAAATTGCCAGTATCAGCTTCGTAACGCGCTAGCAATTCCGCGCAGATAGTCGTCCTTCATTGCTGTACACGGTCTTCTGTTAGACGGCGAGGAACGCGCCGGGCACAAGCCTTTGAGTACCCCAAACTGGTGGATGAGCGTGTCAGCGCTACGTACAGAGACGTCCAGCTGAGAACCGAGGTGTTCGTGTGTGATCCGTCGACCACCTCAAATGAGAGTGTCCGCACGTTCCAGCATTGTAGGAGTGACGGCTGGCACGCGGGATATCAGACAGGTATGCGTGACATTGTTGCGATGATGACGGGCGCCTCACCCAACGACTCACCGTGCTTTTGTTCATTGCCACGTCTTCGAGGACATTCTGTAAGCGTCTATGAATATCTGTGATGTCCTGATTTTCTCCAAAAGAAAGTTAATGGCAGCTGTCTGCTTGGAACACTCTGCATAGCAGCACCTCCTATCGGAACTTCATGAAGCTGTAGGGGCCGAAGCGGAAATCTTCCACGATGCCCAGAACAAATTTCGTGTTTTTTCAGTTGAAATTGGCCTAGAAAGAAATGTGTTGCATTACTTACAGGACGCTCCTCGTACAATCAATTAGGTCCACATAAAACGCCAATGATTGCGAAATTACTCAACAGATAAAAGAAAAGGCACAGAAAAGCACATATAAGCGTGGTTACCTTTCCCTAAGCACGTGTTGGGTTCAACTAGCTGACTGCCTGAATTAATTTAGGCTAGCATAGCTCTAATTTGAAACAAACGATTCCGCTCACAAATGTATCTACATGTACATGATACTCCAAAAAAAGTTCAAATGTGTGTGAAATCTTATGGGACTTAACTGCTAAGGTCATCAGTCCCTAAGCTTACACATTACTTAACCTAAATTATCCTAAGGACAAACACACACACATCCATGCCCGAGGGAGGACTCGAACCTTCGCCGGGATAAGCCGACTAAGACCGCTCAGCTAATCCCGCGTGGCTACATCATACTCTGCAAGCCACCTATTGGTGTATGGTGGCGGGTACTTTCTGTACCACTAACTGAGCCTTCCAATCCTGTTTTACTCGCGAATGGCGCGTGGGAAGAATGATTGTCGGTAACCCTCTGTATTTGCTCTAATTTCTCGAATTTTGTACTCATGGTCATTACCCGAGACGTATGTTGGGGGAAGTAATATGTTGCCCAACTCTACCCGGTAAATGCTCTCTCGAAATTTCAATAGTAAATCTCTCCGTCATGCACAACGCCTCTCTTGCAACGCCTGTCAATGGAGTTCGTTGAGCACCTCCGTCACGCTCTCGTGCCGACTAAACGATCCCATGACGAACGGGCCGCTCTTCGTTGGATCTTCTATATCTCTTCTAACTGTCCTATCTGGTAGGGATCCCAGATAGACGAACAGTACTTAAGAACGAGTCGAACAAGCGCCTTATAAGCCACTTCCTTCGTGGAAGAGTTACATTTCCTTAACCTTCTTCCTATGAACCTGGTATCTGCTTTTCCGACTATTTGTTTTATGTGGTCATTCCACTCCAGGTCGCTCTAGATATTTACACCTCGATATTTCACGGCAGATACTGTTTCCAGCGGTTTGTCATCAATAATGTAGCTGTACAGTAGCGGGTTTCTTTTCATATGTATGCGCTATATGCTACCTTTATTTACGTTCACGGTCAACTGCCAGAACCTGCACCATTCATCAATTCTCTGGAGGTCATTCAGCAAATCGTTACTATCTTCTGGCGTTGTTGCTTTGTTACAGACAACCGAATCATCTGCGAACACTCTTAGAGAGCATCCGACACTTTCTACTACGAGATCATTTGTAAATATAGTAAACATTTATGATCCTATCACACTTACTTCGGAAATTACCTTTACATCTGTCGATTTTGTTCTGTTAAGAGCGACGTGTTGAGTTCTGTCTGCAAGGAAGTCTTGAATCCAGTCGCAAATCTATTCCGCTACTCGCTAAGCTCGTATGTTTTCCACTAAATGGCAGTGCGGTACGGTGTCAAATATCTTACTGAAATCAAGGAACACGGCATCAACCTGAGCGCCGTTGTCCACAGCGCCACAGAGAGAGCTGAGTTTCGCAGGATCACTGTTTGCGGAATCAGTGTTAGTTTTTATATAGTAGATTTTCCTTCTCCAAGAGCGTTATAACTCTTGAGCATGAAGCATGTCCCACAATTCAACAACAGACTGATGTCAACGATATAGGACTATAATTGTCTGCATCTGTCCTACGGCCCTTCTTAGAAACGGTAATGACCTGCGCTTTTCACCAAACGACAGGTATCCTTCGTTGCTCAAGAGATCTATGATTAATTACTGCTAGAAGGGGATCAAGTTCTTTCGCATAATCCCAGTAGAATCTTATAGGTATGTCATCTGGTCCTGGCTCTTCCGCTAATCATCGACTGTAGTTGTTTTTTTATTCCGCGATCGGTTATCTCAATGTTTGCCATTTAGTTCGTACAACGACTGAAAGGAGGGTCCCTGTTACGATCTGCCACGGTGAACCGATTTCGGAAGGCCGAATTCTGTATTTCGGCCTTCTCTCTGTTATCTTCCCTTTCGGTGCCAGTATGGTCACTGAGGGAATGAATAACTGATTTTGACCCACTTACTGATTTTACCTACGAGCAAAACCTCTTACAGTTTTTACTCAGATCAGTTGACAAAGTTTTACTTTGAAAGTCATTGAACGCTTCTGTCGTTTTTCTTGCGCTCATTTTCGCATCGTTCAGCTTTTATTTGTCAGATAGGATTTTACTTCTCTTGAATCTGAGACGAAGTTATCTTCGTTTACGTAGCAGTTTTTTTAACACGGCTATTAAACCATGATGGGCCTTTCCCATGTCTTAAGACCTTACTCGGAACATATTTGCTAGAGCATATTGCATGATTCCTTTGAATTTTTTCCATTTGTTTTCCACATCTTCGTCCTCATCACTGAATATTTGATGCTGACTGCTCAGGTACTCCTAAATTTGTATGCTGTCACGGTTGCTAAGCACAAATATCTTCCTAACTTTATGAACACTTTTTGTCAGACGCGTCGTCATATCTGATATGATCATTGATACCTTTCTCTACGTTAACTGATTCGATAAGTTTAGGTCTGTTTGTTGCCAAGAGACCTAAGACGCTCACAAGTCAGTTCTCTAACTATCTGCTCAAAGTAATTTTCGGACTAGACGTCCAGAACAATGTCACACGAATCCCTGTCTCTGTCACCAGCTTTGATAGCATGACACTCCCAAAATATACCTGGCAAGTTGAAGTCACCCCATTTAACAGCGACATGATCTGGAAAATTTTTAGCGATGTTCTGCAAGTTCTGTTGAAGCGCTCCACCACTAGAGCTCCCTACACAGGCGGTCTATAAAACCATCCGATTACCATTTTTGACCAATCTTTGATTCTTAACTTCACCCAGGTTAATTCGCAGTCAGAATCCGTAATAACCTCGCTAGACTTTAAGGAATACTTTACTGCAGTAAACACGCCGCCACCATTGGCGACTAACCTACACTTAAGAATAATATTCCAATCTAAAAACTTAGGATTCCGTTATCATTAACGCCCGGTTTCAACCAATTTTCTGTACCTAATACTATCTGTGTCTTATAACCTTCAGTAAGCGATACTAATTCTGGGACCTTTCCTTGGATGCTTCTGCAGTTTACTAAAATCATATTAACCTTTTCTCTGACCTGTAACGACGAATGATCTCTGAGGACATTGTGCCTAATTTATCAGGCAAGTCGTCTTTGATCCCAAGGGTTCTCTAACATAAAAAGGCTCATGTGCATACCACACGTACTCCGCAACCCTAGTAGCCGCTTTCTGCGTGTAGTGCTCGCCTGAACGATTAAAGGGAACCCTACAATTCTGTACCCTATAGGGGAGGTCGAGAAATTCGCATCCGATACATTCGCAGAGTCGTTCGAACCTCTGGTTTAGACCTTCCACTCTGCTCCAAAACAGAGGACCGCGATCAACCCTAGGTACGATGATACAAATGGACAGCTTAGCCTGCAGCCTGCGTGCGATGCTAGTTGCCTTCACCAAATCAGCCATTCGCCGAAAGGAGCCGAGGATGCCCTCAGAACCCAAGCGGCAGGCGTCATTTGTGCCGAACTTGTGCCACTATATGCAGCCGGATGCATCCACTGCGCTCAGTAGCCGCCGGCAGGGCCTCTTCCACATCACATACGAGCCCCCGGCCGGCCAAAGTGGCCGAGCGGTTCTAGGCGCTTCAGTCTGGAACCGCGCGACTGCTACGGTCGCAGGTTCGAATCCTGCCTCGGGCATGGATGTGTGTGATGTTGTTGGGTCAGTTAGGTTTAAGTAGTTCTAAGTTCTAGGGGACTGATGACCTCAGATGTCCCATAGTGCTCAGAGCCATTTGAACCATTTGAAAGAGCCCCCGGCAAATGTACCGAGTGTACGCTTCCCTCCTTGCCTGCTGTTTCCTTTAGGGACTCCATCACCAGCCTAACATTGGAGCTCCCAGTGACAAGCACTTGTCCGTACTGAGCAGGAAAATCGGCCCCTGACCCAACAGGAGAGACAACCCGCGCTGGCTTAAGTACCTCTTGCTTACCATCGTTCCAAAACTCAGAGGCAGAGCACGGCGGCAGTGATAACTGAGAGTTATGAGTTCAGCTTCAGGCTCTATGATTAGCTCGAAGATAGAGTCCTCCCTCTATGTAGTTCTAAAGCGAAGGCATCTCTTCCTCTGGAGGTCCAAGACGACGATTTCCCCTTCTGGAAATCTACGACGAAATGTGTATCTCCTCTTCTTCTTAAAATCCTGCTAGTTGTGCCAGAAACAGATTCTCATTAAACAATCGATGTTGACCTCCGGAGTTCCAACAAATCAAAAATTTTTAACAGTAGCAACGATCTCCTTTCTCACAAAGAATCTGCTGTGATTAACCTGTAATCACATTTCTCTATAAGAGTGGGGCAGAAAGCAGAAATTCTCTCCCACTATTGGAGACGTTTCACCCTTCGACCAGTGACAGTGGCTGCATACGTATACTCCCGAGTCTTCCTTTCACTAGGAAAATAAATTTGTTGAAGCAGTCCAGAACTCCCTCACAGCATTTGAACATTAACTACTACTGACGTCCTTTAAGTCCAACAGTTACTCTCGTTCTGACCGCATCGTACTTTCCCATCCCCCTTGCAGATTTCTTTCTTTTTAGAAAGCATCTTTTACGCTGCTTTTCACAGTGGAAGTTTACAGCCCTCCGGATTCCTCCTCCAGCCCTCAGAGAGGCTCTTTTGAACGTGGGACACTGTCTGTCCGGTGTGTACCTGGCCTTGGACTCAGCAAGAAACAGGCTGACGACTAACTTGCTATTGTACCCATGTAATCTTCACTCTCCCTCAGTCATCTGGTGGGCTGCATCTTACAGGACAAAGTTACACATATCTTTCACCGAATGGAAATGAAATTGAGAAGTACTTATTAGGTTCGCAATCATTGCCGTTTGTTTCAGTTCCATCCACACTTTCATGCATCACTAATGATGTGAAGTAATTTGGTAGTCTCATTTGAATAGTGGGTTATTAAACAAATTATGGATCAGTTCTCGGAAAATTATCCCATAAAGATGGCAGTAGCAGTCAGTACGAAGTTCAGATTTTACCCCAGCTGTGTGATCGGTTTTTTGACTTGTTTGATTGTCTCTGTATGTGTCCACAGGTAGCAGATTCGATGTTTATGGCATATTGGTACAATTGTGGGTTACAGTGAGAGGTATTAATCAACTTCGCTATAATAACTTACGTAGGGGTTATACCGTTTAGATCGCTCGTTTATATATGATGGAACTGAAATAGCACCCAGTGTTAAAGATAATATACAGGTTTGGATCGCCATCATAGGAATCAACTGTGTTAGAATTTGTATAATTTGGGGAAAGCTATGTTCACTTTGGATTTTGTATGAATGCGTTATAACTGACACACATACTTTTAAGTCCTAGTTAAGAGAGTTCATGACGTTTATAACTTCTTGAATAAAAACAGCTTGGCTGGTATTGAAAATAATTTATTTAACGAAAAGTTTCATAGCCTAAAAGTCCAATCATCAGGTTAAATCTCGTACAGTACAGAAGCGTTCACTACAATTGTGGTCGAATTATAGCTACAATCAGCAGTGAGAAATAGAACAAATTACTTGCTTGGCCTGAATCATAACATAAAATCTGCAAGATGAGCAGGACCGAATATTCCTTGTCTGTAAATAAAAGAAACAATTAACGGAACGACAGATAAGCTAATTGCGCCTCTTATTCATAGACAAGGAATGTCTGATTCCGTCCATGTTGCAATTGTAATGTTATGTTTCAGCATGTAAGTAATTTGCACTATTTCTCGCAGTTGATTGAATCTATACTCACGTTCAGAAGAAAACAGAGCACCTTGAACGACTAGCGGTTGGACGCTCATATTCACAGGACATGTACATGTACAGGACATGTGCATGTTCTGCAGAAATTATTATCATTTCAGTAACGTCTGTTCAGCCCAGTAGGCACAGGGTACGCAATTGGCCCTGACTACTTATTCCATGCTTGACGGCATCGACACGTATAAGGAGCGAAGGGCGTCCTGTTGTGTAGCCGTCCAGGCTGCATTCACCTGGTCACCAAGGTTCATCGGTGGTGGTTGGCATCGAGTCACAGCACTGCCGCTGTCATTTCACCATACCCCACACATTTTCGATTGGTGGCCTGTTACAGCGAACTGTAACTGATTATTTGCATACCCACCCATGGTCTGTACGTGTACGAAGTTATATTGATATCCGACCATGTCGTCTAGATAGTTCACTCTTTTTGTCGGGCTGTGTATGTACTCTATAACATGGATTGAAAGAATTTATGATCTGGGACTTGTTTCCTCCATGAAGAGTACATGACAGCAGGGGTTCCTTGTCTTTGCAGCTTACTCTGAAATTGCTAGTTTCCTCTTGAAAGTGTGTTGAGACTTAGCTACAACTACGTCGAGACCTCCTCATCTAATGGTAATAGTTAAAAGAAGTTATTTTTGGCGTCAATGACAAAACTACTATTGGTCTTCGTTCTTAGTACGGCGGTGTGCACTTCTCTTTAACCTTCCCACCTCTTAGCGCTTCCACTTCCTTCCTAGTACTATTAATCTCCACCCTAAGTGTCTCCTATGTGTTTAGATATGCACAGATTCTACAATACAATGGAGACTCCAGCTTAATTCACCTTCTTCGGCGCTAATACATCTCTCCTAACGAAGCCACCTATCACGACAGCTACAGAGTATTCCACAAGTAACTTCCCTACAACAGCTCAAATATTTTGCGCTCAGCTTTGTTTACAGAAAAGTATGGAAACATGGACATTTAACAGAGGAAAAATTTCAGATGCTACAATTAAGGACTCAATATTTTGCTTGAACTATTATTACGTATCAAGACAAATAGAAAGCAGTTATAAGAATATGAAGACATCGGGCTAGAGGCACGAGTGCCCGATACGTATCTTACACACTGTTTTAAACAAAGTAATTAGAAAATGAAGTGTTCAGTTACTCAACTAGACAACATATTGATTTTAGAATGAAGAACCGCATCACATTAAATTTTACACGTCATAGTTAACAGACTTAATTTGTCCAGAAGATATCCTGGCCCAGTCATTTAAAAGTGTTTTTACAGTTTATACCATGGCGTACATCTGGTATTTCTTCCAGAACGTCAACGTTACTGCTTCCCTACGTCACCTTCGCGTCACACTTTACTGTGCCTTAGCTATAAATATATTGGGATTTTAAGCAAAGCAAAGTTCAGTAGTACACAGTAGGAACATTATGCGAAACTGCTACCATGAAGCGAAAACATAGCGAAGAAGTTAAGGAAATACAGTGACAAACAAATATGACCTGAAACTTCCTGACACTTTAAAACTCGGGACCCGCATGCAGACCATCGGACCTTTGCCTTTGCCTTCTGGAAATAATCCCCGGGGCTGTGACAAAGCCATGTCTCCATAATATCATTTCTTTCAGGAGTGATAGTCCCGCAAAAGATGCAGGAGCACTTCTGCGATGTTTGTGAGGTAAGGGGTCACGTACTGTCGGAAGTAAATCTGTGAACGTGGGTCGTGAGTTGTGCTTGGATACCTCAGTTGGTGGAGCACTTGCCCGCGAAAGGCAATGGTCCCAGGGTAGAGTCCCAGTCGGGCACACAGTTTTAATTCATCAGGAAGTTTCAAATCAGCGCACACTCAACTGCAGACTGAAAACTTATCCTGCATATACCGTCCCTTTCCTGCCTACAACACGGCGGATTCGTAAGGGGTCAATATTATTACTAAACAGACCGCATCGATAGGAAGAAGGTAAGGGGCTTCTCTGGCGGTAAGTGCCAACAAAGAAACAACGGTCAACTGTGCGGTTCTTCACGGAGTGCGAGTGAAACTTTGCCTGTTGCCCAAAGCGCTGCTTTCTTTTGTGGCATGACAATAAGCGCCGGCCCTCGTCAGCAACGTACAGAATCTCATCAGCTCGTTTGAATGGGTACAATAGGAACATACTGCTCTACCAGCGGCTGCTTCTTCCGTCCTCAAGCAGCGAACACCTTCCCCATCAACAAGTTCCTCGTTTGTCTACACGCATATAAAGCAGAGGACCTGAAAACTGTACTCAAAACCGTACCTACGAAGATTGTGTGAAAAGGAGCTTGTACCTCGTTTGCGTAAAATATTTAACAATGACCGTGGTAGAATGAAAAACACAAAAAGTGTTTTATACTGCAGATCGTATCATACCAAATAACGCGCGAAAATATTTCCACCTCCCATTGGTGTTATTCATTTCTTTCTGTGGCGAGAGTGCTCATTAGCTGAACCATTCTAAAATTTTACGACGTGCCCCAGAGCTGGTTAAGAGTAAGCAAGATGATTTTCACACACAATACCTTGACTCCTAAAGACTTTTGTTTGGGCTAGTGCAATATTTCAAGGCTATAAATGTCTGTTCGGTCTTTTCCATCCATTTCGAGAAAATATGTTTATAGCTCATAAATCCACAATAATCTAAATAATTCGATAAATTTTCCATTTTTGTGGTTTTCTGAGCCCATTGCGAGTAGGAAAAGTAGGTAACTGTATTTTTTGTTATTTGTCCCAGTATTTACGATTCTCTGTTATCGCTAACGCCTAGCACATATCATGTTGTAACGTAACGAACCCCCCATTGGAGAACGATAAGCAGGTGGTTTTCAATCTTTCTTAAGGTTCTTGTTATTTTGACACTATTTCTTCATTTTCTCCCCAAAGACCTTCTTTCTTTCTTCGGCCCACTTTGATCGGTATGGTTTTGGTTCCGTCTCTGGAGTAAACTTCCACTTCTCAATTTTGCTTCTGAATGTATCGCTGTCTGACGTGTTTGTTATGGCAGTTTTTGCTTTTGTCAAATCCTTCTTAACTTCAGTTAGCCAGGATACGATGCTTTAAGTGATGTCACGTAGTCCAGTAGACATTTAGTTTGTCTGTTTCCATGTAATCTGTCTAGGTGTCCATAGAACTTCATTTGTCTCATGCTGAAGTCAGTTTCGATATTTGGGTTTTCTGTCGTCTGAATGGTCTGCAGTCTGTATCCATCTTGTGTGTATCACGCTCCCAAAATTTTTCAAATAATTTTCCTATCTACTTTCGTAATTTCTTGTAAAACTAGTTTTCGGTTCAGTGAGAGTGTTTCACTTGCATATGTGACTGTCAGTGCTGTGGTGTCTGGTTTTAGTGCCTTTTGACACAAATTTTGAACAAGTTCGGATGCTTTCTTGATTTTCTGTTGTTTTTGCGCTGTTTTTTCATGTCCTGTTGGTTCAATAATTTCACCGAGTAATTGAAGTGTCTGATTGTGTTGATTTCACCATAATTTGCTTTCGAAATCTCCAACATGGAACAGGAGAATCCAATATTCTCAAAGAAGATTTTCAGGCCAGCCTTCTGTGCACATTCTTAGAGGGTCTCGATTTGTATTACTGCTGCTTCTTCACTGTCGGTTAGAATAGCTAAGTCGTCTGCAAACGCTAAATATGGATTTCAATTTTCATTCATCTCTTCCCTGTTCGATTGGCTTCCAAAAGTTTTGTTTTCTTAGTTCCGTTTCCCATTCTTTCATTACTTGGTCTAAAACTATGTTGAATAATAGTGGCTGGGTCTCATCTCCTTGTCTTACTCATGTTTTAATTAAGAATGGTTCCGAAAGTTCATCTATGAGTTTAATTTTTGATTTGGTTTCTGTCAGTGTTTTTTCTATCGTTTTCGGGTTTGGTGTCCAGCCCGCGTTGTTCTATAATATTGCGTAGAGATTGTCTGTATATATAGAATCGTATGCTTTTTTTAAATCAACGAATGTGCAGACTACTGGTTTCGCCCTGATTGATTTAATTTTTAAAATATTTTTAAGATTAATGATCTGTTCTGGGTACGATCTGTCAGGTCGAAAGCCTGCTTTAACCTAAAATAGTGTGTTTTAGTTGTTCCTGTGCCGCGCGAATACAATTTCGTAAGTGACCAGCAAAAGTGAAATGCCTCTGTGGTTGTTTGCATCTGATCTCTTTCCCTTTGTGTGCTATGGATGAATCAGTGCACATTTCCAATCCTCTGGAATATTTTCTGTCTGCCAAATTTCTTGGTTATTTGAGTGATCTCTTTTAAGGCATTTGGACCAAGGTTCTTCAGTAGCTCGGCTATAATTGCTTCTTCTCCCGATGAATTATTATTTTTGAGCTTTTTAATGCGACTGTAAATATCTTCTTAAGTTGACGGTAGTGAAGTTTCTTTCTTGTGTTCTGACTGTAATCTGGGGAATCTCGTACTTGGTTGTGAGCAATTTAGAAATTGTATGAAATTTTTTTCTAATTATTGACAATTTTCTTTTTAAGTTAGTGTCAGTTTTCCACTTTGTTTCCTGAAACAGAGGCTTTGTGGAGTGTATCCTTTGATTTGATTTGCAAACTTTTGTAAAAGTCGTGTGTTTTGTGGTTCCTAAATTCTTCTTCAGTTGAGTTCAGCTGTTCATTAAGATATTTTCTTTTATTTTGTCGTAGCTGTTTGATTTCTGACTTCGAAAAATTTTTGTTGTTTGGTTTCTGATTTGTCTCAACTGTATTTTAAGAAGGCTCGTTGTCTCTCTTCTATTGCGTTATCACAGTTTTAATTCCACCATGGGTGTCTGGATTTTTTCTTTAATATGATTAGTTCTCTTACTTTCTGTACAACTTTCGTTTGGAAATCTCTCCAGCTGTTTGTAGGTTGTTTCTCCCATACTTCTGTAATATTTTATTCTTGGATTTTTTCGAAACAAATTTGGGAATCAATGGTGTTTTCTTTCAGCTTTTCCTTTTTGTTGTGAATTTAATTTTGACTCTGATAAGATAGTGGTCAGAATCTATATTTGCCGACTGCGGACTTGAAAGTCTTGTAGTTCTTTCTTGAAAACGTAGGAGATCGCAATACGGTGTATTAGAAATTACCTAGCTGAAGGATTGGGGATCGCCACGTTTATTGTTTCTTAGGGTTCTTTCGAATTTATGTTCACAGGATTTTTAGATCGTTTTGCTGGCACAGCTCGATGAACCTGAGGCCATTCTTGTTAGTGACTTTGTGTACAGGGTAATCGCCGATTGTTTTTTTTATATTTCTTCTCTTTGCTTATTTGTGCGTTGAAATCACTGAGTTGAATTTTTACGTTCTCCTTCGGAATTTTGGACATTTTAATTTCGAGTTTTCACAAACTTTTTGCGTCTCCTCAGGTTTTTATTTTTAGTCAATGTTAGTAGGTTTGTGGACATTTATAACTGTATATGTTTTGTTGGTGTACGTAATTCTCATGGTTATTGGTCTGTTGCTAATTTGATTCACATCTATAAAAGAGGCAAGGGTGACCTTATTCACAATAAAGGCCATGCCAAATAATGGACTTACTTTGTATATTTCCTTGTCTGTTCCGCTTTTAACGATAAGGAAGTTGTGGTACTCATTTATTTTCAAATCGGTGAATCTAGTATCTTGAAGTGCAAGGATATGAATTTTCTGTATGTTGAGTTATATAGTATGATTCTGTAATTTTCTAGTTTGAATAAGTGTTTGGATGTTAAAAGTGCCAATATATGTGCGAGATTTTCGTAGAAATTTACCAGAGAACTTTGACTTTCTCTGTCGTACGAGCCCAAGCTCCCCAGAATCCGACAGCTTGGTTGTCACCGCAGGGCGAGTATATTGACCACCTGGGGTAATTCCTGGGGTAATTTTAATATTACTTGGTTAGTTGGTTTGTTGGTTGGGGGACGGGATCAGACAGCGAGGTCATCGGTCCCATCAGATTAGGGAAGGATGGGGAAGGAAGTCGGGCGTGTCCTTTCAAAGGAACCGTCCCGGCATTTGCGTGAAGCGATTTAGAGAAATCACGGAAAACCTAAATCAGGATTGCCGGACGCAGATTTGAACCGACGTCCTCCCGAAACTAGTCCAGTGTGCTAACTACTGCGCCATATCGCTCCGCAGTATTACTTGTAAGAAACATTCTGTTTGTAATTAGGTTCCGGATAGTGCTGATTGGGTAGAATCAGAGATTGTTAGTTCCTGGAGCCTAGTGTTCAGTCGCACCTCACATGGTGAAAAGACGCCGGCCAGAGTACCGGTTGTTGGCACACAGACGTGTCTGGACTGTTAAATATGTTTTACCTTCTTTATAAAGGTTGCCTCTTCCGCCAGTTCCACCGTTCCAGCGATCTGTATCCCCGCTTTCACTGCCATTGAAATCTTCGCCGTTATCCTGGCACCCGGGTCAAATGAACCAAGGTTTTTTAACGAGGTGTTACTCTTTACAGTTACATTTGTCAAGAGAACATGCTCTCCATGGCCGTTACTCGTGGAGTCTGTTGTATCGAGCGACAGAATACGCTGACGGATCAAATATAAAAGGGATTTTATTTAAATTCATTTATTGAAAAACTCAAGGTAATTATAATTTATTTTTGCACATAGTCTTGTGCTTTTAAAATGCGTTTGTCCCAGCATATGGGCAGCTTTCTGATGCCCTCATCATAAAAAGAACTGGGTCGTGTCACCAACAAGGTTGCGCACGAAGTCTTCCACACTCTCGTCGTCTTCAAATTGTCGCCCTCCTAGAGATTCTTTAAGCGGTCCAAATAAATGGACATCGCAGGGCGGTAAGTCCGGGCTGTAAGGAGGATGATCAAGCGTAGTCCAGTGCATTTCCTGTAGCTTGGAGACAGTTAGAACTGCAGTGTGGGGGTCGGACATTGTCGTGGAGGAGGATGACCTGTCGAATCGATTGGGCTCGTCTTTTGCGGCGTTATGCAACTCTTGCCTTGTTTAACAGTTCGCAATAGTAAGCAGCATTGATTGTGCGTAGCTCATGCAAATAATCAATCAACAAACTGACTCACTGATCGAAAAAAACGGTTGAAAGAACCTTTCCAGTTGACTTTCATTGCTGCCACCCCTTTCTTCTGCCACTCCTTACTGGTTTGTTTGGATTCTGGAGTGTAGTGGTGAAACCATGTTTCGTCACAGGTGACGATCCGACTCAAAAATGGTTCAAATGGCTCTGAGCAGTATGGAACTTAACTTCTGAGGTCATCAGTCCCCTAGAACTTATAACTACTTAAACCTAACTAACCTAAGGACATCACACACATCCATGCCCGAGGCAGGATTCGAACCTGCGATCGTAGCGGTCGCGCGGTTGCAGACTGTAGCGCCTAGAACCGCTCGGCCACTTCGGCCGGCGACTCAAAAATGCATCACCTTCTTCCGCAGTCCTCGCTGTAAGCCTCTGACAGACCTCCAAACGTCTCAACTTCAGATTTTCGTTCAAAAGTTTAGGAACTGTAGGTCGTATGTGATGATTGCTTGACAGCTTCCATAACTGATTACGACTTTTTGTGCAATTTCTGATACCATCGCCCGTCGATCGTCGTCAATAATGTCTTCAACCGCACGAATGTTTTTGTCTGTAATGTTAGTCCGAGGACGTCGATCGTGTTGTTGATTTTCCACACGTTCTTGTCCTTCCTTTAACTTTTTATGCCAGGCAAACACAAGCGTCCTTGATAATGTTTTATCACCGAAATGTGCAGCCAATCTTTGGCAAATTTTCGCCGCTGTAACTCCTTCACGTGCAATAAATTTGATAATTATGCATTGCGCCATGGAGGGGTGCACCTTTTGCTGAAAAATCGAGAGCGTTACTGACGAAAGGGCGGGAAATACCTAACAGCACGCTCTCCTCACTTGTTAACGGTCCCGCCGAAGCATAGCAGAAGTGTGAGGCCAGTCCTATCAACTGTTTATGTTCAGAAACAAAAATCCCGTTCGTATTTGATCTCCCTCTACTCTTGATGGTAAACTGTCCTACCTTGACCACTTAACAGACTTTACTGCACTGGTATGATTTCTATATCAACCATAGTTCAGAAAGTTAGCTCATAAAATGCTGGTGTAGTAACAATTGTCCTTCTTTATTGCAAGCAGAAAACAAGGCGAATGAGAAATTGGTTCAAGGAGCGTCAAAGATAACTAACGAAAACTTGTTGTGAGAATTGAGTTAGAACAAAATAAAGGAAAAAAATTACAATGAATGAAGAAAAAGATTATAACAACTTTTTGAGTGGGGCGTAGAATAATGACCGCTGCCAGCCACAATTAAAGTTTATTTTATTTAAGACATGACCGGTTCCGGGTTCATGTCCATCTTCAGATGGTTTACATTCATGTACATGTATCCATAATCCGTACTGGAGATAACTGTTTAGTTAAATAATCAGCAGCTCATTTGATACCAGACAGATAATAAATTGTTTAACATTGATCTCCAACATTGAATAAGGAAACGTGTACATGAATGTAAACCACCTGAAGATGGCACAAGCCTGAAACCGGCCGTGTTACCTTCAATTGTGTTTGTTAACGCTTATTATTCTACATTCTATGTAGGAACAGTCACGGAGTTCAGCTGCATACACTATGAATGAAATACATTCCACTTTGTGTGTGTTGATGTTCCAGTATTTGGTATATTAATGGAAATGGTTTTTCCCATGCATTGGCATCCCTACATATAGGTACTAACGCCTCCCCCCCCCCCCCTCCTCTCCGGATAAATTTATGTGGACGCTCACATCCCCATCATTGAAAAAAATAAAATTAGAAAAAACAATGGTACACCAAGTCAGAGCTTATCTGTAACGCTACTGGAAATTCTTCCGAAAACTTCAGATTTTCAAGTGCATGTTTACCTTACAGTACTTAAGACACGGTTAAGAAAACGTATCATGCATTAATACGTGCACTAAAGAATATATTGAGGTAAGTAGCGTACAGATGGAGATAAATATCTATATATGCTTTTATTCGTAACCTTGCATCAGTTTTTTTTTATCTTCCTTCGTAGCCGTTCCCCATATTATCTGAGAAACAAATTATACGCTTCATCGTTCTTGACATTTACGTTTTTTACTCAGTTGCCCTAAAATCCCACAATGCCAGCAATGGTTTATACATTTCGATGAACTCTAACAATAATATCCTTTTGTCTTGCTTTGAATACATTTTCCACACAACAGCAACAAATCTAACTTTAAGTAACCTCCTTGGTCTGTTTTACATGTCAAGGATATTGTCAATATTACCCAAAGACGACACAGTATTTCTAGGTACCGCAATATGTTTCCAAGGTTTTTGATGTCCTCAATATTATCACCCAACCCCTCAGTCTTGATGATTTTGCATCCAGGAAATATTGTCAATATTTCTGATCGACTAGCGGCCATTTAATTAAATCTTGTTAATGACTGTTTATAAACTTCCAAAAGACACTTAAAATAAGACATCAGAGTCAACTCTACAGTGCAGCATCAACGAGATAGCGATCAGTGCAAACTTATTTTCAATTTAACTAACGACGTGTCGATCTTGGTGTCCACTGGGTGACCACAGCACGCGTCAAGATGGTAAAGAACATTTTTAATATCTGTTGTTAAGTGTTACTACACACATCAAAAAAGGTTTTGCATCAGCCCGTTTTCCAGAACTCCTGCAGATAGATGTTGACTGTGGGTATTGTATCACAGACACAGTCCTTTTGACTATTCAGAGATGTTACTAAACCCGCCCAAAGACGTAAACAACCATGCATGAACAGCGCCTATTAGACGGAGGGCGTCCAACAGCCGATCAGTTCCAATCATTCCACCAGGAAAGAGGTACACGGCTCGTGTTGTCTGTAGCTCAATCGTGCCTAGACGACCAGTACCACGGTTCGATCGCGTCTGCATTGTTACTTTGTACCAGGAAGTGCTCTCAACAAGGGAAGTGTCCAGGCGTCTCGGAGTGAACCAAAGCCATGTTGTTCGTACATGGAGGAGATACAGAGAGACAGGAACTGTCGATGACATGAACCACAGACTGCCCAAGGGCTAATACTGCAGTGGATGACCACTACCTATGGATTTTGACTAGCAGGAACCCTGACAGCAACGCCACCATGTTGAATAATACTTTTCTTGCAGCCACAGGACTGTCGTTTTACGACTCAAACTGTGCGCAATAGGCTGCATGATGTGTAACTTCACTCCAGACGTCCATGGCGAGGTCCATATTTACAACCACGACATCGTACAGCGCGGTACAGATGGGCCCAAGAATATGCCGAATGGACCGCTCAGGATTGGCATCTTGTTCTCTTCACCGATTAGTGTCGCATATGCCTTCAACCAGACAATCGTCAGAGACGTGTTTGGAGGCAACCCAGTCAGGCTGAACGCCTTAGACACACAACCAGCGACTGCAGCAAGGTGGAGGTTGTCTGTTGTTTTGGGGTGGCATTATGTGGGGCCGACGTACGCCGCTGGTGGTCATGGAAGGGGGCGGAACGCCTGTACGATACGTGAATGCCATCCTCCGACCGATAGTGCAACCATATCGGCAGCATACTGACGAGGCACTCCTCTTCATGGACGACAATCGTGCACATCTTGTTAATGACTTTCTTCAGGATAAAGACATTGCTCGACCAGAGTTGCCAGCATGTTCTCCAGATATGAACTCTATCGAACATGCCTAGTATAGATTGAAAAGGGCTGTTTATGGACGATGTGACCCACCAATCACTGTGAGGGATCTACGCTGAATCGCCGCTGAGGAGTTGGACAACCTGGACCAACTGTGCCTTGATTAACTTGTGGATAGTATGCCACGACGAATACAGGCATGCATCAATGCAAGAGGATGTGCTACTGGGTATTCGAGGTACCGGTGTGTACAACAATCTGGACCATCACCTTTGAAGGTCTCGCTGTATGGTGGTACAACATGTAATGTTTGGTTTCCATGAGCAAGAAAAGGAGCGGAGATGATGTTTATGTTGATCTCTATTCCAATTTTCTGTACATGTTCCGGAACTCTCGGAACCGAGGTGATGCAAAACTTTTTTTGATTTGTGTTATTGCCCCTGTAGCCTCAAGGTGAGATTTGTAACTCAAAAAATGATTTTCGTTAAATAATTTAATCCTGTGCTGCAGGAGTCCACTACAGGGTACAGCACCAGTAGCGAGTGTACACTGGAGCGGTCTGAGTGGAATTGCAGCCTCAGGACTGATTAAAAACTCCAAAGGAGCGACATTAACAGCTGTCAACTGGGGTCGTCTAATAGGGCTACGAGAAATTTTATGTTCCTTCTGCGAAACTGCAGAAAGACTTGGTAGGAATGTAGCAACTGTAGGTGACTGCTGGCAGCAGTGGTCATAAGAAAGTCAAGAAAGTACGGTCGTAAGATGACTGGGCTCTGGGTGGCGGCATGGCATTTCTGAAAGACCATCGTGTTCGGCGTATTGCTCCGACTCATCGTACTGCATCAGAAGTAAGAAGTTGAGCAGCAGTTGGCACCATAGTGCCAAAGTGAACTGTTACAAATCGGTTACTTCAAGGACAGCTCCGAGCCAGACGCCCAGTAGCATGCATTCCTCTGAGTCTCTGACCCTAAATCACCGCCATTTCAACTTCAGTGTTATCAAGCGAGAGCTCATTGGAGGCTAGGGTAGAATACTGTTCTGTTTCCTGATGAAAGCTGGTTCTGTGTTGGTGCCAGTGATGGCAGTGCATTGATTAGTGGAGGCCAGTCGAGGCCCTGCAACCAACCTAACTGCTTGCTAGACGCACTGGACCTACACCTGGAGTACTTCTGGGGTGCGATTTTGTATGGCAGCAAGAGCACTGTCATGGTTATCTCACGCACCCTGATGCAAATTTGTACGTCAATCTGGTGATTCTACCCGGTGTGCTGCAATTCATGAACTGCATTCTAGGGGGTATTTTCCAAAAGGATAACTGTAGCCCACATATCGCTGTTGGGACCGAGCGAGGTGGCGCAGTGGTAGTGCACTGGACTGGACGACGGTTCAATCCCGCGTCCGGCCATCCTGATTTAGGTTTTCCGTGATTTCCCTAAATCGCTCCAGGCAAATGTGGGGATGGTTCCTTTGAAAGGACACGGCCGACTTCCTTCCCCATCCTTCCCTAATCCGATGAGACCGATGACCTCGCTGTTTGGTCTCTTCCCACAAACAACCCAATCCAACCCCAATATCGCTGTTGGAACTCAACATGCTCTACAAAGTGTCGACACCTACTCGATCACCAGATCTGTCTCCAGCAGAGCACATGTGAGACATCATGGTACGTCAACTCTAGCGTCATCCACAACCAGCTTTAACTGTCCGTGTATTTACCGATCAAGTGCAGCAGGCACGGAATCCGTCCCACAGACTGGCATCAAGCGCCTGTACAACACAATGCATGCACTTTTGCATCCTTGCATTCAACATTCTGGTCCTCAGCTCGTGATCTCGCGTTAGCGTTCTCGCTTCCCCAGCACGGGGTCCCGGGTTCGATTCCCGGCGGGGTCAGCATTTTCACCCGCCTCAGGATAACTGGGTGTTGTTGTGTCGTCTTCATCATCATCGATCATCCCCACTACGGTCGGAGGAAGGCAATGGCAAACCACCTCCACTAGGACCTTGCCTAGTACGGCGATGGGAGTCTCCCGCATCTTCCCCTACGCTCTGTTACGGAGTATGGGACTTCATCATTCAACATTCTGCCTGTTACACCAGTTATTAATGTATCAGCATTTCAGCTTTGCAATGGTTATCTAGCGCTTACATTAACCTGTGATATTACAATGTTAATCACTGAAGTATGTTATCGGACAAATGTATTCCGGAAATTCATTACTCTAAACTATTTTCTGGTGTTGCACTTTTCTCCGTCAGTGTATTTGTGGATTTATAGCTTCTACAGCTGGTGTTAGAATACACGATATACAGGGTGGCGCACGAAATGTGTTACCATTTTTTATATAAACTTTATTGTCAATACAATCTGAAAGGAACATATACTAGAATGAAGAGCCGTCCATGGAGATTTGTTCTAACCCAGCACATGTTCAATATGTCCACCATTTCGTTTCCTAACTTCCTTCAAACGAACACTGAAGTTAGTGATTAACCCTACTGCACATGTCTTCCGTAATTTCACTGCAAGCTTGAAGAATAAGTCTTCTGAGCTCCATTAAATCACGTGGACGTTTCGGGAAATTTGTTTCCTTTAGGTACCCCCAAAGAAAAAAGTCACTTGGATTGAGGTCTGGACTATTGGGGGGCCAATTTTGTCTGTCATTGAAGATACCTGGAAACCTGAGTGAAATGATCCGCATGTCGAAATGTTCGTGTAAAAACTCCAACACAGTGTTTGCAGTATGTGGCCTTGCTCCGTCTTGCATGAACCACTGCGTGTTGAAGTTCCAGGCAGTAGCAAGAAGCTGTGGAATGAAGCTATCGCGAAGCATGCTCAAATAACGCTCGCTGTTCACAGTTGCTTCAAAGAAAATGGGTCCAATAAGTCCGTGACTGGAAACTGCTGCCCACGCTGTAATCCTTGGAGCATAATGTTATCGTTCATGAAGCACTTGTGGGTTTTCAGTGGCCCAAAAGCCTACATTTTGTTTGTTAACTACACCGTCTAAATGAAAATGCGCCTCGTCTGAAAACCAAACGTTGTTGAGAGTTTCTTCCCTATCCTCCTCCCACTGAGCAAACAGTAGTCTTTGCTGCTTGTGTTCTTCAGTGAGCTTCTGTGCACAGGTCATCTTGTATGGGTACATATGGAGGTCACTTTTAAGAATGCGTTGAACGGAGTGTCTGGATATTCCCAGTTGTACTGCTGCGTTTCTACACGATTTCCCGGGACTTCTCTGTACAGCAACTCGTACCGCTTCAATATTCTCCGGCGAACAAACAGGCTTAGGCCGAGGTCGCTTCGCTTCCAATACTGTTCCTTCCTGTACAAATTTATCGAACAACCTGTGAATGGTTTTCTTGTAATGGACCCATCGTGTGTTAAACTGTTGTCGAAAACGCCTCTGCGTCACAACAACGCTTTTCGTTTCATGAAAAAGTAACACAATTGCCGATCGTGGCTGTGTCGTCAGTCTTCCATTGTCAGCCATTGCTGCTTACTAGTCTCCCAGCGGTAGTATCGTGAATTACATATCATTTCGTAACTCATTTGTTTTTCCGAGCTCTGCTGGTACTGCTGTAGAGATCCCAGCGGGATATCTAATGTGCGTCGTAAATTGTGAAAGAAACAATTGGTAACACATTTCGTGCGCCACCCTGTACTTAGGTGTTAAACGACATTGACGTTCAGATACACCCGTTAGGGAAATGTTTCTAAATGAAGCGAACAATAGAAAAAAAATACACAGAACAGAATCGTCCACACAGATGAATACGAAGTCATCTCAAGTGCCATCCACCACAGGTAGTAGCTTGAAAAATATGTTCCAATGGTGCACCTATCACAAACATTGTCCCATCATGTCTACATATAACATACTCCGACTTTTCGGCGCTAAAGTACACTACTGGCCACTAAAATTGCTACACCAAGAAGAAATGCAGATGATAAACGGGTGTTCATTGGACCAATATATTATACTAGAACTGACATGTGATTACATTTTCACGCAATTTGGGTGCATAGATCCTGAGAATTCCGTACCCAGAACAACCACCTCTGGCCGTAATAACGGCCTAGATACGCATGGGCATTGAGTCAAACAGAGCTTGGATGGCGTGTACAGGTACAGCTGCCCATGCAGCTTCAACACGATACCACAGTTCATCAAGAGTAGTGACTGGCGTATTGTGACGAGCCAGTTGCTCGGCCACCATTGACCAGACGTTTTCAATTGATGAGAGATCTGGAGAATGTGCTGGCCAGGGCAGCAGTCGAGCATTTTCTGTATCCAGAAAGGCCCGTACACGACCTGCAACATGCGGTCGTGCATTATCCTGCTGAAATGTAGGGTTTCGCATGGATCGAATGAAGGGTAGAGCCACGGGTCGTAACACATTTGAAATGTAACGTCCACCGTTCAAAGTGCCGTCAATGCGAACAAGAGATGACCGAGACGTGTAACCAATGGCACCCCATACCATCACGCCGGGTGATACACCAGTATGGCGATGACGAATACACGCTTCCAGTGTGTGTTCACCGCGATGTCGCCAAACACGGATGCGACCATCATGATGCTGTAAACAGAACCTGGATTCATCCGAAAAAATGACGTTTTGCCATTCGTGCATACAGATTCGTCGTTGAGTACACCGTCGCAGGCGCTCCTGTCTGTGATGCACCGTCAAGGGTAACCGCAGCCATGGTCTCCGAGCTGATAGTCCATACTGCTGCAAACGTCGTCGAACTGTTCGTGCAGACGGTTGTTGTCTTGCAAACGTCCCCATCTGTTGACTCAGGGATCGAGACGTGGCTGCACGATCCGTTACAGCCATGCGGATAAGATGCCTGTCATCTCGACTGCTAGTGATACGAGGCCGTTGGGATCCAGCACGGAGTTCCGTATTACCCTCCTGAAACCACCGATTCCATATTCTGCTAACAGTCATTGGATCTCGACCAACGCGAGCAGCAATGTCGCTATACGATAAACCGGAATCGCGATATGCTACAATCCGACCTTTATCAAAGTGGGAAACGTGGTGGTACGCATTTCTCCTCCTTACACGATGCATCACAACAACGTTTCACCAGGCAACGCCGGTCAACTTCTGTTCGTGTATGAGAAATCGGTTGGAAACTTTCCTCGTGTCAGCACGTTGTAGATGCCGCCACCGGCGCCAACCTTGTGTGAATGCTCTGAAAAGCTAATCATTTGCATATCACAGCATCTTCTTCCTGTCGGTTAAATTTCGCGTCTGTAGCACGGTATCTTCGTGGTGTAGCAATTTTAGTGGCCAGTAGTGTAGTTAGTATTAGGAAGGATGATGAGAATTGGAATAGTGGCTGAAACGAAGAGAGTTTAATTGCAAGGGAGAGAGCTGGTTGCTGGGAGCGATGGGAAGCCCCGGGCCTCCTCCGTGGAGACGGCCGGCCGTAGCCGCCCAACTGGGAACAGAGGCCGCTTTGTGCTGGCGGCGCGCTCCGCAGAAATAGACGCCGGCCGCGGGACACGGCGCGTCACGTCACACACGCCACACCAACTGCTCATTCACCGCCGCCCACCACACTGCACCGTACACCACAACCTTACGACTTACTGTACTCTCACACTTCTTAAGGAGCTACCGAAGCACCAGTTGAGTGGAATGTACAGTCTAACGAGGACGCACTATGTACTGAGTTTAAACCGAAGAAACACGACAGTAATGGAGGGAAGCAGAAATGTGATTAGTGATAAACGTAATGTATCAAAGCGGGACCACGAAGTAGACGAAGTGAAAGAATTCTGTTATCTAGGAAGGAAACTAGCACCTGATGGACGAAGCAAGGGGTCATAAAAAGCAGATTAGCACAGAAAAAAAGAGTGTTCGTTACTGAAAGAAGTTTACTAGTGTCAAACGTCGACCTTAATTTGAGGACGAAAATTCGGAGAGTGTACGTTTTGTATGGAAGCAAACCATGGACTGCGGGGAACCGAAAAAGTAGGGAATCAAAGCATTTGAGATGTAGGGTATAGAAGGTTATTGGAAATTAGATGGACAAAAAATGGCTCTGAACACTATGGGACTTAACTGCTGTGGTCATCAGTCCCCTAAAACTTAGAACTACTTAAACCTAACTAACCTAAGGACAACACACACATCCATGCCCGAGGCAGGATTCGAACCTGCGACCGTAGCGGTCGCGCGGTTCCAGACTGAAGCGCCTGGAACCGCTCGGCCGCACTGGCCGGCAGTAGAGGAACTGCAGAGGGCAATAACTGTAGGGCAACACAGAGATTGGAGTACATGCAAAAAATAATTGAGGATGTTGAGTGAAAGTGCTGCTCTGAGGTGAAGAGGTACGCACAAGAGAGTAATTCGTGGCGGGCTGCATTAAGCCAGTCAAAAAATTGTACAAAATGCGAAGATCAATCGAATCCTCGCATTTTCTAGTTCTAGCAATGGAACACTGTATTTTTAGATGAAAGTGCACATATTTTTCCATGTAGTCCCATAGGAGGGAGAGAAGGGAGATAAGTAACGTAAATTGTCCTATGTTTCGTCATACCGACACATTTCACGTATTCTCGACATACTGACAGTTGGAACAGCGACCAATACGCCAGAACAAGTGTCAGTTTAAGTGTGTAGTGTAACGTGTTTCTTACTTTTCCTGCTGGCTGCCGGATTCGACACACAGTAGCATCCTCAGGCCATCCCCTGGCACGCACTCGTCCTGCTTTCTTCGATAAGCAGGTGTGTCAAAAAAAGAAAGAAAAAATCGTTTTCTGGAAGGTATGCAAAACATCGATCTATCACTGCCTCTTCGTTCAACTCCGTGTTTCCAGCTACGTATCTTCTAGATATGGGAGCAGGTGGAAGTTGTAGGACAGCAAACTCGGAGTTTAGGTCAATGTTACACTAATTCGCACTTCACATCCCTTAGTTTCCAAATGCACTTTGTGGACAAGTGAACTGATCTCATTTCTTTTTCTTTATAATCAAGTCCATCTCTGTAGAATCACCAGTTGTTTTCATCCTTTGAAAGTTAGCCAGAATACCCTTTTTTGCTGTTTTGGGAACACTTACACACTATAGTGTAACACTCTTGGATCGTTGGTTTGTCTTTATACAGTACAACGTATTTTTGTTTGTAACTACTACCACAGTGCCACCTACATCTACATCTACACTCCGCAAGCCACCCAACGGTGTGTGGCGGAGGGCACTTTACATGCCACTGTCATTACCTCCCTTTAATGTTTTTTTTTTCATCGTTTAGCTTCTGTTTGTCTGAGAGGTTTTGGCTGCGTTTAAACTTACAGTGAAGCTCTCATTGCTTTCGCAGTAGTTTCCTAACTTTGTTGTTGAACCACGATGGGGTTTTCCCGTCCCTCACAGTTTTACTCGGCACGTACCTGTCTAAAACGCATTTTACGATTGCCTTGAACTTTTTCCATAAACACTCAACATTGTCAGTGTCGGAACAGAAATTTTCGTTTTGATCTGTTAGGTGGTCTGAAATCTGCCTTCTATTACTCTTGCTAAACAGATAAACCTTCCTCCCTTTTTTTATATTCCTATTTACTTCTATATTCAGGGATGCTGCACCGGCCTTATGATCACTGATTCCATGTTCCCTGTTCTGATGGCTGGTTCTAACATCTACGATGTTTACTTGAGAATCTGAGTTTTCTTTTCTGCTAATGTACGAGCAAGAGCTTGTATAATCAATGTAATAAAAAATGTTCAAATGTGTGTGAAATCTTATGGGACTTAACTGCTAAGGTCATCAGTCCCTAAGCTTACACACTACTTAACCTAAATTATCCTAAGGACAAACACATACATCCATGCCCGAGGGAGGACTCGAACCTCCGCCGGGACCAGCCCCACAGTCCATGACTGCAGCGCCTAAGACCGCTCGGCTAATCCGCGCGTCTTCAATGTAATATGTACATTGTTTTATGTAATAGTTATTTTATGCTTAACTTGTTGATATATTATTGTTCTCATGTTCATGAAATGTCGTTCCATAACGTGATATGATATAGTATGCATTTGATCAAGATTCATTAAAATGTAGTGCAGAAGGTATGTTATATTGCATGGTATAGGCCCTGTTTATCTAAAATTGTATTACACTCCTTTACCTCTGAGCCCACCATATTTTACATCTTTATACATAATTAATCTAAATAAAGAATTAAACAAGAAGTACTGTTAAGAAACGCTGCATGTTTATACTAGGCAACTGAAGGCAAAAGAGTTGTAGCAATGAATTAATGACAACAATTATTTCCGCTATGACCACACTGAAGAGCAACTAGGCAGGTAACTACGCAGAACAAAATCGCATTCACTTTGCCAGAAGATGGTAAGTATATTACTAGTCGAAACTCGCGGCATCTCACAGTGCCACCACCATCAAAATGAAATTCATTCGGAAAAGATATGTGATATGGAAACAGCAGTACAACTTCAAACCGCTAAGATCGTTGTTGTACAGCATTTATTGTGATGACCGGTTCGAGGGACCTGCGTTGCCATCATCAGATCGAGTGCCTAGTATGGTTGCAATTTTCTATATCATGAAATATGGCGGTGTGCCAGACAATAAACTAAAATACGTGCTTCTCGCACCACATCAACCAGGGCTCTTTTTTCTTAATCAAACATACGACTAACGAAAATGTACTTTTGTTTTATCAGCGACACAGCGCTGCAGTTGTGTGCCATAGGCTTTATTTATTTGTCACTGATTATTTATTTAAATAATATCTCGCGTTTCCGAGGAAACTCACGCTCGGCATGCAAATGTGCCTTTATATTGCCCCCTGAATTGCGAGGCGAAAGGACACACCTGCAGGCGAGCAATTCACCTAAAGGCACAAGAAAATCTAAGTTATCTACAACTATTTACATGACTTACATTATACTGTATATTATACACAAAATTTGAATGACGCGCGTGCGCCGAAAAAGTTCTTATGTTGGCAAAACAGAGTGCGCGCATGCGCAGAAGCGTCTGTGTAACTACGGCACTGCCGTTATTTCGTAAATTTAGATCACGCGGCACAGTATTGCAGTTCATATTGTTCGTGTGCGCGCGCATTTCTTAGTCGTTGCACAAAGAAAATATTCCACCAAGATTACATATGAAGACTACATTCTATGACAGGTAACTTAGTTTTAAAATTACAATATTTGTTATAATACAATACAACTTTAGATTGTTGAATGTTCTTAGTTACATAGCATTGCAATGAAATGCTTCAAAGAAAAATGTCCGTATTTTTCAGGTGCGTTGACCTATACACATGGTGTCGTTATCACAGTTCATATTCATCTGCTGCACAATAATTTTTTACAGGTTAGTATCGTCGTGGTAAAGTTTTTTTGATCACAGTAACATCGTTGTATAACAACGTGATTGATACATAAGCATGTCCATTTCCTATTTCCATTATAGTCGTTGTGATGCAGTTCGTTGTGACAAAAAGCATTGTTTATTACAGATCAGACGTGACCCGTCGAGTAATTAGTCCATATGCAGTTCGTTTTCGATATTCCGTGGAAGCTTGGTTGCAGAACCTCGGACGGCACATAGCTGGCGTCGATCCTTGGACAGTCCAGGTAAGCGTGTCCGTCACATTTCGAGAACATTTCATTCCCTGAAGTTCCAACCAAAATTCTTCCACCCGTCGTGTTGTTTTCTGGACAGGCACTTTGTGTCCATTTAATCCAGTTAACATCTTGAAGTTGGGTACTGTAGTAATGTCGCTAGACGATGCACGAATTATGCACTTCACATATTCAGTTTTTTTTTTTTTTTAATATAGCTCACCTAAATGTTCGTGGTTACTCATCGAAGAAATCGTTCATCGCGTTAACAAAGGTACGATGCATCATGAATGTCATTAACAGTTTCTTTCACATAGGTTTCTGCGTAGTTGCAGACTTAGTAATGTACGTTAATGTCCGTGAATAGTGGTTCACTACGCAATTTTTTTTTTTTTTTAAAAAAAGTTTTTCACATTTTGGCACTCGTTATCGTTCAAATTTTCACACAGTAACAGTTACATTATACATCAGTTTAAAAAAAACATAAGTAATAATACATACACACGTCACATATTTTCTTAGCATAAACATAATACAGTTGCACATAAACATGTTTACATCATCATTACATAGCTATAGGTTATTACATTGTGTCATATTTGATTACATGAATTGCAGATATTTACATCCTCTTTAGCGGTTTTGCTGGGATATTATCGATGTTTTTTGTGATGTCATCTGAAATTAAGATAGGTTAGACACAACATTCATTACATCAGTAGGCAAGACCAGGCGTTTTCGCTACTCAATAAATATTCAAAATAGTAAGAGAGAGAAAATGTTCGATTCCTCGCGTTTTGTGCGTGTGTGTAGAGTGTCTGTGTGGCCTTGACTACTGATAGATGCTTTTCGTGTTGAGAGATGTGCGTCTAATCTATTTCTCAAAGTAAAAGATCGCTTCACAGATGACGTCTGTCAGTTCGTCAGGTGTCATACCAGGTCAGTAGTACCTACAGTCACAAATGTTCCGTGAAAAATTTATATATCATTCACTGCTACGTAATCATAAATTTTACTTTAATATTCAGTCTTCTCGGTGGAACCGCGGCGTTGAAAGAAAAGTTCTTCTGTCTTCAACTGCGACTCTGGAACGCTGAAATGAAAATTTCTATACTACTTATTATCTGTGTTGTAGCAACAGAGTTTTTCGAGTTGCTTAACAATATTTTGATGGGTATGACTTTTACATTATTCAGCATGAAATGCTCTAAGATCTCGGTGTGCGTATAGCCCAATAATTTTGTTAGTTCTACGATGTTGTAACAGATACGCACCAGGGTGCGGTATGTTAACAATTATATAAGGTCCTTCATATAGCAGACGCCACTTAGCGTTGCGTCGTTTGAGTGCAACAGATTTATGATGAGTACGAAGTAGTACAAGCATTCCTACCTCGAATTTTTGTTTTCTTTTTATTATGTTTCTGTGATGTTTGTTTCGTATCTGTGCGTGATGTGTCAGCGTAGTCAATACTTCTTTTATTTTCTGTTCAGGTGTGATTTCCTTGTCCGACAACTTAGGTAATGGTTCTATCCACTGATCGTTCTGTTTGCAATTGAACATGATCTCGTTAGGTGTGTAATTTGTATCGTAAATATTTAAGTTATTGTGTACGTCTTCGAAAAGACTTAGGTAGGACACCCAATTAGTATGTTTTGATGAAATATAGGTCCTCATGAATCGATTTAATTCTCGGAAAAGTCTCTCGGTCGCGTTACATTGTGGACTAAACCTCGAAATAAATATACTTTTAATGTTATTGTCCTTCAAGAAATTTCTCCATTTGTACCCAGAATAGTATGCTGCATTATCTGATAGAATTGCTTTAGGTTTTCCCACGTGCGTCAGGTAATCACTTGAGAATCTTCGTATTATAGCACTTGCAGTGGCGGATTTTAAAGCATAAAGTTTTACATGTTTAGAAAATATATCGTAAAAAGCTAAGATATATTTGACGCCTCCAGAGCTTGCTGGATGCGGCCCACTAATGTCAGTACACAGAATTTCCAGGGGTTTACTAGGTAAAATGGAATGTAAATTTGTTTTTGTGGATAAATTCTGAGGTTTTGATTTTTGACATATGACACATGTTTTTAGTTCCCTGTAAATTTTTCTTCTCATATTGCTAAAATAACAGTATGTACTGAGCTTTGCCAAACACTTTTTCGTCCCATAATGACCCCAAACTAAGTGTGTGTGCCAAATTAGATTACGTTCAGACTCTTTGGGAATGCATACACACCAGTTAGTAGCATTTGGATGTCGGCGGTAAAATAACACATCATTGTGTAACTTGTAATACTTAGTCAAAGGATGGTTGTGTTTTTCTACCAGTAATGTTATTATCTTATACCAGTGAGGATCAGATTTTTGTAATTCAGCCATGTTTCTGCACATATCAATATAATATTGGTGATACTGCTTGTCTTGCATTAAGAGAATCCTGTAGTCATTTATATTTTCTAAGTCACTGTTGGTATCATTCATACCTTGTGGAAGTCTAGACAAAGTGTCTGCAATGGTGTTGTCCTTACCTCTTATGTACTTAATTTCAAAAGAGTAGTTCTGAAGTGTAACTGCCCATCGTGATAGTCTAGGATGTACAAGTTTACAAGTTAACAAAAATGTCAGGGCCTGGTGATCGGTGTAAATTACCGTATGTTTTCCAAATAAATAATAATTGAATTTCTTGAATGCCCATACTATGGAAAGTGTTTCTAACTCAGTAGTGGAGTATGTACGCTCACATTCAGTTAGAGTGCGACTCGCAAACCCAATAATTCTTATCTGTTCCTCCTCTTTATTCTTTACAACTTGAAATAAGCAACAGCCCAAGCCAGTACGTGAAGCGTCACAAGTCATACAAAAATCTAAATTGAAATCTGGATGGCTCAAAATGTTAGCATTCACTAAAGCATGTTTAATTGTATTAAAGTCATTCTGGCACTGTTCCGACCAGATCCAAACTTGATTCCTTCTGAGTAGATTTAGCAGATGTTTACTGTTCAAAAGTGGTTGTGGCAAAAAACGTCTGAAAAATGAACATAGCCCAAGGAATGATTTTAACTGCTTTTTAGTTCGAGGGCTAGGAAAGTTTCTGATAGCATCTAATTTACTGGGATCCGGACGTATGCCCTGTGAATTAATGATATGTCCTAAATACTTTATCTCACTGCAACCAAATTTTGATTTTCTTATGTTGGCTGTGACTCCAGCTTGTGCAAATTTTTCTAAAATTCTTTGAAGTGTGTCAACGTGTTCATTCCAGGATTGTGTTGCTATCAGTATATCATCTACATAGTGTGTGACTGTCTCAACTAAATCGTCGCCAAGCACGGTATCCAGGGCTGTAATGAATACCCCAGAGCTGACATTCAGTCCGAAGGGTAGAACACAAAACTGATAGGTTCGCCCCCCGAACATAAATGCAGTATATTTCCGAGAATCAGGAGTGATACCCACCTGCCAAAACGAATTAGCGAGATCTATTGTGGAAAAATATTTTGCATCTAGAAATTTCTGTAATTGCTCTTCTAAATTTTCAGGTTTTGTGTGAACCGGTAAAATTATTTCATTAATAGCTCGTGCGTCTAACACTAACCTAATGCCTCCATTTGATTTTTTGACAACAAGTAGAGGACTACAATAAGGTGAGGTGGATGGTTCAATGACCTTCCAGTCTAACATTTGTTTTAATTCTTGCCACACAGCAGGTCGTTGAGATAACGGTACGTTATATTTCTTATGGTAGAAGATCTTGTGAGGCTTAACTTCAATCTTGTACACATACGTGTTGATAACACCTAATCGTTTGGTAAAAACTTGTAAATATTTGGATAACACTTCCTGTAGTTTTATACGTTCATGTACACTGAGAGCTGTAGCTTCACTTATCTTATGATCAAGCAATGTTTTCAAGTCCATTAGCTCTCTGTCAGATGAGTGTGTTTGCATGTCTTGAATGTCTTTGTCAAGTACTAACTGTACCTTGTACCCTGTACAGTGTTTGTCATGCTTTAGAGTTCTCCTGTCCAAATCAATAATAATTACACTGCCTTTATCATTTAAAATACATTTACCTTTGGAGAAGTCTATAATGCAGTCCTTCTCGCTCATAATATCTATTCCTAATATGCAATTTGTCACAAAGTTTTGTACAACCAGGAATGGCCATTGTACGGTTCCATTACCTATTTTAACGTTTACAAAAACTTGCTTCGTAACCCTACATGACTTATTACCTAGTGCAGTAGTTATTTTACAGTTTTGGGCAGGAAACTCAGGCACAGGTTCCAATTCACACATCTTTTTATAAAAATTAAAAGATAAAACGCTCACAGCTGCACCTGTATCTAGGATAATAGTAGTTGGAATCCCACCTACTACACCAGTAGTGGATGCTAAAACAATTTCATTTGTGTTTAAACGACATTGTGTACTGTCTTGTAAAAGTTCATCTGATATATTGTTATTGTGGTTGTATCTTATAAATAAAACAGGTAGTTTTTGTTTAGAATTACTCGGCATATCATTATTCTGTTGTTCAAGTGTGGTGTCAAATAACTGATTAACATTGAAGCCGCCCCCCAAGGATTCTTCAGCCACGACCTGGGGCAAAGTAGTGACTGTTTCTAGTTTGTTGGATTATCATTTGTACTAGGTACTGACACAGATTGAGGTTGTGCATCAGGTGTCATTTCTATTATATTCACATTCGGATATTGCCTATTATGATCTCCAAACTTTTGCGGTTGTTGTTGCTGTTGCGCATTATAACTTACCTGTCGGTCGTAAGGTATGCTCCAATTTTGACCTGGTGGCTGCTGTGGTAAAGCAGAGTTTGAATGAAAGTACTGATCGTTACGAGTCCAACCTTGATGCTGTCTTGGCTCGTAGTTATTATTATTTCTATTTCTGTTTGTGTTTTTGTTATTACCTTTGTATCCGTTGTTATCGTTGCAGTTATTACCGCGGTGCCTTTTGTATGGATTGCCGCATGAAATGTTATTACTGTTGTAACTATTGTTCGTATTGGAATACGCGTGTTGATTTTGATTTCCGTACTGAGACGGCATGTGAGTTTGCTGTTTTTGTTGTACCGCGTATCCAACTGTGGGCGCGCCAGAATTGTGTTGGCAAGCCTGCATGTTTTGCATACCACTAGTGTAAACATTGTGGCTGCTGTTTTGCCGCGCGAAGCGCTGATCTTCAAGTAACATGTCAACCGAATCTAAAGCTGTTAAAAAATAATCTGAATCGTCATCCGGGATATGTAGAAGTTTTTCCTTAATGTTGAAAGGCAATTTGGCCTTCAACGCTCGGAGTATATCACGTGTTGCGACTGGTTCGTCTAAAAAATGTCCCATGTTCAAGTATTTTTCAAAATATCTGCGTAAGTTACCATTTTTACTGTTAAAAGTTTCAGGTTCTAAAATTTGTCTCCTGAGTCGCTCCTGGACGGATTGCGACCAGAATTTGTTCAGAAAGGCACGCTCAAACTCACTGTACGTGGTACATACGTCAGCTTGACTGTATGCCCAGACAGCTGCATCGCCTTGGATGTAACCGACAATATATGAAATCTTTTTCCGGTCACTCCAAGTGCGTGGAAATGCGTTACTAAAAGATTTAAGAAAAATCACCGGATGAATAGTTCGTTTCTCTGGGATAAAAGCCTGAAATTGCCTGTGTTTTATTAAGCTTTCTTCTTCCTTTGCATTATGATATGGATTTGTTCCACTGTAATTACTGCAATGCTCAGCTGGCGAGTAATTACGATAATGTTGCTGTGGTTTACCATGATAATAGCTTGTGTTTGTGGTTGCACGTCGTGGTATGTGTTGTAGTCGTGGTGTGTTTTGTTCTTGTGTGTTTGTGGTGTGCGGTATGTGTGCGTCATACTCGAATGTATATTGGTTTCTGAACTGTACATTTTGACTGATATTTTCGTTACATTCAGACTGTGGTTGATCGGTGAATTGTCTCATGGGTGCAGTGACGGATTGTACTGCGTCACTAATCAGCTGTTTGTTATTAGTGATGTATTCCGCTACGGAGTCGTGCACAATTGTTGGTAAATTTTCACGTATGCATCTATCAAAATGTTTGTCTTTGTTCTCTACCCAATCATGAAATTCTTTATTAATATTTTGAAAATGAGCTGTGGCATCAGATTGTAAGATGTCAGTCAGGTGTTGTTCAACATCGTCAAATTTATTCTGCACGTCAGTAATTCGTTTTTCAAGGTTGTCGTGTACTGAAGGATATGTTTGAATTTGTTCAGTAAGAGCTTCACACGTGACATTAAGGTTTTTTAATTGTTTCTGTAAAAGTGCTACGTCATTTGTAGTCTTTTCTTGTCTCGTATTAAGCTTGGAAAATTTCGTACTGAGTTCAGTCATCTGTTCGGTCAGTGTGGCGTCTATAAGTTCCACACGTTTACACAAAGTGTCATTACATGCCTTGATTGCTATGAGATCAGATTTAATTTCGTCATTTTGTGTCTTTAACTGTTCATTTTGTGTCTTTAAGGTTGCCATGTTTTCCGCGTTCTGCATCCTTAAGGTTGCCATATTTTCTGCGTTTTGTTTCATTAGCATTTGTAACATGTTGGCAATGTTTACTGTTTGCAAGGTCTCTGCCCCCGCCGCGTCATTAGACGTGACGTCATGTATTAACATGGGCTCTGACTGAGACTTTGAAATTTTTGTGGTGGACGGCCTATTGTCAAAATTTCCGTTGACACTTGCGTCAATATTTGATGTATCGTCACTACCGGTTGCTGTCGTAAAGTCATTTTCTAACATTTGTCTCTCGTCCGAGTCGGATTGCGTCTGAATAGTACGTCTTTGCTGTTCCATTTTTGCGTATTGTTTTCTAGTTATTACCATGCCACACGTGCTATATATTTCAAGAAATTAATGTTTGACACTGGTTTTAAAATAAAATGCAGTTGAGCATGAATCGGTCGTAGCAACAATGGCTGTCTGTTAATTTAAAAATATAAACTGAATTTGAGATTATTGGTAATGGCTGCTGGCCATGTTACATGATATCGTACAGAAGTCGGCCATATTGTACACTCGTGTATTGGTATTGTTGCATACGTTATTGTTTAAGGAAAAATACTGAGAATGGAATTTATCACTGAAACTGTTATGCGGAAAAGAAACACTACAGAATTTTACTGAAAAGCTAATACACTGAATTATACGTCTGGTCAAGCCTGCTAATGCAAAGATGCTGCGTCTTACCTTATTTTGCTGGAAGCTTCTTTGCGTCTTCCCGCAAAATTTTATAATTGGCAAATATCTTCTGATTTTTTTTTTATTTCTCATATAGTCAAGTCCAGGACCAGAAGGTTGATTTTTCACATGAAACAAAGAGAACAATGTAACAAATGACAAAATAACAAGTCCGACACGCAGTCGCCAATATAAAATAAATAAAATAAAATAAAATAAAATAAAATATTAATTATTTTTATCTGTATGATTGGCTCTCCTATGAGTCGTCAGGTTTTGATTATTCGGTATCAGACGCTTGACAATGGCTTTTTCGTAAAGGCAATGTTACTCGTAGTTGACCGTGAAATAAAACTGAAATAATCGGACTTCGTAATTAAATCGTTTCCAAAGACTGCTGCGGTAGGTGCGGACTCATAAACTAAATCTCAATATTACAATAATTTGCCAGCCATGCCAAAACGTCGTACAGAGGTGATTGTCTACTAAACAAAAAATTACACAGTTAGTTAAATCAGATATATTCAATGAATAAGCCTACAGTTCATAATCCTACTTACTTTTATAAATATAAATTCTTTACAGAATCGAGTGCCTAGTATGGTTGCAATTTTCTATATCATGAAATATGGCGGTGTGCCAGACAATAAACTAAAATACGTGCTTCTCGCACCACATCAACCAGGGCTCTTTTTTCTTAATCAAACATACGACTAACGAAAATGTACTTTTGTTTTATCAGCGACACAGCGCTGCAGTTGTGTGCCATAGGCTTTATTTATTTGTCACTGATTATTTATTTAAATAATATCTCGCGTTTCCGAGGAAACTCACGCTCGGCATGCAAATGTGCCTTTATAGATTGCCTTGAACTTTTTCCATAAACACTCAACATTGTCAGTGTCGGAACAGAAATTTTCGTTTTGATCTGTTAGGTGGTCTGAAATCTGCCTTCTATTACTCTTGCTAAACAGATAAACCTTCCTCCCTTTTTTTATATTCCTATTTACTTCTATATTCAGGGATGCTGCACCGGCCTTATGATCACTGATTCCATGTTCCCTGTTCTGATGGCTGGTTCTAACATCTACGATGTTTACTTGAGAATCTGAGTTTTCTTTTCTGCTAATGTACGAGCAAGAGCTTGTATAATCAATGTAATAAAAAATGTTCAAATGTGTGTGAAATCTTATGGGACTTAACTGCTAAGGTCATCAGTCCCTAAGCTTACACACTACTTAACCTAAATTATCCTAAGGACAAACACATACATCCATGCCCGAGGGAGGACTCGAACCTCCGCCGGGACCAGCCCCACAGTCCATGACTGCAGCGCCTAAGACCGCTCGGCTAATCCGCGCGTCTTCAATGTAATATGTACATTGTTTTATGTAATAGTTATTTTATGCTTAACTTGTTGATATATTATTGTTCTCATGTTCATGAAATGTCGTTCCATAACGTGATATGATATAGTATGCATTTGATCAAGATTCATTAAAATGTAGTGCAGAAGGTATGTTATATTGCATGGTATAGGCCCTGTTTATCTAAAATTGTATTACACTCCTTTACCTCTGAGCCCACTGTGCTTGAATATGTTGATCTATGCTTTACAGATCTGATGATGGCAACGCAGGTCCCTCGAACCGGTCATCACAATAAATGCTGTACAACAACGATCTTAGCGGTTTGAAGTTGTACTGCTGTTTCCATATCACATATCTTTTCCGAATGAATTTCATTTTGATGGTGGTGGCACTGTGAGATGCCGCGAGTTTCGACTAGTAATATACTTACCATCTTCTGGCAAAGTGAATGCGATTTTGTTCTGCGTAGTTACCTGCCTAGTTGCTCTTCAGTGTGGTCATAGCGGAAATAATTGTTGTCATTAATTCATTGCTACAACTCTTTTGCCTTCAGTTGCCTAGTATAAACATGCAGCGTTTCTTAACAGTACTTCTTGTTTAATTCTTTATTTAGATTAATTATGTATAAAGATGTAAAATATGTAGGTTAATCATTTATTTTTTCCCATCTGCTGCGCGTGTAATTTAGCAGACATGTTTCGAGCTTCTGGGTCCGAAAGAGCAAGGAAAACGGCAAGCAGACACATGTAGCACAGAATAGAGAAATCAGTTGGTTAATCCAAAAAAGGTTATATTTTACTTAGGGATAATGCAAAGAAAGAGTTGACTTTAAAAATGTTGATAAGAAGTACCACAGAGCTGACACCAAAATCTGAAAACAAAAAATATGCAACAATCATTTGCGTCATAGTTTGTAGATGATTTGACAGGGAGAACACTTTTGGTTAAGAAACAAAATCTAAGTTCAGTTGCAAAAGGCGTTCAATTGTCAGCCTTATCTTCAAGTTAAAAAGGAGCGAATAAAATCTCATTACTACAGGACTATTAGTTCATGTTGGCCTTCTCCATTTACCCTTGTTTCTACAGACGGCAACCCTTGTTTCTACAGATGGGAATGTCCTTTTCATGCAGTTTCGTAATCAAGATCATTTCAAATACATTAAATTCTGTCCGAATAGTTAAAAAGAGAAGGAGAAAAGAAAGAAAAACGGTAGCTACCAGAAAAAGTGGTCATAAAAACCTGTCTTCTTGCTTTTAACATATTAATTGTGTCTGATTAACTACTATTCTTTCTGCTGTAGGATTAAGAATTCTTTAAAGATTGGCTAGTGTCCTTTCTGAAACAGCCACAATTATCTATACTAACAAATGTCAAATGTTGTTTGGGAAGCCAGTTGGCCAACTTTTCTAATCTGATTGTGTGCTTTGCACAATTACAAAGAGTTAAAGAAACAACAACACGAATAGTCTATTATCTGGAGTGAAAAAGAGAGACTGATATGAAATGTCTAATTTATCCATAACAATAAGTTTCTTCTGGCTCAAATGGTTCTCCATATGCTATTACCGATCTAATTGTGATGTTCATTCCCACAAATAAAGTCGTAGAGCAGTTACAAAATGCATATTTAAGGTAAGGCCATAAGCAGGGCATCAAAGTACAAATTGGATAAAATTTGACCTCGAACTATCCTCCTCTCTCCCTCCATTCACCCTCACTTCTTCCCCATTCCCAATCCACAGTTCCTCCACTCCCCCCCCCTCCCCCTCTTCCATGATAGCCCATGATCCATTCTTTGATATGGCCCAATCAGAGAGCATCAAAACCAATGCATATATTGAACTCCTCCAATAACATGGTACGATTTTACTGTCCAATAACGTTTCTCAACTTATTAAGCCACATACCTTTCGTGGAAGTAGGTCAATAAAAGATTATGTTCGTGCAGGTTCCAGTTGTCAAACACTTCGCTTGTCTGCATAAAGTACTTACACCTGGAGTCACTTACGAAGTAAGCCATGTCACATAGCTGTCATTTGACACAATCGGACTTGTACGTAGACATGAAGGAGATTTAATACTCTATCTACCATGTAGGAACCATGAGGCATGATAGGTACAGAACACAATAAAAACCAGTGAGATATATGGCTCATGATGTATTATGGAAGTTTTTCGTCACTTTTTCATAATACACCTACAACATATGTTTTACAATTACATTTTCATAATAAATCTGTAACCAGTGTGTTACATTTTCAATACTATAATACCTCTGTAATATGCAAGTTACAGTTTCAGTAACTCGTATCATTAGACCTTTTCTATATCTACAATACTGGGTGCAAAGGGTATAAGTTCATCTATTTTGATATGTGGTACCGCTCGTATGTACACGCATCAGTACACAGGTTGTTTTTTCTCTGCGTCGAACAGTATTCCCACAAACATGTCACAAACATGACGGCCTGATTGTTTCTGCATGGCTGTATCTCGGCAGTGAGGTGGAAAACGCCTTTCTGTATGGACGAAACATTTCGTGTCGGAGCGTCCGGTCGTTAACACCTGATACGTTGTGAATTTAAAATTTCTTCGGCGAAGTGAATTTTGGGATTTCGGCTTGTCGTCGTTTAAACGAGCGAAATTTGTTTGACTAACACTTGAACATCTGCCCAAGAAAAATAAACATTAATGACGAACTCTTGCCGCCACGTGTACTTGGAGGTATTAATCAACCTAGAAACGCAAGACTTGTAATAGCTATAATTATTAGTCTGCAAATTACGTAAATACTGAAATACTAATGTAATGTTATTCAGTATGTTGTCCCCAGTCACCAATACAAATATCTACAGTCTGCAATACAAATATCTAATTATCTGAAACAGGTAACCTCTACATGGTGTCTCAAACCTTCTGGGTCAAAGTGAAACAGATGGTAGCGGGTGGTAGCGGGCCCATAACCAATTATATTGAGATTGGGAACCAACGATCGGAAATTCGTTTTACGGACATACACTGCGTGCACCACATAAAAACAACGTAGGTCATGATAAATGTTCAAAGCGATGACCGCCAGTCTCAATGCACGTACTGCAACGGTGCATGTAGTTATGCCAATCTCTCTCAATGATCCCAAGTATTTGTAGTGCCATGATACAGGCAGCTTGGATCCTAGCAAACAGCGATGTTAATGTCTGCGAGCACCTGAGCAACACGTACCGTCACTGTTGGACTGGAAGAGGAGCTCTTTTCCCATGGCCGGATCTCACACCTCTGGATTTATTCCTCTGGGGTTATATCAAGACTTTTGTGTATGAGACCCCCATAGACACTGATTAATACCTGCTTTTTGGGGTCCAAGTTGCCTATCTCCAATTACAACAGGCACCAGGGATCTTCGAGAGAGTGCAGCAGAACTTAATGTAGCGTTGCCATGCATGCACTGAGACTAGCGGCCGTCAGTTACTGTGAGCCAAGTTGTTGTTTCACGGTGTACGCAGTGTATGTCCATAACACAGTAAATATGCAATTCCGACCTTTGGTTTCCCTGTCTCAATATAAGCGGTTGTGGACCAACTACCAACTGTTTCACTTTGACCCTGAAGGTCTGAGACTCCCTGTATGGTTACAATCTCAGGACATTAAATTAATATCACATGTAGGTTAGAATTTTAGTTTAAATCGTTTCTATATCCACAATACGTAAGTTATAATTTCGTTACATTATATTCCGAACCAGTAAGTTACAATTTCACTTTCATCCACAGCAAATATTTACCTAAGAAGTCAATTTTAAATAACCTCCTGTCGGGCACACAGCTACTGACTAGCCCTGTCTTCTCGAAAATGACCTCATGCAACAGTGATCACTTTATTATCCACTATAAATGGTTTATCAACTTTAGCTGCTAAAGCCAATTTACATTGGTTTTTAGTAGAAACTGGGTGTAGTTTGGGTCAGATTACATATTTCCATTTATCAACATAATTTAATACGCACTTTCGGTAGCCATCATTGCTTAATTGCTTAGCTGATGAACGTTTTACACTTTTCGCTCTACATACTACGCACCGTGTTTCATGTTATAGAGTGAACACGTTTGCTCTCCATCCTATGAATTCTATAATTATTTTTCTAAAAATCGTTTTCCTTTTTATTGATGCATAGAATATTATAAATATTATTATCAGGGTAATACAAAATGTGAGCCGGCCGGTGTGGCCGAGCGGTTCTAAGCGCTTCAGTCTGGAACCGCGTGACCTCTACGGTCGCAGGCTCGAATCCTGCCTCGGGCATGGATGTGTGTGATGTCCTTAGGTTAGTTAGGTTTAAGCAGTTCTAAGTTCTAGGGGACTGATGACCTCAGATCTTAAAGTCCCATAGTGCTCAGAGCCATTTGAACAAAATGTCAAACTTACTGTACACATCACTTTTACTATCATCATCAATATATGAGGTAGTTAAATGATATATTAAGCTATCTGTGTCAGCATAACACATTTTAACATTTTTTTTTTTTGCTTCTTTCAAAATATATACATAATGGAAAAGTACAAAAAATGCCATAGAAACATCTAAAATATCCCTTCCTACAGATATGAGTTTATGAAAAACAATGTTAAGTTTACTTAATTCTTCTTAACTACAACACAACACTTAAATTGTAGTCTTGCAAACAGACAGGACCTCCATACATACCTTCCCAGGTTGGTACTGGTTTCTCATCATTCATTTTTGTACATCGAGCATAATTTAAACAAAAACACTGTTATTCATAAGTTTGAAAAATTCTTTTCGAATTTCTTTTTTTGTGTTCGTATGTTCCTCAGTGTAGATTTCATCCAGAGAGCTTGACTGAATGGTAATATCTGGTGAATTTTGCTTAGAATAACTGTTCAGAGACTGCTTTATCTTTATGTAACGAATCACATAGTTTTTTATCGCATAATGTGGAAATCAGCTTCTTTAAAACACCTGCCTCCTTGATGCATGGTGGTTATATCATTTTCTCTGGGCATACTGGTAGATGAGAGTGATGTTCATTTATATTTTATGAATACATAAGATCTCTTCTAAAGTGTACCTATGTCTGACTCATCTGCCATGCTTACTGCATCAAAACTGTCAATAGAAATCATGTAAAATCAGATAGTGATATATATTACAACATTACCCAGTTACAGAAACTGTTAACATCGGGGTATATAGCGTAAGATTGGTTTTATTTTCATTATAGTCAGCTTTGAACCTACTGTTTGCAATAGTATGCCTATTTGAACAGCGATTGGCGCAACGCTCAATGTATTGTAATTGTTCTATGTCCGTAATAAGTTGCAATTTTCCATTAGTAGTTATCAAAGCATCCAACGCTAAAGCATGTGAATTCTCGTAATGTGCTGGATCCAGTTCGTTCGTTTAGAGACAGAGTGCGTGGAAATTTTCAAAGATATCTGCCAATAGCAAGAAAGGTTTTCAAATATAAGTAATCTCGTAATATCTTGCATTTAAATAAATGCCATACTTTGTACGGTCTTTGGTATTGAATTCTTTGATTGTTATTACACCGGCCAGCAAGCTTTTGAATTCTTTAATAGATGGCAACTGTTCATCCAAAACAACGAATTCGTCAGTACGTACGCTTATGGAAAAATGCGTTTGCTATAAATCAATTAAAATGTTCGCTGTCAGAGAATTACTTTTGTTATTTTCCACTCGTCATTTTAAACATGAGGCACCTTTTTGTATTCAGCATCCTCGAAAGTTGAAGGAATATATAAACAGAAATTGTATGTTTACTGTGATAGTTTTAGTAAATATTTTATACTTATACATTTTTGTTGCAACCATAGAGACATGTCCTGGATTTATTTTCACCGTTTGGTTATGCTCAGTTTCTTCTATTTGTTTGCAGAGGTTCATAATTGTGAAATGAGCATCGCAATTCGTCGTACTGTGAATCACTACTGGCACTGTGAAAGAATAGTCTGTAATTTAAAGTATAGCTATCATGTGCAGCCCATCGACCTCTGTCCTGTATTTCAAATCAGTTTTTTTAAGCGTTCTTTGTATATGAGCCAAGTTACTGCTTCGAAATGGTTCTTCCTTATCGAGGCTAAAAATCTTCTACTTGTTTTTCAACAGGAATTTGTCTATGAGTATGCTCAGCAGTCAGATACAGCTGTTTTCTAAACTATTCCATACCATCAGCGCCTCCGTACAGCTCAAACTCTAATTATTCGCCTCATTAAGTACAGCGTACGAAGAAGCAATGCCGTATGTATTGTGCAAACAAATTTCATTAGTAGCACTCGGTTGTAACAAACATTCAGTATCTGCATGTATGACAATCAGTAGCATTAACTGCTTACTATAGCATGCGTCTAGAATATAATACACTCCTGGAAATGGAAAAAAGAACACATTGATACCGGTGTGTCAGACCCACCATACTTGCTCCGGACACTGCGAGAGGGCTGTACAAGCAATGATCACACGCACGGCACAGCGGACACACCAGGAACCGCGGTGTTGGCCGTCGAATGGCGCTAGCTGCGCAGCATTTGTGCACCGCCGCCGTCAGTGTCAGCCAGTTTGCCGTGGCATACGGAGCTCCATCGCAGTCTTTAACACTGGTAACATGCCGCGACAGCGTGGACGTGAACCGTATGTGCAGTTGACGGACTTTGAGCGAGGGCGTATAGTGGGCATGCGGGAGGCCGGGTGGACGTACCGCCGAATTGCTCAACACGTGGGGCGTGAGGTCTCCACAGTACATTGATGTTGTCGCCAGTGGTCGGCGGAAGGTGCACGTGCCCGTCGACCTGGGACCGGACCGCAGCGACGCACGGATGCACGCCGAGACCGTAGGATCCTACGCAGTGCCGTAGGGGACCGCACCGCCACTTCCCAGCAAATTAGAGACACTGTTGCTCCTGGGGTATCGGCGAGGACCATTCGCAACCATCTCCATGAAGCTGGGATACGGTCCCGCACACCGTTAGGCCGTCTTCCGCTCACGCCCCAACATCGTGCAGCCCGCCTCCAGTGGTGTCGCGACAGGCGTGAATGGAGGGACGAATGGAGACGTGTCGTCTTCAGCGATGAGAGTCGCTTCTGCCTTGGTGCCAATGATGGTCGTATGCGTGTTTGGCGCCGTGCAGGTGAGCGCCACAATCAGGACTGCATACGACCGAGGCACACAGGGCCAACACCCGGCATCATGGTGTGGGGAGCGATCTCCTACACTGGCCGTACACCACTGGTGATCGTCGAGGGGACACTGAATAGTGCACGGTACATCCAAACCGTCATCGAACCCATCGTTCTACCATTCCTAGACCGGCAAGGGAACTTGCTGTTCCAACAGGACAATGCACGTCCGCATGTATCCCGTGCCACCCAACGTGCTCTAGAAGGTGTAAGTCAACTACCCTGGCCAGCAAGATCTCCGGATCTGTCCCCCATTGAGCATGTTTGGGACTGGATGAAGCGTCGTCTCACGCGGTCTGCACGTCCAGCACGAACGCTGGTCCAACTGAGGCGCCAGGTGGAAATGGCATGGCAAGCCGTTCCACAGGACTACATCCAGCATCTCTACGATCGTCTCCATGGGAGAATAGCAGCCTGCATTGCTGCGAAAGGTGGATATACACTGTACTAGTGCCGACATTGTGCATGCTCTGTTGCCTGTGTCTATGTGCCTGTGGTTCTGTCAGTGTGATCATGTGATGTATCTGACCCCAGGAATGTGTCAATGAAGTTTCCCCTTCCTGGGACAATGAATTCACGGTGTTCTTATTTCAATTTCCAGGAGTGTATTACACTACTGACACTTAAAAGTGCTACACCACGAAGGTGACGTGCTACAAACGCGAAATTTAACCGACAGGAAGGAGATGCTGTGATATGCAAATGATTAGCTTTTCAGAGCATTCACACAAGGTTGGCGCCGGTGGCGACACCTACAACGTGCTGAAATGAGGAAAGTTTCCAACCGATTTCTCACACACAAACAGAAGTTGACCGGCGTTGCCTGGTGAAACGTTGTTGTGATGCGTCGTGTAAGGAGCAGAAATGCGTACCATCACGTTTCCGACTTTGATAAAGGTCGGATTGTAGCCTATCGCGATTGCGGTTTATCGTATCGAGACATTGCTGCTCGCATTGGTCGAGATCCAATGACTGTTAGCAGAATATGGAATCGGTGGGTTCAGGAGGGTAATACGGAAGCCGTGCTGGATCCCAACGGCCTCGTATCACTATCAGTCGAGATGACAGGCATCTTATCCGCATGGCTGTAACGGATCGTCCAGCCGCGTCTCGATCCCTGAGTCAACAGATGGGGACGTTTGCAAGACAACATACATCTGCACGAACAGTTCGACGACGTTTGCAGCAGTATGGACTATCAGCTCGGAGACCATGGCTGCGATTACCCTTGACGGTGCATCACAGACAGGAGCGCCTGCGATGGTGTACTCAACGACGAACCTGGGTGCACGAATGGCAAAACGTCAATTTTTCGGATGAAACCTGGTTCTGTTTACAGCATCATGATGGTCGCATCCGTGTTTGGCGACATCGTGGTGAATGCACATTGGAAGCGTGTCTTCGTCATCGCCATACTGGCGTATCACCCGGCGTGATGGTATGGGGTGCCATTGGTTACACGCCTAGATCACCTCTTGTTCGTATTGAAGGCACTTTGAACAGTGGACGTTACATTTCAGATGTGTTACGACCCGTGGCTCTATCCTTCATTCGATCCCTGCGAAACCCTACATTTCAGCAGGATAATGCACAACCGCATGTTGCAGGTCGTGTACGGGCCTTTCTGGATGCAGAAAATGTTCGACTGCTGCCCTGGCCAGCACATTCTCCAGATCTCTCACCAATTGAAAACGCCAGTCGCTACTCTTGATGAACTGCGGTATCGTGTTGAATCCATATGGGCAGCTGTACCTCTACACGCCATCCAAGCTCTGTTTGACTCAATGCCCATGCGTATCAAGGCCGTTATTACGGCCAGAGGTGGTTGTTCTGGGTACTAATTTCTCTGGGTCTATGCACCCAAATTACGTGAAAATGTAATCACATGTCAGTTCTAGTATAATATATCTGTCCAATGAATACCCGTTTATCAGCTGCATTTCTTCTTGGTCTAGCAGTTTTAATGGCCAGTAGTGTACTTTTCCTTGCACCGAGCATGAAACTTTTCCTGGTTTGAATTAAGGTTAAGTCAGGGATAGTTGGACCACTGGGTGAAACGGATCTTTGTTGTGTTTCACAAACGCGCCGCTGGAGAGCAGCTCCCGCTACTTGCGGGGAATCTTTTTGTGAACTATTGTGGTGCAGAAGTGCTGCTGCCATTTCCGTGTTAGTTCTGGAGAAAAACCACATTCTCTGTTCTCGTAAGCCGAAAAGTTACATTAGTTTAGTATTAAGGCTTAGTTTGCACAATATCGATGCAGTTTTTTTGACTGCTAGCTTAACAAATGTGTAGGCATGTAACTAACCTAAAATAACTACGCAGTTCGCTACCTAAAAACAGAAGTCGGAATAGGCCATCCATCTCTTCCAGAGAGTCGGGAGAAATGGACCAATGTTATTTGGGAGAGATGGATTACTTGTTTTAAAATGGGGCAGATGGAGCACAATGAAATTCAGCTGCAAGGCATGTAGAATAATCCGACTGAAGGTGGGCACAGCCTCAGACTGCTTATTTTGTTCCGGTGTAACGACAAACGCAGGCTCTAAGATCAAGAACGATACAGCAGAGAGGACTGCGAGACGACGTCAGTCAATAGCACGCCGACTAGGACGCCATCACGACAGGAGCAGCATCTGCACGAAGAGAATAAAAGCGACGCGCCGCCTAGCCGCAGCCGGACAGTAGAAGACCCGCACTAGACGCCGGGCACTAGAAGAGAGGACTAGAAGAGTCTCATTAGTAGCCACATTAGAAGAGCCCGTGGCTTGTAAACCATATGAACTTGTGTGATTAACTTACGTGGAAATTGTATATTTCGAAGGACACTGATTAATTACATGTCGCCAATTGCTTGCAACCCGAAGTTAAGTATTATCAATCTACTTTAGTGTAATAAAGACCATTAATGTGAATTGCTTGAATTGTTATTAGCTATCTGAGAAAACAGCTTCCTAGGCACCCTATAAGACACGAGTGGGCAGGATACCAGATATTTGTCGGAATATATGTCTATGACAACAAATGGAAGAGCAAAATCTCACATACTCGCCAACTAACTACTTCAAAGCTCATTGATAGAGCAGACTTATCAGCAGAAGTCAAATTCCTTCACTGACACAACTTCAGATTTCCTTACTAAAATTAAAACTTACAAGATTACGACCTCAAAACTGACTTCCCCCGAGCTAACACAAACAAATTAGTTTGGAAGAAATATCACCATTTCCTGCTATTCATAAAACCATGAATTTTAAAAGGAAGGCAGCAAATGTATCCAAAGGGCTAAACTGCACTTCAAATACTGAAACTGTTAGTAAAAAGATGGTTAAGAAAAGAAAGCAAACTGGAAAAAGGCACAAAAAGATCAGCAAAGGGTAATGATAGTGAAGAGGAAAACAGACTGAAGAAGCTAAAAAGGAAAAATGCTGCTTCATCAGACGCAGGCACTGTAGAAGATTACGAAAATAGCTTAGATGAATGGGATGAATATGAAAGTGTCCAGTGTTTCGCTGTCTGTTATGAAACTAATGAAATGACGATTGGATTCAGTGTGTTTGCAGTTCACGATGGCCACATGAATGTTGTTCAGCATTTGCTAATCAGTGTAGTTGCTGTGCTGAGAGGAAGAGGCGATAATGCTTGAACAAAACCAACAACTATTTCGAAAACGCAATGTTCAATCAATATTTATAATAAACTGCTAAAATGTGTAATCAATATCTATAATAAATTGATAAAATGGTTTTGGACTAAAATATAGTATAATTCGATATTCATTACAACAAATTCCAAATACAAATATGAAATTTCTGTTGACTCTTCATGTACAGCCATTTTTACATGGTCCATCTCTTCTGGTACACTGGTCCGCCTACAACTAAGGATGAGATGGACGTCTCATGTAGATTTTCATTTTACCAAACAGCTTGTATTTTAAGTTTAATAATCTGATTATGGACTATAATTAGAGCTGTACCCATTGTCATTTGCTGGATATAAACCAGCTACAAATGACTATTTGAAACAATAATTACCGTTCTCTGGATCAACATCTGTCGTGGCATATTTGCTTACTGCCACTTTGGTAATTTCATGTGAGTTTCTGCAGAAAATTCTTTATTTACATTTACGATAACACCAAATTTCAAAACTTATTTCATTGCACAGTTGAACTGTTTCCAATTTTTTTTAAAAAATCTCCATCGTTGGCTGAATACCATTCACTGATGTCATTAGACAGCGATAGAGAAACATTCTTGCTGTTAATACACATTTCCCTAAACTCAGCTGATTTGGGAAATAAGAATTTACAAATAAGTGAAACTCCACTTAAATCCATTAATCAGTATCGTCACTGATAATTAATGTGCTTTGCAGACAGTTCACCAATTACTTATAAGTACATACTACTAAACTGTCTGAAGTAGATACTCTTTTCCAACAGTTTGGAAATGGAAATGTCACATCCATAAATTCATGGTTATATTTTTCTATCTGCAAAAATAAGGTTCTTTGAACACTCTTATACAAAATATATAAGAACTAAGACTCTTACTAGAAACCTTCTGCACACTCACAGTTTGAAGCTGAAGAGAGTTATGGACGAGTGTATGTAGATCTCTCCATGACACAGGCATTGTAGACAAGTAACTGTGCCAGAAACAGTAGCAATAACTTACTACTGTTAGGGGTTGCCTTGCTTTTAATTTCTATCTCTCAAGCTCATAGACAATTCAAGGAAAAATTGATGCAATCTTCAGGCTTGATTAACATATCGATATTTTTCAGTTATTTTCGATATTTTTTGATACTTCCCAAAATGAGTTATAGCAATCACAAGTGACTTTATAGAAACTTCAGCTTGCTTTATGGCAAAACGTATTGGTTTTAAAGAGTAATCAATAAGAATTAAGTCTGTCAGATATCATAGAATGTGATTATGAATGTGTGGAAGTTTTGCCGAGATGCTGATCATATAGATTTAACAAAACCACCGTTCCCTTAAGTTTAGCTGCGCTTGAGGTGCTATACATATAATGCTGGGTAGCGCAATCTTCACAAACGCGTGTGCTATCTAAAGCTGCGCTAGCAACATCTTCACAGATAATTTCTCATTCAAGATATATCAACTGGGATGTGAAGACTTGTGCAGGGAGTTTTCATTGAATCATTTCATACATCATACATGACAGCAAGCAATGCCTTCTGTTTGTGTAACGAGATGTGGGGAGAGCAGACTCTTTGATGTGGCATTCAGTCTCTTACACGCAGTCAGCTGCACTCAAGTCTGCAAGTATACACTGAAGCGCCAGAGAAACTGGTATAGGCATGCTCGTTCAAATACAGAGATATGTAAACAGGCAGAATACGGCGTTGAGGTCGGAACGTCTATATAAGACAACAAGTGTCTGGCGCAGTTGTTAGGTCGGTTACTGCTACTGCAACGGCAGGTTATCGAGAGGTAAGTGAGTTTGAACGTGGTATTGTAGTCGGCGCACGAGCGATGGCACACAGCATCTCCAAGGTAGCGATGAAGTGAAGATATTCCCGTACGACAATTTCACGAGTGACCGTAAATATCAGGAATTCGGTAAAACATTAAATCTCCGACATCGTTGCGGCCGGAAAAAGATCCTACAAGAACGGGACCAACGACGACTGAAGAGAATCGTTCAATGTGACAGAAGTCCAACCTTTCCGCAAATTGCTGCAGATTTCAATGCTAGGCCATCAACAAGTATCAGCGTGCGAACCGTTCAACGAAGCATCATCGATATGGCCTTTCTGAGCCGAAGGCCTACTCTTTTACCCTTGACACTGCACGACACAAAGCTTTACTCCTCGCCCGGGCCCGTCAACACCGACAATGGACTGTTGATGACTGGAGACATGTACCTGGTCGGACGAGTCTCGTTTCAAATTGTATCGAGTGGATGGACGTGTACAGGTATGGAGACAACCTAATGAATCTATGGACCCTGGATGTCAGCAGGGGGCTGTTCAAGCTAGTGGAGGCTTCGTAATGGTGGGGGCGTGTGCAGCTGCAGTGATACGGGGCCCCCGATACGTCTAGATACTGCTCTGACAGGTGACTCGTACGTAAGCGTCCTGTCTGATCACCTGCATCCATTCATGTCCATTGAGCATTCCGACGGAGTTGGGCAATTCCAGCAGGACAATGCGACACCTCACACGTCTAGAATTACTACAGAGTGGGTCGTGGAACACTCTTCTGAGTTTAAACACTTTCGCTGGCCACCGAACTCCCCAGACATGAACATTATTGAGCATATCTGGGATACCTTACAATGTGCTGTTCAGAAGAGATCTCCACCCTCTCGCAGTCCTACGGATTTATGGACAGCCCTGCAGGATTCATGGTGTCAATTCCCTCCAGCACTACTTCACACAGTAGTCGAGTCTATGCCACGTCGTTTGCGGCACTTCTGCGTGCTCGCCTGTAGGCAGGCGTATCAGTTTCTTTCGCCCTTCAGTGTATAAACGTGCACGTAATATGATTCTGAGAAATCTTCGGCGTTACTTGCGTCCATGCATTAAATTTCAAGACACAACTCTGAGAATATTTGTTTTGATTATATCCCATGAATCATCTCCAGAACAGAAGTCCTCAGCCAGCTGACCAACTGAGGATATTATTACATATACATGTGATAGCTTTTTTAATTTTCTTCATCATCATTTGTTATTCTCTTTACTGCACATACATGGGCTTCAATTTCCAAAGCTTGGATTCGTATTTGTGGGGAGGATGGAGGAAAAACTGTGAGGTAAATATCACCAAAGAGCTGTCATCTGTACTTCCTGCTGTCAGTTTACCTGCTAGTGTGAAGCGCGTGTTATCTCTCAGACTATGCGAGGATGGGAGGTCGGAAAGATTCTGCGTATCCACAACTCGTGAGTCGAGTTTTGACTGTGAGTGCCTCTTTTCTGCTGAGCTCGCGGTTTTATTGTCATTAGAATTCGAATTAAAATCGTTTTTTTTAAATACGTTATCTCATGATTTTGTTCCTTATTTTAAGAATATTAGATCTCAGTAAAGATGGAGGCTATGATGAGATGTCTGGTTGTGTTGAGTGGATGTACATTTGTAAATAATGTACATAATAATATAGCTAATAAATGATATAAAATAAAATCTGTTGTTGTTGTTGATAAACTGTATTCAGTGAATCACTTAGACTAATGTAAAACAATGGATAGATGATGAACATACTTCTAAGTTTTCATGAAAATACTGCAGAGAATATGTTTAAGCTCTAGTTATAAAGCCTTCAGATTTTACAGCATACATGATACACACTCTGCATTTGTGAAAATTGAATGGAAACCTACGTCAATCAGAAATTAATATCGTTTCTTCATCATCATTTGCAATAACAGATGCTGCCCTCTCCACCTCCCCCCCCCCCCAAAAAAAAAGTCTGACATCACAGACAACACTATCATCAAAATTCAGCGTGTTTTCCCTGAAATAGCGCTGTGCTGTGGGATATGGTAGGTAAACGAACTGCTTTAAATTTGTTCAGAAATTATTTCAGATTTTAAAAAGACCGAAAAGTACTGATTTTGTATGAAAATAATTCTAATTTCAGCAGCATTATACTAGCACCTGGTTCCCACAAGGTAAAGATACACAAACACACGCACACACACACACACCTTTAGGCCCATTCTGCTCACTGAAATATCCGCAGGAAGCTGTTGTTACTGTAGAAGAGGGAGACTGAAACTTAGTCTGTGCTCGAAATACCATTTAAACTCGTTTATTAACGGCTACAGAGATTGGTGTGTAAGCAGAGCGCGGATGATTGGTGATTCTCCGGTAGATGTTTCTGGAGACGATTTAATAATTCACAGTATGAAATACCCAGGAATGAGTGGATTACACAGTCTATTGTTCAAATATAAAACGGATAAAAGGAGTTAGATAGCCTATCTTCAAAATTATACTAAAATTCTCCAACAGCCGAAGGGAACGAAGGAGAGGGAGGAAAGATGAGTTCAAGGTCATATTTTACTACTGCAAATTACTAGAGTGCTAAGTAATCCGCAAAAAAAAAAAAAAAAAAAAAAAAAAAAAAAAAAAAAAAAAAAAAAATTTAATTCGGCCAGTTTCCAGATGGTTTAAATTCCACTGCCAAATCACTGGGCAACGTGAAACTTGAGTTTCTCCCAGCGTCTAAAATGTTCACACATCCTACGTGAATGCTGCCGGATCTTCGACAAGCGCCGATATTTCGGCAGGTACACAGCATGTTGTTTTCAAGGCACAAATGCAACGATAGAGCGCTGTGCAAGGAAATTTAAAAGCTCAATATCTACATCTACATACATACTCCGTAAGATACCACACGGTGCATGTACCACTACTACTCATTTCCTTTCCTGTTTCACTCTCAAACAGAGCGAAGAAAAAAATATGGTTGTATGCCACCGTATGAGACCTAATTTATCTTCGTGGTCTTTACGCAAAATGTACATTGGCGACTTTAGAATCGTTCTGTAGTCAACTTGAAATGCTCGTTCCCTAAATTTTTAAAGTATTGTTTCTCGAAAAGAACATACTCCTTCCCATTTGAGTTCACGAAGCATCTCCGTAATACTGGCAGATTACAGGATTGTTTTTCCTACTCATCCACATTAACTTACATTCTTCTACATTTAGAGCAATCTGCCATTCATAGTACCAATTAGAAATTTTGTCTAAATAATCTTGTATACTCCTACAGTCACTCAGTGACGATAGCTTCCCGCATAACTCAGCGTCATCAGCAAACAACCGTAAATTGCTGCACACCCTATGAGTCAGGACACTTTTGTATGTAGAAAATAAAAGTGGTACAACACAATTCTCTGGGGCACCCCTGACGATACTCGTGTCTCTGACGAACACTCGCCATAGAGGGAAACGCACTGGGTTCTATTACTTAGAAGGTCTCCGATCCACTCACATATGTGAGAACCTAAACCGTATGCTCTGACCGTCGTCAACAGTCTACGGTGGGGCATCGTGTCAAATGCATTGCGGAAAAAAAGGAATGTGGAATTTGCTTGTTGACCTCTGTCCATGGTTTGTGGGATATCTTGTGAGAAAAGGGCTGAGTTTCGCACGCGCGATGGTTTCTAAGTGCTGATTTGTGGACAGAAGCTTTTCTCTCTCAGGGAAATGCATTATATTCGAACCCAAAATGTTCTCACGGTGTGCAACTGTCGAAATACAGGCGGTTGCCGAAGATGTCACCGGCCTGCATTCCCGAAAGTTGTTCGAACATTCACTGGGCAATTTTGAGCTCATATACAGGGCGTTACAAATAGGTACGGCCAAACTTTCAGGAAACATTCGTCACACACAAAGAAAGAAAATATGTTATGTGGACATGTGTCCGGAAACGCTTACTTTCCATGTTAGAGCTCATTTTATTACTTCTCTTCAAATCACATTAATCATGGAATGGAAACACACAGCAACAGAACGTACCAGCGTGACTTCAAATACTTTGTTGCAGGAAATGTTCAAAATGTCCTCCGTTAGCGAGGATACATGCATCCACCCTCCGTCGCATGGAATCCCTGATGCGCTGATGCAGCCCTGGAGAATGGCGTATTGTATCACAGCCGTCCACGACACGAGCACGAAGAGTCTCTACATTTGGTACCGGGGTCACGTAGACAAGAGCTTCCAAATGCCCCCATAAATGAAAGTCAAGAGGGTTGAGGTCAGGAGAGCGTGGAGGCCATGGAGTTGGTCCGCCTCTACCAATCCATCAGTCACCGCATCTGTTGTTGAGAAGCGTACGAACACTTCGACTGAAATGTGCAGGAGCTCCATCGTGCATGAATCACATGTTGTGTCGTACTTGTAAAGGCACATGTTCTACAGCACAGGTAGAGTATCCCGTATGAAATCATGATAACGTGCTCCATTGAACGTAGGTGGAAGAACATGGGGCCCAATCAAGACATCACCAACAATGCCTGCCCAAACGTTACAGAAAATCCGTGTTGATGACGTGATTGCACAACTGCGTGCGGATTCTCGTCAGCCCACACATGTTTATCGTGAAAATTTACAATTTGATCACGTTGGAATGAAGCCTCATCTGTAAAGAGAACATTTGCACTGATGTTAGGATTGACACATTGTTGGATGAACCATTCGCAGAAGTGTACCCGTAGAAGCCAATCAGCTGCTGATAGTGCCTGCACACGCTGTACATGGTACGGAAACAACTGGTCCTCCCGTAGCACTCTCCATACAGTGACGTGGTCAACGTTACCTTGTACAACAGCAACTTCTCTGACGCTGACATTAGGGTTATCGTCAACTACACGAAGAATTGCCTGGTCCATTGCAGGTGTCCTCGTCGTTGTAGGTCTTCCCCAGTCGCGAGTCATAGGCTGGAATGTTCCGTGCTCCCTAAGACGCCGATCAGTTGCTTCGAACGTCTTCCTGTCGGGACACCTTCGTTCTAGAAATCTGTCTCGATACAAACGTACCGCGCCACGGCTATTGCCCCGTGCTAATCCATGCATCAAATGGGCATCTGCCACCTCCGCATTTGTAAACATTGCACTGACTCCAAAACCACGTTCGTGATGAACACTAACCTGTCGATGCTACGTGCTGATGTGCTTGATGCTAGTACTGTAGAGCAATGAGTCGCATGTCAACACAAGCACCGAAGTCAACATTACCTTCTTTCAATGGCCAACTGGCGGTGAATCGAGGAAGTACAGTATATACTGACGAAACTAAAATGAGCTATAACATGGAAATTAAGCGTTTCCGGACACTTGTCCACATAACATCTTTTCTTTATTTGTGTGTGAGGAATGTTTCCTGAAAGTTTGGCCGTACCTTTTTCTAACACCCTGTATAGACTTACCGACCATTCGTGTATGGAAAAATAAAAGAGGGAAAAGCTAATGGTACTAGAAGTACACCCAGCACCACAACATTACGTTGCGTGTGGAGTATAGACGTAGATGTAGATGTAACGTTTACATCTACATCCTGAACAGTTTGATTATTCAAAACGATTGATGTCAGGTTTTTTGTAAGCACGTAAGGAATAAAAACTCAATTGAAGAGGATAATTCAGTCTAAGTCTCATGTACACAGGATATTGACAAACAGCAGACACTCATTGTCGTTGTTTGTGCAATGTTCCGAGAAAAGACTGAAAGGCTTTAGAGCGCGTGCGGGAGAGGATGTACTTGTCAAGCCGCTTCACTGCATGTGGTAGGCGCCGGAGCTTCTTTAGCTGTTCTGAAGTGGCCTGCACTTAACATCTGTCTAAGAGGACCACACGCGAGATGTTTTTCAAGTGTTCTATATTCAGCGTCTAGGAAAGGCGATCTTAGGATTACGCGATGAACCAAGACCAATTCCCTGTGCAACTAGTAGAGCACTAGCTTGGAAACTTGTGAAATGTCATGCCTTTTCCTTTTTCTCTCTACATATAGATAGATACAGCCTCATACATTACGTTTTTCATCAATGGTGATTTGAAATAATTATAATAAAGCAATTAGGTTTATTACACTATCGTAAAACAAAGAAACCGTGCAACTCAAAATGTATCGTTAATTATGTAACACGTGTTTTCATGTCTGGTGCTTACGTCCTTGGACGTAGTATGTCTTCTGGCACTTCGGTTGTGGTCTCAGGGATAATTTTTTCCGAACGTCTCTTCCCTGCTGCGAGAAACGAAAAATTAGGAAGAAAATAATGCTTAAGACGACCCTTTAAGCCCCAAAAAGTATGTCACTTCCGGCTAATTCTTACCTAGTATGTTTGTTTATGGAATTACTGACATAAAATATTATTGATACCAAAACTGTGTATGAACAACTTTATCATAAAAATATGTAGGCAGATAAAATGTTGGGCATAGGAAGATAATGAGACGATCATATTTCTTTTTTATTTTATTTTAACCGTTTCAGGTTTCAGTGATTCAGTTCAAAGCATGTGTTTATCTAATTATATAGAATGTTCTGTAATACTGAGAGAAAGAGTGCATTCAGATGATTGTCTAGTACAATTCTTAACATCCATCCGTATAAAGGCTTCCCACATACTTTTATATACATTATCATCTTCAGTCATTTACGTTCACATTGCTCCTTTATGTTTTCTAACGTAACATACCAACCTTCAACAGACTGTAGTTTTCTTATCTCTTGAAATCTAGAAGAAAACTCTCGTGGTGACTGGGTGTTGTGTGCTGTCCTTAGGTTAGTTAGGTTTAAGTAGTTCTAAGTTCTAGGGGACTGATGACCATAGATGTTAAGTCCAATAGTGCTCAGAGCCATTTGAACCTAGAAGAAAACTCCCTTGTTCTATCTATCATCAATTCACAAGGCTGCATACCCACTCCCCACCTCCTCTTCCTCTTTATTTGGATTATAGTTATTATTACATCTTCCACCTTCGATCTCAGCCTATTTTCTAATTCATTTGGTTGTTCTTGTTTCTCTTGGTAATTCTAAACACGTGTCTCTCCATTACCCGCTGAGTCACACTCACTTCTTAAATGGCTGTTGCATTAAAATTCCATTTGTTACTGTCATCAATCAAGACGAACAGTCCATACCCACTGTAAACGTCCCTTTCTACACGCACCAGGAGTATAGTTTTGAAAACAGTAATTAGTATACGAAAAGCATTGTAGATCATTTTTTACTCTTTTGTTTATTTCTTTTGCTGTCCATTAACTTGTCTTCAAATCTGCTAGATATGAAAACTCATCAGCTGGTTCTATAACTTCATTGTTAATTTTGTAATATTTTTCCATATGTGTGTTGTAGTTTATTTAATTATTTTGTAATCGATTTTTAGGCCTACTTTCATCTTTGGTTTGTTACGTTCTTTCGTTCCTTCTATCTTCTATTTTTTTCTTGTTTTGTAGTAGAAATATCAGTGGTCATTTCTCTAGCCTGATACTGCCTGATACTGACTAGCATTTACTTGATTGTTAAGCACACAGGAAACATATTTGCGACATACGAGTGACAGAAAATGATTCGATGAAGTACTAATTGTAGCTTTCGCTTTAATTGTGGCACCTTCCGTTGTAAGTGTTTCGCATCTACTGAGGGGCAAGTGTTTTGGGAGGCGAAAATTCTTCGTGCGCTATCGTGGTGATACAACGGGTCTTATGGGTTGAAGGCGCGGCCGTTTGGTAGAGGAGTGTTGGGTGAGTGAGCCAGTAGGTTGCATCGCCAGAACCTCGAGTAAAACAGAGTACTATTAAAAATTATTGAAAATTTAAATGAAGAAAATGTCTGCAATAGGTAAAAGTTAAAATGTGGTGAAAGGAACGATATAAATTAGAGAATTCGGGGGGAAATATGAGAACGGAAAGTTCAAAAAATGGCTCTGAGCACAATGGGACTTAACATCTGATGTCATCAGTCCCCTAGAACTTAGAACTGCTTAAACCTAACGAACCTAAGGACATCACAGACATCCATGCCCGAGGCAGGATTCGAACATGCGACCGTAGCGGTCACGCGGTTCCAGACTGAAGCACCTAGAACCGCTCGGCCACACCGGCCGGCAATAGAAAGTTGATAAGGAAGTTACGTTCTAATTTAAGAGGTTCAAGTGTTGAAGGCTAACAATTGAGCTTGCATGATAAAAAACTGTAATTGAGTATAAGTCTGATCTGAGCTTTAGTAATTTTCGTGGGAATATTCCAGAATGGAACTAAAGAGAGTACAAATAGTACTGAAAAGTAGTAGCTAGTAAGAGTGCGAAATGAAAGTTTGTTAGGATAAGCGTGTTTAGTGGAATTATTGAAGACAAACCATATACATCCCATTATCTTTTAAATGGCAATAAACAATTAGCAAACTACCATAAAAGATCGAAACAGGAAAACTTGACTGGTGCTGGAAGTAAGATAACAACTCTTAACCTTCTCTTGTTTTCTTTTAGACGATTGCTCCGACCGTAACTAAATAATTTCCTAGTACCTTTATTTAAACTTGAAACCGTTAAAAGCTACTAAAATATAGTGAGAGGAAATGAAACACTCGTTTGAAGACATACGGTTGTGAAATTGCTGTCACGTGATGGAGTTTTATTAGTAGAGGTCGCCCGCAGTTAACTGTGGAACTCGATGGTAAAAGCAAGTAGCTTCCACTATCAATATCGTAGTGCAGAGTTTTGTGTTGGACCCAGATCGCAATGATAACACAATTATCAGAGATCATTCCTGTAATGCTCCCCTTGAAAAAGCCTCGAGCAATTTTTTCCCTACCCTCTTAGTGTTGCAGCTTGTGTTCAATCTGAATTGACTTCATCGTTGGCGTGATATATTTGTTTGAGTTGGGTTGGGTTGTTTGAGGACGAAGACCAAACAGCGAGGTCATCGGTCTCAGCGGATTAGCGAAGGACGGGAAAGGAAGTCGGCCGTGCCCTTTCAAAGGAACCATCCCGGCATTTGCCTGGAGAGATTTAGGGAAATCACAAAAAACCTAAATTAGAATGGCTGGACGCGAGATTGAACCATCGTCTTCATCATATATATATATATATATATATATATATATATATATATATATATCAATTAAACATATCTTCATTGCATTTATGTTCGTTTAGTCTTTTCAAATTCCTCCTCGATTACTTGTATGATCACTTGGACATGATTGATGCAGCTCTCTTACGTCGCCTTCTCGAGCCGGGCCTTCGAGAGCGCCTGCCCTCCAAGAAGGGTCACGCCCTTAGCACACTGTTACATCAGGCGCCACTCTCGGCGATGAAAGCACGCGACTAATAGCGGCGATCGCCGACGTTCTTGGAGGCTCATAAAAAGCGGCAGACAGCGGGTAATATACGTGCTGCGGACGATTTCCGCTAATTTAGCCGGCACGCGCTCCGTTTCATCGGCGGTGCTGCGATGATTAGCGGGCCAGGTGCCTGAGTACTAATGGCCGACGCCCGTACTCTGGGGCCCTTTTGTCCCGGCGAGCTCGCGGGATCTGCTGCCCGTCTACCTGTCCCCTGTTTTATCGGAAATGTTATCACCACCACAGTATTAATAGCCTGCTGGGCGCGACTCTGAAACAAGCGTATGCAGTGCATTCTCGACGGGGAACACATCGTAAATCAAAGACGTACGTGACAAAAGAAGTTATGGCTAATAATTACACGCGCCTTGTGACTGAGCGAATGAGTGACTGACTGTGCGTGTCTCGTAGCTGGCCCCAGGTGGCTACAATTATTGGCTACCAACAGTCCATGTATAAAATATGGAACTGGGTGGTATTTATTAATTTCCTCTCAAAGGTGGTGCATAAACTGTTAAAAATTCTGTAAAATGCTTCAAATAATGGCGGTAAAGTACAAACAAACAAAGCAACAGATGGCTATTTTTTTATGCCCATCAGTGTTTGCAGACTTCTCTTCTCCGAGGACTATCAGTACCTAACTAAATATTGCCGTCCACATAGTGAAACGTAACAACTAGGGACTTCCCTTTTTATCGTTTTTTTTTAAAATGAGAATTTGTTACCAGTAATTGCAGTCCGTAGCTCGTGGTCTTGCGGTAGCGTTCTCGCTTCCCGCGCGCGGGGTCCCGGGTTCAATTCCCGGCGGGGTCGGGGATTTTCCCTGTCTCGAGATGACTGAGTGTTGTAGTATCGTCTTCATCATCATCATTCATCCCCATTACGGTCGGAGGAAGGCAATGGCAAACAGCCTCCGCTTGGACCTTGCCTAGTCGGCGGTGCGGGTCTCCCGCATCGTCCCCTACGCTTCTCGGAGTATGGCACCTCATCATTATTACAAGCAATTCCAAACTCACATCAATCCTGAGCGTAGCCAAATATGGGCAATATTAGTAAAACTTTATTTTGGGAACTGTTATCATGAAATAAACCTGCATAATGTTTTACTTGTGCATTTAGAAGACATAGTAATTGGTAGGAAACTTTAAAACCACTTTATCCCCTTAAAATGTATATATTTCTGCTACCATCATTGAACCATGGACCTTGCCGTTGGTGGGGAGGCTTGCGTGCCTCAGCGATACACATGGCCGTACCGTAGGTGCAACCACAACGGAGGGGTATCTGTTGAGAGGCCAGACAAACGTGTGGTTCCTGAAGAGGGGCAGTAGCCTTTTCAGTAGTTGCAGGGGCAACAGTCTGGATGATTGACTGATCTGGCCTTGTAACATTAACCAAAACGGCCTTGCTGTGCTGGTACTGCGAACGGCTGAAAGCAAGGGGAAACTACAGCCGTAATTTTTCCCGAGGACATGCAGCTTTACTGTATGATTAAATGATGATGGCGTCCTCTTGGGTAAAATATTCCGGAGGTAAAATAGTCCCCCATTCGGATCTCCGGGCGGGGACTACTCAAGAGGACGTCGTTATCAGGAGAAAGAAAACTGGCATTCTACGGATCGGAGCGTGGAATGTCAGATCCCTTAATCGGGCAGGTAGGTTAGGAAATTTAAAAAGGGAAATGGATAGGTTAAAATTAGATATAGTGAGAATTAGTGAAGTTCGGTGGCAGGAGGAACAAGACTTTTGGTCAGGTGATTACAGGGTTATAAATACAAAATCAAATAGGGGTAATGTAGGAGTAGGTTTAATAATGAATAAAAAAAATAGGAGTGCGGGTTAGCTACTACAAACAGCATAGTGAACGCATTATTGTGGCCAAGATAGACACAAAGCCCATGCCTACTACAGTAGTACAAGTTTATATGCCAACTAGCTCTGCAGATGATGAAGAAATAAATGAAATTTATGACGAGATAAAAGAAATTATTCAGGTAGTGAAGGGAGACGAAAATTTAATAGTCATGGGTGACTGGAATTCGTCAGTAGGAAAAGGGAGAGAAGGAAACATAGTAGGTGAATATGGATTGGGGGGAGGAAATGAAAGAGGAAGCCGTCTTGTAGAATTTTGCACAGAGCATCACTTAATCATAGCTAACACTTGGTTCAAGAATCATGAAAGAAGGTTGTATACATGGAAGAACCCTGGAGATACTAAAAGGTATCAGATAGATTATATAATGGTAAGACAGAGATTTGGGAACCAGGTTTTAAATTGTAAGACATTTCCAGGGGCAGATGTGGATTCTGACCACAATCAATTGGTTATGAACTGCAGATTGAAACTGAAGAAACTGCAAAAAGGTGGGAATTTAAGGAGATGGGACCTGGATAAACTGAAAGAACCAAAGGTTGTAGAGAGTTTCAGGGAGAGCATAAGGGAACAATTGACAGGAATGGGGGAAAGAAATACAGTAGAAGAAGAATGGGTAGCTCTGAGGGATGAAGTAGTGAAGGCAGCAGACGATCAAGTAGGTAAAAAGGCGAAGGCTAATAGAAATCCTTGGGTAACAGAAGAAATATTGAATTTAATTGATGAAAGGAGAAAATATAAAAATGCAGTAAATGAAGCAGGCAAAAAGGAATACAAACGTCTCAAAAATGAGATAGACAGGAAGTGCAAAATGGCTAAGCAGGGATGGCTAGAAGACAAATGTAACGATGTAGAGGTTTGTCTCACTAGGGGTAAGATAGATACTGCCTACAGGAAAATTAAAGAGACCTTTGGAGAGAAGAGAACCACTTGTATGAATATCAAGAGCTCAGATGGCAACAAAGTTCTAAGCAAAGAAGGGAAGGCAGAAAGGTGGAAGGAGTATATAGAGGGTTTATACAAGGGCGATGTACTTGAGGACAATATTACGGAAATGGAAGAGGATGTAGATGAAGATGAAATGGGAGATAAGATACTGCGTGAAGAGTTTGACAGAGCACTGAAAGATCTGAGTCGAAACAAGGGCCCGGGAGTAGACAACATTCCATTAGAACTACTGATGGCCTTGGGAGAGTCAGTCATGACAAAACTCTACCATCTGGTGAGCAAGATGTATGAGACAAGCGAAATACCCACAGACATCAAGAAGAATATAATAATTCCAATCCCAAAGAAAGCAGGTGTTGACAGATGTGAAAATTACCAAACTATCAGTTTAATAAGTCACAGCTGTAAAATACTAACGCGAATTCTTTACAGACGAATGGAAAAACTGGTAGAAGCGGACCTCGGGGAAGTCAGTTTGGATTCCGTAGAAATGTTGGAACACGTGAGGAAATACTAACCTTACGACTTATCTTAGAAGAAAGATTAAGGAAAGGCAAACCTACGTTTCTAGCATTTGTAGACTTAGAGAAAGCTTTTGACAATGTTAACTGGAATACTCTCTTTCAAATTCTGAAGGTGGCAGGGGTAAAATACAGGGAGCGAAAGGCTATTTACAATTTGTACAGAAACCAGATGGCAGTTATAAGAGTCGAGGGGCATGAAAGGGAAGCAGTGGTTGGGAAAGGAGTGAGACAGGGTTGTAGCATCTCCCCGATGTTATTCAATCTGTATATTGAGCAAGCAGTAAAGGAAACAAAAGAAAAATTCGGAGTAGGTATTAAAATTCATGGAGAAGAAGTAAAAACTTTGAGGTTCGCCGATGACATTGTAATTCTGTCAGAGACAGCAAAGGACTTGGAAGAGCAGTTGAACGGAATGGACAGTGTCTTGAAAGGAGAATATAAGATGAACATCAACAAAAGCAAAACAAGGATAATGGAATGTAGTCTAATTAAGTCGGGTGATGCTGAGGGAATTAGATTAGGAAATGAGGCACTTAAAGTAGTAAAGGAGTTTTGCTGTTTGGGGAGCAAAATAACTGATGATGGTCGAAGTAGAGAGGATATAAAATGTAGGCTGGCAATGGCAAGGAAAGCATTTCTGAAGAAGAGAAATTTGTTAACATCCAGTATTGATTTAAGTGTCAGGAAGTCATTTCTGAAAGTATTCGTATGGAGTGTAGCCATGTATGGAAGTGAAACATGGACGATAAATAGTTTGGACAAGAAGAGAATAGAAGCTTTCGAAATGTGGTGCTACAGAAGAATGCTGAAGATTAGATGGGTAGATCACATAACTAATGAGGAAGTATTGAATAGGATTGGGGAGAAGAGAATTTTGTGGCACAACTTGACCAGAAGAAGGGATCGGTTGGTAGGACATGTTCTGAGGCATCAAGGGATCACCAATTTAGTATTGGAGGGCAGCGTGGAGGGTAAAAATCGTAGAGGGAGACCAAGAGATGAATACACTAAGCAGATTCAGAAGGATGTAGGTTGCAGTAGGTACTGGGAGATGAAAAAGCTTGCACAGGATAGAGTAGCATGGAGAGCTGCATCAAACCAGTCTCAGGACTGAGGACCACAACAACAACAGCCTTAAACTGTATTTCATCAGTACTTATTACGACTAAATATTTTCTGCTTATAATTACTTCCAAATTACTTCTGCTTTAAATATTGTATCGACAATGATGTTGTTGTTGTTGTGGTCTCAGTCCTGAGACTGGTTTGATGCAGCTCTCCATGCTACTCTATCCTGTGCAAGCTTCTTCATCTCCCAGTACCTACTGCAACCTACATCCTTCTGAATCTGCTTAGTGTATTCATCTCTTGGTCTCCCTCTACGATTTTTACCCTCCACGCTGCCCTCCAATGCTAAATTTGTGATCCCTTGATGCCTCAAAACATGTCCTACCAACCGATCCCTTCTTCTAGTCAAGTTGTGCCACAAACTTCTCTTCTCCCCAATCCTATTCAATACCTCTTCATTAGTTACGTGATCTACCCACCTTATCTTCAGCATTCTTCTGTAGCACCACATTTCGAAAGCTTCTATTCTCTTCTTGTCCAAACTGGTTATCGTCCATGTTTCACTGTCAAACTCTTCACGCAGTATCGTATCTCCCATTTCATCTTCATCTACATCCTCTTCCATTTCCATAATATTGTCCTCAAGTACATCGCCCTTGTATAGACCCTCTATATACTCCTTCCACCTTTCTGCTTTCCCTTCTTTGCTTAGAACTGGGTTTCCATCTAAGCTCTTGATATTCATACAAGTGTTTCTCCTTTCTCCAAAGGTCTCTTTAATTTTCCTGTAGGCGGTATCTATCTTACCCCTAGTGAGATAGGCCTCTACATCCTTACATTTGTCCTCTAGCCATCCCTGCTTAGCCATTTTGCACTTCCTGTCGATCTCATTTTTGAGACGTTTGTATTCCTTTTTGCCTGTTTCACTTACTGCATTTTTATATTTTCTCCTTGCATCAATTAAATTCAATATTTCTTCTGTTACCCAAGGATTTCTACTAGCCCTCGTCTTTTTACCTACTTGATCCTCTGCTGCCTTCACTACTTCATCCCTCAAAACTACCCATTCTTCTTCTACTGTATTTATTTCCCCCATTCCTGTCAATTGCTCCCTTATGCTCTCCCTGAATCTCTGTACAACCTCTGGTTCTTTTAGTTTATCCAGGTCCAATCTACAGGTCATAACCAATAGATTGTGGTCAGAGTCCACATCTGCCCCTGGAAATGTCTTACAATTTAAAACCTGGTTCCTAAATCTCTGTCTTACCATTATATAATCTATCTGATAAATTTTAGTATCTCCAGGGTTCTTCCATGTATACAACCTTCTTTCATGATTCTTAAACCAAGTGTTAGCTATGATTATGTTGTGCTCTGTGCAAAATTCTACCAGGTGGCTTCCTCTTCCATTTCTGTCCCCCAATCCATATTCACCTACTATGTTTCCTTCTCTCCCTTTTCCTACACTCGAATTCCAGTCACCCATGACTATTATATTTTCGTCTCCCTTCACAATCTGAATAATTTCTTTTATTTCATCATACATTTCTTCAATTTCTTCGTCATCTGCAGAGCTAGTTGGCATATAAACTTGTACTACTGTAGTAGGTGTGGGCTTCGTATCTATCTTGGCCACAATAATGCGTTCACTATGCTGTTTGTAGTAGCTTACCCGCATTCCTATTTTCCTATTCATTATTAAACCTACTCCTGCATTACGCCTATTTGATTTTGTGTTTATAACCCTGTAGTCACCTGACCAGAAGTCTTGTTCCTCCTGCCACCGAACTTCACTAATTCGCACTATATCTAACTTCAACCTATCCATTTCCCTTTTTAAATTTTCTAACCTACCTACCCGATTAAGGGATCTGACATTCCACGCTCCGATCCGTAGAACGCCAGTTTTCTTTCTCCTGATAACGACATCCTCTTGAGTAGTCCCCGCCCGGAGATCCGAATGGGGGACTATTTTACCTCCGGAATATTTTACCCAAGAGGACGCCATCATCATGTAATCATACAGTAAAGCTGCATGCCCTCGGGAAAAATTACGGCTGTAGTTTCCCCTTGCTTTCAGCCGTTCGCAGTACCAGCACAGCAAGGCCGTTTTGGTTATTGTTACAAGGCCAGATCAGTCAATCATCCAGACTGTTGCCCTTGCAACTACTGAAAAGGCTGCTGCCCCTCTTCAGGAACCACACGTTTGTCTGGCCTCTCAACAGATACCCCTCCGTTGTGGTTGCACCTACGGTACGGCAATCTGTATCGCTGAGGCACGCAAGCCTCCCCACCAACGGCAAGGTCCATGGTTCATGGGGGGGAGTTTAAGGCTAATGTAATTAAATAAACAATAAACAGAACCCAATTACAATACCAGTGTAACTATGAAAATACAGAACATAAACTGTATGCCAGACTCGATTTTGAAATGATTGTTGCACTAAAATGGGCCGGCCGCGGTGGCCGAGCGGTTCTAGGCGCTACAGTCCGGAGCCGCACTGCTGCTACGGTCGCAGGTTCGAATCCGGCCTCGGGCATGGGTGTGTGTAATGTCCTTAGGTTAGTTAGGTTTAAGTAGTTCTAAATGAAGGTGACTGATGACCTCAAATGTTAAGTCCCATAGTGCTTAGAGCCATTTGAACCATTTTGCACTAAAATGAAGTACATGTTTACTAAATCCAGGAAACATGGTAGGAAGAATTTACATTCTGTATTTTTCGAATATAAAATGTAATATGTATTGCTATAATCATATATGTGACTATTTTCATTCTGAATGAGACTGTTTTATAATGAATTTCATATATTGACGTAATGTAATTTTATTTCACGATTTGTTCATTGTTATTTAATGTAGTGTTATATGTCGAAATTCATTGTAATTCTTTAAATTTCTGTTTTTAATAATTACGTCGTAGTGGCAAAATCTGTATAAGGCCCATGTGGAGTCGCTGTTGTACGCCCAGTTTTGCTTGGAATTACGACGCGGCATCTGTGCCGATCAGTTAACATGTACTTGATTCTAAGTGGCACACACTGTGCCAACTTTGTACGGCTGTACTCTGAAATAAACAAACGTGAAACTCAAAAAGCTTGGCACGAATTAATGTGAACAACCCACTTGGTCAGTATTTGTACCTCCGGGACGTCGATTTATTCTTGCTTTCTACAGGAACTGCAGCAAGACCATTTCTTCGAAGCTGACAACACAGGTTAAGTATTTGATCCCAGCCGAAGAACAGCTCTCTTTTTATTGTGAAACGTCTCGGTATACAGATGATTTTTCATTCTATTACGTAGTTTCATGGAAATAAAATATCTTCAGTCTAAATTCCGATTCCTGAGACTATTAAACGCCTCATGATTGATGTTTTATGTCGTCTTTCTCTGGTATCCGGGGAGGAAACACTGCAACTGAATGTGGAGCTAGTTCCGGAGACAAACTGTAACAAGGGAGAGGGCACTCGAAGCATGCGTATAGTCGGCAGACGTAAATATTGAGCTGATTACGGAAGCTGCCGAAGATAACACGTAGACCGCCTCCAACCTGTAGTAGAGTCTGTGTAAGAAGCTATCTGACAGTTCCAGCTGGCTGGGCACGGCACTTCCGCGCGCGTACATAAATCAGTCACGTAACACGATTTTGACCGAGCGAGGTAGCGCTGGACTCGCTTTCGGGAGGACGAAGGTTCATTTCCGCGTCCGACCATCCTGATTTAGGTTTTCCGTGATTTACCTAAATCGCATCAGGCAGGTGCCGGGATGGTTCCTTTCACGAGACACGGCAGACTTCCTTCCCTATCCTTCCCTAATTCGATGAGACTGATGACCTCGCTGTTTGGTCTCTTCCACCAAGTCAAACCCCAACCCGCAACACTATTTTGTAAACGACCTTGCGACAACGCCTCAGTGCAGCTGCATAGACGGCTATAATGTTCACCTACAGGCGTTAGCTGGCAACAGTGCTGCTAACTGTTACGGATCTTCTTACGTCGACTCGACTATAGCGTTACTTCATAAACTGTGGCCTGGGCTATTCTACTCTTCCGGGTTGTTAACAAGGTCGATCAGAATCAACTACGGGATTCGTGCACTGTCTGATTCCATCCGTCTTTTTTGATCCATGACGTCGTATATGGGATAAACAGCACGGTTTTCACCGGTTACTAAGATAACCACAGATAATGTTAAATAACAGGTCGTTTACATGCTTCAAGATGGCGACCACAAGATTACCATGATAGCCGCGAACAAGCGTAAGAAACACGCAAAATACTTCAGTCATTTAATGGAATGACTGCGGGAATAAAAGGATTTTGTGCGGGGACTAAAAAAAAGACTAACATCATTGAAAGACAATTACGTATCCCTCAAGGATAAACCGAACCAAAACATGTAAAAGATAGGCAATATGAATCGAATATTTCACTTGACATTAGCTCAGACGAAAACACCGATACGAGCCATCCTCCCCACCCCACACAAAACCATAATAATCAGTACGGTGAATTTCGTTTGACCTATGTAGCTCAAACGAGGACAGTGATACCAGACACCCACCCGCAAAACCATAATAATCAGTATTGCAATTTTCACTGACCAAATATTTGTGAGATCTGTGACTGTAAATATGATCACTAGCCGTTCCGCTCGCAAAGCTGTGCTCTGTGATGAATTAGTTTATCGGATTTAAAACTAAAAAAAATCGATTTACTATTTAATACTGTAATTACCTAAGATCTCTAGCGAATTTCGATATTCATTTTAAAAATGTCTGAGGCATGGTTCACCTGCTGTCTCTTGTCATCCTTCCTTGTTTGACTTTCAAATGTTCAAATGTGTGTGAATTTCTAAGGGACCAAACTGCTGAGGTCATCGGTCCCTAGATTTAAGCACTACTTAAACTAACTTATGCTAAGAACAACACACATAACCCATATCCGAGGGAGGACTCGAACCTCCGAGGGGAGTGGCCGCGCAGTCAGTGACACGGCGCCTCTAACCACGCGCCCACTCCGCGCGTCGTTTGACGTTCATAATGTAACGTTTCAAGCGGTGTGCTCGTGGCATATTAAAAAAAAAAACAATAAAAGGTCATTTATTCTTCGTTTTATTTATCGAAAATGATATTACTACCCTTTACAGACTCAGTGTAAAGTTTTTTTATTATGTCTCAGTGCTAATTACGTTGATGGCGAGTCGATTTGCGTGCGCTCCACGCACATTACAGTTTCGCACGATATGAAAACTTGTAACATTGAAGTCCAAATTTCTTTACTGAAGTCCGATTCATGTTTTCTAGTGTAATGCAAATCATTCAATAATGGCAACACAGATTCTGAGCCTGACGAGTATTAAAGCAGGTAACAAAATCAAATTAAACTGTTCATTTTAGGAAAGTTACTAAGAGCTGAAAATTATCTTATTATGTTTCCCATATTCTGGCCGTGCGGTGGCACTCTGATGTTCCCCGACTTTCGAAAAATTAGACTTCGGAAGAATGCAACATCAGCATTTCAGTTTAAATTCAGAAATCTTTCCTCACTGATCAGGATACGTTGCAGCTCTTAGGTTTCCGCCTATTGCTATCCTCGAAACAGTGCAACATATCGAAAGAAACAGCCAAATATTTATAAGAACCAAGATTATAAATACGATAGCTACTCGTTTCTCTAGTTTCCTACCTAACCACACCGTTGTTTTGGAATAAACAGCACAGTTTACACCAGTTACTAAGACAAAAACAGGTAACATTTAATGACAGGACGCTTACATCCTTTGCAACCGTGCTCCTTCTGCCTACAGTTTCGTACACAATCATTGACATTGCTGTGACCTTGACCGTTTGCAGATTAACCTTCGGACTAACGAGTGACTACTGTGTATCAGACTCTGCCCCAGATTGCATTACAGACTCTGCTTACAGACACTGTCTTGGCTTACGAGTATTGCCCATACGTGTGCTCCGGACGGCCGCTGGACTGTGATGCGTACTATTGTGAGCGTACAATACTCATTGAAATAGAAGACTGATGAAGCCCTCTCTGTTATTGTGGTCTGTCTCCGAACCTAGCTCATATTTGCATCTTCTGTTTGTGGACGGAAAAGGAGACTATCAGGTAATAGTTTCTCTGAAATGAAGGTAGCAAGGGTTTCAAAAGATTTACGCGTTCTTATCCCTAAATCCACGTTGAAAATTTTCTTCCATTCCAACTATACTTTCTTCTTTCTCTGTAATCTCTGCAAATCGAGATCGCGTTACCAGTACTGTTACCTCTCAATTCCCAAGGCAATCTGTATAACACCCTCATTGCAGCTCCCATAACAGGCATCCTAGAAGTGACCGAGTTCCTGATGTCCACAGAATCTTCACTCTTCTGCATCCATCCCATCACCGACTGTAGCTTATAAAGAACGACTCGTCATTAATGACTATTACGTAGCACCACTTCATCACTATCACCACATACATCTTCGCATTTTGTATATTTTAGTTTCTTCTATCATTATTTTAGTAATCATTCATACCATGAAACTACGTTGTCTGACAAAAAAAGTGAACACCCAAAAAGGTTTCTAAGGATCTTGATGAAACTTGGCGGTTTGTAGGGGGCAAAGCAGTGCAACACGTTTTTTGCGCCTAGTTTCGATTTTAAGGGGCAAAACACACGTATGAAATTTGGAATTTTTTGTTTAGAGGGAATGTCTTCGAAACGATGATATATAAAAACGTTTTTATTTGAAAGTTGATATGTAATTACTGTTCGTGAAAACTGTATAATCAACTTTTGTAATAATCTGAAATTCCTTAAAATATTCCACCACCATTAATTAATTTTAAAAATAAAAACCTTTGTTAGAACATAAATTAAAGAAACTTTCAAGCCACATACATCCCCATGTAGTAAAGCTGGTTTCTAACATACCATTTTTGGAAAATAAGCTGTACACAGTGTGCTGTCGCAGCATTTTCGACATACCTAACTAAAATATCTAGACATTCATTACTGTCATATACGTGTTTCACGTTTTAAATTTTATTTTAAGTTTTATATTCGTGGTTTTCTACGTCTTTTAGTTCACCATTTCACATAAACGTATTTTGTTACTTAAAAATACGAAGTAATTATTTATTATGACAGAAAATAATTACAATAACGATAACATTTAAGGAAATGCTTAAAACGTAACGGTTTTTACGCCATGCACAGAAAATGAACGAAATTTTTTTGCGTAATACATACGACGGAAAAGACAATATAAAACAAAATTCAGCAATATTTCAAATTGTCCCAGGTGATCCTCTAAATGTCCTGATTTGCATTAGGCATATTTCAGAACATTGGTAAGTCTTGGCGAAGAGAATTGATTATCTATTAGTGACTGCAGCTTGATTACATTGTTTCTCAAATGGATATTTACATAATAATCATTCAGCAGAACTAGGTCTGAAAATCTTCTCATAAAGTTCTTCTGACATCGAAAGCTATATACGTCCCATGGTTGCACCTATTCCGTCGGTCCCTTTGAGACCACGAGATGTTTCTTGGCCTCAGATATGACGCTCAAATTGTTTCTCTGTTTTCTTTTTTCTTTTTTTTCACACTGACCATCCGCCTTTTCACAGTTTTAAGGTAAGCTATTGGTGAGTTTGGACTGAGAATTCGCGAATCTCTTTTCGAAGTCCCACATTTCCTTGTGACAGCATCAGAATCTGGTAAACAAACGTCTGACCAGGTCGAAAGTTATTGAAAGTTTTCTTTCATAGCGAGGGAGGAATATCTGTGCTATTGTTAGATTCTTGCTGTGATCAGTATGAAAGAACCATTTAGAGCATTGTACCTGAGGACAAGGAACTTATTCATCTGCTGATCCCAGAAGGCTCGACAGCACAGGTACAGCCATAGGACGTAAACAGGTTTTGATGGTGGGAAAACTTGGTGAGAATACTTTCAGATCTAGTTCTGCTGAATGATTATGTCAGTCTCCACTTGAGAAACAGTACAGTCATGCTGCAGTCACTAGTATATAATTAATTCTTTTCGCCAAGGCATGCTAGTTGTAAGGTGACGTGGTGATCTGACCATCATTTCTTACATATTCCGACCTCACCATCGTATTTTGCGTATCAAGTCGTTTGATTCGAGCCCACACTCGATAGGGTAGAGTCAATTTTACATATTTCCATTTAATCAATATTCAGATCTAATAAATAAATCGCAAGTGCGCACAGAGATTAAAAAGTCGAGGCTGGCGTACACAAACAGTCAAGACACGACAGCCATAGGAGTTTTTGTTCGGCGGAGGCAACCAGCCCTCTGGAAAGTCTGTAGGAGGGCGAGTTAGCATGCAGCTGCACCGGCCGGCCGACTGCCCACGGACCAAAACAGTTTTTTCCAGAGAAAAGGGATAATGGCCTGCGTGTTCACTTTAAAAGCAAAACCCGCTGTATTGTTTGGGAGACCCCCAGCATACGCATGTTTTTGATGGACCTAGTGTGCAGTTTCAGAGTTCTCACAGGTGGATGGCAAACGCCTAACACAGATGCTATATATTTTCGGATTGGTCGGCTTAAACGGAGCGCCATTCTCCTGTTTCTAAGAGTAATGCTGATTGGTGGACTATTTCTGATGCAATGAGCTGGAGGAGTGAGGGAAAGACAGCGGATGATATACCCTTTCGCTTTTTGCGTGGAGGGAAGTCGTTCCGGTGACGCTCTTGTAGCGGGTACACGTAGTGGGAGCGAGTGCGCTCGTGTGTGTACGCAGAGAGCAAGGAACAAAGTCTCTACTCAGCACTGCACTGGGAGAGCACCTCTGTCACTAGTGAATCGGAGTGATACTCTGTATTGAGTTGCTTGCGATTAAGCATTTGTTCACTGTGTTGGCGGCGACACTTAATGTGCAGTGTGAACACAGAGTATTAGTTAGTGCCTGCGAGTGAACATTGAGTGGCATTGCGGTGGACTGGTTATCTGACTGGAGTACCACGCCAATAGTTAGACTAGGGGTAGATAGGAGTCCTGGACTTCATCAAGGTGTAGTGAGAGTTCGATTGGCGAAGGTCAATCCAGATAGAAAGAGATAGTTTTGTTATATTTCAGCAGCGAACGATGCAGGCAGCAGTCGTCGCAGCTCGCAGTATTGTGCGCTACAATGTAGGTGAGGCTCATCTTTCCTCCATGAAAAATAACATACTTCATTCACGTCACTCCACTACATTTCTCACGTGACAGCCTCGACGGTACTTAGAAAAATTCAATCGGATAATTATTCAAGTTGAGTAGGCGCGGCTCTCAGCCATTCTGCCGAGTAAATAACATTCTTAAAGAAAAGGAATAAAAGAGCTTTCCCACACAGTATATCAAAGTCATTATCAGGATTCCTATCCATAAGAGGTAACCTCCTATTCCTAAAAGAACCTGAAAATTTGTGTATCAGTTTACAAATAAAAGTTTCACTTCATTTTCTTAAATTTTGCAATAAATAATATTTTCCGTTCGTTTAATGTTTTTCTTACACTAATTAGCAATGCTCCAGTACCCAAGTATCCCACTAGTTACGTAAGAAAATATAATATTTTTGTGTCTTTTCCTTACAGCAGACGACTCTAGAAGATATTTATTACTGAAAGTTTTTCAGGTATTTCTTTTTGGTACACTATGAGCGTCTGTCTGACTTCTGTAGTAGTGTAGGGTGGAAATTGCTTCTTCCAGAAGCCAAAGGATACTTGTCAGATCAATCCGTTGCGCAACTTGTCAACATAATACACACACACTGACACACTGTAGTGAAATATGCCTGATACAAATCAAGATATTTAGAGGTTCACCAGTTACAATTTGAAATCCTACTGAATATTGTTTCATATTGTCTTCTCAGTCTCGTATATTACATCAAGGAATTTCGTTCATTTTATGGTTCAAAATGGTTCAAGTGGCTCTGAGCACTATGGGACTTAACATCTTAGGTCATCAGTCCCCTAGAACTTAAAACTACTTAAACCTAACTAACCTAAGGACATCACACATATCCATGCCCGAGGTAGGATTCGAACCTGCGACCGTAGCAGTCCCGCAGTTCCGGACTGTAGCGCCTAGAACCGCACGGCCACCGCGGCCGGCCGTTCATTTTATGAGCATAGCGTAAAAAAGATATGTTTTACCCATTTATTTACTGAGTATCATTATTGTAATTATTTTCTATCACAATAGTGTGTTACCTATTATTTTCAATTGACAACCTACATGTATATAAATGGCAAACTAGAAAGTGAAAAAAATGAGTGTAAAACGTAAAAAATAACGATTTAAAATATAAAACAAATATAAGTAAAATATATAACTAGACTAATAATGAATGTTTAGATATTTTGTTTAGGTGTGTTGAAAATACTCCGATAGCACATTCCATATAGCTTATTTTCCAAAAATGTTATTTCAGAAACCTGCTTCATGCTAAATTTTAAACTATTACAAAAGTCGACCATACAGTTTTCATGAACATTAATTACTCGTCACCTTTAACAAGAAAAACATTTTTTATATAGCTTTGTTTCGAAGATATTCGCTCTAAACCTAAAGTGCACAATTACCTTTCGTGTGCGTGTTTTGCTCCTAAAAAGAGAACGGCGCGGGGTAGCTGCGCGGTCTAGGGGCCTCGCCATGGTTCGCACGGTTTCCCCCATCGGAGGTTCGAGTCCTCTCTCGGGCATTTGTTTGTGTGTTGTCCTTAGCATAAGTTTATTTCACGTGAGATTAAGTAGTGTGTAAGCCTAGGAACCGATGACATCAGTAGTTTGGTCCTATAGGAACTTACCACCTTAAAAGCGATATTGGGCACAAAGAAAAAAAAAATACGTGTTGCACTATTTTGCCTGCTCCTTGTACAAATTGACCAAGTTTTATCAAGATCGTTTATTAACACATGGGAAAGTTCCCTTGTTAGCAGTTGCTTCGCTCGTGGCGCCATAGGGGACATGCGTCGGGTACCGAGCCTTTTAGAGACATGTCGGGCTCGTAAACTGGAATGTTGGTCTGGCAAGGCAGCGGTTGGCAGAGCGTACACCATCTCGGCTCTGGTTCGTTGGTTCTATGCTTCGGGGAATGGGACCAAACAGGGAGGTCATTGGTCCCATTGGATTAGGAAAGGATGGGGAAGGAAGTCGGCCGTGCCCTTTAGCAGGAACCATCCCGGCATTTACCAGAAGCGATTTAGGGAAATCACGGAAAACGTAAACCAGGATGGCCGGACGCGGGTTTGAATCGTCGTCCTCCCGAATGCGAGTCGTATTGTGTTAACCACCGCGCCACCTCGCTGTCTCGGCTCCGGGCGGGCAAGCTGAACCATCGCCTTCAGAGGAGGCAAATTGGAAATCTGTACATCGGGCGAATGAGTCGGCTGTCGCGGCAGGCTGCCACAAGAAGTTCGGCGTCATAGTGGTTACTCGGGACAGCCCCTGTCGAAACAAAAGAACTGAACTTGGTAAGCACCGTTCAGAACTTTGCCTGTGGCAGTGAACTTGTGACTTTAAAACACAGTACAGTCTGATCGGCGCTATTTGCTGGCCCTTATTTCCATTCAGTTTCAGTCGCTCTCTACTCGGTGGCCATAGCTGCTGCCCACAGACTTGAAAGGGGTGTGTTATTTAAGGTTTACCGTTAAATGGTTTCCTCCTGTTAATTTGTTCGTGTGGCTGCGGGTCGGGATTAAAGATTTTATCTTATGACTTAAATTGGTTGTTTATCAGTTAGTGTCCTGGTGTGGACCAGGAGAATAGTTTTGCGTGGCACAGCTGGTCTGACCTTGCTTAATTAGTGTGTTTGGTCTTTAGGAATCTGTTGTAACTCGTCTTATTTGACGCTTAGTCTTGCTTAATTTTATTTGATTAGGCTCCCCTCATTTGCACTGTCCTTGCAAGCTTCAAGCTAGCTGTATCACCCTTGTATAACGTTTACCAGGACTCTTGTTTTATTTTTATGTGTGGGGTTTAAATTATTTAAGAAATTTCCGTCAGATGCAGGGTCTGTTTATATTTATTCTTGATTCTATTGGTGCGGTTTATTAATGCACTCGTTACTGCTGCTTGGCTATTCAATAGTTAACAGTTACTGTCGTAATGTATAAGCAATGTTGTATTAACTTGTTTCTTTTATTCGTGAGGTTTAAATAATTTATTGGTATCACGCATGATCGTTATAAAACATTAGTCGCTAGAGGCAATTTAACCTGTTATTTTGGCGATTTAAAAGAGGTGTTCACTTTCTGAACTGGTTACTGTGTGTTTGTTACGTGTATTTTAATTTTATGTGTTAGAAAGACCAGTCACTGCACTATTTGGCCAGATCCTGTAGTTCGGCATGTCCATTATTGTGAACTGGTATGGTGTTTGTGTGCTGCCCACGTTTGCACATTGTACGACACAGGTGATTGGGTATCTCTTTGCATTTAATTGTATTGTCATTTATTGCTGTGCGCGGTGCTGGAAAAACTTAAATTTTCTTGGGGTGTTTGAATGATGTTTATTTGAGAGCCTGGTCCTACTACTCTCCAAGTACTTTGCTCTATACCCATGACAGGGAGGCGGAAACGGAATGTAATTTCATGGGTCGATAGGATACTAACGTCGTTTCAGCGACTACAAAAAAGTGCGAAATTTAGCAAGAACTTAGCAGTCTCAGCCCACTTATCAGAATGACGTTGCACCCCATCTGGCCTCGATGTTTGCCCTTGTTTGGTGTGGAAGGGTATATAAGTCTGTTATATACTCTCCTGAGGCAAGCTGGCTCACACCTGCTGAAAATGCACAAAATTTCACCACAGTTCTGCCCAGCGCCACCGTGGACGCGTCACACGGTGGGAACGTCGTCAACCCCTTCCCACGCCTCCACCTCCCGTTACCCACATCTCACCCCTTCTCTTGACGCCTCTGTAATGGAGGTCAGAACTGCGATACCCAGCACTGAAACCACTCAGTCTGCTTATGGGTGGCCGAGGAAATCTTTTTAGACACACCGCTGCTCGAAACCGACATAAAAAGGTCTCAGGAGGTGGCATAAAGAGCATCAATGAAACCTCCCCTTCCCTGGGGCGTTCATTTACATACATATCACAGTCGAAAACGACAGTTACAGTGCGATGTGAACGAAACAGTGTTCTTGACAACATTTGCCATTATTCAGAGTACGCAGACAATCCAACCCTTCTCTAAGGAGATCGTGGTGCTGCAGCCACACTGAACGTGATCTGACCGCTTTGGAGTGCAGCCCAGACACATTTTTCCTATTGTATACAGAGTGAAACCACTAGACACCGTTCAAAACCATTCGACCTGCAGCGAAGGGTGTTAACGCTTTTTCAGCCCTCTTATTTTGCACCCTCCTGTGATGTGGTCAGGGAGAGGGATGGAGGGGGGGGCGGGGGCGGGGGGGGGGGAAGAAGGGTGCAACGTTGACATGTGCATAAATAAGAGACTTCAGGTCAGCAACACTGTTAGTGCCATCCACGCACCCTTGTTGAGCACTTGAAATATGTACACTTGACATCATAAAAAATGGGCCACTCCTGAATTTCAATGTGTAGGCCATATCTGACTGTATGCAACCAAAAAGGTAAAGTTGTGTAGCAGGTCCTCTAAGCCCTCTGCACTACAATCGTTTGACTATACACAATGGGTAAAACAAAAAAACACTAGAGAACACTGTACATTACGGCAGTCAGTCCAGAAGTAAACCAACATTGTCATACAGCAAATATTAGGAAACACGTTATTACAGATGAGACAGTCCCTAAAGCTTGTAAATTAAACTTTATTACAACTGCAAAAGTCTTACCACAGTCATTAATTGACACGACGAGTTGTTGTTCGTGATCCGAATTAGTACCCACCGTTAACCAAACAAAGCTTGTTTGTATGATGAAGACTCGACTAGGCATTAAGTGAAGCAAAACATCTAAGTGTTCAGCTTGTATTGCCCCTGAGAAGTAACAACGAAAGGCATGTAATAAAGTGCAACGCGCAATTGTGAAATGCCATGAAATAAAGTTGTGGTGATGGACTGGGAGTAGAACCCAATAACTAGATGAATTGTTAGGTAAGCACAAACAGATGTTAGATATTAAATGTGTTCACCATAGGGGGATACTGGAACCTGAAACGACGATATAAAAGATTTTTGCCCAGCTGTGTTTCGAACCCGACACATTTCGCTATCGCCTTACAGCTACGAATAAACACGACGTATTTATTGTTTCTTCGCCATGAGCTAGATGTCCACATCTTCTGCTAGAGGTAACGCAACGAATGGTTCTGTGCTGCCTGGGACTCCAACCTCGCACATATCGTCGTTGTTAATCTCACTTGAAGAGGTGTCAATTATCAAATTCTTTTTCACTAGTAGTTAGGGTCGCGCCGTTCGTAGAGACCTGGAGGAGTTTTGCATCGTGAGGAAACAAGGAAATGACTGGACAGCATCATCTCGAAGGGATCAAATCCAGAGAAAAATTGGAGTCGGAGCTCGAATCCCAGTCCACTGTCAGTATTTCAAAATCTCAAGCTCACTTAAAAGTGAAGATGCTATGACCTTAAATGACGATTAGTTGACGATCTAAAATAACGTTACTAGTACAAGAAAGATTACTAGAGTTGTAAGCAACAACTTCCACCTCCTACAGCCAACGCTAATAAAATTCTGTTCCAGTTAGTAACAAATGGACATGTTTAATGTTGATTTGGATCCACGGTAGAGTCATACGTTTTTACTTGGCGTTACTTGAAGTGAAGACGGTACTTCTGTGGCTGTTATAAACTGGTAGCCTTAGTGGGGATCGAACCCACACCATAGCCATTGCAAGCTAGCCAAGTCCAACAAAGTACCCAATTTCGCTTGTGTTAGCATCATGTTTTTGTCATGATGGGGTCGCAGTACACAGTACGAGAAGTGTTGACTTCCACTTGAGCTGTTGTTGGAGTAATTTAATCGTAGTCTAGTAGTCAACATCATGAGTGCAAACGTAAAGCTGTGATATCAAACCCATCCTTTTCCTCTATTTTTAAGCCTTATTCCATCTGTCTGCTAAGACCATCAGATTGACAGAAGGTCAGAGACAGTTTCGTTCATTTTCTGACGAGCCAGTTATAGAAAATCTTGCGGAAACATGTTCGTGAAAGGGCTCATAGGTATCTGTCATGGTAAGACTAATTTCAGCTATATCAGCTAGCGGCCGCTTGATACAGACCGACGTCTGCCCAAGTGATTGTGACGCATCTGGCATGGATGTTATGATCTCAAGTGGACTTTTCTGCGCTCTGGCCTGCCATCGCCGGCTAGCTCGCTTCGGTCTCGCCTCGGCACCAGGCTATATAGCTGACTGGCCGGCCAGCACGTGAGCCACCCAGCCTGGCTGGCCCGTAGATCGAGAGCTGCGGCTGGTACGAGCCCAAGCCGCAAGGCCACGCTCAACCCTTGGAGGCAGGGGTCTGTAACTTAACGAAATAGTTGGTTGGAACGGTTTCTTTTCGCGTTACGTTTCGTACCAAGTAACTAATAACGAAACTGGCCTGAATAACGTTATTGCGGACTGGAGCGGGATTGAATGAACATACTTTATGATTTATCACACTGTAATGCCGTTTCCAGATATTTATATGACTACTTACTGATGATGATCATATTGAGGGTCAAGACTATGTAACGTTATCTCAAATTGTTGTTCCAGAATGTAACGAAATAGTAGCAAACAGAAATAATGTTATTTGGCCTGAATAACGTTAATTGACCGCGCTAAGGAAGTAACAATCATTGATAACGTTACGCCATACACCGTTCTCTTTGTAACTAAATGGAATTACTTTCCGTAGACACAAAAAGATAACTAAACAAGTGATGCAGGAATATTGCACATACTTTCTTGTGCTTATACACTACTTTCAGATCTACACTACTGGCCATTAAAATTGCTACACCAAGAAGAAATGCAGATGATAAAGGGGTATTCATTGGACAAATATATTATACATTTTCACGCAATTTGGGTGCATAGATCCTAATAAATCAGTACCCAGAACAACCACCTCTGGCCGTAATAACGGCCTTCATATATGTGGGCATTGAGTCAAACAGAGCTTGGATGGCGTGTACAGGTACAGCTGCCCGGGCAGCTTCAACACGATACCACAGTTCATCAAGTGTAGTTACTGGCGTATTGTGACGAACAAATTGCTCGGCCACTATTGACCAGACGTTTTCAGTCGGTGAGAGATCAGCAGAATGTGCTGGCCAGGGCAGCAGTCGAACATTTTCTGTATCCAGAAAGGCCTGTACAGGACCTGCAACATGCAGTCGTGCATTATCCTGCTGAAATGTAGGGTTTCGCAGGGATCGAATGAAGGGTACAGCCAAGGGTCGTAACACATCTTAAATGTAACGTCCACTGTTCAAAGTGCCGTCAATGAGAACAAGACGTGACCGAGACGTGTAGCCAATGGCACGCCATACCATAACGCCACGCCGTGTGATACGCCAGTATGGCGATGATGAATACACGCTTCCAATGTGCGTTCATCGCGATGTCGCCAAACACGGATGCGACCATCATAGAACCTGGATTCATTCGAAAAAATGACGTTTTGCCATTCGTGTGCCCAGGTTCGTCGTTGAGTACACCATCGCAGGCGCTCCTGTCTGTGATGCAGCGTCAAGGGTAACCGCAACCTTGGTCTCCGAGCTAATAGTCCATGCTGCTGCAAACGTCGTCGAACAGTTCGTGCAGATGTATGTTGTCTTGCAAACGTCCCCATCTGTTGACTCAGGGATCGAGACGCGGCTGCACGATCCGTTACAGCCATGCGGATAAGATGCCTGTCATCTCGACTGATAGTGCTACGAGGCCTTTGGGATCCAGCACGGAATTCCGTATTACCCTCCTGAACCCACCGATTCCATATTCTGCGATCAGTCATTGGATCTCGACCAACGCGAGCAGCAATGTCGCGATACGATAAACCGCATCGCGGTAGGCTACAATCCGACCTTTATCAAAGTCGGAAACGTGACGGTACGCATTTCTCCTCCTTACACGATGCGTCACAACAACGTTTCACCAGGCAACACCGTTCAACTGCTGTTTGTGTATGAGAAATCGGTTGGAAACTTTCCTCATGTCAGCACGTTGTAGGTGTCGCCACCGACGCCAACCTTGTGTGTATGCTCTGAAAAGCTAATCATTTGCATATCACAGCATCTAATTCCTGTCGGTTAAATTTCGCGTCTGCAGCACGTCATCTTCGTGGTGTAGCATTTTTAATGGCCAGTAGGGTAGAAACAAAATTCATAGTGGCGAAATGAACGAAATAGGGGAGTGTCTGTATACACTAAGTTGGCGTGTAGGCAGGTAGCTGGAGCTGTGCCACGATTGGCTCCGAGCACGACTAGCACGGTCATGAAGCGCTCAACCCGTTTGCAAGGAAAAACCCGAGCTAACTCGTATTCTGCTGGCCGCACTGTGGCCCAACTGGCCACGTTCGCCACTGCTGGCCGCATTGTGGCTAACTCGTCGCGTTGGGTCCAGCTCGCCGCGCTGAGCCGGGCGTGTATCACTTGTAACCTAATCTTTATTATTGTGCTTCGTCGCGAGTGGGATTACCGTTTGATTTAACGTTTTATTTTAATGATTATTTAATTTATTTGTTATTATGAATTTATTTAAGATACAAGAGATTAAGATATATAAGATTGGAGTGGTGACTAGAATTGTGGCAAGTTTGTTGGCAATTTTAGTTTCTCAGTGTACTACAGAAGTTCCATCGTAGTAATGTTTTTCACAAATTTGAAACCTATTTGTTTAACCTTCATTCAGCTTAGCGTATTACGTATTTATAAGCATATCAATGTATTTATATTTATTATGTATTTATATGCTATACCTGAACGCAATTTCCTGTAAATCGTAAAAATATTAACGGTTGGAGTACCTACAAAAAAAACCAGAACTGACATTACCTACAGTGTAGACGATACCAAAGATCTATGATACTGAAAAAATACGTATAACATTTTCTATTTAAAAACTTCAGACGTAGATTAGGTTAAATAAAAATAATAGAGACAATAAATCAAATATTTTACTAGAAAAACTCTCTTCAGACAATTTCTACACCTTGTATTGTGATGTTTAGAAGATATAAGCTAAATACTGTAAATAAAAAATTAGTGACAAAAGTTGCTCATCATTCGAGAATGTTGTTGTTGTTGTTGTGGTCTTCAGTCCTGAGACTGGTTTGATGCAGCTCTCCATGCTACCCTATTCTGTGCAAGCTTCAAAATGGCTCTGAGCACCATGGGACTTAACTTATAAGGTCATCAGTCCCCTAGAACTTAGAACTACTTAAACCTAACTAACCTAAGGACATTACACACATCCATGCCCGAGGCAGGATTCGAACCTGCGACCGTAGCGGTCACGCGGTTCCAGACTGTAGCGCCTTTAACCGCTTGGCCACACCGGCCGGCTGTGCAAGCTTCTTCATCTCCCAGTACTTACTGCAAGCTACATCCTTCTGAATCAGCTTAGTGTATTCATCTATTGGTCTCCCTCTACGATTTTTACCCTCCACGCTGCCCTCCAACGCTAAATTTGTCATCCCTTGATGCCTCAGAACATGTCCTACCAAAAGGTCCCTTCTTCTTATTAAGTTGTGCCACAAACTCCTCTTCTCCCCAATTCTATTCAATACCTCCTCATTAGTTATGTGATCTACCCATCTAATCTTCAGCATTCTTCTGTAGCACCACATTTCGAAAGCTTCTATTCTCTTCTTGTCCAAACTATTATTCGTCCATCTTTCACTTCCAAACATGGCTACACTCCATACAAATACTTTCAGAAACGACTTCCTGACACTTAAATCTATACTCGATGTTAACAAATTTCTCTTCTTCAGAAACGCTTTCCCTGCTATTGCCAGACTACATTTTATATCCTCTCTACTTCGACCATCATCAGTTATTTTGCTCCCCAAACAGAAAAACTCCTTTACTACTTTAAGTGTCTCATTTCCTAATCTAATTCCCTCAGCATACCCGACTTAATTCGACTACATTCCATTATCCTCGTTTTGCTTTTGTTGATGTTCATCTTATATCCTCCTTTCAAGACACTGCCCATTCCGTTCAACTGCTCTTCCAAGTCCTTTGCTGTCTCTGACAGAATTACAATGTCATCGGCGAACCTCAAAGTTTTTATTTCTTCTCCATGGATTTTAATACCTACCCCGAATTTTTCTTTTGTTTCCTTTACTGCTTGCTTAATATATAGATTGAATAACATCGGGGATAGGCTACAACCCTGTCTCACTCCCTTCCCTACCACTGCTTCCCTTTCAGGCCCCTCAACTCTTATAACTGCCATCTGGTTTCTGTACAAATTTTAAATAGCCTTTCGCTCCCTCCCACCTTTAGAATCTGAAAGAGACTATTCCAGTCAACATTGTCAAAAGCTTTCTCTAAGTCTACAAATGCTAGAAACGTAGGTTTGTCTTTCATTAATCTTTCTTCTAAGATAAGTCGTAAGGTCAGTACTGCCTCACGTGTTCCAATATTTCTACGGTATCCAAACTGATCTTCCCCGAGGACGGCTTCTGCCAGTTTTTCCATTCGTCTGTAAAGAATTCGTGTTAGTATTTTGCAGCTGTGACTTATGAAACTGACAGTCGGGTAATTTTCACATCTGTCAACACCTGCTTTCTCTGGGATTGGAATTATTATATTCTTCTTGAAGTCTGAGGGTATTTCGCCTGTCTCATACATCTTGCTCACCAGATGGTAGAGTTTTGTCAGGAGTGCCTCTCCCAAGGCTGACAGTAGTTCTAATGGAATGTTGTCTACTCCCGGGGCCTTGTTTCGACTCAGAGAACACACAACTTTTATTCTTATGCTTTTTCGTCTAGGACGAATATTTTACACTTCTTCTGCAATAGCATGTGAGTGTACGATATATTTTCAACCACAGGAAACGTCGCTTTTGCTATTTTTAAGTAACATATGTGACGCTGTGGCTGTAGCGATTCATATATTACGTCAGTATGTACAATTTACTTACAAAAAAAATTAATTACTGATACTATGTACAATCATACGCACATCAGGAAAGTTTACATCAGTCCGGTTCCCAGAACTCCTGAAGATAGACGTTGACTGTGGATAGTGTATCACAGACACAGTCCCTTTCACTATTCAGAGACATCACTAAACCCGCCCAATGGTGTAAACAATCATGCATGAGCAGCGCAACCACAGGACGTCGTGTTACGACTCACACTGTGCGCAATAGGCTGCATGATGCGCAACCTCACTCCCGACGTCCATGGCGAGGTCCATCTTTGCAACCACGACACCATGCAGCGCGATAGAGATGGGCCCAACAACATGCCGAATGGACCGCTCAGGATTGGCATCACGTTCTCTTCACCGATGAGTGTCGCATATGCCTTCAACCAGACAATCGTCGTTGACGTGTTGGGAGGCAACCTGGTCAGGCTGAACGCCTTAGACACACTGTCCAGCGAGTGCAGCACGGTGGAGGTTTCCTGCTATTTTGGGGTGGCACTATGTGGGTCCGACGTACGCCACTGTTGGTCATGGAAGGCGCCGTGTCGACTGTACGATACGTGAGTGCCATCCTCTGACCAATAGTGCAACCATAGCGACAGCATATTGGCGAGGCATTCGTCTTCATGGACGACAATTCGCGCCCCCATCGTGCACTTCTTGTGAATGACTTCCCTCAGGACTAAGACATCGTTCGACTAGAGTGGCCAGCATGTTCTCCAGATGTGAACCCTATCGAACAAGCCTGGGATAGACTGGAAAGGACTGTTTATGGACGACGTGACCCACCAACGACTCTGAGTGATCTACGCCGAATCGCCGTTGAGGGGTGGGACAATCTGGACCAAAAGTACCTTGATGAACTTGTGGATAGTATGCCACGACGAATACAGGTACGGATCAAAGCAAGAGGACGTGCTACTAGGTATTACAGGTACCGACGGGTACAGTAATCTCGACCACCACCTCTGAAGGTCTCGCTGTATGATGGTACAACAGGCAATGTGTGGTTTTCATGAGCAATAAAAAGGGTGCAAACGATGTTTACGTTGATCTCTATTCCAATTTTCTGTACAGGTTACGGAACTCTCGGAACCGAGCCGATGCAAAACATTTTTTGATGTGTGTATTAATAGAAACATTAATGCGATGCTAAGAACCCCCCTCCATCCTCCTCGATACTTGTGAGGACCTAAAGACGTACAATATCCCGCTCAGTTGTTGCCAGGCCGTCGCCTTATCGAGTACCTGCCTCCCAGGGGATGCCACACCCTTGCGAGTGAATGTACCACAGCGCATCCAGGACCATCTTGTGATATCTAGTCTTGCGAACCCCGCGGTCGCTCCCAATAATCAGGCACGAGCATCTCTCAAACACGGAAACCTTACATGCATGGCACTAGGCGACAGGCAACCATTGACAGCCGTGGCTGGTGAAGACGCAATAATATTCTATTATAAACTCTCCAATCCCTTCATATGGCAACCCTTCGTGTGCTGGCCGGCCGTTGTGTCCGACTGGTTCTAGGCGCACAGTCTGGAACTGGGCGACCTCTAAGGTCGCAGGTTCGAATCCTGCCTCGGGCATGGATGTGTGTGATGTCCTTAGGTTAGTTAGGTTTAAGTAGTTCAAAGTTCTAGGGGACTGATGACCTCAGAAATGAAGTCCTATAGTGCTCAGAGCCATTTGAACTAACCTTCGTATGCTGACATCCACCTTAGCCACGTTTGGTCTATGGATTGTGTTGTCAATTGTTGCTACACATCACATGTTATTCTCACTAAAGACCGACGGTATAAAATTATTCCAAATTGTTTTAATTGTTTGCACAGTAAGTTCATCGACTAGTGCTTTACAACCGCCTCCAGTATAGGTTCAAAATGGCTCTGAGCACTGAGGTCATCAGTCCCCTAGAACTTAGAACCACTTAAACCTAACTAATCTAAGGACATCACACACAACCATGTCCGAGGCAGGATACGAACCTGCGACCGTAGCGGTCGCGCGGTTCCAGACTGTAGCGCCTAGAACCGCTCGGACACCCCGGCCGGCCCCAATGTAGGCTAATGTTATAATGATCAATATTTTATATTAATTCAGTCAACCTTTCCTACGGTCGACGGTGAGAATATCAAATTTAATTATGGGAGAGTGTGTCAGTGAAATGACACAGGATTTGGGCTGGACGTCATTAAAAGAAAGGTGTTTATCGTTGCAACGGAATCTTCTCACGAAATTCCAATCACCAGCTTTCTCTTCCTAATGCGGAAATATTTTGTTGACGCCGACCTACACAGGAAGAAACGATCACCACGATAATATAAGGGAGCTCATACGCAAAGCCGGCCGCGGTGGTCTCGCGGTTCTAGGCGCTCAGTCCGGAGCCGCGCGACTGCTACGGTCGCAGGTTCGAATCCTGCCTCGGGCATGGATGTGTGTGATGTTCTTAGGTTAGTTAGGTTTAAGTAGTTCTCAGTTCTAGGGGACTGATGACCACAGATGTTAAGTCCCATAGTGCTCAGAGCCATTTGAACCTCATACGCAAAGATACAGGTGTTCGTTCTTTCCGCGCCTTACACGAGATTGGAATAATAGAGAATTGTGAATGTGGTTCGATGAATCCTCTGCCAGGCACTTAAATGTGATTTGCAGAGTATCCTTGTAGATGTAGATGTACAACTTTACTATCATGCCGGCTCGATGAGATGTTCCATCTCATTTAATGTGCACTATAGGCCAGCGTTATAATGGAGTACGCAATAAACAGTGTGTATAAATAAGTTTTACTTACCGGTGCCCTGCAGATACAGTCCGAAATCAAACACTTTTATTCGCCGAAAAGTTCGTCGTAATTGTATATTCCATGTACAGTATAAGATCTCTTCATCCCTGCTGCTGATGATTTTGCACGTGCACTAACTATATCGATAACTCAAATTAAAAAGGAAACAAATAGATAAAGAATGACCGAATAGTGAATACGAAAAATGCTTCTGAATCCACACGTCGAGACTACCCTCCAACTAGCGACTGACACCTGACGCAGGGCGCCCGTTCGCTACGGAGTGTGGCTTGAGAGGAGCAGTACTAATCCGCAGGTAAGGACACGCCCGAAACTGCCCGAGTTCGACCTGACGAAACCCGGTCGCCTACGTCCTACACGCTCGTCCGTGCGCTGGCGAAGACGTTCATTGCCACTAATATTGTTCTTCGTCCGACCCGCACATTGCAACTCGTTATCACTAGGGGCCTAGGGGGTGAAATTATGATTATAATAAAATAATGGAGAACGCTTTTAAAATCCAGAAAATATGTATTTAAAAACAAAAAAAATGCCTATTAAATATGCATAAAATTGATTCAGTATAGATAAAAATTTGTGCTACATTAATCAACACATAGTTCATTGTTATATATCTACATAACTCATTTGCATTACAATTGCAATAAATTAGTATTTCTGTAAATTTTCTGGGAGTAAATACTTCGTATTATCAGAAAGAATTAAAAACCTGGCCGATCCAAGTCGAATTTGTGGTGGTCAAAATCATACCATCATTAATTCATCCCCACCGTCTCCTTTAGTCTTAGCAGCAAAAATGTGAGACGTTCAACTAAAAAATAAGTCAAAAAATTTTTTGTTACCGATGAAAAACTCCTTTCAACATCATAGGATGTTACAGGCCAATACATAACTACTGCAATTTCTAAAGGTTTGTACTATATCATATATTTGTATACATATTAATAACTTTATAGCCAGATATCTGATTGCTACCTTCTCCTTAGAGAATATTACACCATGGCAAGGAAATGTTGGTCCGTGATTTCTAACCTATACTTCTTTTAAATTTTATCTGACATAAACCTTCCCACTAACGTGGTGGTGGATCGTTTGCGATTCTCTTAGCAAGTAGAATTCTAATGCATTATACAATGCTAGTCCTTTTGTTTCTATGACACATAGTAGACGAAAATTTACCAATATCACACTTTCTCTCTAGACAAGTGGCGGGCGCGGTTGTGCCCGCTCGGGCGGCCTGCTCCCTGCTCCCTGCTCCCTGCTCCCTGCTTCCCGCCCTCGACCCGGCGGGCACAGCCGCACAGCACCGGGCACAGGCACAGGCTCCACAATGGTCCCTCAAAATTTTGCAATTTAAAGGCAATAATTACAAAAGTGATTGACAATATCCAGTTTATATTTCTTAAGGAAATAAAAAAAGTTCAAAAAATATTCGATGTTCGTTCCATATTGAATATGACTTGCATGGCGGTTTTGTTTTGTAAATCAATTTAATCAACTAATATCTTTTATTTAAATAACATTTTTCAAACGTATTTTTAGTTTCCAAGAGACAGTGAACCAAAAATTGATATTTTGTAGCCGCGCGGGATTAGCCGAGCGGTCTGGGGCGCTGCAGTCATGGGCTGTGCGCCTGGTCCCGGCGGAGGTTCGAATCCTCCCTCGGGCCTGAGTGTGTGTGTTTGTCCTTAGGGTAATTTAGGTTAAGTAGTGTATAAGCTTAGGGACTGATGACCTAGGCAGTTAAGTCCTATAAGATTTCACACACAAAATCATCTGATATTTTGATCCGCCCCCGGTAGCTGAGTGGTCAGCGCGACAGAATGTGAAACGTCCCCTTAGAAAAATTATACATGACTGTGTTTAAACTGACACACAATATTTTTAGCGCAACGCAATCTGACTTTCAAAAATCCCTACAAAAGAATGGCCCTGACTAACATTAACCTATACCTTTCACATATCACTTACCTCACCAAAAATCTTCGTTACTCGAAGTACTGCAATACAGCGAGCGCCACTACTGCCAGCTAAATAAAAGATTCAAACTACTGAAGGCACTAACTACTAATAGGCATAGTTAGCGAATGAAAGATTTTGGTAGAGAACAAACAATGTATTTACCTCAATAGCGTTCAACAGTCATAATGTATATAGCAGTTCATGACATCCAGTCTTACAAATTTCAAAACTCCGCCATCTCTCTCCCCACATCCACCACTGCTGGCGGCTCACCTCCAACTGCTCAATGCTACGCGCTGTTCACACCCATCTGCCCAACACTACAATGGCAGACAACAATGCAAACTAGCCACAGACTGCACACAGCACAGCCAGTGATTTTTCATACAGAGGGCTACGTGGTGTTACCAATAAGAAAACCTAAACAGCCTACTTACATATCCCCCATGCTCCCCACAAAAAATTTTACAAATTGTTTTGGGCACTGGCCAATACAAATTTGAAAAAATTTTTCATAATTACAGTAAGAAAGATATCAAATGCACACACATATTAATACAATGTTGGTCAAAAGCTAAAATTTTCTCACAGTCCATAAAGACAGTCCTGATCATTCATCACAGTAAAACTGCCGTTTCTTTTCTCAAAGTCTGAGCAGTAAAAGACAATGCACACGGAAGTAGTGGATTTCCATGCAGTCTTGAAGAAGTAGTGTTGTCCTTCCAACAGAAAGACAATGCTGACTCTTGACATGCAGACAGGTAATGGGTCACAACAGAGCAAACCCACAGCAGAGTCAGTCGAAGTTTTGAAGAATATTGGTAGGTAGGTCATCACAGAGCAAACCACTGTAGTCCTGTTAGAGATTTCGGTATTGGTGGGCCACAAGAGGTGCAGAGCCACTGCAGTCCTTGTAGAAATAATGGTATTGGTAGGCCATCAAAGATGCAGACACGACCAGCAGCCATCTGCTGCGACTGTGCAGCTGCCACAATCACCATCGAAGAGTCTTGTGGACAATATAGCAAGTCCATGAAGCACCACTTGTGTGCTCACAATAATAGACATATACATCAGTGTTACAGGAATTATGACATAAGTAAATACATAAAAGATCAGAATAACTATCGAAACATCAACTTCACGTATGAGCATTAAAACAGAACAGAATAAATAATGTCTAAACATCTTTACAAAGAAAATAACATATTATCAGAAAAATTCTACAACATAAATCTTATTAGCTAAACACATAAAGACAGAAAACACAAATATACAAGAGTACACAAACACATAGCAGAATAACACAGGTGGAAAGGAGAGGGTTTGTTTTCAGTGTAACGTTTGGTACTGCAGTATTTTGCAAACAAGACCTTTTTTTTTCTTGGAGATCTCCCTTCGTTCATCATTATTCCCAAAAAGTCCTATCTATACCTGCTTTCTGTACTTTTTTCGTATAATGTCTCAATGCATTTCTTCCAATTCATCGCAACTCATTCTCTTGTATAGTCTACCCCCTCTTAAGCTAACTTAAATCGACTGAGCTCAGATGCTAAACTAAGGGACGAGGCAATGCGGCAGCATAAAACAATTAATACAAACAGCAATGAAAAAAATGGAAATTGTCAAAGCAAGCTGCAGTAAATTTAAATTACCAAGCAATGCAACATTACAACTAATATGAGCCAATGTGCAGCAACAAGAAAAATAAATCAGTAGTAAAACTAGCTTAACAGAGTAATACAAAGTGAAATTTAGTAGCACTATGCCTGGCAAACAGCAGCAGCAAATGTAATAACTTATATCTAAACATGACAAAGCTCAAGCAAAAAAAATATTACACTAAAGATGGCCATGTCTAATGCCTATGTCACATCTTAATACTAGAGTGATGCATCACAATTTATTCTACAAAAGAAATTACCAAGTACTTGGAAAGAAAATTCTGTATGCAATTCCTGTGAAGGGAAATGTCTTTTTGTGCTCCTTCGTTTTTATAAGTACATCATAAAGTTATTCTTTACTGGGTCTGTAGGCATAAAATATTTATATTAATGCATCTATAAAATTTTATTTTAACCAGTGCTGCAGGGCAGCTAGAAACTAGATATTAAACAAATTGAGCAATCTCTCAACTAGAAAGACAATAGATGTAAAAATGTTTCTCATCATTTCATTAGGCATTTTAGTAAATATCATAAATTAAGAGCTCCGCAGTGTAATCATATGTTTTCAAGTTTGAGCGTGTCGTATTTGCGATGCTTTCGACAAAGAAATGTCAATAGCGAGGACAACAGCTTCTTTTTTTTTTCTACCTGTGCCTCTGAAAAGGCACACACTAATGGCTTTTTCTCCAGGTGCCTGGCACAGCTGGCCGCTCAAGACGCATTTCGTCAACGTCACTTGGCTTTCTTACCGAAATATTTACGACACAAGTTTGTACTACAGTGACAGTCTCATATAAAAAATTTCACAGGTCTAGAATTTGCGTTACAAACCTGTAGAAACAAAATCCTGTAAATATAACAGTGTCCAAAAAAATTTCATCGGCATTGTGGTACATTCACGCATTTACACACATTTCATAACTCTTAAAGTACGATTCTTGGTTTCCAACATCCTTTTCCACAAATCAGAGTCCCTAACCACTACTCATTAATCCTTGATTTATTAGAAATATACATATTCGTCGACACTTCTTCAATATTTCATCTTAATAAATACATAGCATAATCAAATTCCTCATATAACATCAGCTTATTGATCATAAACATACCTCAACAGCGTAATACACATCGTCATCATAACATCATAAAACCTCAGCCAAATCTCAAAATCATCCTAGCTTCCTTCAATAATTTCAAAACCTAAAAAAATTCTCTGCACATGTCAAAACTGTCATCTACCTCCAATGTACTTTAAAAATCATGATCCCATACCAAATACATCATTCAAAGCGCTTGTAGTATCACAATAGTTCAAAAAAAAAAAAAAAAAAATATGAACAGTTCACAAAGTACAGACAAAATACAATTTCGTAAGTGTGAAGTTATCCAACGGTGTAATTGTGTAAACATGTGTCACTGATGTAGTAAAAAAAATGTTTGTCTCTCAGTTAAATGATCAGATAGCTGTGTAATTTATGTGTTAGAGAAATATGGTACCGACGTGTAAAGTTGTATAAGCAAACACCATATTAGCTAGGGCTCCTTGTGCTTGCCAAACACATGGTACACAAAGTAAGCGTGTACCCCCCTGAGGATTAATGTAATTATACCCTCAGGTGTTACAGATTACAGCAATGGAATGAAATGTATCACGGAAAACCTTTGTATCATTGTACTTCAAATATCTTTAAAAATAAATGTTTTAAGTACAAAATTAATCACTCAAATATGTGTACTGTAGCGCTAAACTGTGTGTCTTGTTGTAAGATAATCTCTGTGGAAGTGTCGCAGTTATCGTCCTCCGAAAGCTAAGTTCTGCAGAAGTCAATGTACTTACCTCATGATACACAATAGTTAAATGCTTTGCGTATAGATATCTTAGTTATTACGCTTATTGCCGTGATGAAGAAAGTACTATAATGTAACGTATTGTTGTCCTATGGAAAAGGTTGTCTCCTTGTTGCTATACCACAAAAGTTACTACTAAAACACGTTTTACTTTACAGAAGAATTCAGAAAAACTGTGCAGATATAAAACAGATACACCGCAAAAGCAACAATGTAAATTTTCACTCATTAGTAGCATCGTGATAAAATCGTGTAGCTGTCACATAAACTAACCACTGTGTCATCTTGTATCTCACAGAAAGTACTTTAAATCCAGAATGTATTTTCAAGTAAACCAAAATGTTGCATTAAAATCTCATTAGCAGTACTGGTAAATGTTCTAAGTATGTGAGCCTTATAGTCGTTACATAATCGTGCAACTAACAAGCAAGAATGTACACACACAATAACACTGTGTCGTCTGTTCACAATAACAATGCATTCGTAATTTCTGTTTAAATAAGTTCTCTTGGTTCTTGACTGGATATTTAACTTCAAACATTGTTGCATGTTAACAGATTCTAAGTCTGAAAAAGCATACTAGCAATGTAAAGTGAAAAGTTATATGGCAAAGACAGATTTAAAAAGCAGATTATCTTTCAATAAACGGTTTTACATGTGAAATGTGGTGTAAACCTTTACTCTTCCTAGTACACAGAGTTTCAACTTCAACGCAATTATCATGTGGTATACGTCGGATTCTGTAAGGTCCATTGTAAACTAGAAAGAATTTGTGACTCAAGTGTTTCTTCCTATGTGACAATGAATGAGCTTTAATGAGAACTTTCTGACCAATATATAATTTCTTTGCATTTGCTTTACCGCGTAGTTTTCTCCTTTTGTCTGCTGCAGATTTTATATTTATAATAGCCAAATCAATTATGTCTTTGTGTCGAAGTTTACGTGTATTCGGGAAAGGTACAAGCTCTCTGATTCTGTTCGGTGGTTCTTCATTCTTCAGTACAAGAGTAGGTGGTAAAGCAGTGGAGTCATGAGGCATTTCACTCAGCACGTTTTGAAATAAGTGTAAATATCTGTCACAATGCTGATACTTTCTGTGACAATAAAGTCTGCAAAGCTTATTGATTTCTTTCATAATCCGTTCGGAGGGGTTACAATGTGGTGAGTACAATGAAATAAAAACAGGTTTGATTTTATGATTCCGAAGCATGCGTGACCAAACAGCAGATCTGAATTGCAGTCCGTTATCTGAAATGACTTCACTAACGTGTCCAACTTCACGTAAGAAATTTTTAACAAAGGCGTTGCATACAGACCGTCCAGTGGCTTTACGTAACGGTGTGAAAGAAACAAATTTTGAAGTAAGTTCAACAGAGACTAGAACGTACGAAAATCCATTAGATGTTCTGACAAGCGGTCCCAAGAGATCAACAGCAGCAAATTCTTTTAATTTGGAAGGAATGATAGGAAACAGCGGAGCACGATGGGAGATAGTAGATGGTTTCGCCTTTTGACAAAGTTTACAAATAGACAAGACTCTTCGAATTCTCTTTTCCATATTGTTAAAATAACAAGTCGTTCGAAGAATATGATAACATTTTCGTGGGCCAAAATGTGCGTAGCTGAAATGAATGTACCAAATGAGCTTATTAACAAAATCGTCAGGAATGCAAAGTACCCATAGCTTGTCATCAACAGTGCAGCGTTTGAACAGTATGTTGTTTCTAACCAGATAATAATGCCCAATCTGTGTGTGTGTCTTTTCATGCCATTTGCTCTTGATGTCTTTCCAAATCGGATCTTTATCTTGTTCATGAGCAATGTCCTTTAAAGATGTGGTGATGAAGTTTTCAAAGGCGACTTTCTGAATGTAAAGAGTACTGAAATTTTTCTCGAGGTTGCCTTCTGTGTTACTTTTCTCAAGCCCAGCCGGTGCGCGTGACAGTGCATCCGCAACAATGTTCTCCTTGCCGGGAATGTAGACTACTGTGAAGGGGAATTCTTGCAGAAACAATGCCCAACGTTTTAACCTGTCATGATTTAATTTTGAAGACATAAGAAATTGTAATGCACGATGATCACTGTATACTTTTACGTGCTTACCAGAAAGAAAGAAACGGAATTTGTTAAATGCCCAAACGATAGCTAAAGCTTCTAATTCAGTAACGGAATAATTTTTTTCAGGTTTTGTTAACACTCGACTAGAAAAATCAATGGTTTTCTGAACGGTAGTGTCATTTTCTATGGCTTCTTGAAATAAATGGGCACCAAGACCGACTTTAGAAGAATCCATGCTAAGGCAGAAATCTTGTGACAGATCTGGATGAGCTAGTATTGGCGCGTTAAGTAGCGATTCTTTCAAAGAATTGAATTCCAACTGTGCTTGTTCGTCCCAGTTCCAAATAGTATTTTTTCCAGTGAGAGAACAAAGTTTTAGTGTAACAAGAATTTGCATATTCAGAAAACGACGGTAAAAATTTACGAGACCTAGAAAACTGCGGACTTGTTTTTTTGTGGATGGAACTGGAATGGCTCTGATTGCTTCTAACTTTTCAGGATCAGGCTGAATGCCTTCAGAAGAAATAATATGTCCCAAAAACCTCACCTTTGACCTACCCAATTCAGACTTTTCCAAGTTAACTGTAATGCCAGATTCTGCAAAAATACGTAACAAACTGTTGAGGATGCGATTATGTTGTTTCCATGAAGCTTCTGCTATTAGAATATCGACCACATATAAGGTGATGTGACGTTTTAAGAACTCAGGTAATATGGAATTTAGCCCGCGAATGAATGCTGCCGAAGAAATGTTCAAACCAAAAGGAAGTTTCCGAAACTGATAACAAACGCCGAAACAAAGGAAAGCTGTGTATTTTCTACATTCTGGATGAAGTTCGATCTGATAAAAGCTGGATCTGAGATCAATGGAAGACAACACTTTTACACCATTAAAATTTTGAAGAAGTTCTTCCAAAGTTTGCGGCCTGTCTGTTTCAGGAATAATGATAGTATTTTTTATTTGTCTCGAATCTAAGACAAGCCTGATCGATCCATTTTTCTTCTCAACAACATGTAATGGATTGTTGTATGAGCTTACCGCAGGCTCAATAATGCCCTCGTCAAGCATAGATTGTATTTCTGTTCTAACACAGTCCCTATAATGTTCTGGAATTACGTATGGTCTAACACAAAATTTAGTATGCTCACGAACACGAAATTGGTATTGAAATCCCTTGATTGTTCCTGTTTTGTGAGTAAAAACTGTGGAATGTGCTTGTAAAATCTCAAAAAGATCCTGCCTATCAGTGTCATTACAATTCTCAATTGTTTGAATTTTATTCTGAATTAACTCATTAGTTTCAAATATGCCGTCGATATCATCCCTGTTAGTACTTGCACAGTGATTGTTAGAGTCTAGTTCCGTAGAAAATTCCGAACTGTTGTCTAACAGAAGCTAAAGCCGATTAATTTCCTCGTCATGGTTTGAGAGCCAATCTTCAAATTTCAAAGCTATTGACTTACCTTCTTTCTCTAAACTTATTTCAGCATCGTGAAAGTTTATGATTGCTTTGTATTCATTCAAAAAGTCTACTCCCAGTATAATTTCCGTCGACAATAATGGAATAATAAGAAAGTTCATAGAGAAGCTGTGGCTTTGACAAAAGAATTCTAAGTTGGTTTGTTGGCGTACATCTACACTTTTTCCAATGATTGCACCTTGTAACTTAATCTTATGTAACGGAAGTGTGGGCCAATCGTATGATTTGTTGCATTTGCTAAAAGCTGTTTCATTAATTACTGAAATGGGACTGCCAGAGTCAAGTACTGCCGTAAATTTTATGTCATTTACAGTAATGTGAATCACAGGATATGCAATGTTGTTATGTTTTACGTCGTGTTCCTGGAGTAAGATGTCCCTAATGTCTTCCATTTTTACGTAATTACTAGCTACGGCAGCTGGGTCGTCAGTTTCATAAGTACGTTTTGTGGCTGCGAGCGGTATGAGTCATTGCCTATTGTGTCTTTGTTGGCGCGCGTCGTTATTGGGATTTGGAGACCTAACTTCTACAAATTCACCTTGTCGAGAGGGCCCTGCTCTGTTTGAATCCCGCCAGTTCTGATGCAATTCAGGTCTGTCGTTACGATCATATCGTCTGTCGTCATGTCGGTAGATTCCATAGTTTCCTTCTTGTCGGTCACGTGGTGGAGAATTTCTCCCTGAATCGTAACTGCGGGCTGAACTGTTGCATCTGAAGTTATTCTGTCTCCCTTGATAATAATTATTTTGGTTCCCATATTGTCTGTTTCTCTGATTGTCTCTGTGATAGTCATTACCGCGGAGAGGTGATCTTTCCCTGTAATTATTACTACTCTGCCAACAGTTGTCATATGGGTGGTGTCTGTTTTGGTCACGATTTACGTTGTAAGAATAGCCTTGTCGTGTATTATTTCTGTCATCGCGGAATTGTGACAGATGTGACCTGTAATTGTTGTGCTCCTGTTTTCGCGTTCCGCAATTGTCAGTGTCAATTTCCAGTTCTTGTAACAGTCCCTGAAAAGCTTCAATGTCGTCTTTGCAACGTCCTGCTTAAATAATATGTCGTAAATGTTCAGGCAGTTTGACTAAGCAAATGCGAATGAGTTCTGAGGGGCTGTATGGGTTTGAAAGATACTGATTCTTATGCAACATGTCTTCAAAATATTTCATAAGACTGGAAAATTCAGATTGTTCGAAACGTTTCATCATTATGATGCTATGTTTTACTCAGTCTTGTGTAGCTTGAGACCAATACGCTGAGAGGAAGGCATGATAAAATTCTCCTTCACTGTGACAATCGTGAATGACCGATCGCATTCTTACAGCTGGTTCATTCTCCAAGTAGCCACACATAAATTCTAACCTGTGCTCTAATGACCAGTTGGGAGGAAAACAATGAGAGAATTGATGAAGCCATGCTTGTGGATGAATGTCGTTGTCAGAATTCTTAAATGTGTTGAATTTACATGTAGTATTGAACAGCTTATAGTCAAAATCATGGTGTTGGCGAGTCGCACATCGCTCATTGTTACTTTGTTTCGACGGTTCCATCTCAAAATCCAATGCGCCTTGCCAATTTCTTTCATAATTTCCTAAGTGTCCTGTGTTATTATTTTGTGGTTGTTCCGTATTTCTATGTCCCTCTTCCCGTACTCGAGCGCGAGTGTCCTCTGAAATACGTAATTCTTGTATTACTTGTGCCAACTGATCTTGTACTTCCCAGATTTCTCTTTTGTACTGTGTATTGATTTGATTTTGATTTTGTTTGAATTTTCTAATTTGTTCATACTCTTCAGTGTCCGTGAAGGCTACAGGTCCTGTGTCATTCAGATCATCATCTACCCTTGTAGATAAGTTAGTGAACTGATCTGAAAGTTCTGCTACTTTATCTGATAGTGAAATTATTTCCTCTGTGTGTTTTTCTGAACCAAGTTTCAGAGCGTCCATTTGTGTTGAAATTGTATCTACTGTGTCCTTTAAGTTTTCCTGAGTTTTTGCAAGTTCCGTAACCGAATCGGTAGATGCAACTGAGTCAATTTTAGCTTGCAAGGTGTCGTGATTTTCATGAACAATAGTTTGCAGTTCTTGTATGGCTGCTTCGTTTTTCTGTAATGCATTTTCATGACGCGAAAAAATAGGTTGGAAATGCTCACCAATTTGCGTTTTTACGTCATTACAGACTTTTTGACATTTCGATTCAATGTTATATAACTCAGTAGTTAAATCTTCACGTGTTTGTTCAAGTGTGGTTGTTCAAGTGTGGTGTCTAAATTCCAAAGATTTTGTTCCATTGTGTCTAACTGTTGCTGTGTTTGTCTCTGGTGTTGTTCCATTATGTCTAACTTTTGAAGATTTTGTTCCATCGTGTCTAACTTTTGAAGCCTTTGTCCCATTTGTTGCAATAACTGTAATAACAGTGCACTGGTGTCTGAAACATGTTCCTCAGTGCTATTCGGCAGTGCATTTGAACCGGCAATATTCGCATTTTGAAAAGCAGAAAATGTGTCTTGATTTATTTGAGAAAACGGTGAGGACGCAAAACCTGAATCTACAGTATTTGCAAGATTGTGTCCTGTCATTTCGGAATCCTGAGGCGAGCTGTTGCCGACCGATTGATCGATAATGCTTCTCTGTTCACTAGTTGTTTCACTGCCTACATCATTATTTGCAGCCCACTCCATTTCCCTATGCACAATTACCAAATTACTACTTTGAACATTAGTTAATTCATTACATGGTGGCGCTAACACACTGCTTTCGTCTTCACTGTCATTCCTCAGTTTACTTTGGAGCCTAGTATTACGTTTTTCACATGCCATTATTGTCATAGTATTTCACACAACAACACAGAAAAACACAATTTGAAGAGCAAAAATAAGAGAACACATTAACATAGCACTGAAAATAATATCTAGTTAATTGCAAGCTCAGCTGCGAAATACTTGGTGCATATTTACATGTGTGCCACACCTGTTTTACTGTACAACAATGAAAGACTGCAACTACAAAGGAGATTCTCCCTACAATTATGTGCTAGCAATAAACAAAATTTACACTAATTACACAAACTACAAGAAAAAATCAGAAGATTCCAGGTTCGAATCCTGGCAGGGTCGCCATATGAAACGTCCCCTTAGAACAATTATACATGACTGTGTTTAAACTGACACACAATATTTTTAGTGCAACGCAATCTGACTTTCAGAAATCCCTACTAAAGAATGGCCCTGACTAACATTAACCTATACCTTTCACAAATCACTTACCTCACCAAAAATCTTCGTTACTCGAACTACTGCAAAACAGTGAGCGCCACTACTGTCAGCTAAATAAAAGATTCAAACTACTGAAGGCACTAACTACTAATAGGCATAGTTAGCAAATGAAAGATTTTGGTAGAGAACAAACAATGTATTTACCTCAATAGCGTTCAAAAGTCATAATGTATATAGCAGTTCATGACATCCAGTCTTACAAATTTCAAAATTCCGCCATCTCTCTCCCCACATCCACCACTGCTGGCGGCTCACCTCCAACTGCTCAACGCTACGCGCTGTTCACATCCATCTGCCCAACACTACAATGGCAGACAACAATGCAAACTAGCCACAGACTGCACACAGCACAGCCAGTGATTTTTCATACAGAGGGCTACGTGGCGTTACCAATAAGAAAACCTAAACAGCCTACTTACAAATGTCAATCCTAAGGGATTCTCGGCTGGGTCGGAGATTTTCTCCACTCAGGGACTGGATGTTGTCTTGTCCTAATCATCATCATTTAATCCCCATCGACACATAAGTCGCCAAAGTGGGGTCAAATCGAGAGACTTGCACCCGGCGAATGGTCTACGGGACGGGAGGCCCTAGTCACGTGACATTAAGTCGATTTCCTAGAAATAAGCTCAAAAAATGTTTTCTCGCTAAATGTTCGAAATCTACTCTACAAATTATTATTAACATGTATGCAAACAGTTTCAAGTTCATTGAAATGCTAGTTATCTGAATATGAACAAAAATTAGAAAGTTTTTGCCCCTAGTCACTCCCGTAATAACGTAAGTACGAGAAGAAATGTGTATTGTTTGTGTACACTTGATTTGTAACTATACAGATCAGTAAATTTCCTCTGATAACGCTTCTCTAGAAATTTCCTTAAATTGCTGTTACTTAGTTTTTCAACAGTGTTCAATTCAAATGGAAAATATAACATTTCTCTGCCTCGTGATGACTGGGTGTTGTTTGATGTCCTTAGGTTAGTTAGGTTTAAGTAGTTCTAAGTTCTAGGGGACTGATGACCATAGATGTTAAGTCCCATAGTGCTCAGAGCCATTTGAACCATTTTGTAAATATAACAAAACGGATTAATCCGTTACAGCTCCAGAACAACGTTACTAATACGCTTTGTTAAGTTATGAAACCCTGCTTATTAGTTATGGGTACAGGACCGTTCTCCATCTATCGCAGGACAGTAACGTTATTGAGGCCAATAACGTTATTCCATTTGTGTTACCGAACTGCATTTCGTTATGTACCAGAATTCATTTCGATACTGCAGTAACGTTACACGGTATAACGTTTCAACCGATAATAACGTTATTCCAGTACCGTCATTCCTTTTCTGTTACCCAATACTGTTACGTTACGTATCGTAACTCATTTCGTACTGCGATAACGGTACACCGTATAACGTTTTAACTGATAATAACGTTATTTCAGTACCGCAGGGCAATAACGGTACAATTAAAGTGGAACGCGTAACAGAACAGTTTAACTTGTTACGGGTCCCGTATAATGTTACTAATACATTACATTAACTTAAGGACTCCGCTTGAAGGATCAAACATTTCATGTACCCTGTCCAAGTCCGTAGTATAAACTAACGCAGCTAGAACTATTTTGCTATAACATGAGCGGCACATCTGCTTTTGACATTTCATTCAAATATTCAACGAAAAGTAAGTTAAAGAACACACTCATGATAAATATAGCTACCTCAAAGTATTTCAGCTAGCTAGCAATCACACAATGCAGGATACTATTCTTTCTTTTATGTGCTCTACATTAAATCTCTCCTTAAGCCAATATGTATTCTCCCAAGATAATTAAGCAGATTTTTAAAGTAAATAGTTTTGGTGGCAACCTTGCCAAATGACTGTTTATATGCAGCATATCATTCACATTCTGAGCACTTGCAAAGTGTACTCACTGTCTCTGAAGTATTAAGTGCTGCCCGACGGAAATTACGTTCTACTGAGGCACTTCATTTACATCGCAATGATACACTATTAGCCTGTAATTCACAGTTAAGTTTTTCATAAAGGGTTCATACAATCGTTTCAATTTCTGCACTTTTACACTCACGTACGAAGCTCGAGGAAAACGAACACCAAATTCTTTATGTGCGATTTCTAATTTCTCTTATGTTATTATAGATGTAATACCATACTTTGAACGGCTATGGCAACAAAAACTGTATGCATTCAGAGGTAAAAGATGGCGGTTGAAATTTCGTGGAAATAACGTGCCGCAGTGAAAAAGCCTCTTTGTTTAATACTACGTTCCCAACTCATTCCCCTCCCCCCTCCCCCTCCAATCTCAAGGGAAAAAAAAGAAAAACATCTGCTACACTCTTTCTCCTAATTCGCTATTCTGCAAAATCAAATGCCTTTTTTCAACATTTTCGACGTCCTCTGTCAATCCCGTCAGATAATGATCACATAGTGTTCAGCAGTATTTCAGAAGAGATTGAACAATCGTCGTGCTGGCAGTCTCTTTAGTAGATTTAGTGGGTCGTCTAAGGGTTTTGTCAATAATCCAACATTTGTTTCAGTTTCGCCACAACAAGTGATGTTTCCCAGTCACTTCGTCTGTAACCACTAGGACTTTCGTTCGATCGATAACCCACAAATTTGTTTTACTTATCGATTTCTCGAAGCTTGACGAAACGTTCTTAGTAATCATGTGGAGAACCTCACACATTTTATTGATTAGGATCAATTGTCACGTTTTGCTTCATGAAGATATATTTTCAACATAATTCTGCAGTTAGCTTTGCTGTTCTCTGTAATTTATTAGTCGGCAGTATTACCTACCACACATCTAAGAGAAATGTTCTGATTGACTGCTAAATGGTTTATACATATTGTAAATAGCAGAAGGTCTACATTAATTTACTTGCGGAATCACGCTCATCGTTTCCGTTTCACTTGGTGACGTCCCGTCAGTTACTGCGAACTGTGACCTTTCAGACAGGAAATTACGAATCTAGCCGCACAACTGAAACGACAGGCCATAGTAAAGCAATGTGGTTGGAACTTGCTTATGAGGAATGATATCAAAAGCCTTTTTGGAACTCCATAAATATGGAATCAATTTGCAAGCCACTGTACGCAGTACGTCGTGCGAGTAAAGTGCCAGCTGTATCTCACAAGACTGATGCTTTCCAAATCCATGCTGGTTTGATGTCAACAGATAAAATATTTCGGGGTATTTCATACCGTTGGAACAAAGTATTTGTTCGCACGCCCTGTTACATGTCGATGTCAGTGAAATGAATCTGTAACTAAGTGGACTATGTTTATTTTCTTTCGTATGTATTGCAGTGCCTCACCATAAATACTTGAATACTCTTCATGATGTCGTAGGAAAAGTAATTAAGTCTCTGCATCCTTGATGTACAAGATGCACTCCTTAATTGTTAGCCCACTCATGAAAGACATTGCCTGTAGAAACATAATCGTCCTGCTACGACTGTGGTAGGGTCTTGACAATATAGCTGAACACATGTGGTGAGGTGTTGTAGTTTTGTTACTTCCTGCAATGACAGAGAATTATCTTGCAAGATTCACTTGATATATTCGTGGTATATCAATCAAAGATTTTGAATGAATTCCACTTTGGTGTGTCACTGATTTATTAAATACATAATTACAGACATGGGAGATTACTTCCACACAGCAACCACAACTAATCTCGTTGTTTACTTTGCGAATTATCTGTATCAGTCATCACAAGGGCAATGAGGAGGCGATGACCGCTGCAGTTGGTGGCTTGCTGCATAAAAAATTCAACGCAGTGTAAAGTGTAAGAGGTACTAGCTCGTAGTTCCAAAGTGGCGGGAGACTAACATTTTAGCTCCTCTGTGGAAAGGCTCCAAACAGCTATATCGTACTCAGAACGACATCTTTAGAAATTTTGTCATCATGATGGTTCAAATGGCTCTAAGCACTATGGGACTTAACATGTGAATTCATCAGTCCCCTAAACTTAGAACTACCTAAACCTAACTAACCTAAGGACATCACACACATCCATGCACGAGGCAGGATTCGAACCTGCGACCGTAGCAGCAGCGCGGTTCCGGACTGAAGCGCCTAGAACCGCTCGGCCACAGCGGCCGGCTGTCATCATGAAACGTCTCAATTCAGAAACCAGTAGATGTACAGGTAAGAAACATAAAATACTGCGGAACCCCTACTGAAAATATACCAATCTGTTAATGAAACCATATCACTGAATATTTTATTAACTGTCTTTCATTCAGTAATTACTCTCACATTATCGTATCTATGTTGTAGTCCAGTAGAATTATTTGAATATGACAAAAGACTTCATGTTTAATTAAGACAGCCATTTGTTGCACGGTACTATGATGAGGCACCAGTTGCATTAGTGTAGTGCATGTTAATAGCGTTTCCTGTTAGGTTTATGAACAAAACAGATTCAAGTTTCAGAGAAATTTTCAACAACATATTCCACCTCGTTATCAAACATCGTGTGACGATGCGCAGTTAGTTTTTCGATCCCACATACACTCCTGGAAATGGAAAAAAGAACACATTGACACCGGTGTGTCAGACCCACCATACTTGCTCCGGACACTGCGAGAGGGCTGTACAAGCGATGATCACACGCACGGCACAGCGGACACACCAGGAACCGCGGTGTTGGCCGTCGAATGGCGCTAGCTGCGCAGCATTTGTGCACCGCCGCCGTCAGTGTCAGCCAGTTTGCCGTGGCATACGGAGCTCCATCGCAGTCTTTAACACTGGTAGCATGCCGCGACAGCATGGACGTGAACCGTATGTGCAGTTGACGGACTTTGAGCGAGGGCGTATAGTGGGCATGCGGGAAGCCGGGTGGACGTACCGCCGAATTGCTCAACACGTGGGGCGTGAGGTCTCCACAGTACATCGATGTTGTCGCCAGTGGTCGGCGGAAGGTGCACGTGCCCGTCGACCTGGGACCGGACCGCAGCGACGCACGGATGCACGCCAAGACCGTAGGATCCTACGCAGTGCCGTAGGGGACCGCACCGCCACTTCCCAGCAAATTAGGGACACTGTTGCTCCTGGGGTATCGGCGAGGACCATTCGCAACCGTCTCCATGAAGCTGGGCTACGGTCCCGCACACCGTTAGGCCGTCTTCCGCTCACGCCCCAACATCGTGCAGCCCGCCTCCAGTGGTGTCGCGACAGGCGTGAATGGAGGGACGAATGGAGACGTGTCGTCTTCAGCGATGAGAGTCGCTTCTGCCTTGGTGCCAATGATGGTCGTATGCGTGTTTGGCGCCGTGCAGGTGAGCGCCACAATCAGGACTGCATACGACCGAGGCACACAGGGCCAACACCCGGCATCATAGTGTGGGGAGCGATCTCCTACACTGGCCGTACACCACTGGTGATCGTCGAGGGGACACTGAATAGTGCACGGTACATCCAAACCGTCATCGAACCCATCGTTCTACCATTCCTAGACCGGCAAGGGAACTTGCTGTTCCAACAGGACAACGCACGTCCGCATGTATCCCGTGCCACCCAACGTGCTCTACAAGGTGTAGGTCAACTACCCTGGCCAGCAAGATCTCCGGATCTGTCTCCCATTGAGCATGTTTGGGACTGGATGAAGCGTCGTCTCACGCGGTCTGCACGTCCAGCACGAACGCTGGTCCAACTGAGGCGCCAGGTGGAAATGGCATGGCAAGCCGTTCCACAGGACTACATCCAGCATCTCTACGATCGTCTCCATGGGAGAATAGCAGCCTGCATTGCTGCGAAAGGTGGATATACACTGTACTAGTGCCGACATTGTGCATGCTCTGTTGCCTGTGTCTATGTGCCTGTGATTCTGTCAGTGTGATCATGTGATGTATATGACCCCAGGAATGTGTCAATAAAGTTTCCCCTTCCTGGGACAATGAATTCACGGTGTTCTTATTTCAATTTCCAGGAGTGTATGTAGCGACATGCTGATTGTGAGTTACGCCACCTTAAAGTACAATCGTTAAAACAAAACAAACAAAAATAAACAAAACAAATTTTCTTGGTTCATCGATAAGGTGCAATTAAGGCAAACACATGCGGGTGCCATTTTAGAAGAAGTGCAGTAGGCATGTTTGCCAACCAAGCTCCTTGGTATTGTATTCCAGGTCGCATTTGTTTCTCTGCGGCTGCAAGACATCTCATTTGTTGGCAATGAATATCAACTGCGAAGGACACATCCCTGTGAAGCAATTTGTAACATAAAACACCTTCTTTGTGCCACCAGATCTATATCACTAACAGTACATTTTGTGGACGTATACAGGCAATCGTTTGAGATAATGTTTGTTATGGTTTACGCAATGTCGTTTCCTTATGAAGTTACCATACAGTACCTTAAATCGCCATCAGATCACACTGATTTAGGTTTAGCGTGACCTCTTTAAATCTATTACGGCAAATGTCAGGATCAGTCCTTTTAAAAGGCAGAGACGACTTCCTTCCCCATCCTTCCCAGTTCGAGATTCTGCTTCACATCTAATCTCGTTTTTGGCGAGACATTGTACCGTAATCCTTCTTCCTTTCTTTTAATCTCAATGTAACTATTGAAGACAAGTGTCGCACGAAGGTTAAATGGTCGTCACGTTTGCCGGTTATCGGATAGACTGTCACTGACCGTAGTAGTAATTCGCAGAAACGTTCCTCATGAACGCCTATTTATCTTCCTGAATGGGTTGATTAATTTATCCCAAAATGATCGTACTTGAAAGAGTACAACTTGATTTTCTCGATAGCATTCGCTCCACACAGGACACAAGTGTTTCGAATTGCCTCTACTGCTTTCATCCTTTATAAAGAGAAAACAGAACATAATGTCACAAATGTTAGACTCCGTTTTAGACTCCGTTTTATAATGCATAAAAGACGCTTCTCATGGCGCCAAAAACGAGAAATATTCAAGTTGTCATGACATGAGTTATACCACAAACATGAACAAAATAAGACCTCGTTAAATACGCTTGTTGCAACATGCCATAAGAATCGCCATGGAGCATTCTAAAACGCAGTATTATATCATACATAACGTTACATAATTTTATACTTGCTAATTTGAGTGCAGAGAAGTCGGCTGGCGATCATAGGCTCTATACCAGATACGTTGCGATCACTTGGGAAGACGCCGATCTGGCTGATGGCGCTGAAATTAGTCTTACCATGACAGATATCTATGAGCTCTTTCACGTACATGTTTCTGCAAGATTTTTCTATAACTGGATGATAAATGAACAAAACTGTCTCTGACCTTCTGTCAAACTGATGCTCTTAGCAGACAGATGGAATAAGCAGACAGATGGAATAAGCAGACAGATGGAATACAGCTTAAAAAAAGAAAGAAAAAGGATTAGTCTGATATCACGTCTTTGTGTTTGCACTACATGATACTGACCACGAATAAATTACAACAGCTCGAGTGGAAGTCAACACTTCTCGTACTGTGTAGTGCGTACCCCATTATGACAAGAACATGATGCTAACACATGTGAAATTCGGTGGTTGATTGAACTGAGGCTAGCTTGTAATGGCTAAGGTGTGGGTTCGATTCCTCTGACGCTACCAGTTTTTAACAGCCACAAACATACCCTCTTAAGCTCCAGTAATGCCAAGTAAAGAGCGCAGGACTGTGCCGTGGTTCCACGTCATCATTAAACTGGAACAGAGATGGATTAGTTTTGGCTATCAGAGGCAGAAGTCACTGCCTACAAAATCACTGTCTCTAGTAAGCTTTCTTACACTAGTAGTGTTACTTTAGTTCATGAACTAATTGTCATGTAAAGTCATAGGACTTTCATTTCTTAATTGACCTTGAGATTTTGAAAATATTGGAACTGCACTGGGATTCGAGCTCGGATTCTAATTTTTCTCTGGATTTGAACACTTCGAGATAATGCTGTCTTATCATTTCGTTGTTTCCTCATGATCCCAAACTCCTCCAGGTCTCTACGAACAGTGTGAGCCTAACTACTAGTGACAAAGTGTATGATAGTTGACCCCTCTTCGTGTGGGGTCAACAACGACGATATGTGGGGGCTAGAGTCCCAGGCAGCAAAAAACTATTCGTTGCATTACCTCTAGCTGAACTTGTGCACATCTCACCTATAGTGAAGAAACAATAAATATTTCATTTCTATTCGTAAATGTAGCACAAGAGGGAAAGATGCCAGGTTCGAATCCCTACCAGGCAAAAATCTTTTATATCGTCGTTTCAGGTTCCAGCATCTGACATCCGACTGTGCTTAATTAACAATTTATATAGGTACTGGGCTCTACTCCCCCCCATCACCAGAACTATAACATAACCTTCATAGTTTCCCTTTGCGGTGGTAAGCGTATCGTCATTTATTTCCAGGTTCGGACATTCGGTCTTGTAAAATGATACCGTTGAACAGCTCGATATTTTATGTCTCTTTATGTCTAGTCGAGTCTCGATCAGACACGCAAGCTTTGTTTGGTTAACAGTGGGTTCAAATTCGGATTACAAATAACAACTCCTCATGTCATTTAATGAGTGTGTTATGACTTATGAAGTGTCACTTGTTGTAATGAAGTTTAATTTAGAAGCGTTAGGGCCATTCTCGTCTCCAATAACATGTTTTCTAATATTTGTTGTATGACAGTATTGATTTGCATCTGGACTGACTGCCATAATGAGAAGTGTTCTCTAGTTATCTCTTGTGGTAGTCATGTGTGTAGTCAGACGACTACCCCGTACGTTTTCGGCGTGTAGAGGACCTGTGATGCAGCTACACTTTTTTTGCTGTCAAGTGTACCTGTAGAGAGAGAATTCTTGACCAGTTCCTTGGCACCCGTAGGAGGTAATTCTTCGTCCTACTTAGATTCCGCATGCCCCCCAAGCAGTGTAATGCCACTCAGCTGAATGGTGTCAAGAGAAGGGTTGACATGTGGGTCATAGGTTGGGGGTTGGAGGATGAAGACCTTCCCACTGTGGGAAGGGGCGTTGGGCAGAATTGTGGTGAAATTAGGTGCCAATATGACATCATTACCTCAGCTTATACCTCACATGAACTTGTGACCTCTGGCCTTTTTTTCGCAAATGTCGACACCATGCTGCTTGAAGCGTCACCGATCCGGAGGGTGATATCTTAGGGGGCCTGCTTTTGCACCATTATGGAGGAGCTAAATTTCACACTCCTGCGTCGCAATAGGGAAAAGTATGGGGTTTCAAATATGTGACCCTTCAATTCTTCTGCGCATCGTACACAGAACTCGACAGAGTGAGCTGACAACTGTCTCTTGCGACTACGCGCCATTTCCGTGTTCTTCACAGTGATTGGTCAATATCCGTCGCTGTTCATGTCCCTTAGATACCCTACAGATACTGCAGTGGAAAAGCAGTTTGTTTAAAAACTGCGTTTCCAACTCGTCCCCCTGCCCACTTCCCTTCCAACCTAAAACAAAAAAGGAAAACATCTGCAACTCTCTCTCCCAAAATTCTCTGTTCTACAAAATCAAATGTCTTCTTTCAACGTTTTCGATGTCCTCAGTCAGTTATGTCAGGTAATAATCGCACAGTGTTCAGCAATATTCCAGAAGAGGTCGAACACCATCGGGCTGGCAATCTCCTTAGTAAACTTCTTGGGTCTTCTAAGGGTTGTGTCAATAACCCAACATTTGTTTCACTTTCGCCACATGTGATGTTTCCCAGTTACGTTGTGTATATCTGTAACCACCAGGACTTTCGTAAAATTTGTTTTACTTATCAATTTCTCGAAGCTTGACAAAACGTTCTTAGTAACCATGTGGAGAATCGCTCACATTTGATTGTTTATGGCGAATTGTCACGTTCTTCACAGTGAAGATATATTTTCAACATCATTTTGCAGTTCTGTTTGCTCTTATGAGGAGTACTAGACGATAGTTTTACCTGCCACAAATCTAAGAGAAATGTTGTGATCGTCTGCTAAATAGTTTATACATATTAGAAATAGCAGAAGGTCTACAACACTTTACTTGCGGAATCACACTCATCGCCTCAGTTTCACTAGGTGGCGTCCCTGTTTGAACTTTTACTTCTACAAATGCATACCTTCTCTGTGGTCTCCGAGGGACTGGTAACTTTTTTCCACTAAATACATGTTTGAAATACCAGTATCCATTCGTCAGGTTGATTTTAACATTCAGAATAGTTCTTCCGTTCTTGTTTGACTATTGGCGTTTGTGTGGACGCAGGGATCGCCACTTGATGCAAATACTACGAAAATCTCTATACAGCTGGTAGGAAGTATGTTGTATAAAAACGGGAAATTGAAGACAAATCCAATACTAGAGACCAGTAGATGAAATAAACGCCAAAGCATACTGCGTCTGCAAATTCAAACGACAGCTACGTGCTAGTATCAGAGGGCAAGTACTTTTTGCATCAGACGCAGCAGGTGGGCGAGAAGGGACCAAACAATCTACGTGAATATATCTGGAACTGTTTGTAGTTCTTTCCACACTGTTTGTAGGGTGTATGATGAACAGTCGAGACGGCGAGCACAATATCCGTAGTGGTCTCAATGGACTTCAGTTCTATTAAGATCCATAGAATTCAGGGGCTATGGCGGCACCCTAGAATATCACTGGTAATTTTCCTTTCATTTTCGGTGTCTTCCAACACATCTAAGGGAAAAATCCTTGTCGGCGATATGGATTTACGCATCGACAGCTTAGGATGGAAACCAGTGCACCTGGTGATCAGTATAAAGTCCGTTTCATACGAACCGATTTTCTAGTTACATTTGACCTCTCGCGCGGCAGGTGCACCTCACGTTGCTCCTTATAAATCAGCCGACAACCACGTCGCTAGTGAATTAGTGACGTCAGTGAGCAACTGACTGTGGTGAGTGCAGAGGTGCAAAATTCTGAAAGTGCTGCAGAGTGCACATGCACAGAAAGAGGACCGTGGCAATTCTGCTAACATTGTAGTTTAACGAACATTTGCTTCTCTCATTCCAGTTACCGTAATGAATAGTGATTTGTGTCTTCTTAATTTCATTTTTTATAATTTGCTTTATTTTCATTACAAATTGCGAAGGTTGCATGAGGACATGGCGTTTTTCTTAGTAATGTTCTCCCACAAGAAAGACTAACTATCTGAGAGTAAAAATGTGTTCAGGTTTAAAATCCATCGACAGCGGAAAATTCTGCACTCTGCACCAATAAGAATGTAAAGAGACAAATACATTGATGAACATTGTTTCAACGGTCAACATGTCATATTTTTTGAGTGAGGAAATTAATTTCAAAGTTATTTGTTACTAAGAAACCAAGATAGTTCTAGAGGACTGATGACCTCAGATGTTAAGTCCCATAATGCTAAGAGCCATTTGAACCTTTTTTTTTTTTTTTTTGACCTTGGGTGTTGAGATGCAGGTGGCTGCAAAAGAAACTCAGATACTGAATTAAGAACTGTGCGCAATTGATTTGACAAGCGGTATGTGGTGGCCCTGGTAATTGAGTCCTGGATATTGGGGTTGGTAATAAGCATTAAAGATATACAGCTGGGAAAAAGGGATTCACAAGCCACTGAATTAAAATCTGGGCTCAAGTGCATCTAAGTTAATTGCAGTCATTCTCGGTAAGCACACGCTAAACGAAACATTAAAATGAATCGTAATTGGGCACGTGACAATAGCAACACTTAATTAGGATAAATAAATGAGGTAGAACAAGCACTTGTCAACTTGGCAAAGTTCTCAGAAAATAAATCAGGGAGTTCAGAAATAATTAATATCCAAACATGTTAACCACGGGAAACATTGCCGCTGGTGGTCACACAGTGACCGTACGGAGAATGGAAAACAAACGTGCAACTACACACACTCGCCTGGTCATAAATAAGCCCGAATGAATTTAATTGAGTGACAAAAAATGCCTAACTTCACTCCTTCCTAACCAGCCGATACAGGCAGATAAAGTCATCACGATCAACGTGTAGAGACGCGAGCTGCGTAAATTCCCGATAGCTGCAACTGCCGCTCGCCTGGAAACGCACAGGCTGCCTCTCAGAGAAAAAGGTCTGCTTGCCACTGCATCGTCTCATAGAAATCCCCGGCTCCACTCTGAACTCCGAAGGAGTGTACTCTTCGAAATCGTAGCACCAAGTCTGCTCCTCGTAGTCTTAGCCCTAAATAAGTCTTACCACGGCTCCTGTCTCTGGTCTGAGCAAAGTTCATGCCAGAAAACACCATCATCTAATTAAAAAAGGTGGGCCAAATTCTGGCCAATGACGTGATCTTTAAGGCACTGTCTGCTGTCCCACGAAATAACAAGTGTAAAAATTTGTCTATCAGCCGGCTTCCCACTGATCCCATTCCTAGAACATTTTGTTGAGCTGTCCTATGTCATCGATTTCTGATTTGTTCTGCGAGTCCATTGTTAATGTTGTAACGTTCCAAGTGTAACGTTCTTTAAAAAAATGAAATAATAAACTTTACGATTGCATTGAATGAATGTCTGAATTTGGATACAGAACAGGCTGCCGCTGTGGCCGAGCGGTTCTAGGCGCTTCAGACTGCAACCGCGCTGCTGCTACGGTCGCAGGTTCGAATCCTGCCTCGAGCATGGATGTGTTTGATGTCCTTAGGCTAGTTAGGTTTAAGTAGTTCTAAGTCTAGGGGACTGATGACCTCAGATGTTAAGTCACATAGTGCTTAGAGCCACTTGAACTATTTGGATAAAGAACTCGAATTGTCGTGTAGTGTGTTTGTAACTGCAAATGGTGCGCCTACTCTGTGTTATTGTTAGCAAACTTTACGAATCGATTGGACAACGCAACTCCCAATACCAATAAAGACATACAGTCACTGCAAAATACATTCAGCCCCTTGGACACTGAATCGTCTGGCCCCGTTCGAAAATGATAACTTTGGTCCCTGTGCACATATCAAATAAATCAAATTGTCTTACCTCTAACGCAGCATTGGTGGAACGCAATAGATTCTGGTCTCTCTTTAATATATATATATATATATATATATATATATATATATATATATATATATGCCAACTGCAGGCTCAGCAGTGTGCAATGCTAGCCATAATACTTGAAATGCACATAAAATTCATTTGGCTGATAAACGAGAACATTTAAGTAACTCCCACTTCTTTGAAAAATACATGACCCGGACTGGCAGGCGGTACTGATTATCGTAAATTACTAACCATGAGTTTTTTTAGCAAAATTATATTGCACGTTAAGTTTGGCTTTTCAAAAACATCTAACAACTGAAGTTACATTACTCACAATTGATTCAAAACGATGATATTTAAACAGCAAGTATTATAACTTGGCTCGAAGTGAATGATCATGACATTTTGGACATGACCGCAACCACCTGACAACCGGCCGTCTGTGAGTGGTTACTGTCGGTTGACATCGATCATAGGAGGCGGTCGCATTAATGTGACTGGGCGCCATAATATCACAATTACTGTTGATTTTCGGCACAGTCACTTCGATATATTTCTGGATGCCCGACTGCAGTTTGATCATTCTCATTTTCTTCTGTTTAACCTGCAGCATCCTCATTGCCATTCTCTTCGGTGCCTTTTCGTGCTTCTACTGTATACGAGCTGCATCAGTTCTGCAGGTATATCGGCAGAGAACCTTCTTCAGATTCGGTTTCCGCATTCCTGCTGGCCACGAGCGCCCGCGCCCCACGTCCTCTGCCCTGCGCCCTGCACCCTAGGGCGCGCCCCTTGCTGCGGCGGCGAGTTTAGTGGCCGCTGACGGAGGCGGCGCGGACTGCCGAGGCTGGCCAAACAGCGCGGGCGCAGCTGCAGCTGTTTGTGCGCCGTGCCGGCTCTTCTGTACAAATTACAAGTATTTGCTCTGGGGAGCAGCCGGCGTGCGCGTGGGCGGACGCCGCCGCTCCTTCCGACGTGCAGTCGCATTTCCGCCGCCGGCTGCACCCGACGCAGCGAGTCCAGAGAGCCGTCAGCATCCTTATAAAATCGTAAGGATGCGATTGAACACGCGAATTTTCTGCACATGATGCGTAGTCATACGGTTGTAACTACACTACTGTCCATTAAAACTGCTACACCGAGAAGAAATGCAGATGATAAACGGGTATTCATTGGACGAATATATCATACTGGGACTGACATGTGATTACATTTTCACGCCGTTTGGGTGCATAGATCCTCAGAAATCAGTACCCAGAACAACCACCTCTCGCCGTAATAACGGCCTTGATACACCTGGGCATTGAGTCAAACAGAGCTTGGATGGCGTGTACAGGTACAGCTGCCCATGCAGCTTCAACACGATACCACAGTTCATCAACAGTAGTGACTCGCGTATTGCGGACCAGACGTTTTCAATTGGTGAGAGATCTGGAGAATGTGCTGGTCAGGGCAGCAGGCGAACATTTTCTGTATCCAGAAAGGCCCGTACGGGACCTGCAATATCTGGTCGTGCATTATCCTGTTGAAATGTAGGGTTTCACAGGGATCGAATGAAGGACAGAACCACGGGTCGTAACACATCAGAAATGTAACGTTTACTGTTCAAAGTCCCGTCAATGTGAACAAGAGGTGACCGAGACGTGTAACCAATGGCACCCCATACCATCACGCCGGGTGATACGCCAGTATGGCGATGACGAATACACGCTTCCAATGTGCGTTCACTGCGATGTCGCCAAACACGGATGCGACCATCATGATGCTGTAAACAGAACCTGGATTCAACCGAAAAAATGACGTTTTGCCATTCGTATACCCAGGTTCGTCGTTGAGTACACCATCGCAGGCGCTCCTGTCTGTGATGCGGCGTCAAGGGTAACCGCAGCCATGGTCTCCGAGCTGATAGTCCATGCTGCTGCAAACGTCGTCGAACTGTTCGTGCAGATGGTTGTTGTCTTGCAAACGTCCCCATCTGTTGACTCAGGGATTGAGATGTGGTTGCACGATCCGTTACAGCCATGCGGATAAGATGCCTATCATCTCGACTGCTAGTGATACGAGGCCATCGGGATCCAGCACGGCGTTCCGTATTATCCTCCTGAACCCATCGATTGCATATTCTGCTAACAGTCATTGGATCTCGACCAACGCGAGCAGAAATGTCGCGATACGATAAACCGCAATAGCGATAGGCTACAATCCGACCTGTATCAAAGTCGGAAACGTGATGGGACGCATTTCTCCTCCTTACACGACGCATCACAACAACGTTTCACCAGGCAACGCCGGTCAACTGCTGTTTATGTATGAGAAATCGGTTAGAAACTTTCCTCGTGTCAGCACGTTGTAGGTGTCGCCACCGGCGCCAGCCTTGTGTGAATGCTCTGAAAAGCTAATAATTTGCATACAACAGTATCTTCTTTCTGTCGGTTAAATTTCGCGTCTGTAGCACGTCATCTTCGTGGTATAGCAATTTTAATGGCCAGTAGTTTATAACCTAGAAAAACACCAGGCTGCGACTATGAAACTTGATGGCGTTACTGTTACTGCAGAGTACTTCCCTGCTAATTCTAACATACCGCCCCTAAGGAAACTTGCAACTATTTATGGGAAATCTAGGTGCATTATTGACCTACCTGTCAGACAAGAAGAAACAGTTAACAGTATGTGGAGATTTCAATGTAGATTTCGTAGAGTGTATAGACAGGAAAAATGAACTGGAATCCTTAATTGTATGTTCCAGTCTAATATTAGTAGTTCAATTTTTAAACTCGTTTTCAGCCAAATATCAGGACCTTGACTGATAACTTCTTATAGACAGTGCTCAGCCTGTAACAAGTAATGTGTACCAACTGTTAATGGACTATCTCCAACTATGATCGCAATTAGTGGAAATTAACAGAACAACATTTTACAGCCCTGAGATGGTTCATAAAAAGCAGTGAGTCTTATCAATGAAGACAGTGTACAGTGTTCTAAGACGAACTTGAAAAGGTTGCTGTGGGATGAAGTACATATAAAAAGAGATGTTAATGTCAAATTCAATTTATCCCATATTAAACTTGTGTCAATATTCGAACGATTATTCACAACATCGTTTACTAAATAAAAATTTGCAAGCAATCCGTGGGTAACGAACATAATTAAAATCTTTTGTAACTGGAAGACAGAAATTTATATAAAGGCCATAATAAGTCATCATGCGACCTACTACAAAAATTCTGTAGTATTTTAAGGAAAATCGTTAACATGTCAAAAGTATCACATCCTGACTGACATTAATAATTCAGATAATTAGATTAAAACTATATGGGATAATGTCAAATGGGAGGCTGAACAGTCAGCTGTGTACAATTCCATAACAATTAAACAAAATGACAGCGTTGTAACTGATAATTTACAAGTTCCCAGTACTTTTCACGATCGCTTCCTAAATTTAGCAGCAAAAATAGTATTAAAGTGGTTTAGTTGAAGAAACAAAGGAATATATTAAAAATATTGTTTCCAAACACTTTGAGCAAATAGAAGTATCACCAACGTCCTTCACTGAATTTAACTGAAAAAATGAAAGTTCATAACGTGTTACTTGAATTTCAGACAGAACTCAGAAAATTTGTTATAACTTAACAAGTTTCGTGGTTAGTGATATATGTAATGCGTTCCGGACATATTAAAATATGCAAATGTTAAATTTGTTTTTGAGAAAGGTGACAAGAAAGGCTTAAACAATTATCTTACAATTTCCTTACAGACATCTTCTTCTAAAATACTAGAAAACGTAATGTACTCAAGAGTATCCTCACATTTCAGTAGGAACAATTCACTTAGCGTATTGATTATGGATTCCTAAAACGTTGTTCAACTGGTAATGCTATTTATATAATCAGTCACCAAATATTAAAAGGCAATATTAAATTATGCCAAATGATATTTTTTGTGATCTTCCGGAAGCATTTGATCCTGTAGATCATGCTACATTGTTAGAAAAACTCAATTTTTATGGAATTAATGGCCTCACACACAACTGATTTGAATCATACTTAACACATTGCAAGGCATTGTGCTGAATAATTCAAACAGTGCTGGAAGGTTAGAAAATTTTAGAGACTGGAGTCTGCGCTCATATGAAACTTCCTGGGAGATTAGAACTACGTGCTGGATCGAGACTCGAACTCGGGACCTTTGCCTGGGGACCTCTACCAGAACACTTGCCTGCCAAAGGGAAAAGTTCTCGTTTTCGAGTCTCGGAGCGGCACGGAGTTTTAATCTAAAGGGAATCCCATATGTGGATACCTCTTCAGGGAGCTATGCATTCTAAGTGCACCGCCACAATACATATATTCGCTGATGAAATTAGTCATAAATAATCCATCAGAATTTTGGAAAGACAGTGAGGTCCTCACCAATGACGTCAGAGGAAAAAATGACCTTTATCGCCTAATGTTAAAGCTGCCAGTGGCACAGAAAGGAGTTCAGTAACAAGCAACAAACTTTATTGATCATTTGCCCAGTAGTATAGAATCTTTGCCAGGTAACCAAGCGAGTTTTGAAACTAACCTGAAATCATTTCTCCTGGACATCTCATTCTATTACATGGACGAACTTATATTTAAAAACTGATAGCCTGCAAATAAAACTTGTTTTTAAGTGGTTTCATGAGGGGTACTAAAAAATTAAGTGTTTATTAATGTTAAGACTATTCATGTGTTGGTACACTGTAAACCGATACGTTCGAAATCATTTCTATAAAAGAAACGTTCACATGGTCTATGGAACATTTACCTTGCTAAATAAATAACAAATATATTCACTCTTAAATGTGACACATTTTTCCTAGCCATGAATGACTTGTCAGAGAGCTTGGATGTTGTAGACTCCATTTGACTATCCAAGAAACGTTCCACCTCGAAAATCAAGTCATATTCATTCTGACAATGCCTGACACGAAATGGTTTCTTCATCCGAGGAAGGAGGAAGAAGTCACTGGGTAACAAAACTGGAGAACAGAGGGTGGAACGGGGGGGGGGGGGGGGGCAAGAAAAATTGTTTTAACTCGACCCTCTGACAGCTGCCCACGATGTTTCGTCCTGACAGCCCCCACGTTTCTCGTCAGGATATTTCAGAGATTTCAGTAGTGTTCTCGTTTGATAGTTTGCCCCCTTACGAGCATAATCTGTTGGCACCACACCACAGCAGTCCCAAAAACCGTTCAGCATCGTCTTCTCCGATGATGGTGTTGCTTTCGTCTTTTTCGGCGGTGGTGAATCCATCTATTTCCACTGCCTGTTTTGCTCCTTTGCATCGGGGTCATAATGGCGACCACGACGTGTCCATGGTGATTACGCAGCTGAAAAGGTCATCTGGATAGATCTGCCACTGCTGCAACGTTTTCCGATGCTTCTTCGATCGGTGGGCGCTTTGAATGTGTGTGAACAGTCGCGGAATCCAGCAATAGGTAGCTTTTTCACGCACAAAATATTGTGCAAAATGTTGAACCGAATCCATGACTTTCACTCATTCTTCTATCTCAGTACATTTTCTGCATGGTGCGCCACAGCTCACCTATACTTGAAAAAATCTCATACTACCGCCCTGAGCTGCTGGTAAAATACTTTAGTTACACAACAAGTTATTCAAATTAATAAGAATGAGTACGGTGCCTAGAATAGTCTTTATAGGTTGGCGATGTAATTTCTGTTACGATATAACAATATCGTCTAATTCATGGTTTTATCATTTGACGATAATGATTTTATATTTCGCCTAACATGAAGCTATGGATACTTTTATGAACGTGATGACGGTGAGTCAACAGAAGCTGGGTGTCGAAATAAAGAATCTTACCAGCAGCTCAAGGCAGTAACACGACAGTTTTCAAATATATTACCATCGCCTCAATACTTGCACCAAGACCAAAGCCTCCGGTTCTTTACAGAGAGATGACCTGCCACATCGTTCTTCCTTTTTAAGGCTTATTGAACAGAAGTAGCTTTATTTTTTGGAGATGGTGATTGAAACTGAACAGCACCCTTCAAGTTAGTGACGAACTGTAGTTTTCACACATCAGTTGAAGGGTTGTCTCTAAGCATAAAAGTAAGAAAAGAAAGTATAGTAGGTGCAATCATCTGAGAGAACTCGGAATCATCCCCATCCGGCCATTCTGATTTAGGTATCCTCTCTTTTCCTAACTCACATAACGCACACACTACTTCACCAAAAGTATACAGACACATGTTAGTGGACATTAATAAGCGGTGGGTCCACCCTTCGCCTTCATGACGACGTTAACACTGCTGGGGGACATTTTCAGTGAGGTTATCTGAAAGTCTGTGAAGGAATGGCAGTCATGTATTCTACAAGCGCCGAAACCGTGGGATTGGAGTCAAGTCGACGCAATAACTCACGCCAGAGTTGTTCCATAGGATTCAGGTCGGGACTGGATTGGCTAGCCCTTTTCAGGAATTTGTTGTACACAGATCACACCTCTATAGATCACGTTTCATGACAGGTGCACTATCGTGTTGATTCCAACAATTATTGCCACTGAACTGTTGCTTTATTCTGTGCAGTACACAATTTTACAAAACGTGTTGATATCCGTCTGCATTTTCATAAGCGCAATAAAGAGATCCCAGCCCGTCTACGAAAAACACCCCAACACCGCAACACGACCTCCTCCTGTCTACGAAAAACACCCCAACACTGCAACACGACCTCCTCCGTACTCCACCGTTGACAACGCACGTGATGGCCGCTAACGTTCTCCAGGCATTTGCTAAACCCAAACCCTTCAATCCTTTTGCCGCAGGGTATAGTTCGATTCATCACTTCAGATCAACCCTTTCAGTCATCCAATATGCAGTGGCGTCGCTTTTGACACCATCTCTTTGAATACAGAAATGTGTTGCTTATTAGGAGCTGCTTGACTATTGTGCCCCAATATTTGTAAGTATCTGCGCACAGTCATTGTTCTAGCTAGACTGCCGGTAGCACATCGGAACTCTGGAGTGATTCCTTCCTTTATTTTATGAGATTATTGCAACCATCTTCCACAATACTCGACGTTCCCTATCCGTCAGCGCACGAGGTCAGGGTGGTTTTAGTTTGGTTGTGGCTGCTCATTCGCTTTTTCACCTCACAAACATGTCACCAGCAACTGACTTGGGCAGCTTTAGAAGGGGAGAAATGTCCTGATGGAACTGTTACTCCGGTGACATCCAATGAGTCGTCCATTCGAGGTCCTCGAGCTCTACTGACCGACCAGCTCTGCTGTTTCCAGAATGAGATATTCACTCTGCAGCGGAGTGTGCGCTGATATGAAACTTCCTCGCAGATTAAAACTGTGTGCCGGACCGAGACTCGAACTCGGGACCTTTGCCTTTCACGGGAAAGTGCTCTACCAACTGAGCTACCCAAGCACGACTCACGCCCCGTCCTCTCAGCTTTATTTCTGCCAGTACCTCGTCTCCTACCTTCCAAACTTTACAGAAGCTCTCCTGCGAACCTTGCAGAACTAGCACTCCTGAAAGAAAGGATATTGCGGAGACATGGCTTAGCCACAGGTTCGCAGGAGAGCTTCTGTAAAGTTTGGAAGGTAGGAGACGAGATACTGGCAGAAGTAAGGCTGTGAGGACGGGGCGTGAGTCTTGCTTGGGTAGCTCAGTTGGTAGAGCACTTGCCCGCGAAAGGCAAAGGTCCCGAGTTCGAGTCTCGGTCCGGCACACAGATTTAATCTGCCAGGAAGTTTCAGCTCTGCTGTTGCTGCTTCTCTACTGACTACACAGCACTCCCCGTCTCCTTTTATGTTGGCGGGTCAGCCTCGCGTCATATCTAGTGGTCAATTCTGCATTACACAGAGGTGTCCGGATAGCTTTAATTAGGTAGTGTATACGACGACGGTTTCTTTTAAAAAGACGCGGATGATTTCATTGTCATTCCTTCAGCAATTCCGAATTTTACTCTTCCTGTAATGGCCTCGTCCTCGACGGAATGTTATATCATAACCTTCCTTCCTTTCTCATTTCCAGGCAAACTTCTAATGTATTCAGCAAGAATAGTTCAGCTCACTTAACTGAATTTAGAGAGATGTATTGCAATGAAATGAACAGAAGAAACGAATATTAGGATTGAACGTCACATTGGCATCGAGGTCTTTAGAGACGGAGTACAACCTCGGGCTCTTTCTACGATGGGGAAGGAAATCGGCCGTACACTTTCCAGGAAACAATCCCCATCTTTTTCGAGAAATCACACAAAACGTAAATCTGGATGGGTGGACGCGGGTTTGAACCGTCCTCCTCCCGAATACGAGTACAATGTGCTAATCATGAAATGAATGGAATACTCCATTGAAGATTACTATATAACATCTTGGTTTTATTAATATAAATTTACGTCATTAAAATGCATAGGTAAATAAGAAAGCTGTTCGTAGAAAGAGGTTACAGGCTCGGTTAACTCATCCTCCCATCGAAGTTTAAGCTTCCTATGCTTTTGTCAAATCATTCGTAACGGATGCTTGTATCAGAAAACCATGGCCGACATTGTCCTCTTCATCCACCCATTAGTAAGACGTATAAGATAAATGAGATCGTATACTGTCAGTTGCCCTTCGGCGGTATTTTCATTCGAATTTCATAGCTCCATACTTTATTGCATCGGTGGCTTTTCTTACGATAAGTTAGGTACATTGTATGAGGTGTTTTATGACATTGACACTGATGTTCAACTGAATAAAAATCGAACGAATTAATAAATAATGTGAATATTGTTACATTTTACAAATATAACACATTGTTTTGTGCCGTTAATACCCTTAAATGATTTACCTACCGTGATACTGAAGTAATTATGTAACTTTTTTGTGAAATATTTTCTTACCGGCATTTGGTGTTTTGTAAACGGACGGGCACCGTCATGTGAAGAAGGGATGGAAATTAGGGTTTAACGTTCCATCGGCTCAGAGTGAATACAGGTGAATCAGGAAATTGTTCGTGGTTATTTTCCCAGGAAATAACCGTCATATAACAACACATGTGATAGTTCGCAGTATAATTTTCCACAAATATAGTATTCAAAAATGTTCAAATGTGAGTGAATTCCTAAGGGACCAAATTGACGAAGTCATCGATTCCTAGACTTAGGCACTACTTAGGACAACACATACACCCATGCCCGAGGGAGGACTCGAACCTCTGGCGGGAGGGGCCGCGCAATCCTCGTCGTGGCGCCTCACACCGCACGGCCACTCCGCGCGGCCAAATATAGCCTCCAAGAACTGTGAATATGTGAGTGAAGCCTTTAGAAACAACGAAATTTGAACTCACTTGCTTCAACAACATCCCTTAACGCGTCTGCGCTCTGCCGATACTCTTTGGCGATACATGTTGCTCATTTACAAAACGTGAACTGACATAATGTATGTCAACATATTATGTCCGTCTGCGTATCATTACACGAGCTACCGATTGCCTGTGAGGTATTTACTTTGTTCCATTCGAAAATACTCATATTTACCTTCATATCGTGGAAAATGGAAAAGATACAATTATTAGCACTTTCCTTTTCGTATGCTGTCACCTGCTGAAAATCTCGTCTCGATATGCAGAACTGCTTACAAGATACAGGGAGTTTCATGTGCGACGCTTGCAATGCCCCCGGCACTGCATGAAAACTAAAGTTGCAAACTACCGTAGACTATCTTAAGTAATTGCAGACCACGGTAGTTTTACTAGTTTGGTATGATCGTTACCGTGTTACCTATACGCTAGGTATACTGCATAACTGTCGAACGTTACATTTCGATCGCTTTGTTTGCCCATGCGATTAGTGCCTTACTAGATTCCTTAAAAACCGTTAGCGATGAACCATCTAGACATTCAGTGTGGATGTATAAAGGACCGTGTAACCTACTGAACATTTTTGTTCTAAAAAGCCACACACGGGGTTTTACCACGTAGCGATAGAGAACACAATTTCCTCAAAAAAAGGTAAAATTAAAAAACAAAACACATCAAACGTCACTTATTTTTTCGGCGATCTTGTATAGGACATGTTTCTGTTATCCGTAAACAACTTTCACACGTATCAATAATAACAGAAACTCTTGCCTTTGATCATGATGAAGAACATTCTACTGCGTACAAAATAACAACAATACTTATGTTGGCTTTTTAAATGTTTGTGCTTGTCAACCGTTTTTGCATCAAAAATAATTGGTTTGGTTATATAAAAGCGTAGAAGTTACTCTATCAGCTAATTTTTACTACTTATAAAAGGCAATTTATATTTCGTGAGGATTTAAATGTTGTTGTTGTTGTTGTGGTCTTCAGTTCTCAGACTGATTTAACGCAGCTCTCCATGCTACTCTATCCTGTGCAAGATTCTTCATCTCCCAGTACTTACTGCAACCTACATCCTTCTGAATCTGCTTAGTGTATTCATCTCTTGGTCTCCCTCTTCGATTTTTACCCTCCATACTGCCCTCCAATGCTAAATTTGTGATCCCCTGATGCCTCAGAACATGTCCTACCAACCGGTCCCTTCTTCTTGTCAAGTTGTGCCACAAACTCCTCTTTTCCCCAATTCTATTCAATACCTCGTCATTAGTTATGTGATCTACCCATCTAATCTTCAGCATCCTTCTGTAACACCACGTTTCGAAAGCTTCTATTCTCTTCTTGTCCAAACTACTTATCGTCCATGTTTCACTTCCATACATGGCTACACTCCATACAAATACTTTCAGAAACGACTTCCTTACACTTAAATCTATACTCGATGTTAAATTTCTCTTCTTCAGAAACGCTTTCCTTGCCATTGCCAGTCTACATTTTATGTTCTCTCTACTTCGACCATCATCAGTTATTTTGCTCCTCAAATAGCAAAACTCCTTTACTACTTTAAGTGTCTCATTTCCTAATCTAATTCCCTCACCATCACCCGACTTAATTCGACTACATTCCATTATCCTCGTTTTGCTTTTGTTGATGTTCATCTTACATCCTCCTTTCAAGACACTGTCCATTGCGTTCAACCGCTCTTCCAAGTCCTTTGCTGTCTCTGGCAGAATTACAATGTCATCGGCGAACCTCAAAGTTTTTATTTCTTCTCCATGGATTTTAATACCTACTCCGAATTTTTCTTTGGTTCCTTTACTGCTTGCTCAATATACAGATTGAATAACATCGGGGAGAGGCTACAACCCTGTCTCACTCCCTTCCCAACCACTGCTTCCCTTTCATGTCCCTCGACTCTTACAACTGCCATCTGGTTTCTGTACAAATTGTGAAAAGCCGTTCGCTCCCTGTGTTTTACCCCTGCCACCTTCAGAATTTGAAAGAGAGTATTCCAGTCAACATTGTCAAAAGCTTTCTCTAAGTCTACAATTGCTAGAAACATAGGTTTGCCTTTCCTTAATCTTTCTTCTAAGATAAGTCGTAAGGTCAGTATTGCCTCACGTGTTCCAACATTTCTACGGAATCCAAACTGATCTTCCCCGAGGTCGGATTAACGCTGGACGATGTGCGGTTCTACACTCCTGGAAATGGAAAAAAGAACACATTGACACCGGTGTGTCAGACCCACCATACTTGCTCCGGACACTGCGAGAGGGCTGTACAAGCAATGATCACACGCACGGCACAGCGGACACACCAGGAACCGCGGTGTTGGCCGTCGAATGGCGCTAGCTGCGCAGCATTTGTGCACCGCCGCCGTCAGTGTCAGCCAGTTTGCCGTGGCATACGGAGCTCCATCGCAGTCTTTAACACTGGTAGCATGCCGCGACAGCGTGGACGTGAACCGTATGTGCAGATGACGGACTTTGAGCGAGGGCGTATAGTAGGCATGCGGGAGGCCGGGTGGACGTACCGCCGAATTGCTCAACACGTGGGGCGTGAGGTCTCCACAGTACATCGATGTTGTCGCCAGTGGTCGGCGGAAGGTGCACGTGCCCGTCGACCTGGGACCCGACCGCAGCGACGCACGGATGCACGCCAAGACCGTAGGATCCTACGCAGTGCCGTAGGGGACCGCACCGCCACTTCCCAGCAAATTAGGGACACTGTTGCTCCTGGGGTATCGGCGAGGACCATTCGCAACCTTCTCCATGAAGCTGGGCTACGGTCCCGCACACCGTTAGGCCGTCTTCCGCTCACGCCCCAACATCGTGCAGCCCGCCTCCAGTGGTGTCGCGACAGGCGTGAATGGAGGGACGAATGGAGACGTGTCGTCTTCAGCGATGAGAGTCGCTTCTGCCTTGGTCCCAATGATGGTCGTATGCGTGTTTGGCGCCGTGCAGGACTGCATACGACCGAGGCACACAGGGCCAACACCCGGCATCATGGTGTGGGGAGCGATCTCCTACACTGGCCGTACACCACTGGTGATCGTCGAGGGGACACTGAATAGTGCACGGTACATCCAAACCGTCATCGAACCCATCGTTCTACCATTCCTAGACCGGCAAGGGAACTTGCTGTTCCAACAGGACAATGCACGTCCGCATGTATCCCGTGCCACCCAACGTGCTCTAGAAGGTGTAAGTCAACTACCCTGGCCAGCAAGATCTCCGTATCTGTCCCCCATTGAGCATGTTTGGGACTGGATGAAGCGTCGTCTCACGCGGTCTGCACGTCCAGCACGAACGCTGGTCCATCTGAGGCGCCAGGTGGAAATGGCATGGCAAGCCGTTCCACAGGACTACATCCAGCATCTCTACGATCGTCTCCATGGGAGAGTAGCAGCCTGCATTGCTGCGAAAGGTGGATATACACTGTACTAGTGCCGACATTGTGCATGCTCTGTTGCCTGTGTCTATGTGCCTGTGGTTCTGTCAGTGTGATCATGTGATGTATCTGACCCCAGGAATGTGTCAACAAAGTTTCCCCTTCCTGGGACAATGAATTCACGGTGTTCTTATTTCAATTTCCAGGAGTGTAAATATGTGCAAAACAAACAAAAAAAGGGAAGTAATCGGCTCCCAATTTCTCTCTCACATTTCATGTTCCTTTCCCTGTCAGTTCTGCCAATGCTAATGGTAATCCTATCCTTTACTATGTCATTTATGTGATGATGACGATGAGGTCCCATACTACGAGGAGCGTAGGGGACGATGCGGGAGACCCGGACCGCCGACTGGGCAAGGTCCTATCGTAGGTGGTGTGTGTGTGTGCGCGCGCGCGTGCGTGTGTGTGTGTGTGTGTGTGTGTGTGTGTGTGTGTGTGTGTGTGTGTGTGTGTGTGTGTGTGTGTGCCATGGAATATGTGTAGATTTTACTTTGTTGCTGTCATTAGTCACCACGGTATAGTCAAAAAATCAGCGGACGTTTCTCGTGTCGAACTATACAGAAACGGAGTCGTATACAAACACTCGCTCGTCGAAAGATCCGTACCTGATGACTGGAAAGTTGCACAAGTCACGCCAATACCCAAGAAATGGAATAGTTGTAATCGGCCGAATTACAGATCCATATCACTAACGCCGGTTTGCAGTAGGCTTTTGGAACATACGCTGTGTTCGAAGATTATGAATTACCTCGAAGAAAACGATTTGTTGACAAATAGTGAGCACGGATTCACAAAATTCCGTTCTTCGTAACACATCTAGGCTTTTTATTCTCAAAAAGTAATGAATACTATCGACAGGGGATATCAAATTGATTCCATATTTTTAGATTTCCAGAAGGTTTGTGGCACCGTTCCTCATAAGCGGCTTCTAATCAAATTGGGTGGCTATGGAGTATTGCCTCAGTTGTGTGACTTGAGTCATGAGTTCCTGACACAAAGGTCGCAGTTCAGAGTTCTTGTAGTAAGGCCCAAATGTCTAGCATGAGTCATGAGTTCCTGACACAAAGGTCACAGTTCGTACCGCTCTCTCGGAAAAGGTAAAGTACAGTCAGACCCCGAATCCAAGTCATAGCTTTGGTCTTCGTTCGGGGAAAGTGTGTCATATCCGGGAGAAGTAGTATCCGTGGTTCAATCCTTGCAGCACCACCCGATTTAGGAAGGCGTTCATTTTTTGCAACAAACATTATACTGGCACGGAAGGCTCGCATCTTAGAGGATGTTCATCTGTGTTTATAACATTGCACTGTGGGCACAGTGGCGTATCCGTCATATGAATTGCTTTTAACCTGAAACGTGTCACCTGTTTCCAATTTACAACATGATATCATAGCGCACGCGTCTTCATATGAAGGTGTACGTGGTGCATTGAGCGCCGTACTATTGGCCGCGTCACTGTTCGTTGCCGCCTCTCTACGGCATTATACGACCATCTTCGGGTCAATACACGATGTATATCACCTACCGTTGCCGTCGTGGTAGTCGGTGGTTCCGTATGTACATAACCATATTCAACAAACAGGATTCGTATGTGGGCAAGCGACGGTGATACGTGAGCCCCCCGCTACTAGCGCCAGACGAGAGGACAGTGCCAGTTCCTCTATCGAGGTACCAGTCAGACTTGTCTGGCGCCGTCTCCGTATCTTGGTCATCGTTCAAATGGTTGAAATGGCTCTGAGCACTATGGGACTCAACATCTTAGGTCATAAGTCCCCTAGAACTTAGAACTACTTAAACCTAACTAACCTAAGGACATCACACACACCCATGCCCGAGGCAGGATTCGAACCTGCGACCCTAGCAGTCCCGTGGTTCCGGACTGCGGCGCCAGAACCGCTAGACCACCGCGGCCGGCTCCTTGGTCATCGTGCTCATATAGATCGTACCTGCTCGTTCACGGACGTGGACTAGCACAAGGCCTCCACACCTACTAGGGAGAGTGATGGTTTCATATTCGGCTTTAAAAAGCAACGCTGTGCTCACAAAGTATCCTAATGCCACCAGCGATCGGTGCACCACCACCACCACACACCACCGGCACTGAAAGGGTTGGGCCAGCTGGGAGGATGCGACAAAGGTGACCCATTGAGTCACGTCTAGCGCCCTTAACCCGTGACTTCGAACACACATACTGTAACTCCCTAATGAACCCCAAAACCCAATTAGGAAAGACCATCATGATGCAAAGTAGGGAAAAGTTAACCTGACAGGTACGACAACTTTCCCGATGATATAACACCAGAAATTCTTGATAAACACCAACATTAAGCATTACAGAGTGTGTTTTGGTAGAAAGAATGAAGAAAGAAAGGTCATCTTTAGTTATTTGCCAAACAACTAAGTAATAATTGCAAATTAATACCATGAAAGTTAAGTCCAAATAAATCACGGTCACAGATAACTTTTATGTGGAAGAGAGCTGTAAACGCAACGAAGAAATTCAATGCGCCTACAATACTCATTCACGAAAAAAATAAATCGCTTGCTAGCTATCGTGCTATCAAGTCATACGAGAGCAGCTCTTGCCATAGTTGAGCGAATGGTGCGTGACGAGATTGTGTTACTTTCAAGAGTCGTTGCTGCGTGACGTGAACTGATATTCAGACTAGAGACTAGAGACTTTAACCGAGGTAGTATGCTGACTGTGTATACCGAGTTGTTGGACATTGTTAACGGAAGCAGGCAATATTGGACTCAGCATTCATGTAAGTGAACTTATAGAAAGGAATGGATAAAGTTTCAAATGACTATAATACACGTTTAGTCTCGAGTAGGAAACATTGACACGAATACATGAAGAAGATACAATTACGCCGAGGGTTAAAGCTGTCGTAATTATCACGATACTTGAAACTAAGAGAACTGCCAGAGCTAATTAACCGTGTGTGAGTGTGGCGTGATGTTTATAAAGTATTTAGCGAAAAGGAACAATAAAATTGTTCATCTAAAATGGAAATTCAGCGTGTCGCCTCCATCATTCTATGAATATTTGGTAATTGCTCATCAAAAGTTATGAACAGTGACTATTTAACTTGGAAGTAAATTCGTGGACTTTTAGTTGTGACAAGGAAGGTTTGGACATACATAATATTACGACACAAGATAATTAAGACATTGTTAAAGAGTATCTGTGGATCTCGCGTCATATAGGGCGAACAATTTTACTTAGCAACGAACAAGCAACTTTTTCCTCGCTTTTGGTGTTGTGGACGATGCGCATAAGGGAAGATTCATCAATTACTGCACTATAGTGTTAACCGGGCACATAATAATTCAACTTCAAACCATAAGAGACAATCAGAGTGCGCAGTTCACATTAATAAGGAAACTGTGCGGACTAGCAATCAAACTTTAATCATTACGGGAGGAACGATTTCTTAAGAGTTTTTCAGATCTTGTCTCCCATTAACCGACGGAGACATCCATCATCGCACATCGCGTCTCGACTCCACCGACCGAGCTGTAGCAGTAACAGCTCCACGGCGTCGACAACACCAGCATGCGGCGGAGAGGGGACAATACCTATTGTTTGCAGAAAGGTCTGTAGTTGAGTGCCGCTGTACGTCTAACGTCAGTGGTGAGGATAATTCCCAAACATTTCATCTTTTCTATTGTCTGTAATGGCGTCATACTTCCCACTGGGAGTTCTCTCCCGACGTTCATCGCTCCCGACTTTGCCATGTTCATGCGACTGCCGGTAGCCGTACCATACACGTTAGTCCAATGCAAACCCGCTCTTGCCTCGTCACTCTACCGTGCAAAAACACTAGCTCCTCCGCTTATGTTCTGAAGATAAACTTGTGGTGCCTTATCGTCATTCCTTGGAGTCGGTTCCGGAGCCTGCAGAACAGCTGCTCGACTGCGATGGCAAAAAAAAGTATCGTCGACAGTTGGCACCCTTGACTAATCGATCGCAAGATGTGTCCCACCAAACGACCACTGACGGTCACGTGGGAGAAAGCCCTGTGGCGACAAAACTCAGTAGAAACTTCATGTGCGTCATCATTTCCACAAGGTAGGCTTCGCTCACCCTGACAAAGGCGCGATCAAAATCTGTCGACACCAGTGCTATCACATCTCGGTAGTTGCCGAGTGCTGTTTGTATATTGATATCACTTGGCGTAGTTCACGTTTGAAACACACTGCGAGTGCCCTGTGTAGATCTTGTAGTCGACGTTAAGAAGGGTCAGTGGCTCGGTGCCACCCGATGGTTTGTGGATAGGGATGATCATTCCTTCCATAAAGGCCTGTGGAAGTGGTACATGGTGGACATCAATTAGCGGTACATGGCCGTGCATTGCAGAGTCATGAGATCTTTAAACATCCGAAAAACTTCACAGCCAAACCCAAACTTCGATATGTTGTTGTTGCGGTGTCACAACCTGTATTCATATACACATTGTGTAATTCCCGTACGGGGAGGACATTTCATTGACAGTCACTGACGAGTATCGGCGGATAAATGCAATGTTGCAGTACTTGTGTTGTTATGTAGAACGTTGTAACGTTCCTACGGACATGCCTGCATGATGCAGCTCTCCGTGCTACTCCATCCTGTGCAAGCCTCTTCATCTCCGAATAACTACTGCAACCTATATGCTTCTGAATCTGCTTATGGTATTCATCTCTTGGTCTCCCTCTACGATTTTCACCCCTTAACTTCCTCCAGTACTAAATTGCCGATCCCTTGATGTCTCTGAATGTGTTCTGTTAACCGATCCCTTCTTTTGGTCAAAGTGTGGCATAAATTTCTTGTCTCCCCAGTTCTACTTATTACCTTATCATTAGTTACGTGACCAGCCCATCTAATCTTCAACATTCTACTGTAGCACCAGATTTCGAAAGCTTCTATTCTCTTTTCATCTAAACTGTTTATCTTCCATGTTTCACTTCCAAATATGGCTACACTTCAGAGAAATACCATCCAAAAAGACTTCCTAACATTTAAATCTATATTCGATGTTAACAAATATCTCTTCTTCAGAAATGCTTTGCTCTTGAAATTGACGGTTTATATTTTATATCCTCTCAACGTCGGCCATCATCATTTATTTTGCTGCCCAAATAGCAAAGTGTCTCGTTTCCTAATTTCATTCGCTTACCATCACCTGATTCAATTCGACTACATTCCATTACCTTTGTTTTGCTTTTGTTGATGTTCATCTTATATCATCCTTTCAAGACACTCTCCATTCCGTTCCACCGCTCTTCCTTTGCTATCTCTAACACAATTACAATGTCATCGGCAAACCTTAAAGTTTTTATTTCTTCTCCCCGAACTTTATCTCCTACTCCAAATTTTCTTTGGGTTTCCTTACTGCTTGTTCAATGTACAGATTAAATAACATTGAGGATAGACTACAACCCTGTTTCATCGTATCTATTCGTAATTGTAACCCGTAAGTATTCAGCTGAATTTATATCCTTTAGAGTTGTGTGCTTTATCGTGTAACCGGATTTCTTTTAGTACCTATGCGGAAGGCTTCACACTTTTCATTATTTTCCACCATACAGATATCTTGCCTAATTAGCTTTGATCATCTGATGACTTTAAAGGACGGTAAATGACAACATCATCTGCAAACAATCTAAGAGGGCCGCTCATATTGTCTCCTATTGAGATCAGGAACAGCAGAGCGCCTAAGGTCCTGTAACACTTCCTTTGGGAACGCCAGATATGACTTCTGTTTTACTCGATGATTTTACGTCAGTTACTACGAACTGTGACCTTTGTGTCAGGAACTCATGACTCATGCTAGACATTTGGGCCTTACTACAAGAACTCTGTCATTGCCTTTTCAAAATCTGAGATATCGAACATATTATGCTAAATTTTAGATAGTACTCTGCTTGATCTCCCACCCAGTTCGGCTGTACAGGTTCTAAGAATGTAAAAAATGGTTCAAATGGCTCTGAGCACTATGGGACTTAACATCTGAGGTCATCAGTCCCCTAGACTTAGAACTAGTTAAACCTAACTTAACCTAAGGACATCACACACATCCATGCCTGAGACAGGATTCGAACCTGCGACCGTAGCAGCAACGCAGTTCTGGACTGAAGCGCCTAGAACCTCTTGGCCACTTGGGCCGGCTACAAGAATGTAATTATTACCACAACTGATTTTTCTGATCAAGAAAGGACCAGGACAGTGGAGATGATCGAGCGTCACATGCGAACACGTGCCTGGCTCCAGTACTAGGTAACATGGGTTCGGCGAGGAACGCGCTCATGAAGAGCGTCACGGTCTGTTATTGTTTTGTACTGGAAGAAGCAGGTAATGCCTATTATTTGTTACGTCATTAGTGTAATACCACTTATTATCACATCCTATTCTTTAATAATAATAATTTTTAAAAAGGCAGTAAAGGCGACCGCTCGCGTAAGGCGGAAAAGCCGGGTATGATTTCCAGTCCGGCACAAATTTTCAGTGTCGTCACCCCCTTGTACAGCTGATGGTCGCTCGTATTTGCAACTGCAAATACATTCAATTACGAATACCTTAAATTTTAACGATCACGTAGATAATGTTGTGGGGAAAGCAAACTAAAGACTGTAGTTTATTTGCAGGACACTCGGAAAGTGCAACAAGTACGCAGCGGCCCGGTTCCCTTTCGTCCACTAACTGCACCTACCTGTGAACTCGTTGCAGCAGATCACCGGTGGGAAAGCCGAGCGGAAACCTACCGTACTGCAACTTGCACCAGGCTGCATACAATGTAACTATTCCAAAAATAGGGAAAAGGTTTCAATTTTGAATGAAAGGTGGAAATACTGGCAAAACTTCGGTATATTCTGAACCTTGAGATGTACACGTTCACTACCAAGAATGTGCTAATCTTAACACAGACGTGCACAAACCCTTCCATTCATGTTAGCAAGTTTATGGTAACGTATTTCCCGAAATCTCAACAGCTACTAATCACGTATTGTTCTTAAATGAATGTGCTCGCCAAACTATTACGTTTATCTGTGTCTAATGGACTTAAGTTTTTAGTCACTGATCTGCTCAATACGCCACGCGGAATTACTGTCGTTTCTTATACACAAAATTACTTAAAAAATCCGTACTTTCTAAAAAGCACACCAGAATAAATATGCTTTCACTTTAAAACACTTCTGAAGCATGTAGCACAACTAACACCGGCAAACTGTAACTTCCTTCGGAGCTCATACTACACACGACCGTACCATTGAAATGCTGGGCTCCGAGTTCTTTTAAACTGCTGTAGGAATTCTATATCTCCAAGAGAAAAGACGCGCGAAGAATACTCCGTTCTGATTGGTCATTATTCTTTAAGGCCAATAGAAAAACATTATTCTCCCGCATCAGTCCGCACTTTTCGTGACTAATCAATCAAGAAATAACACGCTTTCGAACTGTATTTTTTCCCGATATAAATATTTAACATTATGATATTTTGTTTATACTTTACGTTTTTAACTATTTTCATTTGCACTCGAATTAGCTTTCTTTCTACCATAAGCTTACTTAACATATAATGATACAAAATTCCCCATCATACAACGTTCATCAATAGAAAAAGGACCTACATATTTACTTTAGACCACATTCATGCATCATTCACACTACTAAAAGCATATAAAAAACAATACAAACACAAATAAACAAAAAATACCGTCAAGAAATAAGCAGAACAATTCACAAAATATTCTCTTGACCTATTTCTTGAATGTCTCTGTCCGCTACTATCCTCTAGCAGATGAAAATTAGAACTACATACTCGAATGAGCCCGCTTCAGACCATCTGTCACTGTGCACACATGAGTCTGTGCACCAAATACACAGGCTCTAGACAGGAGCGATATAAGGCGCCACGCCTCAAGTATACTAAAGATGCTGATACACATACCTTTGTCCGTCGTCCTCTGTAGTATTGCTGTGCGTTGTGGGATACACATCACGTGAGACTGACGGAGGACATGGAAAAATTTCAAAGAAGGGCAGCTCGTTTTGTGTTATCGCGAAATACTGCGAGAGTGCCACGGACATGATACATGAACCGGCGTGGTAGTCATTAAAACAAAGGCATTTTTAGTTGCCGCAGGACCTTCTCCTGAAATTTCAATCATCAACTTTCTGTTCCGATTGTGAAAATATTCTATTGACGCGGACCTACATAGGTATAAATGATCATCATGATAAAATAAGAAAAATCAGGTCTCGCATAGAAAGATTTAGGTGCCCGTTTTTCTCGCGTGCCGTCCGAGAGTGGAGCGATGGACAAATAGCTTGAAGGTGCTTTATGTACCCTCCGCCAGGCACTTCATTGTGAACTTCATGGTCGTGTATGGGTACGCCGTCATCTAGGCTAACGACTGCTCGAAACATTCCATGGACGTAGGCCTGTGAACAGGTTTGTGCTATTGGGGACATTTACCTGAGCTTCCTCTGGATTTCTGGTGATAATCGGAGGCGTCATGCCAGCTGTGGACTCAGTAAGCGTCATCGAGGACTAACTGCATCCCTTCATGATTGATTTCATCTCTGACGGAGGTCCAACTTCCTGTAGGATAACTGTGCGTCTCACAAGGCCACAATCATGTTACATTGGTTAGATGAGGCTGTTAGCGGGTTCATGTTGATGTCTTGGAGAAAAGATTCACCTGATACAAAACAGATGGAATCCATCTTGGAACTATCGGGTGCCAGCTCCTAGTCCACACATCCATACATACATTAATCCTTGTTCCATAGAACATGAATACAACATTTCGTAATAATGTGGAACGTGTCACTTTAACATAAGTTTTGTTTACACAAAATAATTGTTCAAATGTTCAAATGTGTGTGAAATCTTATGGGACTTAACTGCTAAGGTCATCAGTCCCTAAGCTTACACACTACTTAACCTAAATTATCCTAAGGACAAACACACACACCCATGCCCGAGGGAGGACTCGAACCTCCGCCGGGACCAGCCGCACAGTCCATGGCTGCAGCGCCTTAGACCGCTAGGCTAATCTCGCGCGGCACACAAAATAATTAATACTACTTCATATCTATGAATTCATCTATTGAGTAAAAGGAGTTGTCATTCAGAAATTCTTTTAATTTGCTTTTAAATGTTTGTTGGTTATCTGCCAGACTTTTAATACTATTTCGCAAATGAGCAAAGATTTTTGTGGCAGCATAATTCACCCCTTTCTGTGCCAAGGTGAGATTTAATCCAGAATAGTGATTATCATCGTTTCTTCTAGTATCGTAGCTGTGCACTTCGCTGTTATTTTTGAATTGGGATGGGTTAATAATGACAAATTTCATAACAATATATGTATTGCGAAGGTACTGTGAGTTCCTTAAATAAATGTTTGCAAGGTGATCTTGGGTGGGCTCCAGCTGTTATTCTGATTACATGCTTTTGTGCAATGAATACTTTCTCTCTTAATGACGAATCGCCCCAAAATATGATGCCATATGAAAGCAGTGAATAAAAATAGACATAGTAGGCTGATTTACTGATACGTTTATCACCAAAATTTGCAATAATCCTAATAGCATAAGTAGCTGAACCTAACCGTTTCAGCAGATCATCGATGTGTTTATTCCAATTCAACTTCTCATCAGTGCGCACACCCAGAAATTTTGAGTATTCTGCGTTAGCAACAGACTTCTGTTCGAAGTCTATATTTGTCAATGGTGTAAAGCCATTTACTGAACAAAATTGTATAAATTTTTTTTCTCAAAATTTAGTGATAGTCCATTTGCAGAGAACCACTAAATAATTTTCTGAAAGATATTATTTGCAATTTCCTCAGCTGATTCTTGCTTCTTAGGTGTGATTACCATACTTGTATCATCAGCAAAAAGAACTAGCTTTGCATCTTGATGAATATAGAGTGGCAAGTCGTTGATATATATTGAGAACAATAAGAGACCCAAGACTGAACCCTGTGGGACAGCGTTCTTGATACCTCCCCTGCTAGAGGACTCTGCTGGTTTTTGCAGACTATCTGTACTGTTAATTTCAACCTTCTGCATTCTTCCAGTACGTATGCATTATTTCACACACTACCGGCCCGTATTTCACGGGAATTATGTGACCTGTGCATAGACATTCGTTGCCACATTCCTCAGAAAATCTGTCGAGGACGTGTTCAGTCCATACTACACAGAATCACTGCTGTGTTACCTTCCAATGTTTTGGCTTCTTATCGTATAATGTAAATTTGAAATAGTGAGAAAAGTTTTTGAAATAGGGAAATTTGTCAAATATAATTTTAAAGCTAGTGGGGTATTCCCCGAAAGTACTTGTTTTGAGTTAAAAATTGAAGTGAAACATGGACGATACTCTATTTAGATAACACATAAACAGAAGTTTCGAAAAGTAGTGCTACAGAAGAAAGAAGATTAGAAGGGCAGATAGTGTGACAAATGAGGCAGTTCTGCTGGGTCATCAGTTTTGTGACTGGTTTGATGCGGTCCACCACGAATTCTCTTCTGTGCCAACGTCTTCATCTCTGAGTAGCACTTGCAACCTACGTCCTCCTCAGTTATTTGCTGGATGTATTCCAATCTCTGTTTTCCTCTACAGTTTTTACCGTCTGCAGCTCCCACCAGTACCATGGAGGTTATTCCTTGATGTCTTAACTGATGTCCTATAATCTTTTCCCATCTTTTTGTCAATGTTTTCCACATATTCCTTTACTCTCCGATCCTGCGCTGAATCTTCTCATTCCTCACCTTATCAGTCCACCTAATTTTCAGCATTCGTCTCGAGGACCATATCTCAACTGCTTCGATCCTCTTCTGTTCCGGTTTTCACATTCTCCATGTTTCACTACCATACAGTGCTGTGCTCCAAATGTAAATTCTCAGAAATTTCTTCCGCAGATTAAGGCCCATGTCTGATGCTAGTAGACTTCTCTTGGCCAGGCATGCTCTTTTTTCCAGTGCTAATCTGCTCTTGATGTCCTCCTCACTCCGTCCGTCATTGGTTATTTTGCTGCCTAAATTGTAGAATTCCTTAACTTCATCTAGTTCGTGATCACCAAGTTTGTCGCTATTTTCATTTCTGCTACTTTTCATTACTTTCGTCTTTCTTCGATTTACTCTCAATACATATTCTGTACTCATTAGATTGTTTATTCCATTCAGCAAGTCATGTAATGCTTATCCACTTTTAATGAGGATAGCAATCTTATCAGCGAATCGTAACATTGATATCGTTTCACCTTGAATTTTAATTCCACTCCTGAACCATTATTTACATCATGGCAGCGACAACAGCAACCGTTACGAAATTGTCTCGAGTGTAAAACAACCCACAGTTGCACTAAATTCTGTTTATTTTAAACTTTGACCATGGTTTCTGCTATAATAATATAGCCTTCTTCAGAAGTTATACACACTAATAAATGAAAAATGTCATAGCCCAGCGGCTGCATCAAGACCAATAAAATAACTTCAACAGACATAAGCCTGTTTCGAACATAAATAAAATTACATATGGCAACGTATGTCCTCCGCCTCTGGCTGGGCTATGACATTTCTCATTTATTAGTGTGTTCGACTTCTGAAGAAGGCGACATTATTATAGCAGAAACCATGGTCAAGGTTTAAAATAAACAGAATTTAGTGCAACTGTGGGCTGTTTTTCATTCGAGACCACTCCTGAACCTTTCTTTTATTTCCATAATTGCTTCTTCGATGCATAGATTGAGCAGTGGGGGCGAAAGACTGCATCCTTGTCTTACACCCTTTTTAATCCTAGCACTTGGATCTTGGTCTTACACTCTTATTATTCCCTCTTGGCTCTTGTACATGCTGTATATTACCCGTCTCTCCTTATAGCTTACCCCTATTTTCCTCAGAATTTCGAACATCTAGCAAAATGGCTCTGAGCACTATGGGACTTAACATCTGTGGTCATCAGTCCCCTAGAACTTAGAACTACTTAAACCTAACTAACCTAAGGACATCACACACATCCATGCCCGAGGCAGGATTCGAACCTGCGACCGTAGCAGTCGCGCGGTTCCGGACTGAGCGCCTTAACCGCGAGACCACCGCGGCCGGCGAACATCTAGCACCATATGACACTGTCGAACGCTTTTCCGGGTCGATAAATCCTATGACCATGCCTTGTTTTTTCTTTAGTCTTTCGTCGTCTAACACATCTTCAATTTGATTTCGTTCTCGTGTATATTATTCTGGTCAGCAACTTGGATGCATGAGCTGTTAAGCTGATTGTGCGATAATTTTCGCACTTGGCCCTTACTGTCTTCGCAGTTTTGTGGATGATGTTCTTCCGGAAGTCAGATGGTACATCGGCAGACTCATACATTATGCACACCAACGTGAATAATCGTTTTGTCGCCATTTCTCCGAATGATTTTAGAAATTTTCTGATGGAATGTTGTCTATCCCTTCTGCTTTATTCGATTCCAATACCGGATCCTCTATGTCTTCTAAATCGACTCCTGTTTCTTCATGTAATCACATCAGACAAATCTTCCGCCCCCCCTCCCCCCCCCCTCCCACAGAGACCTTCAGTGTACACTTCCCAACTATCCGCTCTCTGCTCTGCATTTAACAGTGGGATTCCCGTTGCTCTTAATGTTATCAGCCTTGCTTTTAATTAATGAAGAAAGCAGACGTCGTTAATAGGACATATACTGAGGCATCAAGCAATATTATGTTCGATAATGAAAGAAAGTATGTGGGGGTAAACAGGGTGGAGGAGTACGAGGGTTTGACTGAATTAAGCAGATTCAGGTTTGAGTAATTATTGAGAGATGGAGAGGCCTGCTCAGGTTAACCAGCGAGGACAGCTACACTAACCCAGTCTTCCGACTGAAGGCCACAACAGCAAAATGGTTCAAATGGCTCTAAGCACTATGGGACTTAACATCTGAGGTCTTCAGTCCCCTACACTTAGAAACTACTTAAATCTAACTAACCAAGAACATCACACACATCCATGCCCGAGGCAGGATTCGAACCTGCGACCGTAGCAGCAGCGCGGTTCCGGACTGAAGCACCTAGAACATGTCGGCCACAACGGCCGGCACCACAACAACAGCATTTTGGAAACGTTTGCCGTGGAATGTGGCAGGAACGCAGAAGCCTGAGTCAACAGCTGGCAGTTAGTGCGCTACAAGGAAATAGCAAACTTATAAAATTTTTGTAGAATGGAGTGAAGCTGTTGTACCAAATCTCAGTCACTACAACCACGAAATGCGCACTTTTTTCTTTTTTCTTTTTTTTTACGAAAAGCAGCTATCGTAAATGTTAAATTCGAAAGGTATTTGTCGTAACAATGAAAATGATTTTGTGCTGACTTATGTACTTCCGAATACACTACTTGAACTTATCAGTAACTATAGCCGAGCTTTGTGCTACATATGTACATGGCGACCACTCTGTGCCTTCGACATTGCTTTCAACAGGACATAAATCATTTTATGCAATCTCCGGGAAACGAGAAGCATAATTAGGGAAAAAAATGAATGAAAAACAGAAGCAGGAAAAAACCTGTACAATAATTTCCCAAACGAACAGAAAGCCAGTCTACGAAATACAGTGCGTTTTCAGTGGAGTGTTATAAAAAAAATTGTCTCTTTCTAATGAAGATGGGTACTCATGCAGTGAGTTTTCAAATGTGACAGATAGCACCTTTTGTAAATACTGTAATTAGCAGTTTCCGGTAAAAACATGCTTATTTCGGATTGGTTCAAATGGCTCTGAGCACTATGGGACTTAACTGCTGAGGTCATCGGTCCCCTAGAACTTAGATCTACTTAAACCTAACTAACCTAAGGACATCACACACATCCATGCCCAAGGCAGGATTCGAACCTGCGACCGTAGCGGTCGCGCGGTTCCAGACTGCAGCGCCTAGAACCGCTCGGCCACTCCGGTCAGCTTTCGCTATAGTTTTTACCCTCTACAGCTTCCTCTTGTACAGTGGAAGTTATTTTCTCACGTCTTATACCATGTCCTATCGCTGCAACCTTTATTCTTGTCAGGGTTTTCCTTGACCCTGCGAACAATCTCCTTATTTTGTACCTTATCGGTCCATCTAATTTTCAACACCTTTCGATAGTACCACATCTCGATTCTGTTTCGTACTGGTTTTTCCGCGGTGCATGCTCATTTGCATACACTGCCGAGCTCGAGACGTACATTCTCAAAAATTTCTTCCTCAGGCTTATGGCCTATGTTTTACACCAGCAGACTTCTATTACCGACGGATACCTTCTTTACGTGTGCTAATCGGCTTCTTATAACTTCTTTGCTTCTTCTGTTATGCGTAATTTTACTTCCAATGTAGCAGAATTCTTTCACTTTGTCTATTTCGTGGTCACCAATTCTGTCACTTGTGCTACTCCTTTTTACTTTTGTCTGTCTTTGGTTTACCTCAGCCCACAGTGAGTGCTCACTGAACTGTTGATTCTGTTCAACAGGTCTTGCAATTATTCTCCACTTTCACCGAGGACACCAATTTCATCATCGGATCCGATCACTGACAGTCTTCCACGCTGAATTTTAATCCCACTGATGAACCGTTCTTTGATTTCCGTCCTTACTTCCTCGACGCACGGAATGAACACTAGCGGAGAAAGACGGCGTTCCTGTCTTATACCTTTTTCAGAGTACTTCTCTCTGGGTCTTTCATTCTTATCGTCCTCTTTTGGTTTATTATGCATACTGTACACTACCCGTCCTTCCTTAAAGCTTACGCCCATTTTTCTCAGACGTTCGAAACTCTTGCACATTTTACGTCGTCGAACGCTTTTTCAGAGTTGACAACACCGATGAATGTATCTTGATTTTTCCACGGTGTTGCTTCCATTAAAGAACGCAACGTCAGCATTGCCTCTCTGGTGATTTTCCTGTCATACAACAGCTCGTCGATTTTCGGTTCCGTTCTTCAGCCTCATTTAGAACAGCGTGAACTGTGGTCTGAATCAGTGCATAATTTCTAAACTTTTAGGTACCAGAACGCACCTCTTCAAACTCTCCCCTTCCCCAAAGCCAAAAAAATAACGAGTTTCTATTTATGCAATCTAAGCGTCACCTATGTTCTAACAAGGGTGCGGGGCAGGGAAAGAGGAAAAGATATGAAGCGTTACAGACAAAGGACCGTGAGGGTAAGGATGTCTACGCATCGGCTCGAAAGGCTGCGATCTTTTATATATTTATTAATTTAACCGGTCGACAGCCTTGCCGCAGTGGTAACACCGGTTCCCTTCAGATCACCGAAGTTTAGCGCTGTTGGGCTTGGCTAGCACTAGGATGGATGAGCATTCGGGTCTGCCGATCGCTGCTGGGAAGCGGGGTGCACTCAGCCCGTATGAGGCCAGCTGAAGAGCTACTTGGTTGATAAGTAGCGGTTCTGGTCACGAAAATTGACAATGGCTGGGAGACCGGTGTGTTTATCACATGCCACTCCATATCCACATCCATTGCAGACTGTCGGCTGAGGATGACGCGGCGGTCAGTCGGCACCATTGGGCCTTCCGAAGTATGTTCGGACGAAGTTTAGAGAGGAGAGGTTTATTTAACATGATTTGATTAGGGCCATCAGCCCCTCTCTTACATCGGACCAGAGTTCCACATCATACATGTAGTTACCCAAGAAAACAACAGTATTAATGTGACAATTACTATTAAAATGATTTGAGTGTATGAAATGGCTCTGTGAGTAGATTATACTGGCAACGAAATACAAAGTTAATAGTGACAATTGTGATTTTAATAACAACGTTGATAAATGGAAATGCCGTGTGGCTAGGACCACCCATCGGGTAGACCGTTCGCATGGTGCAAGTCTTTCGAGTTGACACCACTTCAGCGACTTGCGTGTCGATGGGGATGAAATGATAATGATAAGGACAACACAACACCCAGCCCCTGAGAGGAGAAAATGTCCGACCCAGCCGGGAACCGAACCCGGGCCGTTAGGTATGACATTCCGTCCCGCTGACCACTCAGCTACCAGGGGCGGACAACAACAGTGATAGCGGCAAGTATAAGAAGAATTTATAGATCCGCAAAACAGGTGTTTTCTGATATAGTGCGTTCTGGGAAAATAAAATTTAGGGATACTAAATCGACTAAGAATGCTGGGAAATGAGGAAGATCAGGTTGGTTCGTTGATTTGGGGGAGGGGACCAAACATCGAGGTCATCGGTCCCATCGGATTAGGGAAGGAAGTCGGCTGTGCCCTTTCAAGGAATCACCCCATTTGCCTGAAGCGATTTAGGGAAATCACGGAAAACCTAAAACAGGCTCGCTGGACGCGGGTTTGAACCGTCGTCCTCCAGTGTGCTAACAACTGCGCCACCCTGTTCGGTGAGGAAGATCAGGTTGGAAAGAGGGCTGTATAATGGTAACAAGTGTGTACATGGATAATGGTAATCTTATTGTTGCTTTAGTAGATATGTCATTACCTGACGCCGGCTGGAGTGGCCGAGCGGTTCTAGGCAGTTCAGTCTGGAACCGCGCGACCGCTACGGTCGCAGGTTCAAATCCTGCCTCGGGCATGGATGTGTGTGTGTCGTCCTTAAGTTAGTTAGGTTTAAGTAGTTCTAAGTTCTAGGGGAATGATGACCTCAGATGTTAAGTCCCATAGTGGTCAGAGCCATTTGAACTATTTGAACCATTACCTGACTTCTGAAGCTGGAAATGTTATTTAATTCCCTAATATTGTGCGAGAGCTTGTTCCAGATTGGGTTTCTGCCACTGAGACTGGGAAAGAGTTCAAGAACGTAACTGGACGATAGAGTGGGACAAAAAGGATTTTGCTCTGATGTTGAGACAACTTGTACAATGGATGCTCTGTGCGTGTAGTTGACCAGCAGCTATGGCATAAATTACAAGGAAGAAAGAAGATTTAATGAAAGCACATTATACAGTCGCTCATGTTGGAACACGTCTTACGGTATCTATTTCTCACTGACACACATAACATTAGACGTCGCTATGTTATTAGATCGCTGTGGCTGCTGGCAGTCATAAACAAAAGACAACCGCCACGAAGGTCACCGATATGCACCGATCACAACTTCAAGACGAAACTCAACTTATCTTGGGTATACTAAGCGCGCGCGACATATACACACACACACACACACACACACACACACACACACACACACACACACACGCGCGCGCGTGCGCGCGCACACGCACAAACACACACACAAACACGAACAATACCTCGCCCTAAGCTCCTGCGCATCCCATCACGTTGGTCGCCCATTATCACGATCACTGGTGCCGGCGCAGCGGCAAATAATAGTTAACGTTGCGATTTGATACACGCGTACTATTCTAAGCCTCTGGTGCCTACTCGTTCTACTGAGTTCAGAAAATGTTGCCTGGGAGATGCCGAAACACCTTTCGTGCCGAAATTGAGTACTGGACTGCTTGGACGTCGGATACACTGAACGTTCCGTGACGAGCGGGCGGTCTCGCAGCTCGCGGACTGTTTGCCGGAGCAGCCATCACACACGTGCGGCCGCCGCCTGTAAACACAGAGTCCGGCAGCAGCGGGGCCTAGCCCGGGGCGCGCCTGCCAACTCCTGCCGGTGGCGTGGCGTGGCTTGGCGTGCCGTGCGGCGCGGAGCGGAGCGGACACTGTTTAGTGAAGCGCCGCGCCGGGTTCCGGCACCAGAGGCTAGGGTTACAGCAGCGGGACCGCCTAGCTGCTGCTGTGCCTCACTTTAATGCGAGCTTTCACAGACGGCCACTAGATTGCACCAGGGTGACGTGAAATTACTATTGCTTTGAAATGTATCATTTGCTGTTGTCGCAGAAACTGGCCGAACAGTTTGCAGTGAGTGTTTAGAGAAACAATGCTGTGGGAAATATGACTACGGAGTCTTTCGCAACGGAGTCCCCGGATAAAAAGTTCTCAGTCACCTTACCACGTTAAATTCGGATAAAGTGGAAGTGGGAGAAACTGCGAAAGGTTTGTACCAAGAACATCTATATCCATTGCCCCACTCTTCCACCCACAGGCTCTTCTCCATAAATCTCGTCGCTTCTACGTCACCGCCCTAAGGACTCGCGATCATGATACACTCATTCGCCAGACATGCACCAGACTCAAGGCTACAAATGAAATGGTTCAAATGGCTCTGAGCACTATGGGACTTAACTTCTGAGGTCATCAGTCCCCTAGACTTAGAACTACTTAAACCTAACTAACCTAAGGACAGCACACACATCAATGCCCGAGGCAGATTTCGAACCTGCGACCGTAGCGGTCGCGCGGTTTCCGACTGCAGCGCCTAGAACCGCTTTTTTATTATTTTTACTCTCATTTTGTTCGTTTTTTCGTTCGTTGTATCTGCTCTGCGCGGACGTCGAAAGACACCCGTTTCATTTCGTTGTTGATCCATTAACTCGGTTTTTTTATTACAGAGAGCAACTAACCCTCTGACCGAACACGCTGAGCTACCGTGCCGGCGCGATCCGCTCGGCCACTCAGGCCGGCTCAACGCTACACTCCCCATTAACTGTTTCAAAGTACTGGAAATATTCTACCGACTCACTGGCAGTCATTCCATCCTTTAAGAACCTCTCCTCCATAACAACCATCCCTTACCCGAGAAACTGAGGAAAGATGAAAAGATGACCACTTCGCTTCCTATCTCTCCGACATCTTCTCCATCTCTGACGACCCTCATTTTAATTACTCCCTGTTCTCTATCATTCATGAACGCACATACACGTTGTCACACCCCTGGCCGCCAGTTTCCAGCACTTGGACAACATACCACAAACAGAATTAAACACCCCAATCAGAGCACATGGCATAAAACAAGTAATTCACAAAAAACGCAACACGTTCACTGGTCACGACTGAGTTACCTGTCGACACCTTATACAATGCTCCCTCTCCTTTCTAGTCACCCTTGCAGCCCTTTATACCACTATCCTCTTCACAGCTTACCAGGCCGCTCCATGTGACCGAGCGGTTCTAGGCGCTTCAGTCCAGAACCGCGCTGCTGCTACGGTCGTAGGTTCGAATCCTGCCCCGTGCATAGATGTGTGTGATGTCCTTAGGTTAGTTAGGTTTAAGTAGTTCTACTCGTAAAGCCAGTATTTTTTTCTCCCTTGACACAGAGAAAGCCTATTCAGACTCCAGACTTACACACTCCCAGATAATTATGTCCACCTTATTGCATCGTTACTCTCCAATCGCCCATCCTTTGTCATCATTAACGACACCAATTCCAGTACCTTCCATCCCACTGCAGACATGCCCCAAGGCTCCTCTATCTCCTCTATGTGGACAAAATGCCCATACCACCTTCACCAGCCCACCTCCTTCAGTATTCTGATAGGACCGCTTTCCTACACTCCAGAAATTCCAACGACCGCTCCAAATCCACCTCAATCAGTTTACATGCTGGTGTAACCAATGAGTCTACAATATCAACTCCTCCAAAACCCAGGCGATATTACAGGATGAACCAACTGCACCTTCCGCCACCATGAGTTCTACCTTACAATTTATGACTGTCCTATCGTGTTAACTAACGCACTAAAATATATTAGACTAACTCTCGACTGGCAACTAAAGTGAAAATTTCATCTACTAACCATCCAACAGAAAACTGGCAGAAAAAACTGAAACTATTGACAGGCCAAATCTGGGTATTACACCCCTCCACTATCCTCCACTCTCACAAAATCCTCATCTGAACTATCCTCTGCTGGGCAAATGCTACGTGGATCGCCATCCCACCGAAGTTCTATAAGTCTCTCCTAATCCTCGAATGTTATGCACTCCATCTCACTTTCTACATCCGTTTACTTTTGCCCGCATGGATCCTCTATCATTTTATAGATGTCCTGCCCTCCTCACCCACATTAAACCGTTCCGCATCTCCTATACTATCCGTAAACCAGATTCCAATAACCTCATTGTCTCCCCTCTGATCACCAACGCTGTAGGCTGCTGCACCTTCACAAACCAATCCCTCCATCCCTACACCTACACACACACACCATATCCTATCTCAAAGCAACTTCAACCAACTACCTCTCCCAGACAATGAAATCCATCCCAATATATATCCCTCCTACCAACTTTAACTCTTCCCCACCTGTTCCACTCTACATCAGGGCCTCTCTTTCTTTTCCCCTCTCCTTCCATCCCTATCCCTTTCCTCTTGTAACCACTACCTTCTGCACACACACCACACTTCTCCTCACCCTCTGTCTTTCATACTGTCCGCCTCACCTCCTAGCTATCATCTCAATTATTTTCCCTATCTAACAGCTCCCTATCCGTTTACCCAGAATTTTCAACCCTATGATACATATTCCCACCTCCCGCAATGCTTCCCCAGAATAAGCTCTTCAGATTTTAAGAGAAAGTGCAGTGCTCCAGTGTAGCAGAATGTCACAACATTGCAATTATGTTTTATAAATTGCAAATGTTTTTCCCCTTTTAATCTGAAACTAAAACAGTCTTCATCCTCTTTGTTCTCGTGTATTTGTTATATTTTTAAGAAAACTCTTGGCTGAAGAGAGGAGTGTTGTACGGCTGACAGCTCACCACCAGCGCATATCTTGCCGCTGCTTAAATGAGCATGTGATACAACACCATCTCTGTATGCATGCTAACCTCTCTCGCCCGAAAGCACAAGTCCTACTCTATCTTGTCAAGCTGTCTTTTAGAGGGGAAGTCGGAGAAATAGCAAAAACACCACTTGCCGCATGCGGCATGCGACTTTGTTACTTATTTCATAGTTCTCAACAACGTAGCTCACAAGCAAAACAATTTTTAGATTATTCAATTATTTTTAGCGCGCTGAACGCACAATATGAGTCACAAACTGTTGGTATACGGACAGATTCAGACTATTTTGCAAGTTATTGTCACTCGTTATGCGACATTATCGTGATGCATATATTTTCATAATCAAAAAGAGAATTTCAAGCAGATATGTTGATCCAAACATTGGTATAACATTTTCAACCACATATACGTAAATAATCGCACGATCGACGGCTACAGCAGATTTGCTATGATACGGCATTAAAACACCACGCAGAAAGAATTTAAAGATTTAATTGACGTTGAAAGAGCTAAAAATTATATCGATCGACAGACAATTTATACGGAATTCATTGTTGTGTACATCAAGAAACATTTTATATTAAATATCTAGGCATGGAACGCGTGATGGGATTGGTGTCCGGAATAGTAAATTTTCTGAAGTCGCACGCAATATTACAACATCAGTTGCAACAGTTTGTGGTGCAACTGAACGAAGAGTATGGAAACGTTGTACACTACTGCAAAGTATGTTGGTTAAGGAAAAGGACATGCCTGGAACGACTTTTCGATTTAAGACCCGCTGTTGTTAAATTTTTAAGGAAAAATGAAAGCAAGAAAGAAAATTGGAAGATCCGGAAGGGATTGCTGACCTTGCATTTTAAAGAGAGTAGATTGCAGACTACCCTCAGCAAGACATAGCAAGGTGAGAAGTAACCTATTTATGATTTCTTGGTGAAAGTGGATGCATTTAAAAGGAAAATCATGTTGTGGAAGGGACATCTTCTTATGAGTAACATCTTCCGTATCGCTAAGCTCACTGGCGTTAAAGAAAGCTCTAATTTTGAACAATCCACTGTGGCGTTGAAAGATTTACAGGAATCGTTTTCTAAACCTTTGAGGGTGCTGCCAATCCTATATCTGTTTTTGGGCTATTTTGAAGACTGTTTGCCATTTCATTGTGCGTAAGTAAATGGAACTGGTAACTCTTTTATGTTCAAACTGTTCAGGAGTTCTGCAATGCTTTCCTTGGGGGCTAGCTGCCAGTTTTAGCGCAAATAGACGCTGGACCTTTGAACTTCCATTATGCCACGAACAAATAGCGAAAGCCGGTCGGGGTGGCCGAGCGGTTCTAGCCGCTACAGTTTGGAACCGCGCGACCGCTACGGTCGCAGGTTCGAATCCTGCCTCGGGCATGGATGTGTGTGATGTCCTTAGGTTAGTTCGGCTTAAGTAGTTCTAAGTTCTAGGGGACTGATGACCACAGATGTTAAGTCCTATAGTGCTCAGAGCCATTTGAACCAAATAGCGGAAGATAATCAGCGCTAACACCATGACTCTACCAAACTGAAGAAAGTCGTACCAAGCACAAGCAAATTAAGCTGCACCAAATGCTGGAAGGAACTGTCGCATAGCACTGCTAAATGAAACGTCGCGCTATACCGAGATGGACCAAACAAAGCAGTGACGCCCCGAGTAGTGCCGATATATTAGAAACTGTAATCTTTAAGTAAGTAGTTGAATTCACAACCTTTAGATTAACCTGATTCATCGAGTGGCCCCATGTAACCACTCATGTAGATAACTAAACATCTCTCATTATTTAGAGCCAATTTCCACTTTTCGCACCATTCAGATATCTTGTCTGAATCATTTTACAACGACTTTTGCAATACCAGACGTTAAATGACCTTATCATCCGCAAGCAATCGAAGAGCGCTGCTCAGATTGTCTCATAAATAGTTTATATGGATCAGGAACAGCGAAGGACTTGTAACATTTCCTTGGGTAATGTCAGATATTACTTCTGTTTTACTCGATGCCTTTTCGTCAATGCTACGAACTGTGACCTTTCTGACAGGAAATAACGAATCCAGTTTTTCTACTGAGACGATATACCGTAGTCACGCAATCTCATTAGAAAACGCTTGTGAGGAATGTCAAAAGCGTCCTTGAAATCTAAAAATATAGCATCAATTTGATGCTCTTGTCGACAGTACTCATTATTTCGTGAGGGTAAAGAGCTCCTCTACACTGTCGATACATCCAAACTACCTCCGCCTCTCTACCTCCTTCAGTATGTTGATGACACAATTTTCTTCACCCTCAACCGTAAACTCCAGAAATCTCAACGCTCCGTCCCTGCAACTACACCTGAAACAGTTTAGCCGCAGGTGCAACCAATGGCTGCTCATGATCACCCCTCCAAAATCCAGGCGGTAATTATGGGACGAATCGTCCACAGCTTACACCTCCATGGCTTCTACCTCACCATTTACAACCATCCTATTCAAATAAATCACAAAAATAATTCGGACATAGACTTGGTCGCCAACTAAGACGAATTCCCATCTACTAACCGTTCAACAAAAGCTCACACTATAGTAAGACTACCAAAATTACAATGTTGATGTTTGCATCGCTCTATTATCCTCCACACAAACGAAACTTCGATCTGAGCCATCTTCTCCTATGCAAATGTTGCACAGATACCCACTCCACCTAAGTTCTACCAGTCCCACCATATCTTTGAACATTATGCGCACCAGCTTGCTTTCTGCACCCGTTCCCCTCCCACACGTCGGTTCCCTGTCGTTTCATTGGTAGTATAGCTTTAATTGTTCAGGAACAGCCTTCATTGTTGCCAGATTTCCTCCCACATAATTTCATCCATGATATCGTGCAACGTTGCCAGATCTCTGCTACCCCTCTGGTAAGAAATTCAAAAAAAGGCAGGAAATCAAAAAATTGTGCTAAGGTTTTGCTACCACTCCTTTGATATCACTGTGGAAGTGGGGCTGTTGTCCTACGTGTAATTTGGTGGGGAAGTCAAAAAATCCAGGAGTGTTCTTTGTCCTGTTTGTGTGAAGTTAAAAAAAAATTTCAAGACGGCGGACGTTTGGAATGTGAGTGCAGTCTTAAGACAGCAGAATGCAAGATGGCGACCTGAAGTGGCGACTTGTACGAGGGTAATCCCAAAAGTAAGGTATCCTATTTTTTATAAGTACTAGACGTGTTTATTTCTACAATGGTTTACATCAGTTTAAAGCTTCAACATTTAGGCATTTTTCGACGTAATCACCATTTCTGTCGACGCATTTTTCCAGACGCTGTGGCAGTTTTTGCATGCCCATGTCATACCAGCTAGCCGCCATGCTGTTCAGAAAGTTATGAACCTCTTCTTTCACCTCGTCGTCGAAGCTGAATCGCTTTCCGGCCAAATGTTCTTTTAACCTAGGGAACAGGTGATAGTCACTGGGCACCAAGTCAGGATTATAGTGTGGGTGAGTGATTACGTTCCACTGAGACTGTTGCAGGAGGGCAACGGTTTGCCGAGCGATGTGTGGGCGACCGTTGTCATGGAGAATGTGTACGCCCTTGCTCAACATTCCTCTTCTCCGGTTCTGAATTGCCCGTTTGAGTTTTTTCAGAGTCTCACCGTACATGCCAGCGTTAATTGTGGTCCCAGTGGGCATAAAGTCGACCAACAATACCCCTTTCCGATCCCAAAAAACGGTTGTCATGACTTTTCCGGTAGACTGTGTTTGTTTGAATTTCCGCTGCTTTGGCGAAGAAGGATGTCGCCACTAGCGTGATTGTTGCTTGGTCTCAGGTGAAAAGAGTATGCCCAGGTTTCGTCACCCGTGATAGTTGAGTCTAGAAAGTTGTTCTGTTTGGCTCCAAGGCGGTGAAGAAATGCGTGGGAAGCATCAACTCGTTGCCGCAAGAGGTCCTCATTCAGCATGCGTGGCGCCCATCTTGCGCACACCTTCCGGTAGTTCAATTCTGTGAGCGGTGCTTCGGGAAACCCCAGGAACCAACGTGCAGAGATCATCCAGCGCCGATCTTCACGCATGCTTTGCTCAGCCTTCAACACTATCTCCTCAGAAATTGACGATCTCCCGCTCCTTTGTTCGTCGTGAATTTCGGTCCGAGCAGCTGCAAACTCTCTACACCACTCACGAACATTTTTGCCATCCATGCACGACTCACCATACACTTCCGTCAATTGGCGATGGACTTCAATCGGCGCAATGCCCTTTGCGTTCAAAAACCGAATAACTGCGCGCAATTCGCACTTGGCGGTAACATCCAACGGGAACTCCATTCACAACGGCTACAGCCAAGACTGAGCGCCTCAGCGCGGCGTGCGCGTATTTACACACAGCGCACGAAGCACTCTTCGTAACAGTGTGACCAACTGCCACACAAACAGAGTTCTGCACTTATAAAAAAAATAGGAGACCTTACTTTTGGGATTACCCTCGTAAATACAAGTGCGACTCTATGACATCAGAATGTAGGATGGCAGTCCAAAATGGGGAACTGAGAATATGTGTGCATCCTTTTGAGACCAGAATTCAAGATGGCGGACTGCGAATACGTGCGCAGACCTATGATGTCAGAATCCAAGATGGGGACGTGTCGAAAATGAGTCAGATTTGCCCATTCCGAAATATCAGAATTGAAGAAGGTGGACCTGAGCATATCGGCTCTGTCTATATGGTTGTCAGATCACATATTCTAAGTTTAAAACAGCGGGAATTTCAAAAATTTCTGGGATTTTCCAATTCCTAAGGTGATACAGTTTACTTGCGCAAATTTTAAGTCCACTTGTGCCATGCTTGAACAATAGACACCACATCTGGGAAAGGATAGGAAAATTGCATCTTTATTATGTAAACAATCGAATGGGTAGAGCCTCTTCCAGAGTCTCTGGGCATGCCATTCTCGAAGTTTACACCCCACACCTTCCACGCATGCAGGGACACATTGGACTTCAGTGGGCCGCCGCATCCATTGCCACTGCTGCCAGAGGCCCGTGCCATGTCACACATCATGGATCACAGGACATTCTACCACTCGGGTTACGGTACTGGACCTGATTGCTGCCGCTGCTGCCACTGCCCGTGGGCTGTCATGTCCGCCTGCTACAGTGGTCCCAGTGCTAATACGAGCTCGCATGACAGTGCTGCCCGCGCCATGCAGCCCGTGATGTCACCCGAATCGCCGCCGAGCGGCTCACCCACCTGTTTCCCCACTTGTCGTCAGCCCGCTCTGACTTCCTCTTACTCCATGCCACCACTTCCCCACGCCAAGACAAGGGGCGTGAACACTTCTCGTCCACAGCTTGTCTGCGTTCGCGCTGAACGCTTGATCATACTCGTAATTCTGTGACTATTCTCAGCCAGTCCGTTATTCATAGCCTTAGACAGAAGATGTTTTCTCCCAGACGCAGAAACTTTCGTACATTGCTGTTTACAATGATCTACTTTTCCGAAACACATATTATTCATCGAAAAAAAGCACGCAGATGTGCTATTTTGATAGTTACACTCTGAAATTGCCTGCTGTTTATAGCTGACTTTTTCAGTGACATGAAAAACAACTTTTTTTCTTACCAAGGTACAAAACGCTCTGTCGTGTAATGACCTGCAGGGCTATTTACACCAAACCCGCGAAAATTCACTCGGTAGAAACTGAAAAGGTAATTACGCCACACAATGGATAAATTTGCGCCCAATCAGCGCAACATTATTCGTCAAATAACAACAAATGAAGGTAATCAGTGATTACATTGATACAAATCTGGTAGAATTCAGTCCTTGAATAAAGAAGCTTAAAGATGATAATCCCACGTGAATAACTTTCTTACTGGAACATCATCCAACTATAAAGTGAATAAACATGTGTTGTCAGTGAGGCATATTTGGTTTAGTTGTAGTAATTGCCGTTGGTTCCGCACAAAGTTGTGGTAGTATGTTTATTCAAATTCAGATAGTAGATCTTCTCTCTTAGCAAAGATTCTAAATTTAGGCTCCTCTAGAACTAATTACCACATATCAGCCACATACTTTTTTCGCAAAGTTACACACACTGCATTGCGAAAATAATATATACGGAATGATTCAGCTACCCCTACCGATGTCGTTTTATGCAACCCACAATGTCATACCCAGCCTTCAAAAACCATGAGCGAGATTCTCATATTCTCTCGCTAGCTACGCACAAAGTAGCAGTGGTACAGTGAAAATGAACAGGGCCTTTTAGTAGAAAATTTAGTGTAGTTAAATTCTGTACCGAGATAGGTTTTCGAGTTGTTCAAGAAAAACGTACAAAAGTGATCTTCAAACATACCTCCACCCCCCCCCCCCCCCCGCCCCACCCCACTCATGCTTCTCCAGTCAGAATTTCTACTATGTTGTTCGTGGTCCTCCTTCCTCCTACTGTACAAAAATTTTCGACTACACGAACTATTCCCGATATTCGACCTTTTTTGGTCTCTACTGATTTGGCTATTATGCCACTAATATAATGGCGTATTTCGTTAACATTATTAATTTAAGTGTGCCCATGACGGTAATGAAAGAAAAACGACTTTTCAAAAGTTACGCTAAGACTATTTACGTTGACAGTTTGATCCAAACTTAACCCTTACAAGCGCAGTAGTTCCGTAGTCAGAAGACCTGACGAATAAAACGATGTAATTGTTTATTTTATGGCGTTAAAATTCACAAAACTGGTAGGTAAAACTAACACAAACGACATTTTTACAATCTGGACGTGCTCAACTAAGCCAGTCAATGAAGACCAATAAAGGTGGAATGTGAGAAATAATTCGTGTAGTCGAAAATAGTCGTATAGTGTTAGGAGGAAGTGCCATGACAACATACCAGAAATCCTGATTGGCGAGGGTTGAGGGTGGGATGGGAGTTAGTATGAAGATAATTTTTGTCCATTTTTCTTGAATAACTCGAGAACTACGGTCTATAGCGAAAACTTATCCCAGTACAAAATTTAACTACACTGAATTTCCTACAAAAAAGTGTTGTTCATTTTTTCTGTAGGACTCCTAGTTTGCACGTAGCGAGCAAGAGAATATGAAAATCTCAGGCGTGGTTTTTCAAGGCCATACATAACATTGCGGTTTGCATAAAACGACAGTGGTAGTGGCAGCTGAATCACCATGTGTACCCGTGATAATTGATAATTTTATTTAGCAGTATGGAAGCAATGTCACCACTAAATGTCGCCGGCCGGAGTGGCCGAGTGGTTCTAGGTACTACAGTCTGGAACCGCGCGACCGCTACTGTCGCAGGTTCGAATCCTGCCTCGAGCATGGGTGTGTGTGATGTCGTTAGGTTAGTTAGGTTTAAGTAGTTCTAAGTTCTAGGGGACTGATGACCTCAGAAGTTAAGTCGCATTGTGCTTAGAGGCATTTGAACCAACTAAACGTCACACTCCATCTAAACAGTCAACATTGTATAAATATCACCAATGGTGTTGCGTGTATGTGTATGTGTATGTGTAGTGTACTATGTGTGTATGTGTGTGTGTGTGGTTTAACTCGTTAAAAAGTATATTTGCGCCATCAGCTGTACAAATGTATATTTATTCACTTCCGGTTTCAGTTATACCGTAACAACCATCTTCAAAAAAGAATAACAGTAGGGCAAACTCGACTAATTTAGCAATACTAAGGTTTTTTACCTCTAGTATTTAAAAGAAATATATTAAAAATGGAATTTTTGTATCAAATGATAAGTAAAAGTAGTATAATTCGTTGGTATAAATGTTAAATATTGAAACTTAAATTTCAGATATAAAAAAAGTTTTCTTAAAATAGTGCTAATTTACTGTATTAATAAGAACTTGGGAAATTTCACAACACTATTCGGGTAATTTCGTAGTAGCAGCTGTAATTCTAAAAAAATACTTTCGTGTGATCGGAACATGGTTTAATGTAACCAACCACATCACATACTTAACATTTACTGTATTTACTATTACCAAACTATTGTAAGTACTGTAATCAAAGGTAATGTGATTAATTAAATAGATACTTTAACATAAAAATGAATAATAAAATAAACAAAATTAAATACTGCAGTCATACAAAATCTTAAAACCGGAAATGCAATTGAAGTTAGTTCTTAAAATCGGAAAAGTGATTCAAGTTAATAGTGCGTAAACGGCATGTGAACTGAGCACAGTAGTAGTGGGACAACCTTCGTGTCGGCTCACACTGCATTGGTGCCAAATTTTTTCAAGATGGCGTCGATGACGTCATCCAAGAAGGTGGCATGTAGACTTGGCAACATTGCATGACGTCATCCAAGATGGCGGATTTTGGGGGAAAATAGGCCAATTGTGCTATGTCCACTAACCTAACCTTAAGAAAAAATTGCGGGAATTTTGAATTTTGGCCGGAAAATAGACCAATTGGGCTACGTCCACTAAGCTATGCCTCCAGAAAAAAAAATGGCGGGAAGTTTGAATTCCAACACAATAATGCGTGCAAAAACTGTACTTGTCTTTATTATTATTGATTATCATTTATTAACACTCATTATCATTTATTATTATTTATTATTATTTATTAACATTGATTATCATTTATTATTACTTAAATAGACCAATTGGGCTACGTCCACTAACCTAACCTCCAGAAAAAATGGCGGGAAGTTTGAATTTTGTCGGGAAAATAGACCAATTGTGCTACGTCCACTAACCTAAGCCTCCAGAAGAAAAAAATGGCGGGAAGGTTGAATTCCAACAGGATAATGCATGCAAAAACCGCACTTGTCTTTATTATTATTATTGATTATCATTTATTATTATTTATTATCATTTATTATTATTTATTATTATTGACCTGCCTCCACTAGAAAATTCCCTCCAAATTCAAATTTCAACATGATAATGGTGGCAAAACCTTACTTTTGTTTATTATTATTCATTATTATTTATTAACATTCATTATCATTCATTGTCATTTATTATCATTCATTATCATTTATTATTATTATTATTATTTATTATTATAGGCCTACCTCCATTAGAAAATTGTGTCAAATTCAAATTCCAACACGATAATGTCTCGAAAACTGTACTTCTATTTATTATTATCATTTACTATTTATTCAAGATGTCTGATTTTCTCGGCGCGAAAGCCATTTTCCTTACATCCATAACAAAAATCTATCACAAGTTCAAATCCAAACACCATAATTGATCACACGTACGAACTTTCTCCGTCACTTGTCTTTATTCGCTGATAGCCTATCATAATCGCGTCAAATAATAAACTGCACTTATAGTAGCGTAAGTCACGTCCTTTGATTTTGCAGGGGGGAAGGGGCTGAAGACTTTATTTCAAGCAGCACGGTCATCACTTGTTCTCCAACACAGTCAGCACACACATCTTTGATATCGATCAATAACAGAACGAGTGGGAGTAATGTGGTTAATGAAGTGCTTCAAGAACTCCAAGAAAATTTCCAAATTTATCTGCCATTTTTGACACTGCTACCTGGCTCAGTGGAGGAGCCTTTTTCTTCAGGCTATTGGTGACACGATTCCCCTTAAAAATAAACCTAGGAGGCACCGTTTGTCCCATGGCATTGGCAGTAATCACAACTGGTGTGGTCTCCCCCTATTCAGCAGTTATCTGTTGGTGGACACGTTTCGCTCCTTTGGTGAAACAAGTGCTCGGCTTATTCAACATTGAAAATCTCGTCTCACCTAGATTATAAATTAGATTTAGCTTCGTCCCGAGTCCTGTTTTCTCATGCACAGTACTTAGCACATCATAAAAATCGTTCAGATTAGAACGTTTCTTGTTACAGTAAATCGATGATCGTGTTGGAATATGCTGTCATCCAGGAGAACTGCTGCCCGAGACATACAGCGTGCTACAGATGCAGGCCGGCAGCCAAGTGTGTTCTGGGGGACATTCACATGGGCCTTCTTGGGATCTGCATAAATAGAAGACACCATGACAGCTGTTTGCTGCCAGAACCTTCATCCTTTCATCTTTGTTGCCTCCCCCGACTGCGATGGCATCTTCCAGCGGGATAACTGTCCTTGACAGAAGGCTAGAATCGTGCTACAGTAGTTGGTGAAGCACATCTGAATCCGATGGAACATATCTGCAGCGCTATCGGGCGCCAACTACTCGCCCACAAAGTACCAGTCGTAGTTTACGGGAAATACGTGGCCTGTGCCTAGAGAACTGATGTCATTCAAGTACGAAAAACTCCCAAGTGCTTGTGGAACACATACGTTGTAGAATCGTTACTGCATTTGGTTCCAAGTGTGAACAAACACGTTATGAAGCAGGTGGGCGTAATATTTTTCGATCGTCAGTGTCAATTGAACTATTTGGTATTACGTATTAGCAGTAAATGAATCCTTAAAATCTGTACAAATCTGTAATGATGAAGTATGTAAGTCACTGTTTAGCTGCTCTCGAAATTACCATTGAACAACAGAAAAAATCCCAGTAAACGAAAGTGTTATTAATATCTAACACGATTAGGTATGAAGACTAGGGTTTAACGTCCCGTCGACGACGAAATTGTTAGAGACGGTGCAGAAGCTTGGATTGCTGAATAATGTAGAAGGAACCATCCAGTCATTCACCTTAAGATATTTAAAGTACTGACAGAAAACCTAAATCTGGATAGTCAGTTTGAGATTTGAACCGAAGTCCGGTGTCATACCACTATGTTATTCAGTGCTAAAATTGTTCTAACTGTGAGGTAGAAGTAGTTCTTCCGAGTACGAGACATTTTTCGAACACGAACAAGTTTATATGCTCCTCATATGGGAATTTAATCTTCAGCACCTAATTACTCGCACAACAAGAAGAAACGTAAAATACTCGCTTCTTGTTGATTTGACCAGGGCACTAATTAAGCTGAATATATATGTCAGGTCTTTGAAGAAAAAGCAACATCATGATTTATGGAAGATCTTTGAACATAAAAGAATAAAAAGAGCATGTACTTGACATCATTTTATGAGAAACAAAGGAAATGTAACCCAATAGAACGAAATGCTATACACAAATATTAATATAAAGCTTTTCGGACCATCAAGATATTTCAGTAAGCTTAGCAGTTTGTGCAGAAAACTTTGGAATGCACGTTCCATAAAAGTAACATTCTTAAATGCTTGTCGTCAGGGGCGATTCTAGAAGTCGGTTAAGGTGGGGGGGGCTGATGGGGGGGGGGGGGGGGAGGGGGTTTGGGGGAATGGAATATGGCTTAACAAAAGGAGAGTTAGGGTCATCTACCGACAAACTGGTAAAATTCGATGTTGCTTAAACTAGTTTTTGGTAGCTGTTTTGCAATTCAGGGTAAAAAATGTGTATTAATATATAATAAGACATCTATTTTAAGTTTAATGATATTTATTGGTTTAGGTAGTGAGCTATAATCTGTTGGAGTAATACATTCGCTGATTTCTGAATTTATTTTATCCAGTGTAATATAATACTCCATAGCCTCCCCCCCCCCCCCCCCTTGCCACCGGCCCTGCTTGTTGTTGTTGTTTGCACTTGGGCAGATTTTGTAGCATCTCTTCCATTTTTGTGATGTTAGTCCAGTTCCTATTTAATCGTGTATTTGATATCGCCGATCCTGCTGTTGCTATTGTGGTACTGCTGCATCTCTAGCCATCAAAACCAACTTTGATCTGTCCCTAACATGGAGGGATATATGGCTGTTACTAATTCTACTGGCGACACTGTCTATGATTATTTGCCTGGAAACTCCTTCAGAAATATACTTCTTTGTGTTCATGTTGTAAATGACATATGATTTTAGAGTGCAGACGTTTAGAAACTGGAAGAACACAGCAACGGACCATCTTGTTCTCTGGCCAACACTATAATTGCTGTATAGCTTATCACATACGTCTGTTGCTCCCTTAGAGCTTTTGTAGAAAGTCACAATTCCTATCTTTTTCGGCACCTGCGTCTTCATCTATCTGACATCACTGTGAATTGATGATGTTATCCCTACTGGCTTAGATTTCCTGGGAACATAAGGAATACATTTCTTTCGTAAAACCAGATAAACTTGAACACACATTCCTGTATTTACTGGGCAGAAAGTCGGCAGGAATTTCTCATTTATATTTTCGTGATGTTCCCACTAATGTCAGCTTAATGTCCAGCAATGTTCTGGGTGGTGGGACACCGGCATATCAGCTATTATGTTCCTTTCCGACTCTCTAATGAGAACAACAAGGCGTTGGCAACATCTGAAGGACTATTAGACTGTCTGAAAATGCCATTGGGATGCATTCGTGCATACACCACAAATGTGTACAAGTAGAATGTTCTACAGTCTACTAAAGGAAACACTTTTATTCCCTATTTCTTAGGTTTTTTAGACAAATAGTGCCTAAATGAGCAATACCCACAAAATACAATGAACTGCTCGTCAGTTGTCAAATATTGTGATGGGGTGTAGGCTTTCATGAACTTTTTCCCTATCAGCACCAGAGATTCTCGAATATGCCGGCCGCGGTGGTCTCGCGGTTCTAGGCGCTTAGTCCGGAACTGCGCAACTGCCACGGTCGCAGGTTCGAATCCTGCCTCGGGCATGGATGTGTGTGATGTCCTTAGGTTAGTTAGGTTTAAGTAGTTCTAAGTTCTGGGGGACAGATGACCACAGATGTTAAGTCCCATAGTGCTCAGAGCCATTTGAACCATTTGATTCTCGAATAGCGGCCACCTTGCATTTTATTTTATTTATTTACTTGTCAGACTTCTTTCTCTCGTGTTGTACCTCGGCTCGGCATTAACAAGTCGAATAAAGCGATGCAGTAACAAAAAATTCTGATGAGGCACGGTTAGGAAAAAAACTTCAAGGCCGTCCTGCCCCCACATATCCGTAAAGTGGAGGTGGGAAGCTATGTAGAATTCAGGAAACTATATAATAAGCCAAGAAGGGCCTCCATTGCAAGTCGAACTGTAACTTGAGTGTCACGATTAACATAATGTACGTTTTAGTGAACATACCCAATCTGCCAATTATATTCACGTCGAAATGAAGAAAGAAGTGCTCCTCTGATGTCTCTGCTGCGCCCAAGCACCAGGTAAATGTGTGATAGTAATATTGTGCTTTTTAGCACGGCCCCTTTGGCTAAATGGCTTTTAGTGCCATTTGGTTCAAAAATGGTTCAAATGGCTCTGAGCACTATGGGACTTAACTTCTGAGGTCATAAGTTCTAACGAACTTAGAACTACTTAAACCTAAATAACCTAAGGACATCACACACATCAATGCCCGAGGCAGGATTCGAACCTGCGACCGTAGAGCTCGCGCGGTTCCAGACTGTAGCGCCTAGAACCGCTCGGCCACCACGGCCGGCGTTGCCATTTGGTTTTACCACATCTGCACAGAAAAAAATGAGTCATTTTTGAGAGTCGCCGTTTCGTAACCAGAAGCAGCAGAAAGACCTGAAGCGGTACTGTGTTCACTTTCTACAACATTCTCATCTTCAAAATCACAGACTCCTACCACAGGTTCATCACCTTCGCAAAGTAATTCCCCTATAAGTTCCTCAGCAGTCAATTTTTAGGCATTCTGTGCCGAAAAAAGAGTAGCCATGTAACTTTCCTGTCACCTAAGAGAAGAAAATATCATATAAATGTAAAATTGGTAAGTAAATCGTTTTAGATACGCCGAAAAGAAGAAATACACTTTTCGAACTCAGGTTGCTGTTGTTGTTGTGGTCTTCAGTCCTGAGACTGGTTTGATGCAGCTCTCCATGCTACTCTATCCTATGCAAGCTTCTTCATCTCCCAGTACCTACTGCAGCCTACATCCTTCTGAATCTGCTTAGTGTATTCATCTCTTGGTCTCCCTCTACGATTTTTACCCTCCACGCTGCCCTCCAATGCTAAATTTGTGATCCCTTGATGCCTCAGAACATGTCCTACCAATCGGTCCCTTCTTTTGTCAAGCAGTGCCAGAAACTCCTCTTCTCCTCAATTCTATTCAATACCACCTCATTAGTAATTTGATCTACCCATCTAATCTTCAGCATTCCTCTGTAGCACCACATTTCGAAAGCTTCTATTCTATTCTTGTCCAAACTATTTATCGTCCATCTTTCACTTCCATACGTGGCTACACTCCATACGAATACTTTCAGACTTCCTGACAGTTAGGTCTATACTCGGTGTTAACAAATTTCTCTTCTTTAGAAACGCTTTCCTTGCCATTGTCAGTCTACATTTTATATCCTCTCTACTCCGACGATCATCAGTTATTTTGCTCCCCAAATAGCAAAACTCCTTCACTACTATAAGTATTTCATTTCCTAATCTAATTCCTTCAGCATCACCCGACTTAATTCGACTACATTCCATTATCCTCGTTTGATACTGGTGTATCATAGTGGCGTATCACCCGGCGTGATGGTATGGGGTGCCATTGGTTACACGTCTCGGTAACCTCTTGATCGCATCGACGGCACTTTGAACAGTGGACGTTACATTTCAGATGTCTTACGACCCGTGGCTCTACCCTTCATTCGATCCCTGCGAAACCCTACATTTCAGCAGGATAATGCACGACCGCATGTTGCAGGTCCTGTACGGGCCTTTCTGGATACAGAAAATGTTCGGTTGCTGCCCTGGCCAGCACATTCTCCAGATCTGTCACCAAGTGAAAACGTCTGGTCAGTGGTGTCCGAGCAACTGGCTCATCACAATACGCCAGTCACTACTCTTGATGAACTGTGGTATCGTGTTGAATCTGCATGGGCAGCTGTACCTGTACTCGCCATCCAAGCTCTGTTTGACTCAATGCCCAGGCGTATCAAGTCCGTTATTACGACCAGAGGTGGTTGTTCTGGGTGCTGATTTCTCAGTATCTATGCACCCAAATTGCGTGAAAATGAAATCACATCTGAGTTCTAGTATAATATATTTGTCCAATGTGTTACCCGTTTATCATCTGCATTTCTTCTTGGTGTAGCAATTTTAATGGCCAGTAGTATACATGCCCTTGGTAAGTTTCAGAATGTCACTTGCCAAAGAAATCAAGCAGAAACATTTTGACCGCAAGCGAGTACTTAAGCGTTAAAACCTTAGTCTCAAATGAGGACGGAGTTGCTGGGACTGCGGCCGCGGCCACGCTGCTGCTTCCCCTCGAGTTGTGTGGCGCTGACCGCACAGGATGCTGGAGTCCAGCACCAGCCCCCCTGCCGGCTCGCGGCGGCGCCAGCGTGGGCGTAGCTGCCGGCTCGCCAGGAATCCGCCGCGTCACACCGGCGCGGCGCGGCGCGCCGGCCACCAACAGGCGCTGCGCGCAGCCCACGGCCCACAGCCGCCGCCGCGGTGGTCGCCGCAGCCGCCGCCGCAGCTGCAGTCGCCGACTGCCTTTCGCATTCACCGGCGACAGCCCATGGCTGTCTGTCTCTGTTATCGTCTTTCTCTTCCCTACGTTTCACTCCCTTGACACAACGGCGGCGCGCCTATATGCGTCTGTCCACCCCCGCACACACCTCACATGACTAGCGGAACGCCGACCGAGGTAGCCGAGCGGTTCTAGGCGCCACAGTCTGGAACCACGCGACCGCTATGGTCGCAGGTTCGAATCCTGCCTCGGGAATTGATGTGTGTGATGTCCTTAGGTTAGTTAGGTTTAAATAGTTCTAAGTTCTAGGGGACTGATGACCTCAGAAGTTAAGTCCCATAGTTCAAAAAATGGTTCAAATGGCTCTGAGCACTATGGGACTTAACTGCTGAGGTCATCAGTCCCGTAGAACTTAGAACTACTTAAACCTAACTTACCTAAGGACATCACACACATCCATGCCCGAGGCAGGATTCGAACCTGCGACCGTAACGGTCGCGCGGTTCCAGACTGTAGCGCCTAGACCCGCTCGGCCACTCCGGCCAGCTAAGTCCCATAGTACTCAGAGCCATATGAACCATTTGAACTAGCGGAACCTTGCTCACAGTTATGAGTCAAGCGTGGACTGCTTGAACAGTCAGTGCAGCACGGTCGTCACTCAACGTACATGAGACACGTTCCGAAATTTCTAAGCCTAACACGCAGACGTTACGAGCTCATCACTCATGTGACAAGAAAGACTCATAATTATCGTCCAGTTTCCTTACAGACTTTTTTTTTTAACTACGCGAAAAGGTCATCTACTGAAGGGTAATCTCCCATTTAAACAGAAATAATTTACTTGGCGTATCACAGTTTGGATTCCACAAGGGGTACCGACTGAGAATGCTATTTACACACTCACTCATAAAATATAAGGGGTATTTGGAAAGTAACTCCCGATCGGCAGCGAAATGGAGATCACTGTGAAAATCAAAAATGTTTTATTTGTAACAGTTAGCTACAGCTTCCAACTACTTATCTACATAGTCGCCAGTCCGACTATGACAGAAGGCAGCTGTCTGTGCTTTGCGCCAACTCTCTACGCTGGTCTAAAGCTCGTTGTCTGTCCCAAAAAGTTGTCTTCATAGCCAATAGTTCATATGAGCAGAGTTGAAACGTAGAGGGAGACAATTACGGGCTGTACTGTGAGTGATCAAACACCTCCCATCGAAAACGCTGCAGGATCATCTTCATTTCCCCTGCAGAACGGGGCTGAAATTGTCTTGTAGAAGGAAACGCGTGACAGTTATTTAATGTGGGCTGCATAGCTCCCGGCGAAATTTCTCACCAGGCCCTTGTACTTAGCGGGAGACCCTATTTTATAGGCATCTTTACGTTCTCACTGTGCATTCAGCACTGAAAAGAGCGACGTGACGCGATCGACGGGTGTACTAGAGATACTGCCCGAAACATCTTTGCAAAGTCTCATCGGATTTTCACAGTGGATTCCACTTCGCGAACCATCAGAATTTACTGTACGAATAGCCCTCGTACTATAAGCCTTAAATAATAAAATATCGCTAGTTGGTATTTTTGTGATCTTTCCAAAGCGTTTAATTGTTTATATCACTTGACATTCTTCGCAAAACTCAATTTTTGTGGAATTTATGCCTTGCACATAGTAGGCTGAACCATACTTAACAAAAAGAATGCAAAAAGCGATGCCGTATTAAGTCCAACAATGTTGGAAGGGTAGAAGATATTAATGACTGGAGGAGAAATCACAAGTGGGGTCCTACAGGATTCAATTTTGATTCCACTCTTATTCTTTATGCACAGAAAAATATGACGTTCCACCACAAGCAGAACTGGTACCTTGTACAGAGGATACTAGCCATGTAATGCCATTACAGAGAAAACAACAGAAGAGATTGTTAAAATGTGTTTCAAAGAATGGTTATCTAGAGATAGCCTCTCCCTAAATTTTCAGAAAATACAGTATGCAAAACCCCACGATTGTGTGAGTGAACCTCATTGTATCAAACCTAATCGTGATACAGTCACACCCTTAAAACCCAATACTGGAATAAACGTACGCAACGAAACGAGTAACTCTATGAAAGATCGCGCCACCAACAGTGAATCTTAAAGCTGGGAAATACGTATTTTATCACTCAGAATTATTAGATATGACCAGGGAGGGACTGACTTCTCGAATCAAGTACATGATTTAAGTGAACTCTTCAGTTTATTACAAAAAAAGCAAAACAACGGACAAGCGTATAAACAGGTCAATAAATCACGAAAATGTCAGCTATGAGAAACATGTAAGTGACTTATCATTTCGCAAAGTTACTTGGTGAGGATCAGAGTTAGCTCATGATCAGACACATGAGTTCGTGAAATTTAACTCGACCTGTCTAGACATCAGTTACAGTGATTGTCTGTCTGAACGGAGCAGTCATGCAAGTGAAAATGCACCGACGAAGATGGGAAAGTGAATCTGAACACGATTCTGTGTTCCTAGTTCGTGATGGTCCTATGATGTCGCAGCTGCGAGTTATGCCTACCATCGCATCGGTGACACCACGTCTCGTTGCCCTCAAGTATGTCGCTACAACTGCTCTGCAAAGAACTCGAACATTGGACCCTACTCTGCTATTGGAGTCTTCAGTTCCAGTTGAGAATGAAGCCTGCAGGGTACCGATGAGTTCAGCACCATGTCCAGAGACGAAATCCCGTAATCCCTCGTCAGTAGAGCAGTGATTGCTCACTTATTCCCAACAAAAATCTTGACAATCAATCCTCTCACAGTTATACTGGTCAGCCAATGGTGTAATTGTTTACCTGCAACAAAATTTCCCGCCAGAATAGGCGAACGGTTAAAAATCAATAATCTCAATTCCCTCTACACATCTGTAAAAACGTCATACAAAGTGTTACATCCTCCTGACATTATATCAATCTCAGCAGTCGGTATTCTCTCAAACAGCAGCTAGCTTCGCATCGCGAGCCGTGAGGAAAGCTAAAAAACTGTGTTCGATGCTTTCCGTCAACGCTGACACTTAATATGTTTTGCCACTTGTTATGTTTTTTGACAGCTGATTTTTATCAGCTGAATGTCTTTCTCTTAGCATGTATCGGACGCCCACCTCCTGCTAAGCAGAGTTTCATCATCGGGAACGAATGCTTTCAGCTCGACTATGCGCAGTGGATACACGCAGTAAACTACGCAGTTGGCTCGGAGACAGTATGTTGCTAGCTGAGGTGTTTTTCCCCGAAGACAGTGCAATGGTAGCTTCTACGTATCGACCCCCCCCCCCCCCTACTAGCAGTTATGCCAAGAACGTGTTCCCTAGGCCCTTAGGGGGTCGGTGCGTCTTGCTACTCATGCGAGTCTCCTGCCCCATATCCTTAGAGCATCTAGAGCATGTGAATGCTAAAGCTCACCGAGAAAAGCAAGAGGAGATGAAATCAGTGCATACAACTACTATATTCGCATTAATCCATATCAGAATTTATATTATCAGACACTGTCTAACTCAACTCGCATATGGTCGATTTATTTATCAAATATGAATGAAAAGACACAAACCGAACGACTTACCACTTTTTAGTTATATTCAGTACTGTACACCAAAGAGTCTTATCAAGAATTTATTGACGTATTATATTAACAGCAGTCAGCAAATAGGATAGGATGCTTCAAATTTTTGGGTGTACATGATGATGATAACTTGACAATCAAACGCAGTTTGAGAAGAACAGTAACGGCCATACCCACGAGCTAAGACACTGGCGGAAAAAATGACCTTCATCATCCATTATTAAAGCAGTCACCGGTTCAGAAAAGAATTCAATATACAGCAACAAAATTTTTTGATCTTTTGCCCAATAACATAAAATGTCTGACAGGTAGCAAAGCAAGTTTTGAATCTAGTTGTTGTTGTTGTTGTGGTCTTCAGTCCTGAGACTGGTTTGATGCACCTCTCCATGCTACTCTATCCTGTGCAAACTTCTTCATCTTCTAGTGCCTACTGCAGCCTATATCCTTCTGAATCTGCTTAGTATATTCATCTCTTGGTCTCCCTCTACGATTTTTACCCTCCACGATGCCCTCCAATACTAAATTGGTGACCCTCGATGTCTCAGAACATGTCCTACCAACCGATCCCTTCTTCTATTCAAGTTGTGCCACAAGTTCCTCTTCTCCCCGATTCTATTCAATACCTCCTCATTAGTTATGTGATCTACCCATCTACTCTTCAGCATTCTTCTGTAGCACCACATTTCGAAAGCTTCTATTCTCTTCTTGCCTAAACTATTTATCGTCCACGTTTCACTTCCATACATGGCTACACTCCATACAAATACTTTCAGAAACGACTTCCTGACATTTAATTCTATACTCGATACCAACAAATTTTTCTTCTTTGGAAACGCTTTCCTTGCCATTGCCAGTCTACATTTTATATCCTCTCTGCTTCGACCATCATCAGTTATTTTGCTCCCCAAATAGCAAAACTCCTTTACTACTTTAAGTGTCTCATTTCCTAATCTAATTCCCTCTGCATCACTCGACTTAATTCGACTACATTCCATTATCCTCGTTTTGCTTTTGTTGATGTTCATCTTATACCCTCCTTTCAAGACACTGTCCATTCCGTTCAACTGCTCTTCCAAGCCCTTTGCTGTCTCTGACAGAATTACAATGTCATCGGCGAACCTCAAAGTCTTTATTTCTTCTCCGTGGATTTTAATACCTACTCCGAACTTTTCTTTTGTTTCCTTTACTGCTTGCTCAATATACAAATTGAATAGCATCGGGGAAAGACTACAACCCTGTCTCACTCCATTCCCAACCACTGCTTCCCTTTCATCTCTCTCGACTCTTATAACTGCCATCTGCTTTCTGTACAAATTGTAAATAGCCTTTCGCTCCCTGTGTTTTACCCCTGCCACCTTCAGAATTTGAAAGAGAGTATTCCAGTCAACATTGTCAAAAGCTTTCTCTAAGTCTACAAATGCTATGAATGTAACCTAATATTATTTCTCCTGGACAACTCTTTCTGTTCCACTAATGAATTTTTATTTAAAAATTATTAAGCATGAAAAAATGAAAAAAATAAAACCTTGTTTTTCAGTGTAGTTGTATGAGTAGGACTAAAAAGAATAATGTGTTAATATTAATGAACACTTATGATGTATACCTATCGTGTAAACTGACTCATTCCGCTACATTTGGATTAAAGAATCGTTCAGATGATCCATGCCACATGTAACTAACTAAGAGATTAAGGAATATAGCGTGTCCACGAGATCCCGCTGTCTTTTCAAACAGTCATATTAAGTGTATACGCACATATAAGTTTATGCGCAAGTGTGGGCTTTGCGTGGGTATGTGACAAGCAGTTATAGTAAAGTTGTGTTTTAGTAGTAATGAGTGGTTATACCGTGGGACTCTGTCTGTGTGCGCTGCTTGGACAGTGCTATCTGGTGGCCTGCAGTGATGATGCCGACCGGTGTTTGGCGAGCAGTGGTGGTTTCATCTGGTGACTTCAGTTTTATATTTTATAGAAAGAACGACCATGAGAGCAGTTTTTTATTATTTTTTGTTGGTTGTGACAATGATTTTTATCAAATGGTCTGCCTCATGTGAAATGATGCCCATATGGTTTTATAAATCTTAATCCACGTTTCAGGTATGTGGTTCTGTAATAATTGTAATGTATATAGTTAACTCATGTAAGCCCTCCCTCAAACCTGTTATGTTATACCTTCAAAGATCCGATGATGGCACATTCAGAGTGCTGAAACCGATCACCTAGTAAACGATATTGAAGCGATCGTGGCTTTTCAATTATTTTAAAAACTGTTGATTTTTATTCAGAATTTAAGCAGTGGAGAGGTCTAAACCCGAGACCGACGACATGATTATTACTAATCAAAGACGCTACTCCTAGATCCCTGGTTCAGATGTCAGTAATAGTATTAAATTGAGTATACGCTGGTTATTGCAGAATGGTTAAGATGTTAAAAGCACGAACGATGTCTTGGTTAAAAGCAAAAATGACAAACTAAAGCGAACAATGTGTCAAAGCCCGGGAGTGTATCGTCAGGACACAGGAAAAATAAGCGGATTTGCATAGAGAGTGACAAGAGATACACAAAACAATGTCTCAAACGGAGTGCATCGTCAGCTAGTTACACAAGCCAAGGTCAGGACGCAATTGACAGAAGGAAATACAGGGTGACAGAAAAACAAGAACATCTCCACAATCCACTAAAACTAGAAGTAATGAAGGAAAGAAAATGCGTTCATAGTAATTGAAACCTTACAACTTTGCCATTTACGAAACACTGATGGCATTTATCATTTTTTGAAAACTACGTCCATTAAATGGCATCCTCTTGTATGAACACGGACGTGAAATCTATTGTTGAGATTCCTCATTGATCACTGCAACATCTCATCTGGGATACTGTGAATTGCGTCCCGAATTCTCTGTTTTAACTCATCCAGGGTTCTTGGTCGAATCGTGCAGACTTTGCTCTTGAGGTAGTTCCAAAAGAAAAAAAATGACAAATGGATAAATCTGCCGATCTAGAGGACCAGGGAATGTTACCGAATCATGAGATCACACGGTAGCCAAACAATTCTCACACATACGCCATTGATTGCCGTGCAGTGTGTGATGTCGCTCCGTCCTGTTGAAACCAGGGTTCTGAGCGTTCGGAAAGTTGTTCAATGCAATCGAAAGCTCGTAACGTCTCCACGTAGCAATCGGCACTGACAGTTGTTGTGTTTCCCTGTTCATTTGCGAAAAAATACGGTCCGATAATCTCATGTGATGAAATACCACACCATACTGTCGCTTTACTAGTGTGTAAATGGCGCTCAAGAACGTCATTAGGATTTGTGTTTGCCCAGTAACGGTAGTTCTGTTTATTCACATAACCTGTGAGATAAAAGTGTGCCTCATCTGACATCCACAACTTATTTAGAAATTCATGGCCATTGTTTATTTTTTGTTGACACAATCCTGATCGTAACCGGTAATCGTTGTCCTATTGTTGCGCCATCTGTAGGTCGTACGGATGAAATTTTAAATCAAGATGAAGAATTCTGCGAACACTCTTCCGGTACATTCCAACCATTGCTGCTTGCTTAAGAATTGAACGCCGTGGGCTCCGTAAGACAGGCTCGCATACAACATCAACGTTCGCTGGAGAACGCACACTTCTTGGTCGTCCTGTTGTTTTCTTCTTGAGGGCAGATTCAGTCTCTTCAAAGTCATTAATCGAACGTTTTATCGGTTGTTTCGACGGAACGGCATCACGACGTCATAAATCACAAAAACGTCGAAAATCCCTCTGCGCCGCTACAAAACTATCATTGTTTGTATGAAACATTTTTATGGCTAACGCACGCTGTTATCCGCTCCACTGGTCCATGATTACTGAAATTGCGGGTTGTTTACTCGCTAACTGTCACGAACCCGCAGTGCTGTCACCTGCCCATGGCTGCCACTACTCATTTCAAACATTCCCGTTATTCTGTGTCACTCTGTATTGCACGGCGTGACCACGTTTGTATAACGAACGACATCAGCAATTCGAAAGTTATTTTTAAAACTTTACTCTGTTAAGGAATTTAGCATTTCTCCATCGAAAATTCTCATGTATGGCTTGATTTCAATTTATTCAAAAACTTTCACTAACGGACATTTCGTTAGTTTGTGAAGAATGCTAAGGTATGCTTTTATGAAATGAAATTTGTGTGAATTCCTAAGGGACCAAACTGCAGAGGTCATCGGTCCCTAGACTTACACACCACTTTAACTAACTTGTGCTAAGAACAACACACACACCCATACGCGAGGGAGGACTCCAACCTCCGGCGGGAGGGGCCGCGGAATCAGTGACATGGCGCCTCTAACCGCGCGGCTATGCTTTTATGCATGCATCTGTTGTATTTTATTAGTGATCCTTTGTCAGTATTTTCCATGTTACCCTGTACGTTATTTACACGAAATTTTAAAGAATTTTCTTCGGTTTTCCCACCAATGACACGAAGTGGTAGTCTGCCCCCAGATGTAATGCGAGGCACATCGGACAAATAAACCTCCACTGTCCTCTCTCATGTCTCCTCTACTCCAGTTTCCTCTTTACTGTTATCGTAATAGAATGTCAATGTACAATATGAAGCTCGTCTTGCAATTGCTAATTACCTAATAAGTTTAACTAAGATTCATTTGGCAAAGCATCCAAAACGGCGTACAGCCTGTAAATAGGTTGCTGCGTACAACTTATGAATGTTTCCATATAAACACTATCGATTTCATGTGCGCCATTTAATTCTGATGGGAAAAGCTGATAATGAACGTTGTGTGTTGCATCAAAATGTGTACCCAAGGACAGTAATATTTTTGCCTTAAAGTAAACAGACTATGACACGCTATCCATCTGGATCACATTCGCCCGTCACATTGTTTTGTAATGTAATTCTTATCATGTTAACTGTAATATCTGAGATCGCTATAGTCCTCACACAAAATTTTTCGATTTTAGGAAAGAGTTACAAATCTGTTTACGACTTGCATAGTCCTACTCGCGCGCAAGTGCGGTCGGGAGAGTTTTTAGCAAGGGTCCTGAAACAGTGTGGAGGTGGGGGTGAGGCAGAGGAGGCGGGGGGGGGGGGGGGAGGGGGGAGGTGGCGATTCGCAATATCAAGTCCGCACTCGCACACCTCAGGTATGCTCTGACAGTGTAGTGGATGAGCCAGATAAGCGCTGTATTATTAGCGCCAGGCGCTGTCGTGTTTTTGTTTCTTTTCAGTTTAAATGGGCATTGTATTTCAACAACTGTCGCATTTAAAAATTCTGTTATGTCTGAAAGTGCATTGAAAGTCTAGAAATTGAAGAACTAAGGTTCTCCAGCTTAGCTTTAAAAAAATGTAACTTTATGACGATTTTCACGTCCGTGGAATATTTTGGGGGCTACCAACAGTATTAGTCACAAGCCTCTGCATAGACTTCACGTTGAAAAATTTCCAAATTTGTGCAACAGGCATGTTCTGGAATAATAAGAAACATTCAGTAAACATTTTTCCAGCAGGCCACACAATAACAGGTTACGACAAATGTAAGTCGAGTTCGTATTGTTTTTTTTCCCGAATAACACAACGAAAGCGCGGATTTTACTCGTTGTCCCTACAGTAATATTGTTACTTTAGAAGAAGAAATTAGGACGAAACAATTCTCTGATGAATGGCAGCAATGCCAATAAATTAAGAACAAAAATAATTATAAGCTTAGTCTGCATTAAGTACAGACTCCGAGCATTTATATCAAGAAACAACTGCAAGATAAACATGATTCCCATATGGAATTTTTTTCTGTCCAGTACAGTTTAAAACTACGACGTAACCAGAAAATTATATTGGAACGGATCCTGTGAATGTATGCCCTTTCCTATTTTCCACATCCGCTGGTCCCCTCTGCATCGGTCAGTTGACGCTGTCACTTTCACTTCCGGTCGCTCCACTAACTGCTCGTCACTTACTGCAATTATCCCAGGAACAACAGAAGGAAGGGCACTTGCCGGGAACGTGGACTTTGTGCCAATTAACGTCATCCGCTGACCTGCTCTGGGAGCAGCGCTATAGTGGCAGTTGACAAGCGGCAAATAATGTCATCTGATTATACACTACCGGCCATTAAAATTGCTACACCAAGAAGAAACGCAGATGATAAACGGGTAACACAGTGGACAAATATATTATACTAGAACTCAGAGGTGATTTCATTTTCACGCAATTTGGGTGCATAGATACTGAGAAATCAGCACCCAGAACAACCACCTCTGGTCGTAATAACGGACTTGATACGCCTGGGCATTGAGTCAAACAGAGCTTGGATGGCGAGTACAGGTACAGCTGCCCATGCATCTTCAACACGATACCACAGTTCATCAAGAGTAGTGACTGGCGTATTGTGACGAGCCAGTTGCTCGGACACCATTGACCAGACGTTTTCAGTTGGTGACGGATCTGGAGAATGTGCTGGCCAGGGCAGCAACCGAACATTTTCTGTATCCATAAAGGCCCGTACAGGACCTGCAACACGTGGTCGTGCATTATCCTGCTGAAATGTAGGGTTTCGCGGGGATCGAATGAAGGGTAGAGCTACGGGTCGTAACACATCTGAAATGTAACGACCACTGTCCAAAGTGCCGTCAATGCGAACAAGAGGTGACCGAGACGTGTAACCAATGGCACCCCATACCATCAAGCCGGGTGATACACCAGTATGGCGATGACGAATACACGCTTCCAATGTGCGTTCACCGCGATGTCGCCAAACACGGATACGACTATCATGATGCTGTAAACAGAACCTGGATTCATCCGAAAAAATGACGTTTTGCCATTCGTACACCCAGGTTCGTCGTTGAGTACACCATCGCAGGCGCTCCTATCTGTGATGCAGCGTCAAGGGTAACCGCAGCCGTGGTCTCCGAGCTGATAGTCCATGCTGCTGCAAACGTCCTCGAACTTTTCGTGCAGATAGTTGTTGTCTTGCAAACGTCCCCATCTGTTGACTAAGGGATCGAGACGTGGCTGCAACATCCGTTACAGCCATGTGGATAAGATGCCTATCATCTCGACTGCTAGTAATACGAGGCCGTTGCGATCCAGCACGGCGTTCCGTATTACCCTCCTCAACCCAGCGATTCTATATTCTGCTAACAGTCATTGGAGTCGCAGGTTCGAATCCTGCCTCGGGCATGGGTGTGTGTGATGTCCTTAGATTAGTTAGGTTTAAGTAGTTCTAGGTTCCAGGGGACTTATGACCTAAGATGTTGAGTCCCATAGTGCTCAGAGCCATTTGAACCAGTCATTGGATCTCGACCAAAGCGAGCAGCAATGTCGCGATACCATAAACCGCAATAGCGATAGGCTACAATCCGACCTTTATCAAAGTCGGAAACATGATGGTACGCATCTCCATATCACAGTATCTTCTTCCTGTCGGTTAAATTTCGCGTCTGTAGCACGTCATCTTTGTGGTGTAGCAATTTTAATGGCCAGTAGTGTACTTCAGGTAGTAAGAGTCCAGCGAAACTGCTTCCTTCAGTTCACCTCCCCAAGCACTTACAATGCGGGACGTTTTCATCCCTACTACCTGGAAACTATAAAGTCTGTGGATAGTGTTTAATTTCGGACTGTTTTTGTTCGAACATTGGTCTGAAGACAATTGTGATGACAAACGGCAGTACCTTCCTGGCCGTGCAATAGTTATTTCTTTCAAATTAGTGAAGAACAAAGAAAACTCCAGAACTTGCATTAACTGGCTCTGGAAAATAAAGATGAGAAAGGCGCTGGTAGTTAAAAAAAGAAGTTAAATGTGTCGGGACCAAAAAACGTGAAATAAGAAAACCGTACAAAACGCGCATCTAAATGGAGCGAGGAACTCTTCAGTTAAAACTTCCAGGCTGAGAGGCCCAGGGCGATGCATAAAATTACCACCTAACGTTTCGTCTCTATCTGCGGGAGACATCTTCTGAGGTCGTCCGGCTACTGCCACTGAGGCTCCAGGTACTCTCGCATTTATAGAGCGCATAGAGGGCACCACCATTCGTCACGTGATGCCGACGGTGTGCCTATCTTTGGAAGGCCTCATCATTCTCGATTAAGAGTAATCGATTGTCATTCTGCTGGCGCAACGTTGACATCCATATTTTGTCCAACTTTAAAACTTCCTCTTTACTAAAATTATTATGGTGTTTGTGAATCTCTATTGCTTCTCTATACGTGCGCGAATGATAATGGGATGTTCGTGCTATAACGCTTGTCTCGTTAAATTTAATTTCGTGGTTCCCATCTCGAAAAACATGCTCAGCTACGGCCGACTTTTCGATGTGCCCTAAGCGACAGTTTCTTTTACGTTCGGCTAAGCGGGTGTTTACACTTCTTTTCGTTGTTCCAATATGTACTTGTCCACAACTGCATGTAATTTTGTATACCCCAGGTGTTGCTAGGAGGTGTCGGGCGTCTTTTTCAGTTCTTAAGTATTCCTTAATCTTCTTGGTGGGTCTGAAGATTGTTTCGACCCCATACTTGACCAGAACTTTCCCGATACGGTGCGTGACTTTATTAATGACCGGTAGGAAAACTTTTCCAGTAGGTGACCGTTGTTACTCTGGACTTCTGGCTTCTTTTCTTCTTTGATGGAGGGCTCGATCAATTTCCTTATTGGTATATTCGGATATATCCCATTATCGCATCGCCTTATTTAAAGCGACATTCCATTACACTTGTGTTACGCACGTTTAACTTCACCTTATAACCGCTTTTCAAGACACTATCCATTCTATTAAAAGCATTGTAAAGCACCGTTTTCTAAGTGGCAGGAAATGGCATTCGTACCTCTACTTGTGATCCATAAGAGCCACTGAGAGCCAAAGTGGTATAAGTCATTTTTTCCCACTTTTGAAAATTGAAAGGTTTTGCATTTCGTTTAATGTAAATTCATGCTTTACAATAATTCGTGAGACATTTGATGAAATGTTCAAATGAAATATTATAATAATGTTTACTACAGATACTTTTGTTATTTGTACCTTAAATCCCTTTTTATAGTCTCTAAAAGTAGGAGTACCACTTTTCCTGGCCGGCCGGAGTGGCCGAGCGGTTCTAGGCGCTTCAGTCTGGAACCGCGCGACCACTACGGTCGCAGGTTCGAATCCTGCCTCGGGCATGGATGTGTGTGATGTCCTTAGGTTAGTTAGGTTTAAGTAGTTCTAAGTTATAGGGGACTGATGACCTTAGATGTTAAGTTCCGTAGTGCTCAGAGCCATTTGAACCATTTTGAACCACTTTTCCTCTCAGAAATTTACTCATAGAAGGAGGTAAAGCGATATAAATATAGAGTTGTACCACTCTCATTATAAACGTTTTCGTGAAGTTGAATATATGAGAAGGAATACGCTGTCTTTTAATCTCCATAATTGCAGTTTATTTATAAAACATAAACATAATGTGATTTAGTAAATGTGAGATTGCGCTTTTTGCTCCCATTGAGCACTTTTGTCTCATAAACTGAGTTAAAATAATTGCCTCTTTGTTGTTAATTACTAGAACGCTACCTGCTGAGCCTGTCTAATAGTTCTGCGGATTATAAATAATTTTTTTCTAAATGACGAAATTTCTTAAAATGGTTGTCACGCTGATGTTTCAAGAGGCTTTATTATGGAGTATGCCTGTTTACTCGATTTCACCGTCCACATCATCTTCCTCTGCCAAAGGGTCAACATATGCAGGTCCATAGTCCTGAGCCAAACTTTCAGTTGTCAGTTGGTTGAAGAAAGCGTCGTACACCGGAGGGATGTACGGGAGAAGTGTCATCATGTCTTTCCTTTTTACCTCGGTGACACGTCGCACAGCATTGTTGAGAGGGCGTAATTTTGTTGTTTATGTATTTAATGAGAGATATCACTACTTGAATCGTGTAGACTTTTACCTAGACTTCAACGTGGAATGCGAACTTCCCTTATAAAGACAATTTCTGGTTCAATAACATCCGTATATTACAAATCTAAAGAACGAAAACAATGCTAATACTTACTAGCAAAGTTACAACGCCTTTTTTTATTTCAGAGCGTAAATAAACACGCAAAACAACACAGAACAACAAGTCCATGTGGCCTTGCCGCTTGCCTTATACCACTATTTCCACGAACGCACTTCACGCAGGCGTGAGAGGAAGAACGCATGTGCAGCTTGAAACACCCCCGTTTAAATTCCTTTATTGGGTTTTGTGTGATTTACCGAAGCCGCCAAACAATTAATTATTATGAATATATGACCGTGTGCTTAATGGATGAAAGGCTATCGGTTTTTCTGCTGTGGCTTCGGGGGTATTTCAACCGAGTGCGGCTGTTCTGAGACGGGATTGTTAATGATTGAAAGTTTGTCTATAATTAAGGACCACAAAGGTTGCGATGTACAAACTGATATATATTTTCTACTAACACACAAATTCTGAAGCAGTTGCTACCTTCGCCTTATACGTTTAATTACGGTTATATCTTTAATTGGTTGCTGATTTTAGGTACTTCGTCACACGCAATGATGATGGTTAACATTCACAATACTCCTTACTGCAATCCATGTTTGTTGCTGGCCGAAGCGGTTGACGCGAAACATGAAGTTCTCACTTGTCACTTTTGGTTTTATATCACTTGCGAGTCGGTATTGATGAGGGTCAACCCCACGACGATCAGGGGGACGCGCTCATTCGTCATACTCCGGTGAATTTGCCGTTTACAACTCACTCGACTACCATTCTTTCCCGTCTCTGTAACACAACTTCTCACTCGACAGTCGTCTCACTGCCTCCTGCAGCGCTCGGCAATCGACTCCTGTCTGCAATCGACCTGGGCGTCGGACACTAATATCAATGTTCGTGGGATCACGGATCCCTTACAAGCTCTCAAGTGGCTCCGGTGCGAGTTGTCGTTATACCATTTTCCACACCAAATTTCCGTGCACTGTGAGTGAAATGAGTGGTATAGCTCAAAAACAATTTTTTTTTTATTTAGACCACTTCGGTTCTCAGCGGCTCATACACAGCAAGCGTCATATGCGACAAGTGGTCGTAATAATGTGAAACGTACAACTAAATCACTGTCATACTTTTAGTCTCTATTGTCATTTAGAAGCAACTGCAGTGCTGTCGCTCTGTCGACGGCCGCCCCGGCCGCCACAGCGAGGTCAGCTGATGCGGCCGACCCGGCGGAGCGGTGCTCGCGAACCCGCCACAGAGCGCGCCTTGTCGCCGCGCTATTAATACGGCGCCCCGCGGTACGGAAGAGCTGCGAGCGGAGATTTACGAGCGCCGGCTATCGCATCAGACGATCTGTCAGCAGATGTCTTCTCCAGACAAGGCACGGCGATGCGAGCCGAGCCCGCGCGGCCGTTAAGCAGACGGCGCTGCGCGTCACCCACTAAGGATACGAGGGAACGCTGACCAGACCGTCCCACGCCAGCTATCTGCGTTTGTTCGTTGAAATCGGGATGTCACGGAGGATAAAGTCTTAAAGACAGCTTTCAAGATGTAGCGTTTCAGTTGTGGAACTCGGAGTACCGTCTACACTGCTGCTGGTACCGCATTAGGACGCTCAGTGGGTCCAGCGATTGCTCACATAGAGTAATTGCTGGTGGATTGGGGATCCGGGGAAAGTATCACTGTCAATGTCATATTACTGTCAACAAAGAGTTGTTGTTGCTGTTGTTGATGTTGTTGTTGTTGTTGCAGTCTTCATTTCGAAGACTGGTTTGATTCAGCTGTCCATGCCACTCTATCCTGTGCAAGTCTCTTCATACCCGAATAACTACTCCAATTTACGTCAGAGATAATTTTAAAACTAGGGCAGCCACAGCTAAAATAGTTACACATGATTGACTGACCAATTCATATAGTACAACAGATTTTAAAATACAGGTGTTAAAATTATTAAAATATAAAACCGAATGAGAAGTCAAGTAGCTATATTTCTTTAAGACCGTTAGAGACCCACACAACATGTTTTTCAACTTTGAAACTGCATCTTCTACTGTCTAATAATGCTATGTCATATGCTATAGAGAGCAGTTACAGAATGCCGCAGAGTAACAGTTGGCGTGGCTGGGCAGAGTTCTCAGTCTTCCTCAGTCGATAAAAACCATCATCAGTGATGGATGTCCAGTCTGTGTCAAAATCACACCTGTCATCACTTTACCGATTAAAATACGTTCCTGTGGACAATAAATACAGCTACAGTGGATAGTGAACTTCTCATCAGTTTTATTTTTGATTAGTTTTAACACCGATATTGAAGTACTGTGGTACTGTATGAAGTGACCAGTCAATCATATGCAACCTACATCCTTCTGAATCTGCTTACTGTATTCATCATCTCTTGGCTTCCCTCTACGATTTTCACCCCCCGCCCCCACGCTTCCCTCCAATATTAAATTGAAAGTTGATCATCCCTTGATGCCTCAGAAAGTGTTCCATCAGCGGATACGTTCTTATTGTCACGTTGCGTCACAAATTTCCTATCTCCTTAATTCTATTTAGTACCTTCTCATCAGTTACGTGATCTACCCACCTAACTTTCAGGATTCTCCTGTAGCAGCATATTTCAAAAGATTGTATTCTATTCTTGTCTAAACGTTTTATCGTCAAATGGCTCTGAGCACTATGGGACTTAACATTTACGGTCATCAGTCCCCTAGAACTTAGAACTACTTAAACCTAACTAACCTAAGGACATCACACAACACCCAGTCATCACGAGGCAGAGAAAATCCCTGACCCCGCCGGGAATCGAACCCGGGAACCCGGGCGCGGGAAGCGAGAACGCTACCCCACGACCACGAGCTGCGGACTTTTTATCGTCAATGTTTCATTTATATACATGGCTGCACTCCAGACAAGTACCTTCAGAAAAGGCTTTCTATGGCTACTTCAGACAAATACCTTCAGCAAAGAGTTCCTAACGCTTAAATCTATAGTCGATGTTTACAAATTTCTCTTCTTCAGAAATGCTTTTCTTGCTATTGCAACTCTAAATTTTATGTCCTCTATACTCTACAACAATCAGCTGTGGAAGGTTTAATATGTGATTCACAAAGGTAGATGAATGACGACGATATACATCTTGGCGTCTTCTATTCTACTTGGACGCACCTGCTCGCAAGTCCTTGATTTAATTGCATATTACCACCTACGAGTTTTCCCCCTATACCCCATGCAGTACTTCATCCCTATGCATCCCATCTCAATACCTATCCAAATGTTATCCAAAATACCTCCTGCTTCAAATAGAATGCCTAAAGGAAATCCATATTTGTAGCCATCCACGATGATGCGCTCTCACCTCATCCTACCTTTAGCGGACCTTGTCAGACACCACAATGCCCCTGGATCACCACCAAGCCTCCCTATCTGAAATCCTCAACCTCCCTTACAAGCTCAACCCCTCCTCAGTGAACCTCGTCGATGATTCTATTCTTTACTGAATGCATTGCACACGTTCACAAATTACAAGCGAAAATTCACCAGAAATTTAATGAATAATAAAAATAATAATCAGGGACTGGCGCCAGTCGTAGGCCTGCACACCCACTCCCCAATTACTTCTTTTTTGTATTAGTGGAAATAGATCAACAGTGGATCATAATTTTATTTTACTAATCCTACTTAAAAAGACACTTGAACAAACTCAGGTTGTGCAAATGCTTTTCCTAGATTACAAGGAAGCATCTGTTACTATTAACAGAAACCGTGCATTTAGAGTACATATTTTAGAGTTATAGTACGAGGAGCGCTGGTGGCAGTGGATTTCGATCGCAGTTTCGACCGAGTGGACTATGCGTTTCTACGTGCGGTCATGGAACGGATGGGATTCCGCCTTATATCTCTGGACACGATCTTGTGGTTGATTCACGAAGTGCTCTTGAGAGTCTTGGGCAACGGTTCTGACTAAAGTCAAATAAGGCAGAAGAGATGGATAACATTCCATCGGAATTTCTAAAGTCGTTGGGGGAAGTCTCAACAAAATGATTATCCATGTTCAGCAGATAAAGTTAAGGAATTCTAATACTTAGGCACCAAAATAACCCACTACGGACGGACCAGGAAGGACATAAAAAGCAGACTAGCACTGACAAAAAGGGCATTTCTCGCCAAAAGAAGTCTACTAGCATCAAACATAGTTCTTAATTTGACGAAGAAATTTCTGAGAATGTACGTTTGGAGCACAGCATTGTATGCCAGTGAGACATGGGCTGTGGGAAAAAAGGAAAAAAGACAGTTTAAGTATTTGAAATGTGCTGCTACAGAAGAACACTGAAAATTAGATGGACTGATAAAGTAAGGATTGAAGAGGTTTTCCGCAGAATCAACGAGGAAAGGAATATACGGAAAACACTGATAAGAAGAAGGGACAGAATGATAGGCCATCTGTTAAGACATCAAGGAATACCTTCCATGATACTAGACGGAGCTGTAGATGGTAAAAACTGTAGAGGTAGAGGAAGACAGAGATTGGGATACATCCAGAAAATAATTGAGGACGTAGGTCGCAAGTGCCACTGTGAAATGAAAAGGTTAGCACAGGAGAGGAATTCGTGGTGGGCCGAGTCAAACCAGTCAGAAGACCGATAAGTAAAAAAAAAAGTTAGTCATTATGGACAACGTTATGGATAACTGTGACTGCTGATCGAACACATTGTTTACGCTGTGCTCGTCAGGAAGAAACTATGCGACACTGACGTGGCTCGTGACTTAGACACTCGGGAACCTGTTTCAGAGACACTGAGTTATCACCATTGGTATCACCATAGCTCCATCTAGTATCATGGAAGGTATTCCTTGATGTCTTAACAGATGGCCTATCATTCTGTCCCTTCTTCTTATCAGTGTTTTCCGTATATTCCTTTCCTCGTTGATTCTGCGGAAAACCTCTTCAATCCTTACTTTATCAGTCCATCTAATTTTCAGTGTTCTTCTGTAGCAGCACATTTCAAATACTTAAACTGTCTTTTTTCCTTTTTTCCCACAGCTTGGCTTGGCTCTGTTCAATTACATTAACTAATATTCCACATTTCATTTAAAGCTTGGTTAGTGAATGCTGTAGTGAGTCTTAGGAACTGATTTAGCTTCCTGGGAAGTGTGCTAATAATTAGTGTAAAAATATGTTTCAGTACCATGTCTTTACATGGGACTGAACAGGTTGCACCATAGTGTGCTTCTTCCTGTAAGGTAGGGCGAGGAAGTTTGATATCCACCCCGACCACTTTTCTTGGTGCCCAGACAGCGTGCAAACAAACCCTCTCTGAAACGCACCTACCATGATATAGCATATCGCTCCGTTGACATGAGGACTGTAGTTCTGCAACACCTAAACTGCTTATTGTTGTTTGCAAAAACGAGCATGCGATGTGATTTCTACATCACACAACTGAATAAGGTAAAACTAGTGCTTTGGTCAAGAAAGGATTTTTACAGTATACCAGCAGAACTGTTTTGTCACTTAAAAGGAAACACAAGTGGCTTCTGGTCGTTGGCTTCCTAAAATTCTACATAAAGGACAATGCACTTTCCGAAAAAGAAATGTGTCAGACACGAAAGCAGAGGTAGCCAAACCGATCTGAATAATACCAAACATGCACCTTTCCAGACACGCTAGTCTTTACGCTAGCCATTTGGTGTACATTTTTGCAGCCCTCGGAACGCATTAACAGCTTAAGGTGCTTCTCACTTTAATCTTGGTTCTACTACATGGGTCTTAGGTATTAACTTAGGACGCGCTAAATCTCACTAAGTATCAGAGCACTTTTAGCAGAACGTCATTTTTCGTGATACTATGGGCATCAGCGATTTAAGTACTATCTTCAAGCAGACGCAGACACGAAGCACTAGCGCATCGAATACTTGCTTGAGAGGCAGTCCGCCTTTCGCCGCGGAGCAGCTCGGACTTGTTTACGTCTCGGCTGCGAACGGTCGCGGAAGAAGTGGTGTTTACACCGTCGTCACTCGCGTGTGTTATTGTTTGAATCGAACGCAATGGCACACAATTTCCGAAAAACCACGATACAGTTCACGTTCTGTAACGAGTATGTAAGACCGAAGGCTTTCGAAATGGAACGTTTCTTGAGGGACGAAGTGCATCTTAATTACACGGAGATTATTGGAATTCATTTATCAATCGTGAGCAGCACTCTTTACGTAAACATGATTGACGACGCAGCATGTGATAGGATCATTGAAGCCGCCAAACGAGGATTCCAGTTCCGACACTCCGATGGTCATATTGGCGAAGTTTTAGTCGCTCATTCGGGCCTGGGCGTGCGTACGATTCGAATCTTCGAGCTGCCTTTCGAGGTACCCGAATCATTGGTCACTGAATCACTCCAGCCATATGGCAGAGTTATTAGTCATATGGCCGAACGCTGGGCAAGTTTTAGCACGTATCCAGTGCTCAATGGTGTCCGACAGGTGCGAATTGCCCTTACGAAACATGTGGCATCGTACATAAACATCGGCGGCTGTACAGCTATTGTCATCTATGATGGACAGCCCCGGACAAGCTCCGGGTGTGGTGGTGAAGGACATCTTCGATCTGCGTGTATGCAGAGGAGACTCGTGCAACTCCCCAGCGGAGACTTCCAGAATTCAACTACACCAACGTCACTGCCGATGACTTACGTGACGGCACTTCGCGGGGAGGTGACGCCGAGGTCGGAGCGCACCATCGAACCGACGCCGCAGTTGACTGAGGCGCCTTCGGACGCCACTGAAGAAGGAATGGCTCCGACCAACCTCCAATCTCAGACACTACAGGTGGCGCAGAAAGAGGATGAGAGCATCACAATAGGCTTGGAAGCTGAAGTGGAACGGCCCCAGGGCATTGTGGCGGCGGCGGGAACGCAGGAGATGCAAGATGCGCCAACACCAGAGGCCGAGGTTAGGGCCCGCAAACAACGCTCGCCAAAGCGCCGCAAGAAGCGCCGACTAAACTCTGCGGAGACGCTCCCTTCTCTTCTAGGGAGCCCAGACGAGTCTAACACTATGGACCTGTCTGACATGGAACCACAAGCTTCGGATGTCGCAGATCATATGAATTCGGACAGTGAAATGATGTCATATCGTTCAGACGACGCATCCGCTCAGGGGCCTGCTACCCCTTCGGCGGTGGAGTCTACAGTTGCGAAAGAACAACAGATGTCACACAACAATGCCGCACAGGAAAATTTGGAGCACACCGATAGTATCAGCTGGTATGAGCAGGACGACGACATCACCGATGCGGACCATTCTATTGGTGGGGCCTTGCATCCGTCCGCATCTCAAGAAACCTAATGCGGCAGGGACACGTTCCTCGGGCGACCCTCGGCGGATGTGCAAAGGGACTATCGACACGGTGAAACTTTGTCATTTTAACATCATGTGGAGATGACAGCTACTCGACCCCAGGCATACAGAATAGGGATAGTGAATGTAAATACCATTAGATCGCCCGTGAAACAGCAGTTGTTTAGGGACATGATATACGCGTCGGATGTGGATATACTGATGGTGCAGGAAATTTACATTCCTGAGTTCCAGGAAGTACATGGATACATCTCCTACACCTCGCCGCACTCGAACAACGACAGTGGAACGGCGATATTGGTCCGGGACGGGATTCCGGTCCGAGACCTGGCTTACCTACCTTCGGCACGAGGACTGGCGATAACTGTTAATGGAATTCGTATTCTCAATGTTTATGCCCCTTCCGGCACAGACAACAGACGGGCGCGTGCGAGGTATTATTCGGAAGAGATTGTGCCCTTATTTACCGGCAGATTCGATAATTTCATTATAGGTGGTGACTTCAATTGTGTTTTAGCCCAAAAAGACCAGACACCACATTACAATACCTGTCGTGAATTGCATGTGCTATGCCGGGATCTGGAGTTAAGCGACACCTGGGACATGATTCATAGGAACCGTGAGGGATATACTTTTTTTACCAGTCACTCGGCGAGCAGACTCGATCGAATATATGTTTCGGTTGGCCTACAGGATAAAGTGGTCGACGCGGAACGATGGCCTGCGGCATTTACTGATCATCTGGCTTACATTTGTACCATGTTACTCCCTAGGCAAAGTGTGTGGAGAAGCCGCGGGACATGGAAGCTCAATTCGTCCCTTTTGGCGGACCCCGAATGTCGTCAGAGAGTCGAGGAGGTATGGGCCACATGTCAACGCCGTCTACCAACGTATACCTCCGTGCTTCAATGGTGGCTCGAGTGCACTAAGCCGGCAATAAGAAGAGCTCTAATACAGTATGGTCGGGATAAGGCGAGATGGCAGAGAGACACTCTTGATTATTATTACACCATGCTTCGTGAGCTGTCCTTCCAGGTGCCGTCTGCAGAACATCATGCGGAAGTTCATCGTGTCAAGGCACAAATCCTATCGATCACGCGACGACGATTGGGTGGCATCCCAATACGGGCAAGATGTCTTGACACCATCACTGGGGAACGTACCTCGATGCACCATGTGTCGCGGGAACATAGGCGTTACCGCCGGGCATTGGTAACAGTGCTCCATGGTTTAGATGGCCGTCAACTGACAACACAACAGGACATTGCAAATGAATTTTTAGAGCATTTCCGCCATCTCTATGCCGGTACACCGACGGACCGTCGGGTAGGGGAAGAGATACTGTAACATCTGCAAACGACACTGACAGAGACGGATAAGGCAGCGCTTATGGAGCCACTCACAGAAGACGATATAAAGGTGGCACTCACAAAAGGAGCGGCCCATAAATCACCGGGGCCAGATGGGATTACGCTAGAGTTTTATCGAGAATTCGTGGACATGATGATGCCACAGTTGGTGTCGATGTACAATGAGGCGATGAGTCCGAACATGCGCCTACCGTCGGATTTTGTGACGGGCTTTCTTCTTCCCATCCCGAAGATGGCGGGGAGTCGCAGTGTTAATCAATATCGGCCTCTCACTATGCTAAACACCGATTATAAAATTTTTGCACGGCTACTAGCGTCTCGTCTCAAGCTGGCGATATCCAGGACAATATCCCCTGATCAGGCTTGCTTAGGGGTGCGAAGCAACATCTCCTCGGCGTTAAGTGAATACCGTGACGTTATCGCCCTTGCGGAAACTTGTAAAATGCGAGCAGCGATGATATCTGTGGACTTCGATCGTGCGTTCGACAGGATAAACCATGACTTCTTGGCGTCAGTCATGAGCCGAATGGAGATTCCACCTGTTTTCATCTCCATCATTATGAGGCTAATACGAGGGGCTACATCGAAGGTGATTGTAAACGGTCGGGAAGCGGGCTCGGTTCCTATTAACAGCTCCGTCCGACAAGGGTGCCCACTCTCCATGATGCTGTTTGCGATAGCGCTTGAGCCGCTGATGTGTGTTATGAGGCGCTCACTTACTGGGATAGCGCTTAATGAGAACTCTTTCGTTTGTCGCGCATATGCGGACGACCTGATCCTTCTTGTCAGGTCAGGTCATGAAGTGCATCAGGCTGTTGAATATCTAGACTCTTACGGGACGGCAGCAGGCAGTGTCATTAACATGACGAAATCCAAAATTATGCACATTGGACGGGGTCTGGAAGACATACCGGTACCGTTTCAGACGGTGGAATCGCTGAGATGCCTAGGGATCACATTTACCCGTTCACTACGGCGGCCAGCGGCGGCGAGTTCTCGGCGGTTTCTGCAAAATGTTCGTCTGGCGATACGGAACAACTCACTGAGAGCCTTTGACATGATCCAGCGTGTGGCATACACTAACGTTCACATAGCGTCACGACTGCCCCATTTAGCGCAGATCCTACCAATACCGAAGGGTATTGCAGACCGCCTCATGGCTGCCTTTGGTTACTATGTTAGTACTGGGATGTTGTTTAAGATCACATATGACACGTTAACGCTACAATTCCGGAACGGTGGCCTCAACCTCACAAACGTGCGAAACTAAGCTCTGGCGCTTTACATGCGAGCGATGATACGAAATTGGCAACAACGAAAGCACACCATAACGTCAGCTCTGATAGAAGAACTTGTTTCGCCTTTGTACGAACCCCCTATTGCGGTGGGCAATATTTCGTCTTCTCTTGCACACATTGCCTCATTTCTTGTTGATTACAGCTATGTTCGTCTGAAAGTACCTTCGACGAGAATACCCACGACTCGGGAGATCTATAGGTGCTTGATGGATCACCATGCCCGCAACGTAATGGAATTCAAATACCCGTCGAGAACGTGGAACCACATTTGGTGTGCAGTGCATTCTCCATTACTGTCAACAGCAGCGAAATCGATGTGGTACATTCTTATAAACCGTAAACTTGTGACCAGGAGTCGATTACATACAATTCATATGGTCGATTCTCCTCTTTGCACAAACTGTGGCCTGTTAGCAACGGAAGAACATGGTTTAGTGTGTGGCGCAGCGAGGGACGTCTGGATGCTGACGCGTCGAATATTGGCCTTCCTTCGGCGCACTAACTACACAGAAATCACATCGGATGTACTTTTTCTACCGGACAAGACCTTTTTTCCCAAACAAAAGACGTATGCGGTCAATTGGATCGCTGGACATGCGACGAAATATTTGTATTCGTACGATATTAAGTCCGTGATGGATTATTGGATGTATTTACAAGAACAACACGAGCTCATACGGAGTCATACGAAATACAGGACTTACTTTTCCAATTTTTTAGGAAGTGTTTTTCACAATCCGCCCGACAGCTGGGGTGTCCCAGAACTGAGAAGACTCCTGCAGCAGAACGACTAGAGACAATACTGCGCGGTTCAGTTATATTGGCATACAGCACACTGAGAAGAAAACTGGCCCCTACATGGTCGACGCAGGAGAAATACATAAATGTATGCCGCCCACAAAGACAGAAATGGTCAAGATTATATGGCTGTCTGCCAGATTTATGATGCGACACCGCGTGCTGCAGGGATTGTGATGCAGATGATAACTTCATTTTCACTCCCGCCCGTGACTAGGATTGTCATTTACTTTATTCATGTTACACAAAAAAAGGGCGGCCTTTACGTTGATTTTCTGGTTTCCAAATTGTTTTTGCTTTGTTTTTGCTGTCTCGATCCTTTTCTTATCCCTAAGATAGTACAATTGTACGAATAAAGATTGTTTGTTTACCCTGCCTTCCTGCTCCCAAAAAAAAGATAAAAAAAATCCGCTTGGAATACGAAAAAAAAGAAAAAAAAGAGGTGAGGCATATTATGGCGCTGCCTATGGATGTTGTTACTTCAACTGCTGGAATCCATCCCTCGCACTGGAGCTCAAGTCTTATACATCATGATATATTGTATCGTAGTTCCCTAGAACAGCTGTAGGGATTGGTTACAAAATATTTTTGTCAGCAGCATCGTTTTTCAGTCGAGAGCTCCGAAATAGGCTATTGTTGAGTGCTCTGTCGCAATTAACAAGGCGCCCTCGCCCCTACTTATAGACAATGTTGAGTGAGAAACAAGTACTGTTTTGTTGAGTGGTCGGGAGGTCGAACCCAAGACTCCAGATGGCAGAGCTGAAGCCCGGACCCACCATGCCATATTTCGCCAGGAGGCTGAGCAGGTTGAAGAGCGTCAAGCGGCAGTGCAGCGTGATACAGCGGTATTCGGTAGCATTTATTTATTCAGATAATTTACAGTATTTGATGGGTGCAGCGTAGTGTCAGCGTGCTGCCCACAGTGCTGTCCGACGAGTCCAGCCGGCTCAGCAACTCCTGGTATGCCAACCAAGCCTGCTCTGCTGGAAGTCGGCCACTCTCTCCCTGGTCGTCGCCTGCCGACTCGTCACGTCTTGCGCCGCGCTGCTGCCCGCAATTCTGGAGACTGCTACAGTCCTCGGTCCCCGCCACCCTCCGCCCTGTTGGGCCTGCTCTGTCCAACCATGGGACAAAGGTGAATGTACGGGTCACCCATGCCCTCGGGCCGCCGCTGCTCCCAGGACAAGGCTGGACTCGAACCCACGCCCTCCTGGATGCGGTGCCACAACTTGCACCACAATTTGCCGGATGGCAACACCCGCCGCCACCCCTGGTGCTGCTGCAGCGCTGCTGCCCCTCCTGCAGCATACGCCTCGCCCAGACCCCGGTACGCCAGATGGGAAGCGAACGTGGCCCATAGACTGGAGTGGAACTGAGCCCCTCCTGGACCCACTGCAGACTGCTGTCACTGCCCTCTTTCAGGCAGACTGTGTGATCTCCAAGTTCCAGGCTACCATTCCGCCCCGCCCCAGTGTTGTGTCTGCAGAGGCAGAATATAGCCCGAACAAGTTCAAATGGTTCAAATGGCTCTGAGCACCATGGGACTTAACGTCTGTGGTCATCAGTCCCCTAGAACTTAGAACTACTTAAACCTAACTAACCTAAGGACATCACACACATCCATGCCCGAGGCAGGATTCGAACCTGCGACCGTAGCAGTCCCGCGGTTCCGGACTGCGCGCCTAGAACCACTAGACCACCGCGGCCGGCCCCCGAACAAGTACATAGAAATAAAGTACAAGTTTATGTAGAATACTTGTAACATTGCTGTCAGACTGGCCCCTATAACCATATGCTCGACTGACGTGGCACACTCTGTCCCAAGCTAAAATTTCCCATCTATTTATACTGGTTTTTCCCTCGCTTCTGACATAGTGTCAGAGAGAGACAGAAACTATGGCAGGGATAAATTTCCACATGTCAGCCGTTTCCAAATCGCCACTCTTGGCTCTGGCCTAGTGCCCCGCCTCATACATCGCAATAACTTAAAGCAACGCTACAGTTTCCTGCTTCGTTGATGCTTCACTCAAAACAAATCGTGCGTGCAATACCGTAGTTGCAGTTCTGTGCCCACGAGTGCCATGTTTACCTTGCCTGGCCTGCTGGCTGTCGACTGTTGCCACACTCCACCAGCGGCCCCAGATTTCATCGCCCAACCGCGCCTTCATTGAATTTCGATAAAATTTCCCTTTCCCTCGACTAGGACTGACACTAGCGCAGCAGTTTTAAATAAATATTTTCCTCTAGGTACCTAGGGAAATTAAGGAACTTTATTTATGCATATTTCCATGCCTCCTTCTCTCCAACTCTTTCAAGGGCGCTTGTAAAATATAAAAGTGTTGTGCACTTTTTTGCATATTCCTCCCGCTCCAGTAAATGGACGGTCCTGTTCTTGCACTGAATGAGTTTTCTTGCAGGGAAACTGCTCTACAAAGTAAAGATTAGTGGAAGTACTCATGTGCTAATGTTCTGGAAGCTTCTAGACACTGAAACCGACCTGTAATGGTAACGAAAGTCCTTATATGTCCAGCTGTCGGCCGAGGAGAGCCGTAAAGTCGGCCGTATTTGCTCTCAGTGCGTTTTGTCTTAATATCTCTGGTGTATAATTCCAGATTACTGTAGCTCATGAAAACAATTACCTACACAAAATTAACCAATAAATGTGTACTCCCACACTGTCTTTCACAACTTAAATTAGTATTTGTCATTAAACTAATTAAGTAATAATTACCATCAAGATGGTATGAGGCTGTATGGTGCCTGGACTCCAACCCGGCATCAAGCTAAGAAAAGCTGACATCTGGGCGTAAACCAGTACTATTTGACTGTACAGATATTTTTGCGTTTTGGAACTTAGTGACAATGCTAACATTTGATACAAGAAAAATGATGCTGTTCATGCCTAATCAGATTGGATACTCAGGCGAACTCCACTTGAATTACTGGGAGATGCAAAGCTGTGCAGCTTTGATAGATCGTAACCTTACAGAAGACGTGTTGCACGACTCTGGGGCAAAGTTGTTTAGCGAAGTACCAAATTAATCTCGATGCAGCAATGAAATTGTTCAACATCAACAGGAGATTTGCCTCTCATAATACTAACTGAATTTCCTGTCGTTGTTGGACAGAACATCCAGACATGTTATAAAAATTTATGTGTTTGTGTATGTATGCATGTTCCATATCTTCTAAACTATTTGATCGATTTGAACCAAATTTGGTAGACGTATCACTTAATATCATGAAAGAAGCGCTGTGGGAGTACCAACCACCTACCTATCAAAGTGGTGGATGTGGATACGAAAAAGAAGTGCAGCCCACGACGTGCAAACAGCCATAAGTTATTCACCCAGCATTTGAGAATGAGAGCATTAAGTCACATGCAACAAACTTTGCATGATTTCATACCTTTACAAAACTTTTTCCCACTGACAACCTCGCAAAATTATAAAAGGAATGAAAAGGTTATCGCTTGCTACATTTTCGATGCTCATGCAGTAAAACTTTTGCATCAGGCGTGAAGTTTATTTATTACTTCTTTACCACCAACTCTACTCAGAACACATTCCTCAGACAGTATCAACATATATTGCTGAATGTACCTACGAAATTATATTATTGATAGAGACACAATTCAGAGACGTCGTAGACATTGAGCTGCGCGAGAACGAAACTGAGCGCGAAATTCGCTAGAGATATAGTTGAAATGTGTGTACAACAATGTGCGAAATACGTGAAATATATGTTAAATATCTGTGACATGTCCGTACACGAGTGAATCAGTGGCTAAAAAGGTCCTTCTAAACCCATGGATCGATTTCAACCAAACTTGATACAGATGCCACTATCTGAACAGAAATACTGTGGGGAAAAATACACCAGCCTCCTACTGCTGGGGAGGGGGGGGGGGAGAGGGCGATGGGTGGAGCCAAGGAAGAGGAGTTGGAGGTTCAAGCAGGGGGGAAGCAGGAACTGAACACAGATAGGAGGGAGGACGAGATGGACAGAGAGAGAGAGAGGGGCAGGAGAAGATAGGCAGAGAGCGGGGGAGATGGAGATCGAGAAAGATAGGGAAAGAGGAGACGGACAGAAAATGGGGGAGGAGGAGGAGATGGGCAGAGAGGGAGGAGGGGGAGGAAAGGGTAAGAAGGGAATGGACAGAGAGATGAGCAGGAGGAGATGGGGCAGAGGGAGGTGGAGGAAGAGGGCAGTGTGCGGTGGTGGAGGAAGTGGACAGTGAGAGAGGGAGGACGAGATGGACAAAGAGAGGGGGTATGAAGAACGCTGAGGATTGTTGTTGTTGTTGCGGTCTTCAGTCCTGCAACTGGTTTGATGCAGCTCTCCATGCTACTCTATCCTGTGCAAGCTTCTTCATCTCCCAGTACCTACTGCAACCTACATCCGTCTGAATCTGCTTAGTGTATTCATCTCTTGGTCTCCCTCTACGATTTTTACCCTCCACACTGCCCTCCAATACTAAATTGGTGATCCCTTGATGCCTCAGAACATGTCCTACCAACCGATCCCTTCTTCTAATCAAGTTGTGCCACAAACTTTTGGTAAATCACGTAACTAATGAGGAGGTACCGAATAGAATTAGAGACAAGAGAATTTTGTGTCACAACTTGACTAGAAGAAGGGAACAGATGGTAGGATACGTTTTGAGGCATCAGGGGATCATCAATTTAATATTGGAGGGAAGTGTGGAGGGTAAAAGTCGTTGAGGGAGACTTATAGATGAATACACAAAGCAGGTTCAGAAGGCTGCAGGTTGCAGTACTGGACAGCTGCATCAAAACGTCTCTGGACCAAAGACCACAACAATAACAACAACAGAAACGCTTTCCTTTCCATAGCCAGTAAACATTTTATATCCTCTTTACTTCGACTGTATATGTTATTTTGCTTTCCAGTAGTGTAACTCATCTACTACTTTAAATGTCTCATTCCCTAAGCTGTTCCCTCAACATCACCTGTTTTAAGTGAACTACATTCCATCATCCTCGTTTTGCTTTTGTTGTTGTTCATCTTGTATCCTCCTTTCCAGACACTGTCCATTTCATTCAACTGCTGTTCCAGGCTGTCAGCAAACTTCAAAATTTTTATTTCTTCACCATGGATTTTCATTCGTACTCCAAATTTTTCTTTTGTTTCCTTTACTTCTTGCTCGATCTACAGATTGAATAACATCTGGGATAGGCTACAACCCTGACTCACTCCATTCTCAATCACTGCTTCCCTTTCATGCCCCATAACTCATACCTGCCATTTGGTTTCTGCTCAAACTGTAAATAGCATTTTGGTCCCTGTAATTTACCCCTGCCACCATCAGAATTTGAAAGAGAGTATTCCAGTCAACATTGTCAAAACCTTTCTCTAAGGCTACAAATCCTAGAAATGTAGGTTTGCCTTTCCTTAACCTATCATCTAAAATAAGTCATAGGGTCAGTATTGCCTCACATGTTCCAGCATTTCTGTCAAACTGATCTTCCCCATGGTCGGCATCTACCAGTTTTTCCATTCATCTGTAAAGAATTCATGTTAGTACTTTGCAATAATGATTTATTAAACTGAGAGTTCGATAATTTTCACACCTGTCAACACCTGCTTTCTTTGGGATTGGAATTATTATATTCTTCTTGAAGTCTGAGGATATTTCGCCTGTCTCATACACTTGCTCACCAGATGGAAGAGTTTTGTCATAGCTGGCTCACCCGCGTAGTTCTAATGGAATGTTGCCTACTCCCAGGGCCCTATTTCGACTTAGGTTTTTCAGTGCTCTGTCAAATTCTTCGTGCAGTATCGTATCTCCCCTTTTCATCTTCATCTACATCCTCTTCCATTTCCATAATATTAGAGGGAGCAGAAAATGGACAGAAAAGTGGAGGAGGAGATGGACAAAGAGAGAGAGAGAGAGAGAGAGGGGAGGAGGAGATGGACAGAGAGAGAGGGAAAGAGGAGGTTAGAAAGAGAGAGCAGGAGGAGACAGACTATTGGAAGTTTGGAATAAATATATACTCGGGCAGCGCCAGATACTCAACTCACCTAGTTAGTATACAATATTAAACAGGAAGCATGTTCCTGATATTTTGCGTCTAGAATATCAGGAAAGTTTTTTATATTTAATATTTAGTAACTCCTTTAAAAATTTCCAAGACTTCAGTCATTTCCTGTTTTATGCAGAAGACAATATGAAAAGGACAATGAAGCTGGTGTTCAGAGAAATGAACGAAAATTACGATTTAACCCTAGCAACACCAACGCATTTTACATAACTCGCATTACAAAACAGCCGGAGCGGTGATACTTTATGCCTACCCTTAAAAACGTTAAAAATAAAGTAAAATCATTAATTTTTGTTGGATTCTATTGACAAACGCACTTTTTAAAAAGGTACTCATGTGTACGAGGGGTCCAGAACCTGAAAATATCTTTTAGCACACTCTTAACGATATCAACACATTTTCACTGACGTGTAGGCCTACTACCAAGCTGGAGGTACCTTATGACCACCACAAGAAAAATTTTAAAGAAAATGCAAATTTCGTTGATTGTTGTGGACCTTCACTCACAACATAACTTCTAAAGAGGTAGCGAAGTCTCAGTAATGTCCTGAACCTGAAAATATTTAATATGACTTTCACTGTGAAAAGTGACGTCTACTAAAAGAAATTTTTGTGTTAAGTTTATTGAAATATTTAAAACATTAATGGAATGTGGTAGGAGAATTCATAATAAATATTTTTTCAAACTTTTAAAATATAAATTAAATTACAAGAGTACAATATTTTCAAAAGGTGGGCATGAAATACCTCTCCCCCGCCCTCCCAAATACAATCCCAGCTAAATTGAAGAATGATTAAGGAAACAAATGACAGCATGGAAAAATACCGGTGTGAACTTTCAGTCTGGGTCTGCAGCGGCAGAGAGCTTACCGAAAATCAGTGCTTACCCAAATTATGCAATGGATCTGACTAACGCAATTAGTGGAAAAAGTGTGCCCCTACCAATGAATTCCAGGCACTGGTATTCCCATAACTTGGTGGTAACTCACTTCATCAAAGGAATTCACTGATTACAAATGAAAAGTTTGAAGCAGGCAAATCTCGGTATTTTGTCCAAGTCTTAGTGTGCTCAAATTTATGAAGTACGGTACTTCACGAGATTTCTGACAGAGCTCACAGCAAAACATCAAAAATTAGATATGAAACTAAGGTATAATAAGGAATGGTACAGCTGGCAAACATTATGTGACAGGGGACCGGGGTTTGTGAAAATCATCTTCTGGAGTGGGCAGCCACACCGTCGATGCCCAATATTACAGGAACGTTCTGCTTGTCACCTGTGACGTTCACTTCGGCGAAAACCCCCAGCACTGCTGGATGATAGTCATACTCCATGATAACGCTACAGCCCACACAGCGGAGAGATCACTAATCCTCCTCCACCCACTATACACACTAGACCTCAATCTATGCGACGTGGACATCATTCCACAACAGAAGAGACCATTGCGGGGGAAGCGATTTGCAACCAGCACATTTCGGCAACAGGTGGCACACATTGAAGGCAGTGCCAGTGGCATTCAGTGCCTTCCCCAACGTTGGCAACGTTATGTGGCCACACTGCGTGACTGTTTTAGAGGACGGTAGTTGACTCTGATTCATTTCTGTTCCATCTGTATTAGTGCCTGATAAGTTTACACAGAGTTCCAACGCGCATGTTTCTTTTCGACCTTTGCTATGATTTCCGTGTACTCGAACCTTATCTTCTGTTGTCATTCGGATAAACACCGCCTTACCGGTTCAATACACATCGTGGAATTCCCGTGTTAGTGCATTAGCCCAAGATATACCATAATCGCCATGACTAATGGAATGACCCTAGTACGGAATTTCATCGTGGTCTCTTTTGTTACTTCTTTCTGTAATTTCTGTAAATAAGACAATTAACATAATTAAATCTCCTTTTTTACTTCGAATGTCTACGTTTTCTTGGAAAGATAAAATGTATACTAGGACACTGAACATATTTACTTTTCTATTTTGCAGTTTTCTTATTTAGTAATTAAAAATAACTTTATGCATCTCGTAGGTTCAACTCTGCTATTATGGCTTTAGTTTTATTAGACGATGAGTAATAAGACTGTTTTCCAGCAGAAACGTAACAATAGTGTGTTAGAGGATACACTGCTTGAGCATCAAACTCTTTTTCATCCCTCGCTGTCGTGACGAAATTCAATATAGAAAGAAACTCCTCGCAGGTGTTTTGGCTCGAAAGAGTGAAGGCTGAAGGGCAAAACAACCACGACGAACGTGCTTTGGCAAGAGTAATAGAAATCTGGAGACGAGACAGAGGGTGGCCACTTCGCTGCGGCTTTGCCGCTGAAAAACGGCACAAAATATTTGCTTTGGGAAGACACTGCAATTCTGTGGAGGCGCTGAGGGCCGTGCTGTGGCGGCACAAGGCGCCCCTGTCCGCCGGCGTCGGCGCGCGCCCGCCGTTTGATCGCCGCGGCCCACCAGCTGCCAACGACCGCCGCCGCTGCACCGCGCCGCACCAGCTGCTACACTGCGGGTACACTCGCCCACTCAACACCCCCATTCAGTCTCCGTGCGCTGGCCTGAGAGGACGCCCGTTGAGACACTAACCACTACTCGTTCACAGTGAACTCTCTCAACTGTCAGAATCGGGAAGGGTGACCACTGCGACTCGGCCATCAACAACGCATGTTGCGAAGCCGATGTCTCCAGCCTTTCTGCCAATGCCTCTGCAGGAATATACCTGTAAACCACAATGTTGCTATTGACAGGGCAATCCCCTAGCGAACTGTGTTAGTATGACCAAGCCAGTGAGCCATTGCGATGCTTCCTCTAAAATAGGGTCGTCCACGGTGTGTCAAACTGCACGCGAACCCGATGTGCATGCCACTTGCGGGCCGAAGCTCGGCCTGTGTCGCCTTTGCTCGGTAATGCTCCGAGTACGTACACTACTGACCATTAAAATTGCTACACCAAGAAGAAATGCAGATGATAAACGGGTATTCATTGGACAAATATATTATACTAGAACTGACATGTGATTACATTTTCACGCAATTTGCGTGCATAGATCCTGAGATATCAGTACCCAGAACAACCACCTCTGGGCGTAATAACGGTCTTGATACGCCTGGGCATTGAGTCAAACAGAGCTTGTATGGCGTGTACAGGTACAGCTGCCCATGCAGCTTCAACACGATACCACAGTTCATCAAGAGGAGTGACTGACGTATTCTTACGAGCCAGTTTCTCGGTCACCATTGACTAGACGTTTTCAATTGGTGAGAGATCTGGAGAATGTGCTGACTAGGGCAGCACTCGAACATTTTCTGTCTCCAGAAAGGCCCGTACGGGACCTGCAACATGCGGTCATGCATTATCCTGCTGAAATGTAGGGTTTCTCAGGGATCGAATGAAGGCTAGAGCCACATCTGAAATGTAAAGTCCACTGTTCAAAGTGCCGTCAATGCGAACAAGAGGTGGCCGAGACGTGTAACCAATGGCACCCCATACCATCAAGCCGGGTGATACACCAGTATGGCGATGACGAATACACGCTTCCAGTGTGTGTTCACCGCGATGTCGCCAAACACGGGTGCGACCATCATGATGCTGTAAACAGAACCTGGATTCATCCGATAACATGACGTTTTGCCATTCGTGTACCCAGGTTCGTCGTTGAGTACACCATCGCAGGCACTCCTGTATGTGATGCAGCGTCAAGGGTAACCGCAGCCATGGTCTCCGAGCTGATAGTCCATGCTGCTGCAAACGTCGTCGAACTGTTCGTGTAGATGCTTGTTGTCTTGCAAACGTCCTCATCTGTTGACTCAGGGATCGAGACGTGGCTGCACGATCCGTTACAGCCATGCGGATAAGATGCCTGTCATCTTGACTGTTAGTGATACGAGGTCGTTCTGATCCAGCACGGCGTTCCGTATTACCCCCCTGAACCCACCGATTCCATATTCTGCTAACAGTCATTCGATGACGACCAACGCGAGCAGCAATGTCGCGATACGATAAACAGCAATCGCGACAGGCTAAAATCCGACGTTTATCAAAGTCGGAAACGTGATGGTACGCATTTCTCCTCCTTACAGGGGCATCACAACAACGTTTCACCAGGCAACGCCGGTCAACTGCTGTTTGTGTATGAAAAATCGGTTGAAATGTTTCCTCATGTCAGAACGTTGTAGGTGTCGCCACCGGCGCCAACCTTGTGTAAATGCTCTGAAAAGCTAATCATTTGCATATCCCAGCATCTTCTTTCTGTCGGTTAAATTTCCCGACTGGAGCACGTCATCTTCGTGGTGTAGCAATTTTAATGGCCAGTAGTGTAGTATAGCGTGACATTTCATTTAGCATTGCAGTGCGTCATCCTTCGGTCGGCACACCTACAGTGTCTTTAGTTTGGCAGAACCGCGGTGTCAGTGCGTTGACCCATCGCTATTAGTTCGTGGTGTAAAAGCAGCTCACAAATCCAGTGGATGAGTGGCTGTGTGCACAAAGAGAGGCATTCTAACGATCTGTCGTCACAAGCCTTTAAAAATGAATTGGAATGACAGAAGACAAGGATAAGAACTCTCAATAATCGACAGGCACAGGAAATCTGCTGTGGAATGACATTACAACAGTATGCAGAAAGAATTTAAAGATATAGTTGACAATGAAAGGGCAAAGAATTACTATGATCGACAGATGAGGCTGATTGTTCTGTACATCAAGAAGCACTTGGTGCTGAATTTGCAGGCATGCAGCACTTGATGAAATTGATGATATTTATAGTATGTTTTCTGAAGTCGCACGCTATTTTCGATTATGAAATTAAATAAATCATGATTAAGTGGCCATCTGAGAGCCAAAGTCTGAAATTGTATGCTTCTCTCCGTACGCTGACTGTCTGTACCAGATAAAAACTATGTCATCTCTTCAGCGCGCAGAAAGTAATTAAATAACACTGAAAATTTGTTTGCTTGTGATCTATGTAATTGAGAAATACGAAATATGAAATCACGTCTTATGCAGTGCGACTACATTGTCATTTAAGTGTGGCTATTTTGCACTTTTCTCCTCTTCCCCTTCCTCACACTCAGACAGCGTAGCGTGGTGGTGGGGAAAGTGTGCCGTCAGGCAAGACGTTTATGACATGCGAACCAGAGTCCTGCTCGCTTGGTAATTTTTTCCTGCCCCTAGTGTAAAATGACATTACTGTGAAGGACATGAGAGCGTGACTGGTTCCTACAGTTCTATAGTTCGTATGGGTGGGTCGCACGTGGACATATGCATTTCAGTCACACATCGCAAAATTCTAATTTTCTTTCACTTCAAATTCATACATCATATTCCTTGTCATGGTAACGGTCGGAGGAAGGCAACGCAAACCACCGCGATTAGGACTTTGCCCTGTACGGCGGTGCGGGTCTCCCGCATCGTTCCCCTACGCTCTGTGAAGAAACATGGGACTTCATTAACATTGTTATGATGCGCAGTGTGTTGTCGCTAGCTAGTTGATCTGCCATTTTTGACGATACACCTACCGCTACATAGAAATGGCTATATGGCGGATAGAAATGAGTTATATAACAGAATTGTTCAGGATGTCAGCATATTTATTTATAGGGAACGAAAAAAGCTAGTACAACGAATAAACCCTTAACAATGAACATGATGACTTACTTGACAACTTCACAGAAAATTATACCGTGTTGTTAAACAAAATAAGAACACGACTCACGACCCGTCCTCAGAGCTTTAATTCAGCCAGTACCTCGTCTCCTACCTTCCAAACTTCGCAGAAGCTCTTCTGCATACCTTTCAGGAGCAGCACTCCCGGAAGAAAGGATATTGCGGAGACATGGCTTAGCCACAGCCTAGGGAATGTTTACAGAATGAAATTTTCACTCTGCAGCGGAGTGTGTGCTGATATAAAACTTCCTAGCAGATTAAATCTATGTGCCGGACCGAGACTCGAACTCGGGAAGGTAGGAGACGAGGTACTAGCTGAATTAAAGCTGTGAGGACGGGTCGTCAGCCGTGCTTTGGTAGCTCAGTTGGTATAAAACTTGCCTGCGAAAGGCAAAGGTCCCGAGTTCGAGTCTCGGTCCAGCACACAGTTTTAATCTGCCAGGAAGTTTCATATCAGCGCACACTCCGCTGCAGAGTGAAAATTTCATTCGGGAAAAGAAGAACACTCTTATACACTCTAATCTGCGTTGTGCACGATCCTGCCTAAAATATCTGATCGCCAAACTTGTATGCACTTTCTGTTCCTTCAGCTCGACAATGTCCTCCGCTCTTTGTTTGATGCCAGGAAATATCCTCGCATTCTTAAAGGGTGATATTATGCCTCCGTTGTTGCGGCCTCAAATTCACCAATTCAAATGATCTAGTTAACGTATAGGGCTACTTAGCTGTGACCATTATATGACGCATACTCTAGCTTGGCTGTCATTTTTTACGCATCCTCAACCAACTGATGTAGGGCACTCTCCAATTCCTGCACATCACCCTGCTGCTCTGTTCAGTTCTTGTACTATATGGATAGTTAACATTGTATTGCTTCACTTCTCTTCAGCAATACTGGCTGCTTTTTTCTGTGCCATATACCGCGCACGATTCACGTCGCACTACATAAACGTCCGAAACGTAGTTACCTGTAAAATAATCGGTATGTACTCGGGATAGAATGCTGCAACAGAGATCTACAGCTAATTTAAGCTAGCTGTCAACTGTGTGTGTGTATGTGTGTGTGTGTGTGTGTGTGTGTGTGTGTGTGTGTGTGTGTGTTTTTCAGTAGTCGAACGCTAGAAAAGGGCAGCCCACAGGTTTGGAGGGCTGTGAAAAGAGATGAATCAGGTTTTGCGTCCTGTAGTCTAACTCATCCTTCGGGATCCAAATGTAATCCAGGGCAATACGAAAGACAGGCAGCGGCGTGCAGTTCATTTTTCATGTCAGTTAATCAATCGTGGTCATCTGCTGGATTTCTGGAAGACATAGCCGGAGTACATACAGGTTCGATGCTCCTTCAGTCGAATTACCTAGGTTCATGATCTCAGTTTTATCATGTCATTAATGCAACTTTACTACAGTACAAAGCAATACCTTGTAACGGACCATAAACGCTAATTTTCTTGTTCGTTCCTAAGAACCACCTTCCAGAAAATCTGTACAACGCCTACAACGCTCATCCCCCTTCCTCAGTAATTACAATTATTCAGTTCACTGTCGGCCAATAACACAATATGCTAACGCTGATGCCGTATCCTGATTACCTATGGGACCAGAATCCACATCTGACTCTCGGGAAAAATACTGCTTACAAATAGATGTCACCTTACAAAACCACTGCATCTGTAATCGAACAGGAGATAGCTGATGACCTTGTCCTCGAACAAGTCATCAAACACATTCACCAAAATTGGCGAAGATCCTCCCTTCCAGAGCTCTGGACATATTCTTCCCTAAAAACAGGGTCCATGGTATAGGAAGGCATCGTCCCTGACGTCGGACCATGACGACTGCCATGTGGTCATCCTGGCCCTACGGCGTCAATGTGTCAGAAACCTACTGCACGCTGACCACTCAGGAATGACAGCCGCAAGAGAGATCACAAGACGGCACGCCTAAGGGCCAGACGTCAAGCAGGTCACCGAGATTAAAGCCCACTCCTGAAAGATGCCGCCTCAACACTGTTAACACAACTGCAAAGGTACCGTGCCTGGCCAACCATGCAGCGCCAATGGGAGCACCACCATGAGGATTTCTCTGGCCTCTTCCTCAGAGAGATGTAATTCATCTTCATAGAATCAATTTCTAAGATTTCTTATGTAGTTCGAATGTCATACACCAAATCAACGGGGGTAATAAGCTCCTTACAGAAAATATCTGCCATTCAAGGCTCTCCAAAATCATTCATTTCGAATAATGGCCCTCGGTTTACATCCAGTACGTTTAAGGATTTCTGCTTTCGGAATGGAAAAACGCATCTGATAACGGCACCATTCCACCCAGCCTCCAATGGTGTAGTCGAGCGTTTCGCTCAAACCTTTCAGGTGCAGATGCAGAAGATGCTATCATGTGCACCGAAAACCGAGATCTTGACACCGTTCTTGGGCTCCTACCACACTACAGCTGTACAGGGGTGCACACCAGCGGGACTGCTGCATGTCCACTGAGACCAGAACCTCTCTGACATCCAGAGGCATACAATATGCCGACACGTCCTCGTCAGCACAGCCGTCGCCTCTGGGCACAGCGGTTTGAGCTCGCACTTTTTGAAGAGACCCAGGATGGATAACAGGCATCATCAGAGTCTCCTGAGGACGACACATGTTCAAAGCGGACGCCAATGATACCGTGCTGGTACGACACATTAACCTTAGCAACTTCCACCTTGAGGCAGCTTTGCAACCCCGAGAGCCAGCTTGATACAATTTCTGACACCTGGCAGACCTGCATCTCCAGAGTCAGAGCCATTGCAGCTGATCCCCCATGGATTGGGACCTCTTGCACCTCCAGCACTACTAACTTCCAGCACTTACCCAGAGACCAGGACAGAAACTTTAGCCGACTCTAGCATCAGCATCACTGCAGACAGAGGCCATAGCGACACCAGATGTCGAGATGGACATTGAACCGCTAGCTGGCTTGCTCACCTACAACTCCCTCCTACCAGTATGATGATCGTGATGCCGACAAGGCCACTTCTGGTCCTATGCTCTAATTTAAGTATGGAGGAGCAGAAATACAATATCACTGTCACCCTAAGCGAGGTCGTTACTCTGTGATGTTCACTATCAACGTCTCCCCCAGAGGCCAGTAACGGGTACCAGTGGACTGTTGCATGGCGTTGGCCGTTGACGTCAAGCTGGAGATAAAACCCACCCGTCGAGCAGCTACAAGACATTTCCAATCGTACTATGGTAAAGTTCTTACCTCGCTTACCTCGAACTTTTATAACATGGCCGTTTACATGATTTCAAACGGACTACGTTTTGGATTGCTGTTCTATGCATTGTTGAAGAAATGGTTTGACCCTACACTATTTGGATTATTCTCTTGGTGTGTTTCACAATTTACGATGACCCAGAATGGACTGGAATTATGAACTATCCATGATTACGGTATACTCATATCTTATTTGTACTAAAAGTCACTGCACCGTAGTAATTCTCTTTTAGTTAGAATGGATATTTTCTCAGTTTTGGAATACTCCGGAAGCATAAGAAATCACATTTCCAGCAGACTACTCAATTCATACTAGAGCTTTCCCAATCACTATCCAATTAGTGTCGGTGTCAGTTGTCTCCCGGCGTTCTCGTGGTACACTGCCTGAATTGTCCTTAAGGACAACGAAAGGTCTGTGTCATGTTTGTCCACTGCGGGGACGAACCGCACAATAACCCTGGGTTCGGTGTGGGGCGGCGGTGGGGTGAGTGGACTGCTGTAGCCTGTTGTGGGAATGTGAACCACTGAGGGCTACGGCGGGGACGAAGCCTCTCCGTCGTTTCTAAGTCCCCGGTGCAATACAATACAATACAAGACATAATTTTCTCAAGCCAGCTTATTACCGCTTCCAAACCAGCTCCCTACCGCTTCATTGGGTGCAGAGAATAGTTAAGTGGCAGGATTCTGAGCCTGTTCTACGGTAGGACAGAATAATTTTTCTATATATTGTGTGTTTTGTATTTGCATTTGAGAATACGATCAAGAGATACATTGTCATGGAACAAAGAGATGTTTTGGTGTTATCCTATCTTAGGGAAGCCCAACTACAATATGGGTTGCATATCTTGGGCGAGAAAGCAGAAACCAGCGTTGTGGAGCTGGGACAATGCTTGCCGGGTTCGCTGGGCCGCGGTCTTATCATTAGAACTAACACTGTGAGCAAGGTAAGCGATTCCTGTTCACTTTGTGACAGCAGTCTTGCTGGTCTGCAAGCCAACACTGCATAGTTGCAGGGTAGTGTCACCAGCGGCGCTCAAGTGTTCAGAATCCAAATTCAAATCAGTCAGATTGGTAATAGAGTGCAATACCTCGCCTTAATAAAGACATACCCTAAACAGAAGGCTACAATTGAAGAATTGAGTGATAAGATCACCCGCTCGAAACCTGAGAATACACTATGTGAACAAAAGTATGCGGAAACCCCCAAAAATATACGTTTTCCATATTAGATGCATTGTGCTGCCACCTACTGCCACGTACTCTATATCAGCGACCTCAGTAGTCATTAGACATGGTGAGAGAGCAGAATGGGGCGCTCCTCGGAACTCACGGACTTCGATCGTGGTCCGATGATTGGATGTCACTTGTGCCATACATCTGTACGCTAGATTTGCACATTCCTAAAGATCCCTAAGTCCACTGTTCCCGATGTGATAGTGAAGTGGAAACGAGAAGGAACTCGTACAACACAAAAGCATACTGGCCGACCTCGTCTGTTGACTGAGACCGCCAACAGTTGAAGAGGGTCGTAATGTGTAACAGGCAGACATCTATCCAGACCATCACAAGAATTCCAAACTGCAACAGGATCCACTGCAAGTATTATGACAGTTAGGCAGGAGCTGAGAAAACTTGGATTTCATGGTCGAGCGGCTGCTCATATGCCACACATCACGCCGGTAAATGCCAAATGCCTCGCTTGGTGTAAGGCGCATAGCTGGACAATTGGATGGTGGAGAAACGTTGTGTTGAGTGGCGAGTCACGGTACACAATGTGGCGATCCGATGGCAGGATGTGGGTATGGCGAATGCCCGGTGAACGTCATCTGCCAGCGCGTGAGTGCCAACAGTAAAATTCGGAGGCGGTGGTGTTATGGTGTAGTCGTGTTTTTCATGGAGGGGGCTTGCACCCCTTATTTTGCCTGGCACTATCGCAGCACGGGCCTACATTGATGTTCCAAGCACCTTACTGCTTCCCACTGTTGAAGAGCATTTCGGGGATGGCGATTGCATCTTTCAACACGATCGAGCACTTGTTCATAATGCACGGACTGTGGCGGAATGGTTGCACGACAAATACGTCCTTGTAACGGACTGGCCTGCACATAGTCCTGACCTGAATCCTACAGCACAACTTTGGGATGTTTTGGAACGCCGTCTTCGAGCCATGCCTCTCCGACCGACATCGATACCTCTCCTCAGTGCAACACTCAGCGAAGAATTTGCTGCCATTCCCCAAGGAACCTTCCAGCACCTGAATGAACGTTTGCCTGCGGGAGTCGAAGCTGTCATCCAGAATTCTAGCATTACCGATGGAGGGCGCCTCGAACTTGTAAGTCATTTTCAGCCAGGTGTCCGGCTACTTTTCATCGCATAGTGTAGCTTGCTCAGTTGGCAGGAGAATGCGGGTTGGAATGAGAGTTTTGTTCCTGACAGACCAATTAGCAACAGATACCTGAGTCCAATGGGTGAGGCCACATAGAAAGATGGAAATTATTTAACAGATTACCGTCTGTTCTATGCTGCAGCAGATCGCGAACTTATCTGTTGATAAAAATAAACAATTGGCACATGTGTTGGGGTTAAATGTGCGCTCTCAAGACGATGCGACTATAATGGGGGTTAGGGATTTGGTAATTTTGCAGGTTATCTACCGCCTGGCTAGTGGAAACCAAGATAGAACCGTTTTGGAAGCTGTTGTTGTGGATGAAACATTGAGTGCGTTCCGACGGAGGCTGTTAGAGAAAAATTTGTCTAGTCGGTGTCGCAATGACCTAGCGAGTCACTGTTTTTATCGGGTTAAGGGACATGATGAAATTTGGGTGCGGTTTATCGAAAGTGTCCGCATCGACTTGACGTTCCTGAATCGGAAGCTGTAAATAACGTACTGGACGGGATGCGTCCGGAGGCCAGGTCGTGGGTTTTATTTGCCAATGAGTCTCATAACATTCTTTGAATTAGGTAAGTTGGTCTCCAGCATCGAAAATGTCCGTTGCAGTAATAAGGAGCGTGTTCCGGCACCATCTCTTTCTATAACACGAGAGCAAAGATCAGCCACCCGATGTGATTAACCTAATGTCAGGTCTAATAATGCAAGGGTATGTTTTCGGTGAAACCAAGTAGGGCACTTGTTGCGGGAATGCCCAGTACCGCGAGAAACGTAAGGGCAGAGGTGACGCCCTGCGGGCGCAGGCTGTTGTATAGGTCTGTGCAGGTTGATAATACGTTGCGATAACGTGAGGGCTCTCGCACAGGCTGACTTACCGTCCGCGTGCACTACTGTAAACCATGAACCAGTTTGTGCAGTGTTAGATTCTGGTGGTTATGAATCACAGGCGAATTTTCGATGGTACAGTAAAGTTACGCCGGCCGGAGTGGCCGAGCAGTTCTAGGCGCTTCAGTCTGGAACCGCGCGACCGCTACGGTCGCACGTTCGAATCCTGCCTCGAGCGTGCATGTGTGTGATGTGTTGTGGTTGGCAGGAGAGCCAACACCGTGTTACTAGAGGAGGCCGAAAGGCACGCGTTTTAGCTCACGCAGGCTGGCGTGAGGTCTGGAACAGGACAAGGAAATTAGAATTTAGAAAAACGGACGTAGCTGGTGGAATAATCAACTTTAATCCATTAATGATGAACGTCGCTCTTGACGGTACATGATTCACAATATCAATAGTAACTGAATATGGCGCCTTGCTAGGTCGTAGCAAATGACGTAGCTGAAGGCTATGCTAAACTATCGTCTCGGCAAATGAGAGCGTATTTTGTCAGTGAACCATCGCTAGCAAAGTCGGCTGTACAACTGGGGCGAGTGCTAGGAAGTCTCTCTAGACCTGCGGTGTGGCGGCGCTCGGTCTGCAATCACTGATAGTGGTGACACGCGGGTGCGACGTATACTAACGGACTGCGGCCGATTTAAAGGCTACCACCTAGCATGTGTGGTGACTGGCGGTGACACCACATGATGTCCTTCGGTTAGTTAGTTTAAGTAGTTCTAAGTTCTTGGGGACTGATGACCTCAGATGTTAAGTCCCATAGTGCTCAGAGCCGTTTGAACCATTTGAGTAAAGTTACCGTATTTGTAAGTTATCTGGTATATAGAAATCGAGTGTGTTGTGTGGCACTAAGAAGGGGAGGCCATTACTGGTGGTGGGCAAGGTGCAGCTGCATCTTGGCATTCAAGGGATCTCTAGGCCTACTGCATTCACATTATTAAAAGACTGAGCATCTACGTACTCATAAGGTCTGATTTTCTTGAGTATACCGGGTCCATATTTTATCACGTCGAAAAAGTAATTATGTTCAAATTTAGACCAGGGGAGAAGTCTTTTATGTGCAAGAACCGACACCAGCAGGGGATGTTTTTCTGCAGGCATAGGGCGGCCACTGTTTGATACATCCCATTGAGTAAAGAGCAGGGACGAGCCTTATTGCAGGTCTTGGGACGGTAAGTAGAGGAACACACCGATAGGATAGGGGTGTCCGGCAACATTCAACATAAGATCTTGTTGGTGAGTCAGATACCGATTCAGCTGTAGTCCTTTCGGTTATCGCAGCCGAAGATGAGAGAATTAAGTTAAACAGTTGATCAGCTTTCGGCTGAAATGGTTTAATTCAATAGCACATCTCGTCCTACGCACCACCGATGCTTTCGGTTTTCAGTGCCAGGGCGGTTCTGGATTATAGTGTGCTGAAACAAAAGACGATTCGGGAATCCGTACCATTACCCAACTACCATAGTTGTTTTATTTTTCCGGTGTATAGTATTTTAACCTCTTGAAACGAATCAGGCCTGCCACTAGATGCCTCTCACAGAGGAGTCTACGTCACTTACAGCTTTTTGCCGGATTGCAACTTCTTTGATTATTCGAATTCCGTTCGGGTTGGCTACCGAAGCAACTGTATTATTGCGCATGCCAAATTCTTTATTGGGTGACTCCAGTTGATCGGCAAAAGAAGTAATGACAAATATGTTCTGGAAAATCCAAATACATGTAAATATGTCACTTAGGAGTGAAATACCTAGGAAGCGTGGGGAAGCCAAAGCGAGTGCGGGAAAATTTGTGGTAAGGTCTTATGGGACCAGACTGCGGAGGTCATCGGTCCCTAAGCTTACGCACTACTTAATCTAACTTAAACTAACTTAAACTAAGGACAACACACGCGCACCGATGACCGAAGTGGGACTCGAACCTCCGACGGGGAGAGAAAGCGAATGCGCTGCTGGAAAAATCTCAAAAAATGCAAAAGGAAAAGGTTATGGAAAGGATTGATGCAGCATATGAAAAATGGTCAAAATATCCTTCGGTGCAATTAAGGTCAATGGCGTCAACATAATGAGTTCAGTGGGAATTCCAGGAGAGGGGGGTAGGTGAAAAGAAGAAGAGGAGGAGGACATTTTTGATAATATGATTGAGGAAGAAATGGAAGACAGACGGGATTCAGTATTAAATTATGGTTTAATAGAGCTTTGGGAGTCTTGGGGTCAAATAAGACAGAAGAAACAGATAATATTTGTTCGGAATCATTCTGCGAAACGTCCACTACCGGTAAGCGACTAACCTACTGTGTACAGTTATGAATCTGGAGATATACTATAAAACTTTCAAAAAGAAATATATCAACCACACAATGCGGGTGAAAGCAAGGGCAGAGAAGTGCGAGAAATATCGCACAGGCAGCGAGAAATATCGCACAGTCAGTTCAACTGTTCATGCATCCAAGTTGCTGACAAGAATAAGATGACAGAAGAATGAAAAACAAAATTGCTGATCAGTCATATCCCGAACAGCTTGACTTTCGTAAAGGTAAGGGCCCCAGAGCATCAACTCTGACTTTGCTAATGACAACGGGAGCAAGACTTAACAAAAATTCAAAAGGCTTTCGTAGGATTTGTCGACCAAGAAAAAGCTTTCGACAGTGTATAATGGTGCAAGATGTTCGAAATTGTGAGAGACATAGGAGAAGGTTATAAGGAAAGACGGATATACAAAATGTACAAGATCCAAAGGGGAACAATAAAAATGGAATACCAAAAACGAAGTTCTCGGATTAAAAAGGGTGTATGACAGGGATGTAGTCTTTCGCCCATACTGTTCAATCTACATATCGAAGAAGCAATGAGAGAAATAAAGGAAAGGTTCAGGACAGGAATTAAAATTCAAAATGAAAGAATATCAGTGATACGATTCGCTGATAACATTGCTATCCTCATTTAAAGTGAAGAAGCATTACATGACCTGCTTAGTGGAATGAACAATATAATAAGTACAGAATATGGACTAAGAGTAAATCGAAGAAAGACGAAAGTAATGAGAAGTAGCAGAAATGAGAACGGCGAGGAACTTAACACCAGAATTGGGGATCTCGAAATAGACGAAGTTAAGGAATTCTGCTGCCTTGAAAACATGACGGACGAAGCAAGGGGGACATGTGACGCAAACTAACACAGTCCATGAGGGCATACATTGAGAAATCGGCTCGCATCAAACATAGGTCTTAAGAAAAGGAAGAGAATATAAGTGTCTGGCATGTGGTGCTACATAATAATGTTCAAAATTAGGTGGACTGATAAGATAAGGAATAAGGAGGTTCTCCGCAGAATCGGTGAAGAAAGTACCACATGGAAAAAATTGACAAGGAGATGTGACAGGATGACAGAACATGTGTTAAGACATCGAGGAATAACTTCTAAGCTACTAGAGGAAGCAGTAGAGGGTAGAGCGCCCGGGTTCCCGGGTTCGATTCCCGGCGGGGTCAGGGATTTTCTCTGCCTCGTGATGACTGGGTGTTGTGTGATGTCCCTAGGTTAGTTAGGTTTAAGTAGTTCTAAGTTCTAGGGGACTGATGACCATAGATGTTAAGTCCCATAGTGCTCAGAGCCAGCAGAGGGTAAAAACTATAGGGGAAGACAGAGACTAGAAAACATGCAAATAAGTGGGGACGCAGGCTGCAAGTGCTACTCTGAGATAGACAGGTCGCTACAGGGCAGGAATTCGTAGCTGGCCACATTGAACCAGTCAGAATGAGGACTCAAAAAAAACAGAAAACCTCTAATATTGTAGCTGTTTGTTGATCCCACGATCTTGGCCGTCCGAATGATATCTGTGGAGACATTTCTCGTCCGGTTCATCTTGTGGTGTGACAAGTTCAGATCTGTTTCAGATATTCTGTTCCTCTGCTCTTCGTTTCAGTGGGTTTGCATCTTTGTCTGGACGTAGTTTTTGGTGTCTTTTGTATTGCATATGTATTGAATTATTGTTTTAGACTTGTATTTCTTGTCCACCTCTTCGTAAGATTCGATGTTGCCTCGATGATATCAATTAATGTTCCTAGTTGTCTTCCATGTAGTCATTCATTTCTTTTTCCTGTATGGTTGGCTTTATATTCCTTGGTATGATTTTTTTCGCTCTTTTTCTTGTCTCAGTAGTTCAGAGAGTACCACTGGATGTTATGATACTCCTGTGCCACGTTAAATTTGGGTGAACCTTGATACTTCTGTTTCCCGAAAGTCTGAGGTTTATCTTGCGTTGACTGCCTGACATGGGGCTAGCTGTGGAGTCTAACTTCGCGTTAGTTTTTCTTTCTCTGTTTAGAGGATCGTGGGCTTACCTCAGCGGCCCCTGTTGTATTCACGTATTGCGTTGGCTATTGCAGGTCATCCGGTCTGGCACTAATTCAGTTTTGGAGCAAGCACGAAGAAACACCGTTTTTCTCTTCTTAGACTCTGAAATTTGCTCTAAAAGTCTACAGAATCCGAAACTCCTGCCGCTAGCTGGTCTCCAACAAGACTGCATTCAGCAGCCTTCCCGAGTGATCATGTAGATTATTTCTATCTGCAAGCCAGAAGCGCAAGCATATGGCAACATTCCCTGTGAGCAACTAAGCGTCTTGCCGAGTTATGGAAGGTCTTTGCTCCTCACAGACTTTCACACCGTTCCACTCCTAACTCAAAGTCAAGGAGGTGGTCATCGGGAGATTGCACTCGTATCAGAACAAATATCGTTGAAAATAACGCTCCCTGCCATCAGCAGCCAATGTATCTCTGTAGGGTGATGAGAGATAAGACGAAACGTGAGAACAGCACAACCTACAGATGTAGTATGTAGTTATAAAAATTCTGCTACCCCTTAGTGGGCTTCCCTTTGGCAGTGGGTCACTGATACATAGCAATAACATGCAACAAATTACAATTGGTTCTCTGATAACCTATCGAGGGACATGTATGTCCTGTTGGGGGTCTGAGGTTTAATGCGATTACGACTATTCTTTCTAGAAACGTTACTCGTTTCTCCCTCGTTTTTCCTTAAAGTCCTCAATAAGAAGTAAAATAAAGTGTACAGAAAGCATAAAATAACTGACAGCGACTTAGTACTAACTGATATCTGTAAAATAAGGAATATTCTTATCCTTCGAAAATTTCATTATGTGTCTAAAGTTGGAAAAATGACAAAATTCCAGAAGACTGGACAGATGTTTCAACGCACTCAGCATACAAGACAGGAAACTCATATGTCTGCAACAAGTAAAGTGGTCTAATTACTCATCTCCTCATATAACATGTTTTAAAACTTGAACGTATCGAGATATTAACCATACCTGGAAAAATTCTTGACGATGCTCAAGTTGGTTTTAGAAGAAATAATTTTACAGTGGATAACGTTTTAGTTTTATGGCTCCTAACTGAGATGTATAAATGACTTTCATAGACTTTAGAAAGCAACTGGCATTAGTAGCAAGAACTGTCCATGACTGGCAATGAAAGAACTTAGAACCACAAAAAAATTAACGCAGCTTGTCAAACAAATTGCATTGGAAACTTCAGTTTTAGAGTTATGGTACGAAACAGTCTCTCAAAAACGTTCTTTGTTACTTTCGGAGTCAAATAAGATGATATGCCATCTTCGTTTTTCAACTGTGTCGAGCTGGTCATCAACAATAAATTCAGAACCTTCTGGAACGAAACTAAAATACAGGCTTAATATAGTGTTATTCGAAGATGAATTATTGATCTTCGAATCAAATGAAGAATGTATGAATTCGCTGATCACAATGTTATATAATATCCCACTTGGAACAGAGTTAAGAATGAATATTGATAAAACCAAATGCGTTATCGATTCACGGCAAACTAGTGCAGCACACTCCCTTAAAAAAAAAAAAAAAGTTATCATTTCATTTACTTTCGAACCATGTCAGCTACAGACAAAATGTCAAAGAAGAGTACAAAAAGAAGAGTACAATAAGAAAATACAAAAAGCAAATAGTTATTGATCTGCGCCGGTGGATGTAATAAAAGCAAACTTTTATGAGAAATTAAAAAGACATGTAAATAAATATCTTATCGACCTATTCTAACCTACAATAGTGAGAGTTGGACATAAACAAAATCAGAAGAACTGAAACTAAAAATATTTGAAACGACAATTTTAAGGTGCATATGTAAATCCTACCCTTGTGGAATTGTGAAATTAATTGCTAAGACAGAATCCTTTGGCCAAGCATAATCCAATCATCAGCTAAGACCATTCATAGGTTGTGAAGCATGTCAATAATAATAATCTTCAGGGAAGGATTACTTTTGGTACAGTGTATGAAAACAGTTGCTGCGTATGTTCAGCATACAAAGTAGGAATATATTGTCTTGAAGTAAAGTTTTAATGTATGAAACGTTTTATAAGTATTGCTTTTGCTATGTCCTGTAAAACTATGAACGTTGTCAGTCCGTTCTGGAGAAAATGAAGCTGTCCTCCAAAGTTTTACACAGTCCTCTCCAAAAGTGGTGTATATCGCTTCTTTCGAAATATGTAGAATCGAAGTGGAAGCTGGCAGCTTTCGATGACGTCACTAGGAAGCACAGAGCTGTTGAGCGGCTCCATCCGGTAAGCAGCTGCTGCAGAGTCGTAAAGCCGGCGGAATTAAGTCAACACGTATCGCTAACATCGAAGGCGCTGCGTTTTTGCAGGTGGCCGATCGGATGCGCACAAAGAGTCTTTCATTAGCCACGATCACCAGAAGTCTGGACCTAACTGGCTCACGAAGCCCAGTGGTAAGGCTGCTTCTTCCAATCACTGGCGGTAACGTGCAAAACATCTTATGGGAAAACCAGCACCGAAACCTAGTAGGAACTACCGATCTCGTACGCGCTCATGTGCATCTGCATATTTTGTCACAACTCACAATTAAGTGCCTCGCAGAGGATTTATCGAACCACTGTCAAGCTATTTCTCTATTTTTTCACTCTCTAACAGCCTGCAGGAAGAAGGAACTCTTAAATCGTTCCGCGCGAGCGCTGATTTCTCTTACTTTAATACGATGATCATTTCTCCGTATGACGTGGACGCCAACAAAACATTTTCACATTCCGACGAGAAAATAGGTAACAGAAATTTCGAAACAGCATCCTTCTGCAACTAAAAACGCCTTTGTTCCAATGATTGCCACCCCCAACTCGCGAATCATATCTGTGGCACTCTCTCCCGTCTAGCGTCAATAAAGGACAAGCTGAACTTTTCGACGTCTGTAGTGCGACGCGAAATTGAAGCGTCACCCCTCCACCAGAGTCAGCCCAGTTTGCAGGTGAATATAAGTTTAAAATGGTTGAAATGGCTCTGAGCACTATGGGACTTAACATCTATGGTCATCAGTCCCCTAGAACTTAGGACTACTTAAACCTAACTAACCTAAGGACATCACACAACACCCAGTCATCACGAGGCAGAGAAAATCCCTGACCCCGCCGGGAATCGAACCCCGGGAATCGAACCCGGGAACCCGGGCGCGGGAAGCGAGAACGCTATCGCACGACCACGAGCTGCGGACGAATATAAGATTAATTTAGTGTTTTGTTTATGTATTTTGTAATATTTGTAATGTTTGTGAATTATCTATTTATTTTTATGTTTCATGTACGGAGAGGGCGGCGCAACGAACGGAGACAGCATCTTCACTGCCGGGACCAGAGAGAAAATTGCTCGCCACTATACGTCGCGGGTCGACAGCCAAAGAGCAACAGAAGATCCTGAAACCGAGTTGTTGCGTCGTGCTTCTAAAAATTGAAAAAATAAGAATTTGTAATGTTTCTACAACAATGAAGTCATAGAAAGTTTAATCATGTTGTAAATGTTCAGTCCTATCTTGTCAAGGGTCAGGTTCACGTCTATATGTAGTATATATGAAGAAAATAAACTAGTGTATACTACAAAAGTTTAAATACGTGTTCCGAGAATTTATTTATGAAGAATTATATTAAGGAAGAAGGATTACTGATTTATTTGATAAGATTATTAATTTTTGACAACATTCATCGCGAGTTTGAGTCTTAAAGGTTTATTCCATGTGACTTTAATATTTATTAAAGCAGATAACTTGCGTTAATATAATTTCTGAGAAGAAACAAACGACATCTAAATTGAAAAAAGTTTGCGCAAACCAATTGGACTGAGTGACGTAATTCTGCACATACGACTCAAAGGCTGATGTTATAATTACAGTTTCGTTCAAGAACCATTCAGAGACAACCTTAAAAAGAGTTTAAATAATTTTGAAGTGTTTTGAAACTGACGTTGGTGACGAAGTCTGCACATGGTCATATGTCAAAAGAAAATAATTTATACAAAACTTACGTCGTTACAATACACCGTGGCGACCTTATAAACAGGACTTGTGTGCAACTAAGGCACACAGGTACGAAACAATTAAAATATCAAGAGTCCTTCGGAAGTCAACGCGAGTCTTCGTGGAGCCTTTACCAGCCAGCGGCGACTTCGCGGGTGTGGGCAGCTGACAGAGCGCAGCCAAGCAGTACGGTCACGCCGTTGTTCCACGAGTAGGCGCATCTGTTGGGCAGCAGCTGAACGCTGCAAACCCCGACAACCTTTTCCTCCCTAAACTAACAGGCCCAGTACGTCAGCTGGGGGGTGGTCCTCCGGCTGGTATTAGAGGTGTTGCTGAGGGCTTCGCCTGTCTACGGTGCGGCCGGGCGTGGTTGCAGCCAGTGACGTCTCCGGTGTTCGACTCAGCGTCCTGCCGGTTGCGGAAGCGGGGTCGCAGCATCTCAGCGGCTGCATCGACGGCTGTTACTTCTGCAGTCCATAGCAGCACACTGATCACCGAGAACTACAACTACAGTATTAGTGTCCGGTGAGTCTGTTTTAAGTTGGAAGTGGAGTGTTGTACATAGAGAGTGTGCTTTTAATAGGATTGTTGATTACAAGTCTGCGTGTGTAACTAGTTAATATCTTACAATAATGTCGGGAAGTAAAACGACAGACGAAGAGCAATCTGTGTCCGATAGGAGCATGAAATCCCTTTTTAGGGCGATCGCTAAATTAAAACAATCTAAGGAAGAATCTACGGCTAGATTAAAAGAGGAACTTAAAGGGGAGTTAACAAAATCTACAGACAGGTTAGAGGAACATTTTAATGAAACCAGTCGAGAATTAAGTGAGCTAACAAAATCTACAGACGGAACATCTTAATGAAACCAGTCGAGAATTAAGTGATAAAATAGAGGCTTCTAAAGTTGAAATGCAGGAAAAACTAGTAGGACTTAGTAATGATTGTAAAAGGTTAGAAAAACATATCCAAGAATAGCGTGAGGAAAAAGCTCGCATGCGAAATGATATTACTGACTTAACCAAGAACTAGATTATGTCAATGTCTTAGTTGTAAATGAAATAGAGAAAAATAACGATAAGTTACGAGATGAATTTTCTGTGCAAACAGAAACTGTTCGTAGAGAATTATTAGAATCTATTAAAGAGGTTTCTACCAAACCTGTAGAGATTTCTTCAACAGATAATGCAGAATTAGAGACATTAACTCATCGAGTAGAAAAAGATCATACTGAAATAGAAAAGATGAAATATGCAGTAACCTTGAGACTTCCAAAGATAATAACATTGACGAAGGTACAGAGCGTTCACATCGTGAACACAGTGAAGAATCGATATTAGCTAACCGTGTATCCAATACAGAAATGCGAATACAGGAAATTACTAAACGGTTACCGGAATTAGATAATAATGAAAACATTTCAAGTAGTAGAAGTAATAACGTAATCAGAGACAACAGTCGCATCGTGTTTGCTAGCTCGGACGACAACAATACAAATAAAGAAATCACGGCAAGCAAATCCGACGCAACTCCGTCTCTGCAATCTAAACAAAATCCAACTATATCTCTCGCAGAATGTTGGGATGATATAACGACAAATTCAAATGTAGCGAGTCGATTTCCTGTATTCAAACCAGGAGGCGAACTTCACCCTATAATCTTTATAAAAGTTTTTGAAACTTCATTATCTCCTAAATGGAGTAATGAAAAACGGATTCAATTTGTAATAGGACATTTAGAAGCAGAAGCTGCGGAATGGGCACTACTGCATAGAACTGAATTTAGGGACTGGGATGATTTTGTTAAGCAGTTTAAACAAAATTATTGGTCAAGAGGAAAACAACAACACTTAACTTTAGAGTTGTTAGACCCTTCTCCTTATTCTAAACGGTGGGGAGGTTATAGGAATTATTTCGAATGGCATTTAAACAGTGCTAAATTAATTGAAGAACCAATTATCGAAAGTCGTCTAATATGAGTCCTAATTAGTAGGTTACCGTATTATGTAAAGGAAAGAATGATAGAAAGGGAATGGTCACAACCTTGCGAATTATTAGGATATTTAGAACAGTTAGATATACTTAACAGAGAACGGGAAGACGAGAAATTTAGATTTGGTAGAAATGACAATTCTCGAAATAATAATAATTCAGAACCACGAAAATTTAACAACAACAACCACAGCCGGTTTTGTTATATAAAACGTCAATCTAAAGATAAAGAGAGCCAACAAAATCGGGGTAATAACTCTAAAATGCGGGAATTACACAACAACGATAATGAGATAAATCATTCTCAAGTAATTAATGAAGGTCAAGTTGTAGGTGACGTTATCACAGAAAGTTCGGAAAACTAAAGTCCTTTAGTACGGGTCGACTAAAGGGAACTTTTAGTCAAAATTATACAAGACCCAATTGCAATTTATCATTAAGCTGCCAAAAGGAAGGTGACTGGCAACAAGATTTACTTCATGAAGATTAAAGGATTATATAGTGTCGATCAAATTAAACCCTTCATTCCTAAATAAGTTATATTTAGTATATGTTACACACAGACGAGCGTTCATAGTTTATTCATGTTAAGTTTTTCGTGCTAGTTACGTGTTATTTTAAAGAAATGACAGGAAGTTTATGCAAGTGTTCTACAATAATCTACCGGTACTTCAAAAAGGGAAAGATAACTAAAAAGGGATTTATATGGAAGAAATTTTTGTTATTAGGTCAGAAGGAATTTTGTATATTTTATATTTACTCGGATAGTAGGAACAAAAGGGATGGTTAATAATTTTAGGGAACATGGGCGTCTAGAGCTATATGGCTCACGAGAACATAGCAGAGTGCCTTTAATAGAGATTTGTAATAGTGTTAACATAGAACACACCAAACGGGGCTCTCTCGCTTGTTTCTCCTAAATAAATTGCCATTACCCAACAAAGTGTCCGAGATTCTAAAGAAAGTTTTGCTTGATTTCTTCTTGACCCCAGGCATAAATAAAGCATTATAGAAAACAACGACGTAAAGTAAATAGTACTATTAGTTATTGTGAGACACTTATTAGTAATATATATTTTGGAAAGAATAACTCTAGTAAATGAATAAAACTGAAACTAACCTATCACAATTTGAACGCTCTGTCCTAATGTAACAACGTTAAAGAACGTACAAAATTATTATTTACTAGCAACTATTAAAGGAAAAGGAGTAATCTCCATATATTCAGTTATGAATTACCATGATAGCGTAATTAAAACTAAATGACAAATAGTCACAACAATATCGTCATAAAGGCATTGAAACTATCTAAGAGCAAGGACTTTAGATTACGGAAAATGTGAGAAAAATGTATAATATTAACAGTTAAATATTGTATATAGAAGAAGTTTTATTTTCGGTTAAAATCTGACAAACTGAGCTTGTGGATGGGGTATGTAGTGGGACGCGAAATTGAAGCGCCACACCTCCACCAGTATCAACCCAGTTTGCAGGTGAATATAAGTTTAATTTAGTGTTTTGTTTATGTATTTTGTAATATTTGTAATGTTTGTGAATTATCTATTTATTTTTATGATTCATGTACGGAGAGGGCGGCGCAACGAACGGAGACAGCATCTTCACTGCCGGGACCAGAGAGAAAATTGCTCGCCACTATACGTCGCGGGTCGACAGCCAAAGAGCAACAGAAGATCCTGAAGCCGAGTTGTTGCATCGTGCTTCTAAAAACTGAAAAGTAAGACTTTGTAATGTTTCTACAACAATGACGTCATAGAAAGTTTAATCGAGTTGTAAACGTTCAGTCCTATCTTGTCAAGGCTCAGGTTCACTTCTATATGTAGTATATATGAAGAAAATAAACTAGTGTACACTACAAAAGTTTAAATACGTGTTCCGAGAATTTATTTATGAAGAATTATAATAAGGAAGAAGGATTACTGATTTATTTGACAAGATTATTAATTTTTGACAACATTCATCGCGAGTTTGAGTCTTAAAGGTTTATTCCATGTGACTTTAATATTTATTAAAGCAGATAACTTGCATTAATATAACTTCTGAGAAGAAACAAACGACATCTAAATTGAAAAAAGTTTGCGCAAACCAATTGGACTGAGTGACGTAATTCTGCACATATGGCTCAAAGGCTGATGTTATAATTACAGTTTCGTTCAAGAACCATTCAGAGACAACTTTAAAAAGAGTTTAAATAATTTTGAAGTGTTTTGTAACTGACGTTGGTGACGAAGTCTGCACATGGTCATATGTCAAAAGAAAATCATTTATACAAAACTTACGTCGTTACAATACACGTCGTCCGTCAGTCTTGATGCGGATCTCACACTGTACAGCAATACTCCATAACAGGACGGATAAGCATAGCGTACGCAGTCTCTTTAATACACTCCTGGAAATGGAAAAAAGAACACATTGACACCGGTGTGTCAGACCCACCATACTTGCTCCGGACACTGCGAGAGGGCTGTACAAGCAATGATCACACGCACGGCACAGCGGACACACCAGGAACCGCGGTGTTGGCCGTCGAATGGCGCTAGCTGCGCAGCATTTGTGCACCGCCGCCGTCAGTGTCAGCCAGTTTGCCGTGGCATACGGAGCTCCATCGCAGTCTTTAACACTGGTAGCATGCCGCGACAGCGTGGACGTGAACCGTATGTGCAGTTGACGGACTTTGAGCGAGGGCGTATAGTGGGCATGCGGGAGGCCGGGTGGACGTACCGCCGAATTGCTCAACACGTGGGGCGTGAGGTCTCCACAGTACATCGATGTTGTCGCCAGTGGTCGGCGGAAGGTGCACGTGCCCGTCGACCTGGGACCGGACCGCAGCGACGCACGGATGCACGCCAAGACCGTAGGATCCTACGCAGTGCCGTAGGGGACCGCACCGCCACTTCCCAGCAAATTAGGGACACTGTTGCTCCTGGGGTATCGGCGAGGACCATTCGCAACCGTCTCCATGAAGCTGGGCTACGGTCCCGCACACCGTTAGGCCGTCTTCCGCTCACGCCCCAACATCGTGCAGCCCGCCTCCAGTGGTGTCGCGACAGGCGTGAATGGAGGGACGAATGGAGACGTGTCGTCTTCAGCGATGAGAGTCGCTTCTGCCTTGGTGCCAATGATGGTCGTATGCGTGTTTGGCGCCGTGCAGGTGAGCGCCACAATCAGGACTGCATACGACCGAGGCACACAGGGCCAACACCCGGCATCATGGTGTGGGGAGCGATCTCCTACACTGGCCGTACACCACTGGCGATCGTCGAGGGGACACTGAATAGTGCACGGTACATCCAAACCGTCATCGAACCCATCGTTCTACCATTCCTAGACCGGCAAGGGAACTTGCTGTTCCAACAGGACAATGCACGTCCGCATGTATCCCGTGCCACCCAACGTGCTCTAGAAGGTGTAAGTCAACTACCCTGGCCAGCAAGATCTCCGGATCTGTCCCCCATTGAGCATGTTTGGGACTGGATGAAGCGTCGTCTCACGCGGTCTGCACGTCCAGCACGAACGCTGGTCCAACTGAGGCGCCAAGTGGAAATGGCATGGCAAGCCGTTCCACAGGACTACATCCAGCATCTCTACGATCGTCTCCATGGGAGAATAGCAGCCTGCATTGCTGGGAAAGGTGGATATACACTGTACTAGTGCCGACGTTGTGCATGCTCTGTTGCCTGTGTCTATGTGCCTGTGGTTCTGTCAGTGTGATCATGTGATGTATCTGACCCCAGGAATGTGTCAATAAAGTTTCCCCTTCCTGGGACAATGAATTCACGGTGTTCTTATTTCAATTTCCAGGAGTGTATATCTGTCGCACCTTCTAAGTGTTCTGCCAATAAAGACCAATCTTTGGTTCGCTTTCCCCACAACATTACCTGAGTGATCGTTCCAGTTTAAGTTATGCGTAATTGTAATGCCTAAGTATTTTAGTTGAATTGACAGTCTTCAGAGTTGTGTGATTTATCGAGCAATAGGAAGATAATGGATTAGTTGACAGTCTACCAGTATGATGATCGTGATGCCGACAAGGCCACTTCTGGTCTTATGCTCTAATTTAAGTATGGAGGAGCAGAAATACAATATCACTGTCACCCTAAGCGAGGTCGTTACTCTGTGATGTTCACTATCAACGTCTCCCCCAGAGGCCAGTAACGGGTACCAGTGGACTGTTGCATGGCGTTGGCCGTTGACGTCAAGCTGGAGATAAAACCCACCCGTCGAGCAGCTACAAGACATTTCCAATCGTACTATGGTAAAGTTCTTACCTCGCTTACCTCGAACTTTTATAACATGGCCGTTTACATGATTTCAAACGGACTACGTTTTGGATTGCTGTTCTATGCATTGTTGAAGAAATGGTTTGACCCTACACTATTTGGATTATTCTCTTGGTGTGTTTCACAATTTACGATGACCCAGAATGGACTGGAATTATGAACTATCCATGATTACGGTATACCCATATCTTATTTGTACTAAAAGTCGCTGCACCGTAGTAATTCTCTTTTAGTTAGAATGGATATTTTCTCAGTTTTGGAATACTCTGGAAGCATAAGAAATCACATTTCCAGCAGACTACTCAATTCATACTAGAGCTTTCCCCATCACTATCCAATTAGTGTCGGTGTCAGTTGTCTCCCGGCGTTCTCGTGGTACACTGCCTGAATTGTCCTTAAGGACAACGAAAGGTCTGTGTCATGTTTGTCCACTGCGGGGACGAACAGCACAATAACCCTGGGTTCGGTGTGGGGCGGCGGTGGGGTGAGTGGACTGCTGTAGCCTGTTGTGGGAATGTGAACCACTGAGGGCTACGGCGGGGACGAAGCCTCTCCGTCGTTTCTAAGTCCCCGGTGCAATACAATACAATACAAGACATAATTTTCTCAAGCCAGCTTATTACCGCTTCCAAACCAGCTCCCTACCGCTTCATTGGGTGCAGAGAATAGTTAAGTGGCAGGATTCTGAGCCTGTTCTACGGTAGGACAGAATAATTTTTCTATATATTGTGTGTTTTGTATTTGCATTTGAGAATACGATCAAGAGATACATTGTCATGGAACAAAGAGATGTTTTGGTGTTATCCTATCTTAGGGAAGCCCAACTACAATATGGGTTGCATATCTTGGGCGAGAAAGCAGAAACCAGCGTTGTGGAGCTGGGACAATGCTTGCCGGGTTCGCTGGGCCGCGGTCTTATCATTAGAACTAACACTGTGAGCAAGGTAAGCGATTCCTGTTCACTTTGTGACAGCAGTCTTGCTGGTCTGCAAGCCAACACTGCATAGTTGCAGGGTAGTGTCACCAGCGGCGCTCAAGTGTTCAGAATCCAAATTCAAATCAGTCAGATTGGTAATAGAGTGCAATACCTCTCCTTAATAAAGACATACCCTAAACAGAAGGCTACAATTGAAGAATTGAGTGATAAGATCACCCGCTCGAAACCTGAGAATACACTATGTGAACAAAAGTATGCGGAAACCCCCAAAAATATACGTTTTCCATATTAGATGCATTGTGCTGCCACCTACTGCCACGTACTCTATATCAGCGACCTCAGTAGTCATTAGACATGGTGAGAGAGCAGAATGGGGCGCTCCTCGGAACTCACGGACTTCGATCGTGGTCCGATGATTGGATGTCACTTGTGCCATACATCTGTACGCTAGATTTGCACATTCCTAAAGATCCCTAAGTCCACTGTTCCCGATGTGATAGTGAAGTGGAAACGAGAAGGAACTCGTACAACACAAAAGCATACTGGCCGACCTCGTCTGTTGACTGAGACCGCCAACAGTTGAAGAGGGTCGTAATGTGTAACAGGCAGACATCTATCCAGACCATCACAAGAATTCCAAACTGCAACAGGATCCACTGCAAGTATTATGACAGTTAGGCAGGAGCTGAGAAAACTTGGATTTCATGGTCGAGCGGCTGCTCATATGCCACACATCACGCCGGTAAATGCCAAATGACGCCTCGCTTGGTGTAGGGAGCATAGCTGGACAATTGGATGGTGGAGAAACGTTGTGTTGAGTGGCGAGTCACGGTACACAATGTGGCGATCCGATGGCAGGATGTGGGTATGGCGAATGCCCGGTGAACGTCATCTGCCAGCGCGTGAGTGCCAACAGTAAAATTCGGAGGCGGTGGTGTTATGGTGTAGTCGTGTTTTTCATGGAGGGGGCTTGCACCCCTTGTTTTGCCTGGCACTATCGCAGCACGGGCCTACATTGATGTTCCAAGCACCTTACTGCTTCCCACTGTTGAAGAGCATTTCGGGGATGGCGATTGCATCTTTCAACACGATCGAGCACTTGTTCATAATGCACGGACTGTGGCGGAATGGTTACACGACAAATACGTCCTTGTAACGGGCTGGCCTGCACAGAGTCCTGACCTGAATCCTACAGCACAACTTTGGGATGTTTTGGAACGCCATCTTCGAGCCAGGCCTCTCCGACCGACATCGATACCTCTCCTCAGTGCAACACTCAGCGAAGAATTTGCTGCCATTCCCCAAGGAACCTTCCAGCACCTGAATGAACGGTTGCCTGCGGGAGTCGAAGCTGTCATCCAGGCTAAGGGTGGACCTCATCGTACAGAATTCTAGCATTACCGATGGAGGGCGCCACGAACTTGTAAGTCATTTTCAGCCAGGTGTCCGGCTACTTTTCATCGCATAGTGCAGCTTGCTCAGTTGGCAGGAGAATGCAGGTTGGAATGAGAGTTTTGTTCCTGACAGGCCAATTAGCAACACATACCTGAGTCCAATGGGTGAGGCCACATAGAAAGACGGAAATTATTTAACAGATTACCGTCTGTTCTATGCTGCAGCAGATCGCGAACTTATCTGTTGATAAAAATAAACAATTGGCACATGTGTTGGGGGTAATGTGCGCTCTCAAGACGATGCGACTATAATGGGGGTTAGGGATTTGGTAATTTTGCAGGTTATCTACCGCCTGGCTCGTGGAAACCAAGATAGAACCGTTTTGGAAGCTGTTGTTGTGGATGAAACATTGAGTGCGTTCCGACGGAGGCTGTTAGAGAACAATTTGTCTAGTCGGTGTCGCAATGACCTAGCGAGTCACTGTTTTTATCGGGTTAAGGGACATGATGAAATTTGGGTGCGGTTTATCGAAAGTGTCCGCATCGACTTGACATTCCTGAATCGGAAGCTGTAAATAACGTACTGGACGGGATACGTCCGGAGGCCAGGTCGTGGGTTTTATTTGCCAATGAGTCTCATAACATTCTTTGAATTAGGTAAGTTGGACTCCAGCATCGAAAATGTCCGTTGCAGTAATAAGGAGCGTGTTCCGGCACAATCTCTTTCTACACTCCTGGAAATGGAAAAAAGAACACATTGACACCGATGTGTCAGACCCACCATACTTGCTCCGGACACTGCGAGAGGGCTGTACAAGCAATGATCACACGCACGGCACAGCGGACACACCAGGAACCGCGGTGTTGGCCGTCGAATGGTGCTAGCTGCGCAGCATTTGTGCACCGCCGCCGTTAGTGTCAGACAGTTTGCCGTGGCATACGGAGCTCCATCGCAGTCTTTAACACTGGTAGCATGCCGCGACAGCGTGGACGTGAACCGTATGTGCAGTTGACGGACTTTGAGCGAGGGCGTATAGTGGGCATGCGGGAGGCCGGGTGGACGTACCGCCGAATTGCTCAACACGTGGGGCGTGAGGTCTCCACAGTACATCGATGTTGTCGCCAGTGGTCGGCGGAAGGTGCACGTGCCCGTCGACCTGGGACTGGACCGCAGCGACGCACGGATGCGCGCCAAGACCGTAGGATCCTACGCAGTGCCGTAGGGGACCGCACCGCCACTTCCCAGCAAATTAGGGACACTGTTGCTCCTGGGTTATCGGCGAGGACCATTCGCAACCGTCTCCATGAAGCTGGTCTACGGTCCCGCACACCGTTAGGCCGTCTTCCGCTCACGCCCCAACATCGTGCAGCCCGCCTTCAGTGGTGTCGCGACAGGCGTGAATGGAGGGACGAATGGAGACGTGTCGTCTTCAGCGATTAGAGTCGCTTCTGCCTTGGTGCCAATGATGGTCGTATGCGTGTTTGGCGCCGTGCAGGTGAGCCGCACAATCAGGACTGCATACGACCGAGGCACACAGGGCCAACACCCGGCGTCATGGTGTGGGGAGCGATCTCCTACACTGGCCGTACACCACTGGTGATCGTCGAGGGGACACTGAATAGTGCACGGTACATCCAAACCGTCATCGAACCCATCGTTCTACCATTCCTAGACCGGCAAGGGAACTTGCTGTTCCAACAGGACAATGCACGTCTGCATGTATCCCGTACCACCCAACGTGCTCTAGAAGGTGTAAGTCAACTACCCTGTCCAGCAAGATCTCCGGATCTGTCCCCCATTGAGCATGTTTAGGACTGGATGAAGCGTCGTCTCACGCGGTCTGCACGTCCAGCACAAACGCTGGTCCAACTGAGGCGCCAGGTGGAAATGGCATGGCAAGCCGTTCCACAGGACTACATCCAGCATCTCTACGATCGTCTCCATGGGAGAATAGCAGGCTGCATTGCTGGGAAAGGTGGATATACTGTAAGTAGGCTGTTTAGGTTTTTTTATTGGTAACGCCACCTCTGTATGAAAATCACTGGCTGTGCTGTGTGCAGTCTGTGGCTGCTTTGCATTGTTGTAATACTCGCCATTGTAGTGTTAGGCAGCTGGCTGTGAACAGCGCGTAGCGTTGCGCAGTTGGAGGTGAGCCACCAGCAGTGGTGGATGTGGGCAGAGAGATGGCGGAGGTTTGTAATTTGTCATGAACTGCTATATTTATATATGATGATATCAAGGTAAATACATTGTTCGTTCTCTATTAATATCTTTCATTTGCTAACTATCCCTATCAGTAGTTAGTGCCTTCCGTAGTTTGAATCTTTTATTTAGCTGGCAGTAGTGGCGCTCGCTGTATTGCAGTAGCTTGAGCAGCGAAGATTTTTGTGAGGTAAGTGATTTGTGAAAGGTATAGTTTAATGTTAGTCAGGGCCATTCTTTTGTAGGGAATTTTGAAAGTCAGATTGCGTTGCGCTAACAAAATATTGTGTGTCAGTTTAAGCACAGTCATGTAAAATTGTTCAAAGGGGACGTTACATACTGACTCTTGACATGCAGACAGGTAATGGGCCACAACATAGCAAACCCACAGCAGAGTCATTCGACGTTTTGAAGAATATTGGTAGGTAGGTCATCACAGAACAGACCCACTGTAGTCCTGGTAGAGATTACGGTATTGGTGGGCCACCAGAGGTGCAGACCCACTGCAGGCCTTGTAGAAATAATGGTACTGGTGAGTCAGCAAAGGTGTAGACCCACTGTAGTCCTTGTAGAAATGGCCAGCAGCCATCTGTTGCGACTGTGCCGGTGCACAATCACCATCGAAGGGTCTTGCAGAGAATATAGCAAGTCCATAAACCACCACTTGTGCACTCACAAAGTGTTTGGAATTGTCCTTAGAACCAGCAATGCTGTTATCCAGTCCCTTGCTGAATTATTAACACACGTGCAATCACTATCAGTCCCTACTTCTCACATATTGTCCATGTACTATGACCAACAGAAACGTATGCAGTGAAATGTTACTTAATTTGAAGAACTGGTAACAATTACGATTTGGTAACATAAAAATACAATAACAAAGGTACAAAATACATCATTAAAGAACATAATAATACAGATAACATTTGTAGTACAGGCTTTACAAAAGAATCGAAATAACATATACGTCAGTGTTCCAGGAATTATGACATGAGTACATACATAAAAGATCAGAATAACTTTCGAAACACCAACTTCACACATGAGCATTAACACAAAACAGAATAAATAATGTCTAAACATCTTTACAAAGTAAATAACATATTATTAATGCCAATTATATTCGAGGATAACAGTATTCCTCATCATAGTGAATGTAGCTTAATATTAAAAGAAAAAAAAATTCTATGAAACTACACAGAGACAGGAAGAAAACAAATACACAAGGGTACACAAACACATAGTGGGATAACACCAATAGGAAAGGACAGGGTTCGTTTTCAGTGTAACATTTGGTACTGCAGTCCAACTCAAAACTTCATATATCTTTCCTCTTATTTCATCCTTTGTTTCCACCAAAAAAATTCTATCTAAGCATGCTTTCTGTATTTATATGTTCACACATTTCTTACCTCAACATTTATTTCCAAGAAAATCCTACCTAAACCTGTTTTCTCAATGCATTTCTTCCAATTCATCGCAACTCATTCTCTTAGAGGCTACCCCCTCTTAAGCTAACTTAAATCTACTGAGCTCAGATGCTAAACTAAGGGACGAGGCAATGCAGCAGCACAAAATAAGTAACACAAACAGCAATGACCAAAAAATTGGAAAATTGCAAAGCAAGCTACAGTAAATCTAAATTACCAAGCAATGCAACATTACAACTAATATGAGCCAATGTGCAGCAACAAAAAAATAAATCTGGCTTAGCAGAGTAACACAAATTAAAGTTCAGTAGCGCTATGCCTGGCAAACAGCAGCTTATATCTAAACATGACATAGCTCAAGCAGAAAAAATAGTACACTAAAGATAACAATGCAGATAAGGGAAATGTATAATCACATCTTAATGTCTAAGTAATTAAAGTGGTGCACCACAAGAAGTTATTCTACCAAAAAGTTACCAATTACTTGAAAAGAAAATTATGAATGCAGTTCCTGTGAAGGTAAATGTCATTTTGTGCTCCCTCATTTTTTTAAAAAAATTATTATTTACTCGATCTGTAGACAGAAAATATTTATATTAGTACATCTATAAAATTTTATTTTAACCAATGCTGCAGTGCAGCTAGAAACTAGATATCAAATGAAATAAGCAACTATGTACAAAGCAAAGCATAAGAACATCGTTCAATAGTCATGTGGCATTTCATAAGTAGTAAAAAAATCTCTCATCTAGAAAGACAGTAGTCATAGTCAGGTGTGTAGACAAACTATTTCTTGTCATTTCATTAGGCATTTCAGTAAATATCAGAAAGTACGATATGTTTCCAAGTAATCAGCGTGTCGGATTTGCGATGCTTTCTCTAAAGGAATGACAATGGCCAGGATAATGGCCTTCCTTTTTTTTTTTCCTGTGCTCTGAAAGGCACGCGCTAATGGCTTTTTCTCGAGGCGTCTGACACAGCTGGGTGCCCACGACGTATTACGTGCAGGTGGTCACTTAATTTTCTTACGGAAATATTTACGACAACAGTTTCCGCTACAGTGGCAGTCTCATATAAAAATATTTCACAGGTCAAGAATTAGCGTTGCAAATCTGTAGAAAGAAAATCCTATAAATATAAGTGTCCAAATAAAATATTCGTCAGCATTGTGATACAGTCACGCATTTACGCACATTTCATAACTCTTAAAGTACGATTCTTGGTTTCCAACATACTTCTTATTCCTCATATACGGTAGCATCATCTTATTGATCATAAACATATCTCAACAGCATAGTACACATCGTCGTCGTAATAATAACATCATAACACCTCAGTCAAATCTCAAAAACGTCGTAGCTTTCTGTAATAATTTCAAAACCTAAAAAAAATTCTCTGCTCATTTCAATAGTGTCATCTACCTCAAACGTACTTTAAAGTCATGCTCCCTTACCAAATATATCATTCAAAGCTCTCATAGTATCACAATGGTTCCGAAAAAATATGAACAGATCACACAGTACAGACAAAATACAATTTCGTAAGTGTGAAGTTATACAACGATGTAATTACGTAAACATCTGTCACTGATGTAGAAAAAAAATGTTTGTTTCTCTGTCAAATAATCAGATAGCTGTGTAATTCTGTGCTAGAGAAATATGGTACCGATGTGTAAAGTTGTATAAGCGAATACCATATTAGCTAGGGCTCCTTGTGCTTGCCAAACACATGGTACACAAAGTGAGCGTGTACCCCCCTGAGGATAATGTAATTATACCCTCAGGTGTTACAGATTACAGCAATGGAATGAAATGTATCACGGAAAACTTTCTTTGTAATTCAAAAAACCTTTAAAAATAAATGTTTTAAGTACAACATTAATCACTGAAATGCGTGTCCTGTAGCGCTAAATGTGCATCTTGTTGTAAGATAATCTCTGTGGAAGTGTCGTAGTTATCGTCCTCCAAAAGCTAAGTTCTGCAGAAGCCAATGTACTTACCTCATGATAAACAAGAGTGAAATGCTTTGCATATAGATATCTTAGTTATTACGCTTATTGTTGTGATGAAGAAATTACTGTGCTGTAACGTATTGTTGTGCTACGGAAAAGGCTGTCTCATTGTAGCTATACCACAAAAGTTACTATTTAAACATGTTTTACTTTCCAGAATAATACAGAAAACTGTGCAGATATAAAACAGATACACTGCAAAAGCAACATTGTGAATTGTCACTCATTAGTAGCGTCGTGATAACATCGTGTAGCTGTCACATAAACTAACCACTGTGTCCTCTGGTATCTCACAGAAAGTACTTTAAACCCAGAATGTATTTTCAAGTAAACCAAAAGTTGCATTAAAATCTCATTAGCAGTACCAGTATGTGTCCTAAGTATGTAAGCCTGATAGTCGTTACGTAATCGTGCAACTAACAAGCAAGAATGTACAATTAACAACACTGTGTCGTCTGTCCATTATAACAATGCATTCGTAATTTCTGTTTAAAAATGTTCCCTAGGTTCTAGACTGGATATTTAACTTCAAACATTGTTGCATGTTAACAGTTTCTAAAGCATACTAGTAACGTGAAGTGAAACGTTTTATGGCAAAGACAAAGTTAAAAAGCAGATTATCTTTCAATAAACGGTTTTACATGTGAAATGTGGTGTAAACCTTTACTCTTCCTAGTACGCAACGGAATTTGTTAAATGCCCAAACGATAGCTAAAGCTTCTAATTCAGTAACGGAATAATTTTTTTCAGATTTTGTTAGCACTCGGCTAGCAAAAGCAATGGTTTTCTGAACGGTAGTGTCATTTGCTATGGCTTCTTGAAATAAATGGGCACCAAGACCGACTTTAGAAGAATCCGTGCTAAGGCAGAAATCTTGTGACAGATCTGGATGAGCTAGTATTGGCGCGTTAAGTAGCGATTCTTTCAAAGAATTGAATTCCAACTGTGCTTGTTCGTCCCAGTTCCAAATAGTATTTTTTCCAGTGAGAGAACAAAGTTTTGGTGTAACAAGAATTTGCATATTCAGAAAACGACGGTAAAAATTTACGAGACCTAGAAAACTGCGGACTTGTCTTTTTGTAGATGGAACTGGAATGGCTCTGATTGCTTCTAACTTTTCAGGATCCGGCTGAATGCCTTCAGAAGAAATAATATGTCCCAAAAACTTCACTTTTGTCCTACCGAATTCAGACTTTTCCAAGTTAACTGTAATTCCAGATTCTGCAAAAATGCGTAACAAACTGTTGAGGATGCGATTATGTTGTTCCCATGAAGCTTCTGCTATTAGAATATCGTCCACATATAAGGTGATGTGACGTTTTAAGAACTCAGGCAATATGGAATTTAGCCCGCGAATGAATGCTGCTGAAGAAATGTTCAAACCAAAGGGAAGTTTCCGAAACTGATAACAAACGCCGAAACAAAGGAAAGCTGTGTATTTTCTACATTCTGGATGAAGTTCGATCTGATAAAAGCTGGATCTGAGATCAATGGAAGACAACACTTTTACACCATTAAAATTTTGAAGAAGTTCTTCCAGCGTTTGCGGCCTGTCTGTTTCAGGAATAATGATCGTATTGATTTGTCTCGAATCTAAGACAAGCCTGATCGATCCATTTTTCTTCTCAACAACATGTAATGGATTGTTGTATGAGCTTACTGCAGGCTCAATAATGCCCTCGTCAAGCATAGATTGTATTTCTGTTCTAACACGGTCCCTATAATGTGCTGGAATTACATATGGTCTAACACAAAATTTAGTATGCTCACGAACACGAAATTGGTATTGAAATCCCTTGATTGTTCCTGTTTTATGAGTAAAAACTGTGGAATGTTCTTGTAAAATCTCAAAAAGGTCCTGCCTATCAGTGTCATTACAATTCTCAATTGTTTGAATTTTATTCTGAATTAACTCATTAATTTCAAATATGCCGTCGATATCATCCCTGTCAGTTCTTGCAGAGTGATTGTTAGTGTCTAGTTCCGTAGAAAATTCCGGATTGTTGTCCAACAGAAGGTAAAGCCGATTGATTTCGTCGTCATGGTTTGAGAGCCAATCTTCAAATTTCAAAGCTATTGACTTACCTTCCTTCTCTAAACTTATTTCAGCATCGTGAAAGTTTAAGATTGCTTTGAATTCATTCAAAAAGTCTACTCCCAATATAAGTTCCGTCGACAATAATGGAACAATAAGAAAGTTCGTAGAGAAGCTGTGGCTTTGACAAAAGAATTCTAAGTTGGTTTGTTGGCGTACATCTACACTTTTTCCAAAGATTGCACCTTGTAATTTAATCTTACGTAACGGAAGTGTGGGGCAATCGTTCGATTTGTTGCATTTGCTAAAGGCTGTTTCACTAATTACTGAGATGGGACTGCCAGAGTCAAGTACTGCCGTAAATTTTACATCATTTACTGTAATGTGAATCACAGGATATGCAATGTTGTTATGTTTTATGTCGTGTTCCTGGAGTAAGATGTCCCTAATGTCTTCCATTTTTACGTAATTACTAGCTACGGCAGCTGCGTCGTCAGTTTCATAAGTATGTTTTGTGGCTGCCAGCGGTGTGAGGCATTGCCTATTGTCTCTTTGTTGGCGCGCGTCGTTATTGGGGTTTGGAGACCTAACTTCTACAAATTCACCGTGACGAGAGGGCCCTGCTCTGTTTGAATCCCGCCAGTTCTGATGCAATTCAGGTCTGTCGTTACGATCACATCGTCTGTCGTCATGTCGGTAGTTCCTGTAGTTTCTTTCTTGTCGGTTAAGTGGTGGAGAATTTCTCCCTGAATCGTAACTGCGCGTTGGACCGTTGCGTCTCAAGTTATTCTGTCTCCCGTAATAATAATTGTTTTGGTTCCCATATTGTCTGTTTCTCTGATTGTCTCTGTGATAGTCATTACCGCGGAGAGGTGATCTTTCCCTGTAATTATTACTACTCTGCCAACGGTTGTCATACGGGTGGTGTCTGTTTTGGTCACGATTTGTGTTGTGAGAATAGCCTTGTCGCGTCCAGTTATTATCGAGGAATTGTGACGGATGTGACCTGTAATTGTTGTGTTCCTGTTTCCGCATTCCGCGATTGTCAGTGTCAATTTCTAATTCTTGTAAGAGTCCCTGAAATGCTTCAATGTCGTCTTTGCAACGTCCTGCCAAAATAATATGTCGTAAATGTTCAGGCAGTTTGATTAAGCAAATGCGGATGAGTTCTGAGGGGCTGTATGGGTTTGAAAGATACTGATTCTTATGCAACATGTCTTCAAAATATTTCATAAGACTGGAAAATTCAGATTGTTCGAAACGTTTCATCATTATGATGCTATGTTTTACCCGGTCTTGTGTGGCTTGAGACCAATATGCTGAGAGGAAGGCATGGTAAAACTCTACTTCACTGTGGCAATCGTGAATTACCGATCGCATTCTTACAGCTGGTTCATTCTCCAAGTAGCCACACATAAATTCTAATCTGTGTTCTAACGACCAGTTGGGAGGAAAACAATGCGAGAATTGATGGAGCCATGCTTGTGGATGAATGTCGTTGCCAGAATTCTTAAATATTTTGAATTTACGTGTAGTAATGAATAGTTTATAGTCAAAATCATCATGTCGGCGAGTCGCATATCGGTCATTGTTAGGTCGTGTCGGCCGTTCCATCTCAAAATTCGGTGCACATTGCCAATTTCTTTCATAACTTCCGAAATGCCCTGTGTTATTATATTGTGGCTGTTCCGTATTTCTGTGTCCCTCTTCCCGTATTGGGGCGCGAGTATCCTCTGAAATACGTAATTCTTGTATTACCTGTGTCAGCTGATCTTGTACTTCCCGGATTTCTATTTTGTACTGTGTATTGATTTGATTTTGATTCTGTTTGAATTTTCTAATTTGTTCATACTCTTCTGTGTCAGTGAAGGCTACAGGTCTTGTGTCATTCAGATCATCATCTACCTTTGTAGATAAGTTAGTGACCTGATCCGAAAGTTCGGCTACTTTCTCCGATAGTGAACACATTTCCTCAGTGTGTTTTTCTGAACCAAGTTTCAGAGTGTCCATTTGTGTTGAAATCGAATCTACTGTGTCCTTTAAGTTTTCCTGAGTTTTTGCAAGTTGCGTAACCGAATCGGTAGATGCAACTGAGTCAATTTTAGCCCACAAGGTCTCATGATTTTCATGAACAGTGGTTTGCAGTTCTTTTATGGCTGCTTCGTGATTCTGTAATGCATTTTCATGCCGCGAAAAAATAGGTTGAAAATGCTCACAAATTTGTGTTTTTACGTCATTACAGACTTTTTGACATTTCGATTCAATGTTATGTAACTCAGTAGTTAAGTCTTCACGTGTTTGTTCAAGAGTTTGTTCCAATGAGTCTAACTTTTTAAGATTTTGTTCCACTGTGTCTAACTTTTTGAGATTTTGTTCTACTGTGTCTAACTTTTTGAGATTTTGTTCCACTGTGTCTAACTGTTGCTGTGTTTGTCTCTGGTGTTGTTCCATTGTGTCTAACTTTTCAAGCTTTTGTCCCATTTGTTGCATTAATTGTAATAACAATGCACTGGTGTCTGAAACATGTTCCTCAGTGCTTTTCGGCAGTGAATTTGCACCGGCAACATTCACATTTTGACAAGCGGAAAATGTGTCTTGACTCATTTGAAAAAACGGTGAGGACGCAAACCCTGAATGCACAGTATTTGCAAAATTGAGTCCTGTCATTTCGGATTCCTGAGGCGAGCTGTTGCCGAGCGATCGATCGATAATGCTTCCCTGTTCACTACCTGTTTCACTGTCTATACCATTATTTGACGCCCGCTCCATTTCCCTATGCACAGTTACCAAATTACTACTTTGAACGTCTGTTAATTCATTACACAGTGGTGCTGGCAAGCTACGCTCGTCGTCACTATTATTTCTCATTTTACTTTGGAGCCTAGTGTTACGTTTTTCACACGCCATTATTGTCACAATATTTCACGCGATAACACAGAAAAACACAATTTGAAGATCAAAAATAAGAGAACACATTAACATAGCACTGAAAATAATATCTAGTTAATTGCAGCTGCGAAATACTTGGTGCAAATCTACATGCATGCCACAACTGTTTTACTGTACAACAATGAAAGACTGCAACTACAAAGGAGATTTTCTCTACAATTACGCGCTAGCAATAAACAATAGCTACACTAATTACACAAACTACAAGAAAAAAAATCAGAAGATTCCAGTGAGGTATCCTAGGCTAAGGGTCGACATATGTAACGTCCCCTTTGAACAATTATACATAACTGTGCTTAAACTGACACACAATATTTTGTTAGCGCAACGCAATCTGACTTTCAAAATTCCCTACAAAAGAATGGCCCTGACTAACATTAAACTATACCTTTCACAAATCACTTACCTCACAAAAATCTTCGCTGCTCAAGCTACTGCAATACAGCGAGCGCCACTACTGCCAGCTAAATAAAAGATTCAAACTATGGAAGGCACTAACTACTGATAGGGATAGTTAGCAAATGAAAGATATTAATAGAGAACGAACAATGTATTTACCTTGATATCATCATATATAAATATAGCAGTTCATGACAAATTACAAACCTCCGCCATCTCTCTGCCCACATCCACCACTGCTGGCGGCTCACCTCCAACTGCGCAACGCTACGCGCTGTTCACAGCCAGCTGCCTAACACTACAATGGCGAGTATTACAACAATGCAAAGCAGCCACAGACTGCACACAGCACAGCCAGTGATTTTCATACAGAGGTGGCGTTACCAATAAAAAAACCTAAACAGCCTACTTACAATACACTGTACTAGTGCCGACATTGTGCATGCTCTGTTGCCTGTGTCTATGTGCCTGTGGTTCTGTCAGTGTGATCATGTGATGTATCTGACCCCAGGAATGTGTCAATAAAGTTTCCCCTTCCTGGGACAATGAATTCACGGTGTTCTTATTTCAATTTCCAGGAGTGTATATCTGTCGCACCTTCTAAGTGTTCTGCCAATAAAGACCAGTCTTTGGTTCGCTTTCCCCACAACATTACCTGAGTGATCGTTCCAGTTTAAGTTATGCGTAATTGTAATGCCTAAGTATTTTAGTTGAATTGACAGTCTTCAGAGTTGTGTGATTTATCGAGCAATAGTAAGATAATGGATTAGTTGACAGTCTTTAAATTTGTGTGGTTTAGCGTCTAATCGAAATTTATCGGATTACTTGTAGTACTCAAATGGACGACCTCACAATTTCATTGTTTAGATTCAATTGGCACTTTTCGCACCATACAATTTTGCAATAAATTTTAATCTTCTGATGACATTGCAGTAAATGGCAGCATCATCTGCAAAAAATCTAAGAGAGCTGCTCAGATTATCTCCTAAATCGTGTACACAGATTAAGAGCGAACGTCAGATATCACTTCTGTTTCATTCGATGACTTTCCGTTAGTTAGCACTGTAACGCGGCAAGGTTTTGCCACCATGCATTTAATATTCTTTAGTGTTTACGATGCACAGTCTGACAATTATTCATTTGTGGAATAATTTATACTGCTGCAGTCACTTTTTACTAATATTTTATTAGCACAATGCATTTCAGCAGCATGCAGCCATCATCAGGTGCTTTATACAGTTACTTATACATCAGCTAATAGGTTATGTACGTTAGCTGCGTGTACCAGTTGGGTTAAGAATCGAAAAATAAACCTGTGTGAAGGATAAATCTGTTACAGTGTGTACATTATGTTAATAGCATCATTAGGTAATACATTAATACGTTTACTTACATTTCTGTTGGCGATTTCATTTTCTGGCACAACAAGCACGGTAACAGGTAAATAACAACTTAGCATTTTCACAAACATCTGTTTACAGCCATACACAGCTCATCCTGTCACTCCACAACACACAAAGTTGCTGCATGCAGGGCACTAGTTAACAGAGCCAACAATATACCTATGAATAAATATGCACATATTGATAAGCTCATCATAATAAAACAAATAGCTTCAACAACTGGTTATGATGAAGTATTAATTGATAACCTTACGCAAAAAAGCAGAAACAATAATAAACCACCTTCCACACATGAAATGAAAAAGAAACCTACGGTTTGCGTTCCTTTCACAGGAAACTTTCGTACAAAATAGCAAACATTCTCAGACCACACGACATTAACATTGCCTTTACAACACACAACAAACGGCAACACACACTGAGACACAATATATACACACGGAGGGATATACACTCACTATCAGGCATATACAAAATAGTATGTAATACCTGCAGATCCCTCTATATATTGAAACGTCCCCTTAGAAAAATTTGTGAATTACTGTGCTGGTAAACCCCTTACGTTATTTGATTTTCAAGCAGCTGAGCGAAACTGAACGTACTCAGACATTTCTCTCTTTACTTATTCTGATCATCACTAAATTGACACACAATATCTTTAGCGTAACTCAATCTGACTTTGATTATTCCTACAAAAGAATGGCCCTGATTAACAATAACCTATACATTTCATGAATCACTTACCTCACAAAAATCTTCGTTACTCGAACTACTGCAATACAGCGAATGCCAATACTGCCAGCTAAATAAAAGATTCTAACTAGTGAAGGCACTAACTACTGATAGGCATGGTTAGCAAATGAAAGATTTTGACAGAGAAGAAACAATGTATTTACCTTAATAACGTTCAAAAGTCATTATATATATATATATATATATATATATATATATATATATATATATATATATATTCATGACATCCAGTCTTACAAATTTGCTCTCTCTGATGGACACGCGTCCAGATCATCCGCTCTCAAAACTCCGCCATCTCTCTCCCCACATCCACCACTGCTGGTGGCTCACCTCCAACTGCGCAAAGCTACACGCTGTTAACAGCCAACTGCCCAACACTACAATAGTGAATATTACAACTATGCCAAACAGCCACAGACTGCACACAGCACAGCCAGTGATTTTCATACAGAGCGCTATGTGGCATTACCAATATAAAAACTTAAACAGCCTACTTACAATATGCCAGACTGGGAAAGACCTCCAGACAAGGTATAATGAACACATAAATACTTACCACGCTAACAATTACAATAGATCAGCAATAGCGACCCACATAAAAGACACAGGCCGCCCATTCCATGATATTGCGAATGATCTTCATATATTGCATAGAAAGAGTAAGGGACACCAAATGGACTTATATGAAGAACTGGAAATCTTATCCATGGCAAACCATATGGAGATGCATTATTAATTGATAAGCTTGAAAGTAATAATGTTGTTGTTGTTGTTGTCTTCAGTCCTGAGACTGGTTTGATGCAGCTCTCCATGCTACTCTATCCTGTGCAAGCTCCTTCATCTCCCAGTTCTTACTGCAACCTACATCCTTCTGAATCTGTTTAGTGTATTCATCTCTTGGTCTCCCTCTACGATTTTTACCCTCCACGTTGCCCTCCAATGCTAAATTTGTCATCCCTTGATCCCTCAGAACATGTCCTACCAACCGGTCCCTTCTTCTTGTCAAGTCGTGCCACAAACTCCTCTTCTCCCCAATTCTATTCAATACCTCCTCATTAGTTATGTGATCTACCCATCTAATCTTCAGCATTCTTCTGTAGCACCACATTTCGAAAGCTTCTATTCTCTTCTTGTCCAAACTATTTATCATATATATTTCACTTCCATACATGGCTACACTCCATACAAATACTTTCAGAAACGACTTCCTGACACTTAAATCTATACTCGATGTTAACAAATTTCTCTTCTTCAGAAACGCTTTCCTTGCCATTGCCAGTCTACATTTTATATCCTCTCTACTTCGACCATCATCAGTTATTTTGCTCCCCAAATAGCAAAACTCCTTTACTACTTCAGGTGTCTCATTTCCTAATCTAATTCCCTCAGCTTCACCCGACTTAATTCGACTACATTCCATTATCCCCGTTTTGCTTTTGTTGATGTTCATCTTATATCCTCCTTTCAAGACACTGTCCATTCCGTTCAACTGCTCTTTCAAGTCCTTTGCTGTCTCTGGCAGAATTACAATGTCATCGGCGAACCTCAACGTTTTTATTTCTTCTCCATGGACGTTAATACCTACTCTGAATTTTTCTTTTGTTTCCTTTACTGCTTGCTCAATATACAGATTGAATAACATTGGGGACAGGCTACAGCCCTGTCTCACTCCCTTCCCAACCACTGCTTCCCTTTCATGCCCCTCGACTCTTATAACGGCCATCTCGTTTCTGTACAAATTGTAAATAGCCTTTCGCTCCCTGTATTTTACCCCTGCCACCTTTAGAATTTGAAAGAGAGTGTTCCAGTCAACATTGTGAAAAGCTTTCTCTAAGTCTACAAATGCTAGAAATGTAGGTTTGCCTTTCCTTAATCTATTTTCTAAGATAAGTCGTAGGGTCAGTATTGCTTCACGTGTTCCAACATTTCTGCGGAATCCAAACTGATCTTCGCCGAGGTCGGCTTCTACCAGTTTTTCCTTTCGTCTGTAAAGAATTCGCGTTAGTATTTTGCAGCTGTGACTTATTAAACTGATAGTTCGCTGTCAACACCTGTAATAATGTTAACTTCTTTAAAAACTTCTCCAGCATTAAATATTTACTTCATTGACAGAATAGTTTTCATTAAGTATCCATGTAACATCCTCCATATTGCCAATACATCTAGATAAAAGTCCTCATCTTCACTGGAGGTGTATATTACTGTGTCTGAACTTATAAGTAGTTTATCTTAGATCTTATAACTCTCTGGAAACATGTTAACAGTCTTTGAAATTGCAAGTAGTTTATCTTAGATTTTGAAACTCTTTGGAAAGATGTAAACAGTTGTTTGTGAAAATGCTAAGTTGTTATTTACTTGTTACCGTGCTCGGTGTGCCAGAAAATGAAATCGCCAACAGAAATGTAAGTAAACGTATTAACATATTACCTAATCATGCTATTCACATAATGTACACACTGTAACAGATTTATCCTTTCACACAGGTTTATTTTTCGATTCTTAACCCTATTGGCACACACAGCTAATGTACATAACCTATCAGCTGATGTATAAGTAGCTGTATAATGCACCTGATGATGGCAGCATACTGCCGAAATGCATTGTGATAATAAAATATTAGTAAAAAGTGACTGCAGCAGTAGAAATTATTCCACATAATCTTATAAAACAGTCGCAGACCTCAAATAACATCCATATAACATGGATAAATTTAAATATTAATCATTTGATTGGCTGATACTGGCTACCAACGTGTACTAACAATTTCTGTAGTACTGCAGTGTGGGAGTTAATTAGAGCTGGGCACTGATAGAAAGGGCGAAGTGGGTCACGCGTTTCTCAGGAGCCGCTATCGGCTAAAGAGAGGCTAAGAATGGCTGGGAAGAGATTTGCCGTGTTCTGCAGGAGCAGACATTTACTGCCCTGAAAGAGAGTAGAACATGTAGGAGGCGGTTTATACTGCTGGTGGCTGCAGAACCCTTTAGCGTGGACAGAGCGGGTGGGAGATTATGCTCCAGTGGGATGGAAAAAATTTCACAATAGCGTACCAGGAGATGAAGCCCCAGGGGTGGAAGAAGGCGAAAGGAATCCCTTTAGTGGGAAGGAATGTACCGGACCAGAAACGATGATCACAAGCTGACCTCCGAGAAATCTTCCCACGGAAAGTGCCGCGCACGCTTCCCGCCGAAAAGCTGAGATGCATTTTTGATTGGCGGAATGCTAAGGATGTAGGAGAAGAAATGGAAACTTCAGGAGAACCTTCTGAAAGGAGTATGAGCTTCAGGTGATTCGCTGTCAGATTGAGGACCCATGTAGTGGTGAGTAATGTTTTTACAATGGCTGCTGGGATTGGTCGCCTGAGCGCAAAAGTATTATAGATGTCGTGTGACCAGGATGGAATGGAGTATGGCGTGGAGAGACACTTTCCTCCAGAGATGGATCGAAGGTGCTTTCCTGCCGGGGTATATCGAAGAGAGCTCGCTATGGAGATCGACCTAGAGACTCCACTGGCGAGAGCCACAGTGGTGAATTTGGTTGTTAAATTTTGCGTAGTGTTGCTTTCACCACAGGGAGCGCGTGAAGTGTTGCTCTGAGAACATGGTTATTATTCTATTTACTCGAGTGATGGTCCTTTAGCTCTCTGTGGAGTCTGACACACGTTACTGGAGAGTTTCTGTTCCCGGCTAGTGAGCAGACGGAAATCCGTAGGAGTTTCCAGACGGCAAACAGCGTTCACTATGCAGGCAGGAAATTACATGTACGCCACGTACGTCAACTGCACGCTGGCCAACGGACTAGCGAACAGACCAATGGTGTAGCACAACTGCTGCCCATACTTTAATAGCTGATATGCGCCCTCCAGTTCGGTGAATAGGGAAACACTCAACAGTAAATGTGTTTCGTTCCATCTGCTTCTCCACTAAGCGTTTTTGAAAATGGCAATCATTGAGTAGGACTTACGTTTCTCGCCGCTAATCAGTGTCGGCCAATTTTTGTCCCTCTAATAACGGATGGGGTAAGTGCTGGGGGGAGAGGGGTCGATCTCGATATTACATATAGATTAGAAATTGACATTGTGTACTTATACATTGCGTATTTATACAATTTTTTGCACTCTCTATGTTTTTATGAAAATAAATAATTATGGTGTCCATGTTGTGATTCATTCTAGTAGCATCCGGACAGGAACGATTCGTTTGATGTAATAAACTGAAGTAAAAACACAACACGGTATTTCATTTTATGAAAATCTGTAGGTCTAGGCTGTCAATGGCAAGGTCATTTTAATCATCTGTAGGAGTGAGAATTCCACTAAACACATACACACGCTACATTTTACAAACACCACAGGTGTTTACTAACTGTGACCTTTTTAACAGGAAATCTCGAATCCAATCCCACAATTGAGACGATATTCCATAATCACGCAATTTGCTTAGAATTCGCTTGTGAGAAACTGTGTCCAAAGACTTCTGGAATTCTAGAAATATGTAATCAATTTGAGATATGCTGTCGATAGCAATAATTTCTTCGTGTGAGTGAGAACCTAGCTTCATATGAGCGCACTCTCCGCTGCAGAGTGAAAATCTCATTCTGGAAACATCCCCCAAACTATGGCTAAGCCATGTCTCCGCTATATCCTTTCTTCCAGGAGTGCTAGTTCTGCAAGGTTCGCAGGAGAGCTTCTGTGAAGTTTGAAAAGTAGGAGACGAGGCACTGGCGGAAGTAAAGCAGTGACGACGGAGCGTGAGTCGTGCTTGGGTAGCTCAGATGGTAGAGCACTTGCCCGCGAAAGGCAACGGTCCCGAGTTCGAGTCTCGGTACGGCACACAGTTATAATCTGCCAGGAAGTTTCATTTTCAGAACTTAGCTGTTTTTCACAAGAACAATATTTTCTGAATCCGTGCTGACTACTTATCAATAGATATTTTGTTCGAGGTAAATCATTATTTTCGAATACACTATACGTTCCAAAATCGTACTGCAGATCGACATCACTGATATGAGTCTGCAATTCAGTGGGTTACTCCCATTTCCTTTCCTCAGTATTGGGTAATTTGCGCAATTTTCCAGTCTTTAGTTACGGATCTTTCGTGGAGAGAGCTGTTGTGTACGATTCTTAACTACGGATCTATTGTATCAGATTACTCTACGTCAGTTTAAAACTTTACTAGCGTTTGCTACTAGGTATACCCTCGTCCTGTTTTTCCTTGCACCGTTTGAGACTGAAGACCTGTAACCCACAACCCGGTAACCCAAAAAACCGCATCATTCACTTCACACAGCCCCCGCTAACCATGTAGCCACTTCCTGAGCATAATGAAGCCTTAACCTATTAAGCGGAAGCCGAAGCCCCACCACCCATTAGCTCAAGTAGAGGAATCTGCAGCACCCCCAATATGAATATAGAGTGCACACTGGACTTCTTTCCCTTCTTGTCAGCCATATCGCTAAAGGGCCCCACAACTTGCCTAACATCAGAGTTCCGAACTACCAGTAATCTCACTCTCTGTGACGGCATAAATCTGAGCGACTGCATCTGGCTCAGGGACTTGGTCAGCCACAGATAGCGCTCGAAACCCGTTCATCACAGCAGATGGTGATAAATTCCGATGGGTCTCCCCGAAAAGCATTTCGATTCCTGCCACACCCTGAAACCGCCGCCCACTCGATGGCAGATGAGGGATCAGCGTCAATGTACAATGTGGACAGTAACCGTGACAGCCGGAGTGGTGGACCGATTGGGAGACACATAGGATGTGCTGCACATACGGCTCCACGCAGTGATGTAGTAGTAGTAGTAGCTTTATTCATCCGTAGGTCTCTTTTTACGAGCATATAGGACATGTCAAAGTATTTACAGGTTTAGACCAATTTAAAATAAGCTAATTCATATACGCATTGTTTTACAGACTTCTAGTTAGAGACAATCATTAGATTTACTCCTGGTAGACAATACTTTTCTCACAAATTACTTATTAAATAATGTAATGCCACACTGTTCACGCATATCTCACTATCAGTCACTGCACACACTATACACACATTGTTTCATAGCACCTCACTCACTGCACTCACACAAACACAAACAAACTGGTGATCTCTGGGCTATTTTTTGTACCGCAACTTCCCATTTGCTATTCTGAAAACCTGAGTCGGCATCCCTCTATAATGAGTGAGATGTTGAGCTGAGAGAGTGGAAGGGGTGTTAGTGATGGGCTGTGCTTAGTTTGGGGGTAAGTTTTTTTTAGAAAAGGGAAAAAGAAGGAAAGAAACATCCTGTGAAGGTGTTACGTGGGATGTTGGATGTTTTATAATCATTATGATTATTTATTTGTGTAACATTTTTTACCAAACCCCTACTCTGTTTTATTTAAGTAATCCTTCGATGCATAGAATGTAGTGCATAACAGGTACTGTTTAGTTGCCTTTTTAAATAAGTGTATTTTTGCAATTTCTTTAATCTCTATTGATAATTTATTGTACAGTTTTATTGCTTGGTAGAAAATGCTGTTTTGAGTTTTATGTTTATATCTTTGCTGGCAAATATAAGTTGAGTCTAGCTGTTTTTCCATGGAGATGAACAGAACTGTTGGTACAGTAATTACCAATGTTATTTATGATGTATACAACTGACTGGTAAATGTATTCACACGGAGCACTTAAAATCCCCAGTGTTTTGAACAGATCTTTACAACGAGCTCGACTACTATTTTTGGTTATTATTCTTATGGTTCTTTTCTGGAGTCTGAAAATTATATTCATATTTTTTGCATTTGTTTCCCAAAAAAGAATACCATAGCTAAGAATTGAGTGTACATGTGAAAAGTATGTAACTGAAAAACACTGCATGTTACACACTTATAGAATTCTAACGGAATAACATGCTGATGACATCCTTTTTGCAAGTACCTTTGTGTGTTCACACCACTTCAACTCAGAATCAATATTCATTCCTAGAAATTTTGCATTTGTTACACAGTCTATAGAGGTGCCAACTACATTTAATTTAACATTGTCATTTTCTCTTTTCAAACTCAAATTCAGGGCATTAGTTTTCTTTATGTTCAATGTCACTTTATTGCTTATTGACCAATCATAAACATCCTTGAGAGTTTCATATGCTTTCTATGCAAGGAGCTCTTTGTTTTCTCAGTGACTATAATATTGCTGTCATCAGCGAAGAGAATTTTTTCACCATGAGTAACACTACTGGAAAAGTCATTGATGTATATCAGGAATAGTATTGGTCCTAATATCCTACTTTGTGGAACCCTTATATTAATGTATTTTGTTTCTAATGGTTAGTTCTATTTGAAGTATGTGTTACTTCTACCCTTTGTACCCTATCTACTAGGTATGATCGAAACCAGTAATTAGCTACCCCTCTTATTCCTAAAGCTTCTAATTTATTTAATAGAATCTTGTGGTCGACTGTATCAAAGGCCTTAGAAATATCCAAAAATATGCCTGTGACACACTCATCTTTGTCAAGAGCATCAAGTACAACTTTTGTGAATTCTACTATGGCTGACTCCAAATTTTTGCCTCTTCAGAAACCAAACTGTGATGCGCTGAAAAGATTGTATATATTCAGGTAATTCATTAATCTGTCTTTCATAATTGCTTCTATCATTTTGAGAATGGTGACAGCAGAGTAATTGGCCAGTAATTTTCTATATCTTCTGCATTACCATTCTTAAGCAAAGGTACAACTTCCACATGTTTTAAATGTTCTGGAAATGTCCCTAATGTGAAGGATTCATTTATTATATTTGTTAAGGGCCCTTGTATAATCTCTATGGATTGTTTCAGTAGACACACTGATACTTCATCTAAGCCTACTGACTTTTTATTTTTTAGTTTTTGAACAGTTTTATTGACTTCATTGACATCATTGTATTTAGTGCAACATTATTTACAGGTGTTATATTTGTTTTGGGGAATTTTTGCCGGAACTTCTCTGCAGTACTTGAAGAATGCTCGTTTACATAGTTTGCTAAGTGTTGTGGATCATTTATAATCTTATCCCCCTCTCTTAGCAGAATGTTAGTCTGCGTCTTATTTGCCTCTCCCCATTTCCTTTTTTGTAACATCCCAGACTGCTTTGCTTTTATTCTCTGCATAATGTATTATTTTGCCATTAAGTGACTTTTTTGCAGCAGTCACTCTTTTTCTTAGAACTTAGGTGTTTAAGTGTTTGGAAGGACTTCTTAATACCTGCTGTTATCCATCTGTTTTTGTGAGATGTTGATACAGACATGTGTACTTTTGGAAATGCCTTTTAAAAGTTCAATTTAAACAACGTGGAGAATTTAGAGAATTTCATATCCACATTGATTTCCTTATACACTTCATTCTTGCTGGTTTTTTTTAACAATCTTTTATTTCGATTTCTTATAGATGTCGTCTAAGCTTCTAGTTTAGGGAATGATTCGCTGCCTGACTTTGGTGTTGATATTTGACAGAGATGGTCTGATAGTCTGAGATCTCTTACAGCTACATCATATTTTTCCCTGTCCATATTTGTGGCCACATGATCAATTGCTGCTGCAGTCACTGTAGTAACCGTTGTTGCAGTATTGACCAATAGAGACATGCCAAAACTTTCAAGGATATTTATGAGGGTGGGGCTGGATTCATTTATGATATCAGTCTTGATGTTAATTTCCACACACAGAATTATGTTGACCATTGTACTTGAGACTTTATCTAGAACTTCTGTTAATTTATTGAAAAAAGTGTCACAGTACTACTCAGAGATCAATACACAACCAAACTGATTAATTTCTTGGTGACATCAAGCCCTGTTAATTCAACAGCTGGTATTTCAAAGTGTTTGTCTTCACTTACTGTAATGAGGTCATGTCTTGATTTGAACTGTGTTCCTTTTCTGATATAAATGCATGATCCTTCACCCCTTGAAGCAGTTCTGCAGTAAGAGTTTTCCCTTTCATACAATGATAATACTACATGTTGGATTTCTGTGTCTCTACATCAGTGCTCAGTAACACAAACTACTGTGCAGTCCAAAGATTGGACTCAAATTCTAATAGTTTTATTTTATTTTTTATTGATTTCATATTCTGATGGAGGACTGTTAAGTCTGTGAACTGCCTCATGTTACTCTTTCCAATGGTTTGATTTTCTTTGTGACATCTGGTATGTGTGATATTTGGAGTGTTAAAATCTGTCTTGTGAGTGACTGTTTCAGTATTTTTTAAACTGCTGGAGATATTCTTTAGGCAGGGGAACCTGTTGTCTGCATTTATCCTAAAAAAGACTTATTTTTCCCATCCATGAAAACAGGTATCTGACCATGTGTGGCCCGAGATCCACCCCCTATACTTTCATGAGTCAGCTGTACCAATCTTCCCTTCCCAGTCCTGTTTAGGTGTAGGCCACGCCTAGTGAAACCCTATCTGTTGATAGTCCCGACAGGCACCAGAGAAACATTAGCAAAGTTGGCTGTCCTCAGAGCCATCCCTAACTCCACATTGATTTGACTCACAGCTCCATCAAGGTGTGGTCGATCACGACGCTGGAACACCTCAACAAAGTGTACGTTGATGCCCTGAGTCAGGGAAACTGTCTTGTCAAGGTCACTACGTATGTCATATGCCACATCCCTGTCCAAACAATTTCCCACCCCAACCATTATCACTACATGGTCCTTTTTTGTAAACTCCTTACATACGAGGTGTGGCTAGAAAAAAACCGGACTAGTACTGGTGAAACAATAAAACGAATGCAATAAGGCTGAAAGTCGCGTGACCTGTCACGTGACTCACGCTTTACCTACTGCTCGAGTTTCATCTGCCTCCTGCACTCAGTCTGCCCGTGGCGTCTGTTTTAAGTAGTTGACATTTTGTCTGTGCGTCGGAAAATGTTGAGTGTACAGAAAGAACAGCGTGTTAACATCAAATTTTGTTCCAAAATAGGAAAATCTGCAAGTGAAACGTTTGTAATGTTACAACAAGTGTACGGCGATGATTGTTTATCGCGAACACAAGTGTTTGAGTGGTTTAAACGATTTAAAGATGGCCGCGAAGACACCAGTGATGACACTCGCACTGGCAGACCATTGTCAGCAAAAACTGATGCAAACATTGAAAAAATCGGTAAACTTGTTCGACAAGATCGCCGTTTAACAATCAGAGCAGTGTCTAAGTTAACAGGAGTTGACAAGGAAAGTGTTAGGCAGATTCTTCATGAAAGTTTCAACATGAACAAAGTGTGTTCAAAAATGGTTCCAAAGTGTCTCACAATTGAACAGAAGGAATGCCGAAGAATGATTTGTTCTGAGATCCTGGAAAACATTGAAAGTGATCCCACCTTCTTGCTAAATGTTATTACTTGCGATGAATCGTGGTTTTTTACTTACGATCCCGAAACTAAACGCCAATCTATGCCTTGGAAAACTCCTGGTTCTCCACGACAAAAAAAAAGCACGAATGTCAAAATCGAAATTCAAGGCAATGATGATTGTTTTTTTTTGACATCAAAGGGATTGTGCACATTGATTGGGTACCAGAGGGACAAACAGTGAATCAGCATTACTACATTATCGTCCTGGCTACCCTACGTGAGTGAGTGCGGAGAAAACGGAACGATTTGTGGAGAAAAAAGTCATGGATCCTTCACCAAGACAATGCCCCAGCTCACAGTGCGTTGTCAGTGAAGACGTTTTTGGCAAAACACAACATTCCCATCTTAGATCATCCACCCTACTCACCTGATTTGGCCCCCTGTGACTTTTTTCTTTTCCCTAAAGTCAAGTCAGCTTTGAAAGGAACTAGATTTGAGACTGTTGAAGCAGTAAAAGAAAAAGCGACGGAAGTAATGTATGGACTTACCGAAAATGATCTGCAGCATTGCTATGAACAGTGAAAAATTCGTATGGAGCGGTGTAGAGACCGAGGAGGAGAGTACATTGAAGGAAATAACATGAAATTGTAAATAATTGTAAATAAATGTTTTTTCCAGCATCAGTCCGGTTTTTTTCTAGCCGCACCTCGTAAACACCCTAAGCCCTCTATCACATGACTTACCCCTGAATTTGGCTTGAAGATACTTGTGGTCTGGTAAGCTGCCCCTAAACTTCCCTGTAACTGAGATCCTACACCTCGCCCATGGCTACTACCTAGCAGCAGCGCTTTCTTCTTCCCAATACTTTGTACATTCCTAGGCTTCTTGGCCTCGTTCTACCAGAGGCTCAGTGGTAGATACCTGTTTTTGGTGTTGATGATAAAACTGTCAGATCGTGTTCTCTTTCTTCCTATCCTCCTACCAGCTCTCAGTTTCCGTCCACCCACCTCCCCCTTATCTCCCTTGATCCTTATCAGTTCCTTCCTTGCTTCCTCCATCTGTGCCTGAAGGGCACAGATTTTCCTTTCCTGGTCCCCAATCTAAATGTTCCTACTGTGTACTCTGCAGTTCCAGAATAATGCATCATCTGTTTACCCAACATTATCCCCACTGCATCCCCCCCCCAAGTGAAAATATTTCCTACAAGATTAGCAACAAATCCCTCTACTCACTATCACATACCAGTTCCCACGTTTCTCACTCATGGTCAGTTTCGAAAGAATAATTAAGTTTCAAGAATGTTATAAATTTGTCAAGGACGTGAGACTGGCTGTATGTAAACAAACAACGACACAAAGGTCTTATGTGCTGTTGTTGTTGTTTTTGTACTGATTTAGAGATCAAATGACAGAAGAATGAATTAGTAATTACTTTGCTTTTAGAGAATTTACCATATCAAGCGTGTTTGGTCAGGTTTTTAAACGCTATATGACTGGTAAACAACGAAATGTGTTATTAATTATGATTTAGAAACGTTTAATTACACTTTTATTGCGACAATCGACACTGATGAAACTAATAGTTGTCTTTTTTACGGAATTTTGTACTATCAAGAAAACTTGAACAGAATTTTTTGTGTTTGTGTCACGCAAAAATTTCAGGTTATGTAGCGATTATCGGGACTTCAAACAACACGAAGTTTTTTCAAGAACAAGCTCTGTTGGGGCGCTAATATTCAGTTTGTAACAGGAACGGACATTACAACAAGTATATGAAACAAAGAAGACTTAAACTTGACACTATTTCCTCTTAAATAAGGTCTTTTAGTGAACGAATAAAATACCTGTAATCTCACTCGGCGGCCATCTTGGATAGCTCTGCCCACTGGCAACAGTCTCAATGTGCGACTGAAGCCAGAACTACCTGGCGCTGTGAGCGAAGGGTCACAAACTCAAATCACATCTGAATATGCTAATCACAGTCCCTATCCATATCAAAGACGATGGAACTGTACATTAGACACTTATTAATGTGCAGGACTGTGGATAGTAAATACTAAAAAGCGCAAGCAATTTAAGAATTTAAGCTAAAAATCGCACAGAGAAATCAAAATAAGTCGCTTCTAGTTAGAAGCTCGTAACAACTGACAAACGAGGCGGTGTCCTCTGATGTGCTGCTACAGGAATGGAAGCTGCCGCCTAAGTGAAATGTCCAACAGCTGGAGCTGCCTGTTCAGACGAAAACGAACGACTGTCGTGATGCAATCAGTGGAACTATACAGTCCACAATTATTAAAACATGGAACTGTGTCTGATAAATACACAAACACGCTAGAAATTTAAGAATTTAAACTATAAGGCTCACAGGTCAATCAAAGTAAGTCACACCCAACTGAAAGCGAGGAAGGTGTGGTGTCACTGCCAGACACCACACTTGCTAGGTGGTAGCCTTTAAATCGGCCGCAGTCCGTTAGTATACGTCAGACCCGCGTGTCGCCACTATCAGTGATTGTAGACCGAGCGCCGCCACATGGCAGGTCTAGAGAGAAGTCCTAGCACTCGCCCCAGTTGTAGAACCGACTTAGCTAGCGATGGTTCACTGACAAAATACGTTCTTATTTGCCGAGACGATAGTTTAACATAGCCTTCAGCTACGTCATTTGCTACGACCTAGCAAGGCGCCATTATCAGTTACTATTGATATTGTGAATCATGTACCGTCGTTCACCATTAATGGATTAAAGTTAAGTATTCCACCAGCTACGTCCGTTTTTCTAAATTCTAATTTCCTTGTCCTGTTCCAGACCTCACGCCAGCCTGCGTGAGCTAAAACGTGTGCCTTTCGGCTTCCTCTAGTAACACAGTGTTGGCTCTCCTGCCAACCAAAACATTGGCGACGAGGCCAATCCGCGTTCTTATCGATATTGCCCTGATTTACTTGTGTAATGGCTTCGCCACAATCTCCAGATGTACTGTCCGAATTTTATCGCTTACAGAATCAGCAGACGCAGGCCTTACTGGATGCCCTTGGACAGCTCGTCCAGGGTCAACGGGCAATGCAAAACGATGAGGCAGTCCCACCGCTACCGCAGCCACAACACACTGTTGCACCAACTTTTCGACCTTTTGATGCTGCACTGGAAAGCCGGACAGAGTGGTAACGCCAATTTGGATTCCATCTGGCGGCCTACAGAATTCAAGGTAACGAGCGGCAGCCTTCTTTGTTGTCCTCAGTAGGGGTGAAAACGTACCGCGTGATAGTCAAATTATTTCCCCGATGCGACGTAGCACCTCTGTCCTACGACGAAATTTTGTCTGCATTAGATCCATATTTCAAAGAATCAGTCAATGTAGTTGCGAAAAGGTATACCTTCTTCGGTACAAAATGTACGGCAGGTCAGACTAATCGGGAGTGGGTTGCAACCTTGCAAGGCCTTACTAGGGATTGTGCTTTTGAGTGTCAATGTGGACTCCCTTATTCAGATACTATGATACATGATGCAATTGCACAGAACGTTTCTGATGTTCGTATAAGGGAACAGATTTTGAAACTAGTCAATCCCTCCCTTCAACAACTGATGGACATATTGGATCGGCAGGACACACTTGACTTTGCTCAGGAATCATTTGAAACCTCACCAGCCGTGTGTCAGGTTAACCGGCCCGCCGGGTGAGCTGCACAGAGCAGTAAAAGTCCTCGCGCCCGTCCGCGCCGCTGGCGCCAGGCTCTCAGCCACGTGTGCCGCGCAGGCAAGCAAATGCAGTGCTAAAATCATGCCCGCAGTGTGCTACTAGACATTCGCGTGAGAATTGCCCGTCACACCAATCTATTTGCTTTTACTGTAATAAAAAAGGACATGTTCAGAGTGTTTGCCAGAAAAAGCTCAGATCGGACACTCACAACCATTCCAGGCCCTTTGCTTCACGCCAAATTCGATCCAAGGATACTCAGGCTCGTGAAACTTCGCCCATGGAAATTCATGTAGTTCATTCCACTCCGCTCAGTGCCACTCTCTCTAACAGTGACTGTGTTCGTCCAACAAATAGTGTGCGTCAACATCGCCGGAAATCCCGTCAAGTCGCAAGTGATTTTGTACGTGTCAGTTCACGTTGCACGAGACAGTCGCTCTTGTCGTCAGCAGGACAATAAACTTTTTGTAGACTTGGACATTAACGGCAAAGTGATTCCATTCCAGCTCGATACCGGAGCTGCAGTTTCACTGATCAATCAAGACACGTACAAACAGCTGGGCACACCTCCGTTGCGTGCTGCACATGTTAAGTTAACTAGTTATTCAGGTCAAGATATCCCTGTATTAGGACAGTGCAGCCTTCTTGCAACATACAAATGACAAACAAAACTTGTGTCATTTTACGTCCTTCGTTCTTCTTCTGCAGTGAACTTGTTTGGTTTCGATTTATTTCAGTCGTTTAACTTGTCTATAGTGAATCAGGTCCTATCCGTGAACCAGACTGTGCCTTCAGATAGTGTTTCTCGTCTATGTGAAAAATTTGCAGAGATTTTTGCACCGGGCCTCGGTTGTGCTAAGAACTATAACGCACATTTGGAACTGAAAGTAAATGCGCAACCGAAATTTTTCAGAGCGCGCAATGTTCCCCACGCATTGCGTGATGAGGTCGCAAAAACATTACACGATTTGGAATCACAAGGTGTAATTGAACGTGTGTAGGCTTCTCTCTGGGCATCACCCTTAGTAATTTTGACAAAACCTTCGGGAAAATTGAGACTTTGCGTGGACTTCAAGCCAACAGTGAATCCACAGCTAGTGATTGCATCTTTTCCTTTACCCCGCCCGGAAGATCTTTTTGACAAACTGTGCCTGGGTAAATATTTTTCGAAGTTGGACCTAGCAGATGCGTACTTGCAAATACCGGTGGACGAAGACTCCCAGCGCGTTTTGGTGGTTAACACACATCTTGGTTTGTATCAATTCAAACGACTGCCATTCGGGTGTGCTTCCGCCCCTGCATTGTTTCAGCAATATCTACAAACTGTTTGTGCGTCGGTCCCTACTGCAGCAAACTATCTGGACGATATTGTGATCTCCGGAAAGACGAAAGAAGAACATTTAGCCAATCTCAGAACATTATTTCAGGTCTTGCGACAAAATGGTCTTCGCTTGCGGAAGGACAAATGTGTGTTTTTTGCTCGTGACTTGCCCTACCTGGGACATGTACTCAATGCCTAGTCCCGAGCACCTCCGTGCCGTACAACACTTGCCTTCGCCGCAGAATTTGAAGCAGCTGCAGAGTGTGCTTGGAAAAATCAACTATTATCATAAATATATCCCACACGCCTCTTCCATTTCAACTCCGCTTCATCGCTTACGCCGTAAAGGTGTTCCGTTCGTCTGGACGACGGAATGCGAACGCGCCTTTCGCCAGTTGAAATCGGCTCTGCTTTCCAATACTTGCCTTACGCCATTCGATCTCCAGAAGCCCCTTTGTTGGTGGTGGATGCATCGGATTTCGGGATCGGCGCTGTGCTTGCGCACAAAGATGGATCGCACGATCGCCCTATTGCCTTTGCGTCCAAATTGCTCTCGTCTGCGCAAAGAAATTATTCACAGCTCGAGAAAGAAGCATTGGCTCTCGTATTTGGTGTTACAAAGTTTCATGATTTCTTGTATGGTCGTCACTTTACCATCATCACAGACCACAAACCTTTGACATCGCTTTTTCATCCGACCAAGCCTGTACCTCCACGTACAGCGCAGAAATTCATTTGCTGGTCTATTTTCCTTTCGCAGTACCGCTACGATATCTTGTATCGGTCCACTGCTAAGCACGGAAACGCCGATGCGTTGTCCCGTTTGCCTGTTGCTGAGGATAGAACATTCGATTCCTCCGAACTTGCTTGCATGTTCATTGATTCGGAAACCGATGCCGTGGTCGAATCGTTTCCAATTGATTTTCGTCGTGTAGCTACTGCCACAGCTGCCGACCCTGTCCTTGCTACCGTTCTGCGTTTTGTTGCTACGCAATGGCCCTTGTCAAAGTCACGGATCGGGGATCCATTGGTTCGCCGATTTTTTGCTCACAAGGAGAAACTTTTTGTTCGACGTGGTGTTTTGCTGTTGCGTTCTGATAATGATCAGTCCAGGGTCGTGGTTCCACGTTCGTTACAGTTCTCTGTCTCACAGCTTCTCCACCAAGGACATTGGGGTATAGTGAGAACGAAACAACTTGCTCGTCAGCACTGTACTTGGTTCGGAATCGATGCCGCGATTACGAATATGTGCTGTTCTTGCATGGTGTGTGCCGAACAACAATCAGCACCACCGCGGAAATTCTTTGCATGGCCAAAAGCCACTTCTCCTTGGCAACGCTTGCACATCGATTTTGCTGGTCCATTCTGGAATGCTCGATGGTTGGTTGTGGTTGATTCATTCAGTAATTTTCCTTTTGTTGTCCGGATGTCTTCCACGACGTCATCTGCCACCATCCAAGCGTTATCCGCTATCTTTTGCATTGAAGGTCTTCCACAGACTATTGTTTCCGACAATGGCCCACAATTCACGTCCGCAGAATTTCAGTCGTTCTGCAAGGCCAATGGTATTCAACATCTGACGTCCGCGCCGTTTTCGCCTCAGTCAAACGGTGCCGCTGAACGATTGGTCAGGACTTTCAAGTCACAGATGTTGAAGTTAAGAGTCGCATTCTCGGGAGAACGCGTTATTGCTCTTTTTGTCCTCGTATCGCTCTCAGCCCCGAGATGGTCGCTCGCCGGCTGAGTTGCTCCACGGTCATCATCGAACCTTGATGTCTTTGCTACATTCGCCGCATCAGGTTCCTGTGCAGCGGCAGACACCTGCTTTTGCTCCAGGCGACCTTGTCTACTATCGTCACTACCGAGGTTCACGGCGTTGGCTCGAAGGGCGCATTCTTCGCTGCCTCGGACGCGCTATGTATCTGGTTTTGGGGGCCTCTGGTGAGGTGCGCCAGCATCTCAACCAGCTGCGCCTCTGTCGTCGTATGGGATCTGCCACTCGCCGTCTGCTTTCAGCAACGGTGCCGTCCGGTCAGCGCTCTGGGGACCCATCTACTGGGTCGCCTCAGCCCCAGGTGTTACTGACGCTGCTTTCCATTTTGCCCCATGGCGACGCGCCGCCGCCACCGCCGCCGCCGCCTGTTCTCCCGCCGGCGACGCCCGCAGTGGACGCGTCGCTGCAACCGCCGGGCGCCTCCCTGGGTCACGCGCTGCCGATCGCTTCCCGTGACCAGTTGTCCTCCGACATGGAACTCTTGCCCGCTCCGGACCATATCTCGTCTTCGCCCGTTGGGTGCCCCGGCCCGATGGAGATCGACCCTTCGGCCCCTCCTGTCTCTCTGCGGGCGCATACACCGCATGTTGGCGTGCACCCTGGAGCAGGTTTTCAGGCGTTTCCTAGCTCCCCGCGGTCCGAATGGCAGGGTGCGGGTGGCACAGCCTCGTCTGTTGTTAGGCTCCCACCTCGTCGCATGCGTCAACATGGGGTCCTCCCCATGGCGGGCGGAAGCCTTATGCCACAACCGTACGCCGATTTGCGGGGGAGGAATGTGGTGTCACCGCCAGACACCACACTTGCTAGGTGGTAGCCTTTAAATCGGCCGCAGTCCGTTAGTATACGTCGGACCCGCGTGTCGCCACTATCAGTGATTGCAGACCGAGCGCCGCCACACCGCAGGTCTAGAGAGACTTCCTAGCACTCGCCCCAGTTGTAGAACCGACTTTGCTAGCGATGGTTCACTGACAAAATACGCTCTCATTTGCCGAGACGATAGTTTAACATAGCCTTCAGCTACGTCATTTGCCACGACCTAGCAAGGCGCCATTATCAGTTACTATTGATATTGTGAATCATGTACCGTCGTTCACCATTAATGGATTAAAGTTAAGTATTCCACCAGCTACGTCCGTTTTTCTAAATTCTAATTTCCTTGTCCTGTTCCAGACCTCACGCCAGCCTGCGTGAGCTAAAACGCGTGCCTTTCGACTTCCTCTAGTAACACGGTGTTGGCTCTCCTGCCAACCAAAACAGAAGGATTACATGAAATGATTTTAGAGGTCCGTCAACTGCAGCCAAAATTTTACATGCTAAATAAAATGTTCCACACTGACTGTTAAAATACTAATGGTTTCGCATCAGTAGAGATGCATCTTCAGGTGATAGGTTTTTAAAAAGTCTTGGAGCGATAAGGTGATTACTTATAGGCAATTCCTGTTTTATGTTGGCGATGCCTTGGCACAAAGTAATCACTTTACCGCGCTATGACTTTAAAAATACTTCACCCGAACCGCTACTGATGCGAAACTGACAGTGAGTTTTTAATAGAGGTATTTAAACAGCGAGTTAGGACGATTTTATTCACTAGTTACAGGGCATGTTGATTGGAATGATCAGACTACTGAGCACAAGAATACCGACTGAGAGTGAACCCCAGAAAATCGAAATAATGAAGAGTAGTAGAAATAATGTCAGTGATAAACTGAACATAAAAACTGGAATCCCGAAGTAGACAAAGTGAAGTCACCTGAAACTAAAATAAGACATGATTGACAAAGCAAAGATTGGATACAAAGAAGACTAGTACAAGCAAAGTGGGTATTCCTCCCAAGAGAAGCCTACTAGTATCAAACATCATTTTTAATCTGAGGACGAAATTTCTGAGAATGTAATATGGAGCACAGCACTGCATGACAGTAAACCATGGACTGTGGGAAAACCATAAAACGAGAGAATCAAAGTGGTTGAGATGTGGTGCTATAGAAGGATGTTAAAAATTATGTTGATTGACAATACAATGAATGAAAAGAGCAGCATTGACGAAGAAAGGTATATATGGAAGACACTGGCACAAAGAAGGGACAGGATGATAGGACATGTGTTAAAACACTAGGAAATAACATCCACGGTACTACAGAAAGCTGTACAGGGTAAAAACTGCAGAGGAGGACAGAGATAATTGAGGATGTAGGGTCAAGTGCTTCTCTGAGATGTAGAGCGAAGTAGTCAGGAGACTGATGAAGAGGAAGAAAATATTAAACAAGTTATTAGCAAAGTTCACTAAGTATGCCCACATCAGTTTTTACAGTGTGACTATAAATTACATAAAATTATAAATACATATGGACAGTTCGAAGAACTGATTTTTTGTCCTCTTTAATTGAAACATCTATTAACTACTTATTGATGCATACTTCTATATCTGTTTTATACAATTTTTATTAATGACCGTTCACATAACTAATCTCTTACGTGATGTGAAAAGTAGCAGCTCGGGAAAACCGCCACGTCTGGTGTACAGCCACCAGGCCATATGCATTCCTCGCCCTGTCGGCTCACTACACGAGCTGTCAAACCACTCACCATTGCCTCACGCTCCGCGAACAGGCATTCTCCTAATGCTGCAAATGATTTATGAGTAATAATACGAATCGGCATGAAATGGGACGATAATGTAAAATCAATATTAGCGAAGGGGAAAGGAATACTTAGATTTGTTGTAGGTTTATTGGTCATTGTGGTGCATCTGTAAAGGAAATCGCATACAAGACGCTACAGCGATAAATTCCAGGCTACTGTTCCGGTGTTGGGATCCTTACCAAGCAGGACACAGAACGAATCCAGAGACGCACTGCTACAAACGTAACAGGTCGGTAAAGTAAATTAAATAAATTTAGAGAACTTTTATTCCGAGTACGTGACCATTATCTTGCCACCAACTTCCTCAATACTGACTTGCACTCCCTTCCGGTAGTAGCCATCTTAGTGAACGGATGGAATAAAACGTGGTGACTTACGATGTTATTTTAAATAAGCTGATTTACGCTAATGTGCATATTTACTTTTTTCATTTGTACTATTTAATTTACTCCTTGATTCCTTTCATAATTTTTAATATTTTTCAGCAAACCGTCATTGTTGGCCGTTTTAATACGATGACGAAATGGATGGGCCGCCATAGTCGCAGTTTTCATAGCACGTTCCAGAAAACAAACTAGTCTTCATGTAACTGTATGATAACGAAGTACGATGCTGATTTATGAGCGTTATTTAATTGAAAAGTCAATTCTGGCGCACAAAACTGACTAATCATCTCTCCACAGTCTCGAATCATCGTGTTAAAGATAGGCCTACGATATAGGCTTCGTCGATTTTCGTCGTTCTTCAGATTATCGTACTCGCCCTTCCCCTCTCTATTAACAGCTTACTAAACGGAAAGAGCGATTACAGCTTTCAGTCATCTGTCCCTCGGTCAATACTCGAACGAAACAGGAAAGAAATTTGATAATAAAAATGGTTTAAATGGCTCTGAGCACTATGGGACTTAACATCTGAGGTCATCAGTCCCCTAGAACTTAGAACTACTTAGACCTAACTAACCTAAGGACATCACACACATCCATGCCCGAGGCAGGATTCGAACCTGCGACCGTAGCGGTCGCGCGGTTCCAGACTGAAGCGCCTAGAACCGCTTGGCCACACCGGCCGGCATTTGATAATGCTGGTACGATGTACCCTCAGCCATGCGCTGTACACTGACTTGTGATGTATATATGTAGATGCAGATGTAGCCTGGGTAGCTGAGTCCCTAATACTGCGAGAGACTAAGGTCTGTCAAGAAATTTAATTTGCTGTGCCACTTGTTTGTAGTCATAGGGCGATATTGAAAGAAACGCATGATTTACTTTTGTGACCTTAATACATGCCTGAATTAGTATTCTTCTTTATTGTTTATTTATTTATATTTACAAGATTAAGGCCATCAGGCTGTCTCTTACAACTAACCAGGTATTCTAAATAATGTCTTACATTAGTTCAATACAACACAAATCTTATAGAGCTACTTACATATAGTAAGGGATACAACGCATAGAAATAACTTTAGCGTAAACAACGGAGAACAGGATTGGCTATAGTAGGAAAACAACAGTTTGTACGAGTATTAATTCATGGAAAAATAGAACAACAAACATAGGTTACACTCAGGAAGTTTTAAACTGAAGGCACTGGTAGGTATGTCCGTGCAAATAGGGGAGAGAGAATAAGAGGAACTGAGCATAAAAGAGTTAATGTTTTAGGAAAAAGTTGTGAGATTGACAAAAAGAAGTCTTTCAACTTATGAACAGGTAACAGGTACTCGATCTCTGATGTGAAGTATTAGGGTACATGCGCATCGCGCATCGATTAGCCGATGAAACAGACGTAGCGTATAGTAGTTACGCAACTTGTCTGATCGCAACCATCCTAACTGTGCGTTTGAGGCACTGCTATGGTCACATAGGCCGATTTGCAAATGTAATGCACACAAGGATTCCTGTAACTTCCTGGCAGATTAAAACTGCGCGCCGGACCGATACTCGAACTCGGGAACTTTGCCTTTCGCGGGCAAGTGCTCTACCGACTGAACTGAGTCCCGAGTTCGAGTCTCGGTCCAGCACACAGTTTTAATCTCCCAGGAAGTTTCATACCAGCGTACACTCCGCTGCAGAGTGAAAATCTCATTTGGTGACAAGGAATTCTGGTTATTGATAAAAGCCTAGAGGTTTCACTAAACGTCGTGCCCTGTTGGAATACATCGCAATAATGGGGGTTAGGCAGATCGGATTATTGACACTGGACTTGGATTCGGAAGGACGACGGTTCAAGCTATCCTGATTTACGCATTCCGTGATTTCCCTAAATCAGTTCAGGCAAATGCCGGGGTCATTCCTTTGAAAGGGCACGTCGATTTCCTTCCCCATCCTTCCTAATCCGAGCTTGTGCTCCGTCTCTAATGACCTTGTCGTCGACGGGACGTTAAACACTGATCTCCTCCCTCCTCGATTCATTGCATATAGTGTGCGTTTCACATCCAGTGGAAATACAAGGTGATCAGGAACAGCTTGAAAAGTTTTTGAGGGTGTTGTAGTGTAGGCTAGCACAGAAATAATTGTTAAGGAAAAAATCGATATGTTGCTCCTGTTGCGAGTTAATTAACATTGAACTTAGCCAATCAGAGCGATGCGCACGCACATTCAAGCGCACCGCCAGATACAATTAGTTTCAGTTGATCTCATAACGTAGCGACAAAGTCTCTGGCAGGAGACTTAGTTTCTTAACTTCAATGTTAAATAATTCGGAAACAGCACAACGTATCGAATTTTTTTCTTAACACTCTGCACAACCAACTCTACAATACCCTTACAAGCTCTTCAGATTGTTTCTAATCATTCTGTATATTGAGAAAATTCGGAGATCATGTAAGTAAGCGTCTAATATTTTCTACCCATTTGAGATGTTCATCCAAAGTTGTACTCAGGTGGTTTCTTTTGATGCAGTATTGGCGTACCGCAGCGAAGAACTGGACGTAATTTAGTGTAGAACCCAGAAATGAACAATTTTTGAAGCGACGTTAAAGTTACTTGAGCCTCCTCAGCATTTTATTTAAGTTCAAGGAACTTTGTCGTTCATCTCGACGATGGCAATATTGCAATCTTCAAAAAAATGGCTCTGAGCACTATGGGACTTAACTTCTAAGGTCATCAATCCCCTAGAACTTAGAACTACTTAAACCTAACTAACATAAGGACATCACACACATCCATGCCCGAGGCAGGATTCAAACCTGCGACCGTAGCGGTCGCGCGGTTCCAGACTGTAGCGCCTAGAATCTCTCGGCCACCCCGGCCGGCTGCAATCTTCAGGTTTGGCTCTTAAATATAGTTGTAAGTCGACGACATAGAAACGAAATTTATGGGAAGAGTCCGGAGTTAGGTATGTCCATCGCAGCGTTGGGACTAGTTTGACCACACGGCCGTGAACTGTCGACATTTGGTTCAAAACCTTCACTAAAAAGAGATAGTATATTTAAGTAGAATGGGGATTAAGTAAAAGTACTAAGACCACCTACAACTTTGGAAGTATTTGAATAAAGCAGTGGTGGCAGCTGCAGTGGACAATATTTCCCGTTAACATAGATCCACATTGTACGTGTAACACCATCTATCGGGGCAATGCTTACGCACGGCGTATGAGTCTCTGGGCAGGGCGGAGCGGCTACGTATTGTGTGGGACTTGGAGACGGGCTGCACATCTGGCGGACACCGGTAGGAAAGGAAGTTCACACACAGCGCTGCTCCAGAACTCGGCCAGCAATGGTCTTTTTAGTCGCATGATTAGGAGAAGTATAGGTTTATACTTCCTCATCAACGATCTGCATTTAATTCAAAATCCATTCCTCAATCCCTGCCTGTCTTTCACTCATGTCAGCTTCAAAATAATAGAATCAGCGATATTTGTTCATGCTAGCACAGAGTATTTATAATAAAGTGCAACCAATATAGACAGTATAATAACATTGATGTATTTATAAATTACACTACTCAACAGATTGAAAAAACAAACATTACAATTATGAAAATAGAGGAATTACAAGCTTGTGGCAATTCGGCAATGACTAAACTAAGTACTCCATAGCGTACTACAGGAGGACTTACGGCACAACTCAGTAGCTGTGCAATCGTTTCTTTTTTCTCTGCACTATCAAAGAATCGTCTCAGGCTCCAGATCTTAGTCTACTCAGAAACTTGAGCGTGGTACACGTCTCTCCATGTCCTCTTGGGAGCCCCTCAGATCGGGCCACTGAATCAGGGAGCTAAGAGCATCTGATCTTCTGATAAAATTAACTCTGGGATGTTGTAGATCAAGTAGACTTCCGCTAGAGGTTTAATCCTTTTCCCTCGCTCTGTTTGCTAGTGAAATGGGAACGGAAATGACTAGTGGTGGTACAGTGTACCCTCCGCCACATCCCGTACGATGGCTTGCGGAATATCACTGTAGATGTAGCTTAGTAAGGTGGAGCCTGGGCGTTCGGACGACATTAGAGCTGGGACCCCGGTACTTTCACAGATGCCCTGGGAAGCCAGGCACTATCAAAATCAGCTCTGGCGCAGTCCTTCGGCCAAGTGACTATCCCCTCCGATATGAGGCCGAGACCATGAATATGGTAGCCATTGCCTCCTACTCCTTCATTTCCTCCTCCCTGTTCTCCTCCTCCGCCGCCGCCACCGCAGGAGGAGCAACCATGGTGTGCCGATCGAAGTTATCACCTCAGGGACTGTGGTGTGGTCCTCTATCTTCCTGCGACACAGTTGGACCTAGGGTAATAGTGGGCATCTGCTTGCTCTCATAGTACCGACTGTGAATGCACTTCAGTCTGTTGAGTGTGGAGATAAAACACTAGCACAGAGATAACATTCGCACTTGTCTGGTGTGCTCTCATGTGTGCTTTCAACCACTGAAACCTAAACTGTGAAAGATCTTTTATTTCCCCCTTCATCTTCATGTGGGAATACCACCCTTGGTGTACTTCTGGCCATATGTCCATATGATCCTTTCAGCTGCTTGTTCTCTCAGGGTTCATGTCCTTCAGTTTGTCCCCATTTACCCCTTATCGCGACAGGTGCCGGCAACGGTGTCAGGCTGCACACTCTGGCAGTGCCAATGTTCGTTAAGGTCTGGCTCATCAATGCAAGACGTTAACAGGGAACGGCCGCAGCTGCCCGAAAAGTCATTTCTTGCGACAGCTGCCATTGCATACCCTATGAGGCAACAACGCGCACCTGCTCCAGCTGGAACGAGGCTGTCTCTAGTCACGTGACCAACTTTGTTCCCGCCTAGGCCGGCTCTGCGGTTTGCTTTGACGAGTCATAATTACAGAAACAGCGAAAGACGAGCGGGACATTATTTTCAAAGCAGACGTGCCCGACCTGAGCGGAAGAAGTGTTGAAAGGCAGCGTGTAGGTGCGGAAGGCTGCTGGCGGATTGCGGAGCGGCCGGGCTGCGGGTAAACACACTTAGCCGGCGGCGGCTTCCGGCACATGTGCGCCTCCCCCACCCCCCCACCCCCCCTTCTGCCACGGGCCAGGGTAAACTACGCCGGCAAACACTGCCGCCTGTTTACGTCGCCGCCTCCGCTCCCGCCTCCGCCCTCGGGGCTTTTTCGGAACTGCCGTGATTGTTGTAAGCCTCCGCGCGCCCTCCAGCCGAACCTCTCGCTGCCCTCTGCCCTCATCTTTCCTCTCCTCTTCCACTTGCTTCTCTTTTCGTTTAATGGAACTGAGTCGGCCGGCCTGCAAGAAACTAATTCACCTCCAGCCCGCTCTGTGCCCGAAATATAATATTCATTACGACAGTCATCAAAGTGACCCGCGCCGAGGCAGTAAATATTTACCTCCTTGCGCATTACGAAGGCTCTTAGCACCAGCGCTCCGACAAAGAGCAGCAAAGTCGAGGTTTGGAGTCAATGGTGGAAGCATGCTTAGGGCGGGTAACTCAGGTAGTAAAATAATCGGCACTAATAGTATTACAGATTTGTAAAACCACGTAAATATTTAAAAGGAAATATTTTGATAATGAATTAAGGATAGGTCCGCCTTTTTGCAAATACGCAAGTTATTGCTGCGTTTTAACACCCAAACATGTTTCACCACAGTTGTGGCACCCTCAGTGGTTTTTTTTTAAATTTTATTTTCGTGAAATACATACATACAGATCACGTTTATGTAAGGAAATATGTTACATCGAATAACAAACAACACGAAATAGTTCACGATACTTAAGCTTCACAAAACTTTTACCGATGTCCACAGGTTCAGATCATCAACATAAAAACACGTATGGAACACAGAAAGTTCAGGCAAGGCTAGCGGAATACTACAACGGTAAGCCCACGAGCTTTATCTGAACATAATTTTTAAAAATTGGATCATAAACAAAAGTACAACGCAGACGATGTCCTAACATCCATCATGTTTGCAGAAAACATGTTGTATTAATTTAGACCTGTGGCGGATTTCGTTTGGCAGCCACAGGACACATACAATATAAAAAAAATGTGAAGTGCATCTACAGTTTAAACAAAAACAAAATCTGATGGAACATCTTTCCTAACTAAACGTAATCTGTATGTACGTATTTCAGAAAAATAAAAGGAGAAAACGCACTGAGGGTGCCACAACTGTGGTGAAACACGTTTGGCTGTTAAAACAGTAACTTGTGTACTTGCAAAAAGGCGAACCCATCCTCATTTCATTATCATATTCTGTAATCGCAGGAACTGTGATTAAAACTCCATTGTGATAGGGAATATTTTGGACCGTGAGACCAAGACTGTCGGCCGTTTCCTCTGTTAGATAAGGGCGCCGCACAAGAAATTAGCCACTCCTGGGAGACAACATGCTAAGCCGTGCAATACCGCCTATTGCCTTCAAAACGGTTTCAGACCGGCAATGAAGAGAGTCCACAAGCTTCTTCAGGCACTCCACATCCAACAGAAGCTATTCGTTGAACATTAGAGCCTGCAGAGCTACGGACTGCAGTGGTGTTGGTAGCTAGATTTCAACCACAGTTGAAAGTATTCACAGACATTTTCTATTGGATTAAGAACGGTTGATTAGCCGAGGTGCGTTAGGATGCCCAAATGTACTCCAGAACTGTATGCGTGCTGCCCTGTCAACATTGTTGCTGTCATCAAGGTCTCTTTGTAATATTGAAGAAAGAGCAACGTTGGCTAGCCGAGAATGTTGATACAAACGCCCTGGTTCATGTTTACGGTAATCTGCATGTGTGGGCCCAAGTCATGGTACGCAAAACAGCCGAAAACTTCAAGAACAACCTAGGCTGTATCACTCGCACGTCCTCCACACGCTGTGCGCTAAACGCTTCAGTGCACAGTCGGTGCACTCAGTGTCTTGTGTCACAGGAGAAAATGCAGAATGGCGCCTCATCTACATCTACATCTACATGGATACTCTGCAAATCCCATTTAAGTGCCTGAGAGAGGGTTCATCGAACCACCTTCACAATTCTCTATTATTCCAACCTCTTATAGTTCGCGGAAAGAACGAACATCTATATCTTTCCGTTTGAGCTCTGATTTCCCTTATTTTATCGCGGTGATCGTCTCTCCTTATGTAGGTCGGTGTCAACAAAATATTTTCGCTTTCGGAGGAGAAAGTTGGTGGTTGGAATTTCGTGAGAAGATTCCGTCGCAACGAAAAACGCCTTTCTTTTAATGATGTCCAACCCAAATCCTGTATCATTTCAGTGGCACTCTCTCCCATATTTCGCGATAATACAAAACGTGCTCTCCTTCTATGAACTTTTTCGATGTACCCCGTCTGTCCTATCTGGTAAGGATCCCACACCGCGCAGCAGTATTCTAAAAGAGGACGGACAAGCGTACTGTAGGTAGTCTCCTTAGTAGGTCTGTTACATTTTCTAAGTGTCCTGCCAATAAAACGCAGTCTTTGGTTAGTCTTCCCCACAACATTTTCTGTGTTCCTTACAATTTAAGTTGTTCGTAATTGTAATTCCTAGGTATTTAATTGAATTTACGGCCTTTAGATTTGACTGATTTATCGTGTAACCGAAATTTAACGAATTCCACTCATGTGGATGACCTCACACTTTTCGTTATTTAGGGTCAATTGCCAATTTTCGCACCATTCATATATCTTTTCTAAATCGTTTTGCAATTTGTTTTGGTCTTATGATGACTTTATTAGTCGATAAACGACAGCGTCATCTGCAAACAACCTAGACGGCTGCTCAGATTGGCTCCCAAATCGTTTATGTAGATAAAGAACAACAAAGGACCTATAACACTACCATGGGGAACGCCAGAAATCACTTCTGTTTTACTCGATGACTCTCCGTCAATTACTACAAACTGTGACCTCTCTGACAGGAAGTCACAAATCCAGCCACATAACTGAGACGATATTGCATAAGCACGCAATGTCACTAAAAGCCGCTTGTGTGTTACAGTGTCAGAAGCCTTCCGGAAATCCAGAAACATGGAATCGATCAGAAATCCCTTGTCAATAGCACTCAACACTTCACTTCATGCGAATAAGGAGCTAGTTGTGTTTCACAAGAACGACGTTTTCTAAACCCATGTTGACTGTGTGTCAATAGACCGTTTTCTTCGAGGTCGTACGACAATACGTACACGCATCAAGACAACAGCTGTCTAGTTTTATGATGTTTGGCCCATTGTAGACGAGGTTCTTCGTGTAGTGATGGGGCCTTTTGCAAGGTACTCGACTCTAAATGCCCACTGCACGGTTTTGCCTTCCCATCTGTTCAGCTGGAAACTGGTTGAGATGGACCCGCATTCTCTGACAGCAGCGCTACTGTTGCGTTTGAAACTGTGACACTCATCTTCATTCCTTGTCGGATTAAATCTTTTTGGGATCACCATTCTTAGGCGCTGTTACTAGAGTGAAAGAGAGAAACGGGTTCAAATGGTTCAAATGGCTCTGAGCACTATGGGACTCAACTTCTGAGGTCATCAGTCCCCTAGAATTTAGAACTACTTAAACCTAACTAACCTAAGGACATCACACACATCCATGCCCGAGCCAGGATTCGAACCTGCGACAGTAGCCGTCTCGCGGTTCCAGACTGTAGCGCCTAGAACCGCACGGCCACTCCGGCCGGCAGAGAAGCGGGTTTTGTGATTATTGAATTGCTTGATCGCTTACTTCTTTACGATCAATTTTTGTTTTATTTCGGTCCAAAGAATCAACAATAAAGAAGAATGGTCTATCGCGAGACTGTTAGCTCCACTCTTTTCTAACATATACAGAAATGACCAACCAGTAATTCTTAACATTATAAGTTTTTCGTGTGCCTAAGGAAAGAATAGATTATGGAACTGTAGGAGGGGCCCACACCACTGTTGTTGAGAGCATCTCAGAACATGTGAACTTGTCCAGTATCATTCCGCAGGGGAGAAAGCCCGAATTACGTTACTGGATAAACTGCTCGAAACAGTAACTACTGTAAAATACTCAGCAGTAACCATCCAGAGCGACCTTAGTTGGGTTGACAACGTAAAAAAAATAGTAGGAAAATAAGATGCCAGACTGACTCATAGGAAGAATCTTATGAAAATGTAATTCATCCACGAAAGAAGTGGCTTACAGGTAACTTGTTAGGTCAGTTCTTGGGTATTTCTCATCAGGCTGGGAGCTTACCAGGCTGGATTACAGAAGAGATAGACAAGCTCCTAGGAAGAGCGGTGCATTTCGTCACGGGATCGATCAGTTGACGCGAGAGCGTTACAGAGATGCTCAACAAACTCCAGTGGCAGACGCCGCAAGAGAGGCGTTGTGAATCACGGAGACATCCGCCACTGTAATTCTGAGAGCGTAAGTTCCGGGAAGAGTCTGACAACATATCACTCAGTCTCACAAACGAATCGCGAAATGACCACATCGAGAAAATTCGAGAAAGTAGAGCTAATACGGAAATTTACCGTCAGTCATTCTCTCAATCTGCCTTTCACGAATGAAACAGGGCAGGGGCGATCAGATAGTGGTACCAGACGTACCCCCTGCCGCAAATCGCCAGTTGGCTTGCAGAGCATAGAAGTAGATGTAGAAACGACGCAACTGTTCCTGTCGCAGTGCACCAGGAGTTCTACATATAGTCTGAAGTGACTAATGATCATGAGCGTATGCTCGTCACTATCGTTTTCTAGTACAGTTTTTAACATTCATCTCGACTCAACTTCGATGTACTCGTTTTGGGTGTCCGGACATTTGCCACGCCGGACATTTGCCACGGTTTTACCTGCTCCGAAGGGTTCGGTCCCTTGTCTCCCCCTCCTCCTCCTCCTCCTCCTCCTCCTCTTCACCCACCCGCCCAGTTTGCTTTCGAAGCTCCTAACGTGACCATCAGTATGGAAGTTATTACAACGAACAAGGGCAGACCTCCTGCTCATTAGATAGGATACACGTATCTTAAACGAGGGGATCTAAAGAAGGTGTTGTTACATGGATGTGCTTACGCCGAAAAGCGGATCATTGCAAGGGAAAGCTGCTTTCGAGGAACGGAGAAGTGTTGAGCGTATTAGAACATCTCTGTGGACCACCTGACGATGCAGCTCTGAAAGTGAGAAAGCAAGTGGAAAGAGCGAAGAGAAGGTCTAGAGAAGAAACTACACAGTTATCGGAGATGTACGCGGATGAAATGGGAAATCTACATAATAAAGTTTATGATTTTGTTACAGCGATGCCTAATTCAGAATCTATGAAGAGAACCATGCGTCGTCGATGGAGTCAAGAGTGGGAGAACCAACAAGAGCGTAAGAACTCTTATGAAATTGATTTTCATGAAGATCTATTAAAAATGGGAGATGGCAGTAGTTTTCTTCTGAAAGACGATAGATTAGAGGTGAGAATAATGATTTTTAGTGGAAGCAAAGGAAAAGAAAGTTTAAAAAGATGTTCAAATTTTTTTATGGATGGAACATTTAAGAGATGCAGCAAGCAGTTTGCACAGATCTACACAATACACGTAGACTTAGGAGGCCCGATTAAAGAAACAAACATTCTTCCTACTGTATTTGCACTGCTCCCTAATAAGAAGAAAGACACATATGTTCGTCTGTTTCGTCTGATAAAACAGGCAGTCTCTGAGTGGTGTCTCAAACAAGTAAAAATGGACTTTGAGGCAGCTGCGATATCGGCCATTCGTCAAGTTTTTCCCACAACTGAAATAAATGAATTCTATTTCCATATGAAGAAGAGTTTATGGAGAAGAACTCGACTTCTCGGTCTAACTGAGGAGTACCGCCAGAACGAGGATTTAAGACTTCACGTCAGCATGTGTGCCGCGCTGGCAGTTGTAAAACCGGAGGCCGTAAGCAATGGATGGATTGAGATTCATGCAGAAGCTCCTGATAACGGAAGGTCCTCTCAATTTTTTGACTACTTTGTGGACAACTGGCTAAAGAATGAGGATATCGCAATAGAAATGTGGGACTATTACGGAAAAAGGCACCGAACGACGAATGCTGTTGAAGGATGGCACAACAAAATAAATAGTGTTATTGGAAACCCTCACCCTAAAATCAACTATTTGGTGGAGTGCTTGAAAAAGGAAGCAGAGCTCACAAACTGCATGTACATGAAATTGGAAATGGATCTTGAAGATAAGAAGAGGAAGAAGAAGTACTTGAAGCTGGACGACAGGAGAGAGAGAAACATAAAGAATTATGAAGAGACTGGCAACATTAGGCCTTCCTTGAAAGCCATTGCCCATATTCAGAAACTGAACAAAAATACGTTAAAAATAATGTATTAAAAACTATGAAGTCCACCGAGTCCTCGCAGGTTACTGACATAAAATTATTAAAACACTGAAGCAGCATTATCGGAGCTAATATTAAGTTGTAATTGTAAATAGAGTGTACATTAGTTCAGCGTGTTTAGGCTGATTTTACACACGCCAGAATGGTAGATGGTCATTTATCATTTTCACGGTCCTAAGCCTGTGCAAAGTGTGAAGCGAATCAGCCTTTAAGGTAAAAATTAAAAAGTGTTTCAAGCCTCACAAAAGTATCCCTATTGTTGCCACGTTAAGATAACTTTTTTCTGCCTTCCAATATTATGGCCATACTGCATGGGGGCTTAATTAAATATAATGAATGCAAATACTTTTTTAATTCTTAGTAGCTGTCTGTCCGATTACGCAAGTCTCGTAAACGGTTGGCCCTGACTGGTTTTAGTACGCAATCTGACTGCATAGAATAACAACAAAGAATGAAGGAAAATTTCCGTTAACACAATTAATTAATTAAGTCCCCAGCAACTATAAAACGTACGAAACCAAAGCACAAGTGTAACTGTTCTGTGTGTGGAAGTGTAATTCAACGTACACATCTGGCACGGTTCTTCTTCAACAAGACAAGAAATTTTAAATACCATTTATACTGAAGTAATTAAAAAAATAGAAATACTATAATTGCGCAAGAAAACCAGAATTACACTCTAATACAAGAACACGAGCCAGATGCTTTGTTGACTGAACCTGTAATGACGCACTATTTAAGACATTGAAATAATAAAAAGAAAAGGGAATTTTTTTACCTTCATATATATTGACGAAAAACACTCTGATCATTACAGTATCTCCATTCGAACAACATCTGCTGTCTAGCATATCAAACAACTGCATAAAACATGGAACAAGCACTCCCTACTACATCATCTCAACACCGACTCACTACTGCCACATCTCGATAAGCACTGACTACTGCCCCATCTCGACAAGCACTCTCCACCACGACTTCTCGACAAGAACTTTCCACTAGCACATCTCAACAAACACTGACTACTACGAGTTCTCGACAAGCACTGCACCACGACTTCTCGACAAGAACTTTTCACTACGACATCTCAGCAAGCACTGCAAGTGGAGGCGTCGGAATAAAACTCTTTGGCGCAATCTCTGGCGCTGTGGCTCAGTGTAGCCACCTTTCATATGCCCTTCCTCCACAGGCCAGAATTTGATGGTATTTTTGCCAGCATTGGTGGTGAAAATACCTCCAAATTCGTCCACAAAAATACAGACAAAAATAAAAGATAATATTAATACGTAAATATCACATAATTAGATAAAATTTTCGCTTTGCACTGACATTTCAATAACCTAATATATAAAATACAGTAAGCAATAAAAATTCTTTCATACATGTGACTTTACATAATAGTTTACACAATACACAAAAAATCAGTTTATACAAATGTTAACATAAAATGAATTCAATGATTAAAAAAAAAACAAGTAGTTGATAGTTCCAGCAGTAGCACCCAGCAATGGTCAACAGGTGCAAACACAAACGAGTGACATTATTTCAGTAGAAGCAGTTCCATCAGTGGCACCCAGCAATGTTGAACAGGTGCAGACACCAACAAATGACATCATTTCAGTAGAAGCAATTCCATCAGTGGCACCCAGTAATGTTGAGCAGGTGCAGACACCAACAAGTGACATCATTTCAGTAGAAGCAGTCCATCAGTGACACCCAGTAATGTTGAACAGGTGCAGACACCAACAAGTGACATCTTCTCAGTAGAAGCAGTTCCATTAGTGGCACCCAGCAATGTTGAACAGGTGCAGACACCAACAAGTGACATTATTTCAATAGATGCAGTCCATCAGTGGCACTCAGTAATGTTGAACAGGTGCAGACACCAACAAGTGACATCATTTCAGTAGAAGCAGTCCATCAGTGACACCCAGTAATGTTGAACAGGTGCAGACACCAACAAGTGACATCTTCTCAGTAGAAGCAGTTCCATTAGTGGCACCCAGCAATGTTGAACAGGTGCAGACACCAACAAGTGACATTATTTCAATAGATGCAGTCCATCAGTGGCACTCAGTAATGTTGAACAGGTGCAGACACCAACAAGTGACATCATTTCAGTAGAAGCAGTTCCATTAGTGGCACCGAGCAATGTTGAACAGGTGCAGACACCAACAAGTGACATCATTTCAATAGAAGCAGTTCCATCAGTTGCACCCAGCAATGTTGAACAGGTGCAGACACCAACAAGTGACATTATCTCAGTAGAAGCAGTTCCATCAGTGGCACCCAGCATTGTTGAACAGGTGCAGACACCAACAAGTGACATTATCTGAGTAGAAGCAGTCCATCAGTGGCACCCAGCAATGTTGAGCAAGTGCAGACACCAACAGATGACATCTTTTCAGTAGAAGCAGTCCATCAGTGGCACCCAGCAAAGTTGAACAGGTGCAGACACCAACAAGTGACATTATTTCAGTAGAAGCAGTTCATCAGTGGCACCCAGCAAAGTTGACAGGTGCAGACACCAACAAGTGACATTATGTCAGTAGAAGCAGTTCATCAGTGGCACCTAGCAATGATGAGCAGGTCCAGACAGCAGTCCATAATATTCACTGTCACTAATCACAATGTTCATCAGAGTTTATAAGCAGAAATTAAACATGTCCTAGTGGCACCAATCACGTAGAAAAAGTGCAAGTAAGAGTCCATAATATTCACTATCACTAATCACACAGTTCCTCAGCAGAAATTAAACATTTCTAAGTGGCACCCATTATGTTGAACAAGTGCAGGTAACAGTCCATAACATTCGCCATCACTAATCAGACAGTTCAGGCATGAACAATAGTTTGAATGCACACACAATTGCTTTTACAAAATTATTATCAATGATCTTACACTAAACATACAAATTATAATAAACACACAAATGATATCAGATAATTGTCATATTAACTAATACAATACACAAATAACAGTAAACCTATAATATTTATGGGTGCCAGTGCAAGCCACAACAAACAAGTAAAATAATTTTTAGGAGATAGGTCGGTACCCCTTTATTTGGGATTAGGAAGGGAAAACACACAAAACACACTCACTCATCTTTCATCCACATTAAGTACTACTGTGTAATTGAATAGTGTTGACTGTGTAAATGCAATTCTGTCAAAATTTGATGTTCATCATGTGTATCAAGTAGTAGTGGCAGCAATGTATAACAGTCAATAATAGTTAGTCAATGTTGTAGTCATTATGTCAAGAGCAATGTCTGCCAACCTAAATCAAATGTACTGTTGCTGAACAACTGTCAGTATACCAAGATATGCAAATACTTCCTCTCTTCAAAAAAAAGTATATACTGCTTATTGATTTAACGAAGTGTGTGTGTAGACAATCTTATTTCCACTTGAGTGTTCTAGTCTGCTATCTTCATCCTCCTTGTTCCATATAAACCAACAAAAAAAAATGCTCCTCACTTACTTTACCTCTTATCCATCAAAACTCCAATAACCATCAGCATCATATAATCTCAATACTTCAATAATACCTCTTACGTCGATACATATAAATCTTATGATCAATATCATTTACCTTACCTCTTGTCCACCAAAAGTTCAATAATCATCAGTATCACATAATCTTAATACTTCAATAATACCTCTTACGTCGATACATATAAATCTTATCATCAATATCATTTCACTTCCATAACAACTCTTTCTTCTAGTCAGTCTCCTCGAACAAGTACAGATAAACTCCTAATGCAAACTTCATCATTCCATACAATCCGTAGACACAGTGTCCACACACAACCTCTGTGTAATCCATCTGGCCCAAATCTTCTACTCATTATGAATTATAAGATACATTTTGGTTACCTTGTCCATCATTAAACAAAAGAAATGCATACATGACCTCTAACAGCCTTTAGTTTGAATAACTTTCAGTAAGTAAGTACGAGTACGGAGTGTGAATGATCACATAAGACTTTGAGTGAATAAATCGTAATATTTCACAGTGTGTACACCACTTCAAGAATCATGGCAAATCAGAAACATACATGTGGAGTATTTCTTGTGTCAAGTGTCACTTCCTATTTCAATTGCTCACGAAGAATGCAGTGTAATAACTGTCAATGGTCTAACCCTAGTGTTGGTATGTCATGTCGTTAGCTTCCTTCCTATTAGCATAAATTTATACAGCTTCCATAAAACCTCCAGCTCATGTGACTTCTATGAAGTTTCTTGTACTAATGTCGTTCGTCGAATTATAGCAGCTCATTTTCTTATCCTAAAAATATAAGGCACTGTGCGTAAGCAAAACATGCACTAGCGAGTAAATATACCAGTGGAGAACAGAATGTCAACAAGTGGAAGCAGCACAATTCCTACAACAAGGCTCTGCCAAGTGAACAATCTATAATTAATACCATAGTGTGACCTAAACTCCATGTTCGTACACCGCATATCAGCATCTCTATATACCAAATTAAAGAGTAGTTATGACAACAAAACAGAAATGTGTAAATATGCAATCCATACGCAAAGCAGCAAATATATATCTTACACAATAAACTGGTCATTAGCATCATATCAGCATAAGCAAATAAATGTTCTTATGTAATCTTAATAAGTAAACATGAAGGCGCAAGCAGATAAATCACAAAGTATAACTTACATACATAACCACATCAGCACAATTAATCAGGTGACAATTATAATTTAAATAAATAAGCACAGCAGGCACACAATAAAAAAATATGACATCAGTGAAAAAGCATAACAGCCAAGCGATGCATAATATATACAAATAACAACCCTGTTCATTAATCAATCATTGTCAAAATCAGTTAATGTACGCAAGCACGTCGCTTCACAAGTAAATTCATAGAACATGAAATTTAGCACAAAGTATGAATCACGTAATCGCGAGCAGCAAATTACGTCTAAAGTACGTACCTAAGTGGAAATATGTTGCCTGAAAAATAAACTCAATTAATAGTTACCTTTTTAGTTTATTAGTTTCTTCTTGGAAATTACATTCTTCCTGAAATTTTCCGATAGCAAGTCGTCTTAACGTCGGACACGCACAGAATTTACCTGAAGTTCTTAAATATTTTATAGAACCGTACCCTGAAAAATACTGAACGTTAATAACATAATTTTTCAAGTCACTATAGCTTTATACTGAATTTAATCGGAGAAATTAGACTGTGTATTTGTTTACGGCTGTCAGTGCATTCGCACTGAGCGCTCGATCAGCTGTAGGCGCGTGACGTAGGAAGTAATTGTTTGCGGTCAACGACTGCCTTGTGCGGCGCGCAGACTTGACTGTTGCTTTGAGTATGTGCCGCCGCCAAAACACAGCGCGGTATCCTTGTATTCTCCGTGTGTTTACATGTAGCTGTTAGTTTCTCACAAGTATGTCATTCCACAAAAATTTTAACGTTAGATATATGATGTACTCCCTTAGAGCGCCGAGATTTAAGAGTTTCTACTTCGACAGTGTTATCATGAATAATTTTGCGAATTCTATATGGACCGTTATAAAGCGGAAAAAATTTGCGACACAAGCCCTTTCCTTTGTGAGACAAACGATGAGACTTAATTAACACCTTTTGACCAACTGACGAGGTTTTTAAACGACCAGGACGTTTAGCTGATTTCTCTCTTCTAGCAGCCGCAGATGCAATATTTCGTAGAGCCAGGTTGACAACTTCAGAATGCCGCAGTTTCCATGTAGGCGGAAAAGAAACAATTTCAGAAATGCGATTTGTCGGTGCTTTGATTTTTAATATCAGTATAGGCGGTAAAGAAATTGAGACATTGGGAAGTTCATTCAGAATGTTTTGAAAAATATGAAGACTCTGATCCCACGTTCTGTGATTCTGATGACAATAAAGTCGACACAATTTATTGATTTCCTTCGTCCATCTCTCTGAAGCATTAGATTGAGGGTGAAAAAGTGAAATGAAAATTGGTTTAATCTTACGACGCCGTAGAGTACGAAGCCAAATTTTAGAGCAAAACTGTGATCCATTATCTGATACAACCTTATCAACATGACCCACTTCTTTAAGAAAATGTTTGATGAAAGCTTTAGATACTGAACGAGCTGTTGCTTTGCGTAACGGTGTAAAACACACATATTTTGATGTCAATTCCACTGCTACGAAAATGTACGCAAAACCATTAGTAGAACGAACCACTGGACCGAACAAATCGACTGCAGCCATGTCCTTTAATTTCGCTGGAATGATAGGAAACAACGGTGCTCTGTGAGAAATAGTTGGCGGCTTAGCCTTTTGACATAATTTGCATTTGGCAAGAACGGATCGAATACGTTTTTCCATATTACTGAAGTAGCAATTTTCTCGTAATTTATGAAAGCATTTTCTGGGACCAAAGTGTGCATAACTGAAATGTATGTACCAAATCAATTTATTGACCCACTCATCAGGAATACAAACTAACCAAAAAGAGTTGTCAACCGATTTTCGTTTAAAAAGAACTTTCCAAATAGTTCGCAAAAACGAGGTGTGGCCAAATTGTTCAATCTAACAAAGCGTCTAAGAAAATTACAGACACCAAGGAAACTACGAACATCACGTTTTGTGGTAGGAACAGCATAATTACGAGCAGCGTCTAGTTTCTCTGGATCAGGAAGAATACCTTCTGTAGAAATAATGTGACCGAGAAATTCCACCTGAGAACGACCAAATTCAGATTTTTCTAAGTTCACTGTAATGCCAGCTCTTGCAAAAATACGTAATAATGAATCCATAATTTTGTTGTGTTCACCCCAAGAACGTTTAGCAATAAGAATATCGTCAACATATGAAGTAATATTGTTACGAAGATAAACAGGTAAAATTTCGTTTAAACTACGAATGAATGCTGCTGAAGATACAGTAAGTCCAAACGGTAATTTCCGAAACTGGTAACAGTTACCAAAGGCTAAAAAGGCAGTGTATTTTCTACAATCAGGGTGGAGTTCTATTTGCCAAAAACTTGCGCGCATATCAATCGTGGATAAAACTTTACTTCCATGGAAATGTTGAAGAAGTTCATCTAAATTTTGTTGACGGTCAGTTTCAGGAATGATGATATTATTTATCTGTCTGGAATCCAGAACCAAACGAATTGACCCATCCTTTTTAAGAACAACGTGTAATGGGCTGGTATAAGGACTGACTGCTGGCTCAATAATGCCTTGATCTAACATGTATTGAAGTTCACTCTTAACCTTGTCTCTGTAAGCAAAAGGAATAGCGTACGTTTTTCCTCGAAATGGTGTGTGTTCTTTTACTTTATATAAATATTGTAAGCCTTGTATAGTTCCTGTGTGATGACTAAATACTGTAGCATGTGAAGTCAAAATGTGGTGCAGCTCTTCTCTTGCAACGTCATCTGGCACTTCAGCTTTCTTAACCTTTTCATTCATTAATTCTTCGCTATTAATTACATCATCCATCGCGTCTCTGTATCTATTGTCGTTGTCATGAATGAACACATTGTCGTCATAATGCTCAACGAAAACATCAGAAGTAAGAAACCTTAAACATTTTGTATCTGATTCAGATCTTGTTAAACACTCGAAAAATTTCAAACGTTTCGGCATTGCGGCAACACTCAAATTCACACTTCTTTAAAGTTCAAAATTGCCTTATGTGTGTTAAGAAACTCCATACCTAATATAATTTGTGTACTGAGTAATGGAACAATAATAAAATTAGCAGAAAATTCGTATCCTTGACAAATGAAATTTAAGTTGGTCTGTTGTTTGACTTCCACACATTTTCCAGAAATCGCTCCTCGAATTGTAGTTTTAGAAACAGGTAACACAGGACAAGCAATAGTTCTTACACATATACGAAAAACTGATTCACTAATGACATTCAATGGGCTCCCAGAATCTAAAACTGCAGTGAACTTATTCTTACCCACACATACTTCAATAACAGGATGTAAAAATGCGTCTACATTATTTTCCTTTTCGTCTAGCAAAATGTCTCTCATGTCTTCCAGGCGTACGTAGTGTAAAGTCGTAGTGTCATTACTTTCTGAACCGTCTATATTACTGCCAGAAGTCGAAGCTACAAGTCATTGTCGATTGCTTGCGTCACGTCTTTGATTATTCGCGTCATTTCGCGGATCAATTTCTACGATTTGCACTTGTCTCTCTGAAGTTCTGTCACATGGAGGATGCCAATTAGGTCCCTCCTGTCTGTTAGATGTAAATTCTTGGTTGTGTATGTTATAAAAATCTCTATTTTCCTGTCTATCTGAACGACTACTTCTTGTGTAATTTCGACTGTCACTTCTGAAATTACTGTTAGACCTACTACCCTGGTTACTTCTGTAGTAAGAATCTCTATTATTGTATGAATAATTTCTGTCTTGATGATACTGATTACTGTTTCCGTATGATTGATCATTCCGGTAGGAATTACCGTTATTATAATTGTCTGTGTAATTTCTGTTAGAACGTCTGTTATTGTCATAAGGCTGGTATCTATTGTCCTGTCTGTTTCGTCTGTCATTCTCAAAATTACCCATATAACGTCCATTCCGATCATTATCTATTCTCTCTGAAAATCTACTGTGATTACCGTTACTGAAAAAATTACAAGAAGTCCCGTCGTCGTTGTCATACTCAAGTTCTTGTAGCAGTCTTAAAAGTCTCAATGTCATCTTTACATCTTCCGGCTAAAGCAATTTGTCTTATCGATTGTGGCAGCTTAGTTAAACAAATGCGAATTAATTCAGTCGGGCTATAAGGGTTGGAAAGGAACTGATTCTTTCGAATCATGTCTTCAAAGTATTCTGCTGGCATGCGGAACTCAGACTGTTTAAAATTACGCTGCATAATAAGACTGTGTTTGACTCTGTGTTGCGCGTTTTCGGACCAATATGCCGATAGAAATGCATGATAAAAATCATTTAGATTATTACAATCTCTAATAAGTGCGCGCATCCGCGTCGCCGGTTCGTTTTCTAAATATCCACACATAAATTCCAGTTTGTGACTTTGTGGCCAATTTGGTGGAAGTGCGTACATAAATTGATCTAGCCATGAACATGGATGTATGTCATTCTTAGAATTACGAAAGATCTTAAATTTCCGAACAGTCAAAAAGTGTTTATAGTCAAAGTTTTCGCCTCGTGGCGACAAAGTTCTACCGCGACTGTTCCAGTCCGAATGTCGATTATTGTCAAGTTCACGCGCCTGGCGCTCTCTTGTTACATCCCGTAAATGAAACAAATTATTTTCTTCAAAGCCCTCTGCTATCTGTGATTCTAAATTTCTTCTGCTGTCTTTTCCTACGATTTCGCCTTCAATTTGTTTGACTTGCTTTCGTAATGCCTCAACTTCCCTTTTAACACGTTCATTAAATTTTCCCTGATTTTCAACATGTTTATTTATGTTCTGATACTCTTCAGTTTCTGCAAATGGCAATCGAGCTGTATCATCTGAATCTCTGTCCCCATTTAAACTAAGACTTGTCAATTTATCTGCAATCTCCTCAACTCTTTCCGATAAGTCACCTATTTGTTCTTTCTGTTTATTTACGTCTTCCGTAAGTGTCACGATCCGGGTTTCAGTATTGACACATTTAGTAGTTAACTGTTCATATTGTTGTGTTAGGTTATTTATTCTGTCATTTGGTACGGATTCCTCGATTCTCTCAAATATTTCTTCCTTATCGTGTGCACGTTGTAAATTTAACTCTGAAAATTTTTGTACTATCACGCGATCTCTTTCTTCCTGTTCTCTATCCCGTTCCTTTAGTCTAATCTCTACTGCAAATAATCTATTATTGTGAGAATTCAAAATCGGTTGTACTTCTTCTCTAATTTCTTTCTTTAATTCATCTTTCATGTTTTTGAAACATGTCCCTATTCGTGAGTCTAACCGTGTTTCCATTGTTCCCATCTCAGTTCTAATTGTTCCTATTTGTGATCCCACTGAGTCTAACCGTGTTTCCATTGTTCCCATACCAGTTGTAATTGTTCCTATCTCTGTTTTAATTGTTCCTATTTGTGCATCTAACCGTGTTGCCAAAGTTCCCATCTCTGTTTTAAATTCAGATCGTAACTGTGATCCCACTGTTTTAAATTCAGATCCCAAATTTAATATTACACCCATCAACTGCTCCATATTAACTGGTTCAAAATTCTTTTCGCCCCTAACATTTCCCACAAAACCAGCTTCCTTCGTCATAGCTGTAAAGCTATCTGTGTTCGATACTGTTCCAGAATCTTCTGTCGTTAATCTCGTATTCTGAAAATTTTTTGATTGTGAAAAAATTTGAATTGGTTCCGGACTATTTTCCCGACTTATTATATTGTTTTCAACTTCATTATTCATCATACTGTTGTCCTGTGTTCGCGAATTCGCCATGTCAACAATTTCGTCATTCTGACTATCCATCATTTTTGCCTTTTTCATCGATCGCGTAATCATTTACAAAACGTACAAAACTCGTCACTATACAAAAATTACACACAATGACTCTTTATCTCCAACAATATCATTCACACGAAATGCTTCCCTCAAACACGATTAACTAACAATTGAAACAATTGCACTAAATTGTCAAACCCGTAGACAAGACAACAAAATTAAATTCTGAAAAAAAAAACAGTAGAAGAATGACAATTACCAAATCTACACATGCAATATAGACTACAATTACTAAACTACAAATTACTACAACAATACTACTGTCTGCTATTTATACAATCAGAAGAATTCCAAGGGACGATCCGAAGCAGCGGTCGCCACGTGCATGGGGGCTTAATTAAAATATAATGAATGCAAATAATTTATATTTTTCGTAGCTGTATGTTCGATTACGCAAGTCTCGTAAACGGTTGGCCCTGACTGGTTTTAGTACGCAATCTGACTGCATAGAATAACAACAAAGAATGAAGGAAAATTTCCGTTAACACAATTAATTAATTAAGTCCCCAGCAACTATAAAACGTACGAAACCAAAGCACAAGTGTAACTGTTCTGTGTGTGGAAGTGTGATTCAACGTACACATCTGGGACGGTTCTTCTTCAACAAGACAAGAAATTTTAAATACCATTTATACTGAAGTAATTAAAAAAAATAGAAATACTATAATTGCGCAAGAAAACCAGAATTACACTCTAATACAAGAACACGAGCCAGATGCTTTGTTGACTGAACCTGTAATGACGCATTATTTAAGACACTGAAATAATAAAAAGAAAATGGAATTTTTTTACCTTCATATATATTGACGAAAAGCACTCTGATCATTACAATATCTCCATTCGATCAACATCTGCTGTCTATCCCATCAAACAACTGCATAAAACATGGAACAAGCACTCCCTACTACAACATCTCAACACCGACTCACTACTGCCACATCTCGATAAGCACTGACTACTGCCCCATCTCGACAAGCACTCTCCACCATGACTTCTGACAAGAACTTTCCACTAGCACATCTCAACAAACACTGACTACTACGAGTTCTCGACAAGCACTGCACCACGACTTCTCGACAAGAACTTTTCACTACGACATCTCAGCAAGCACTGCCAGTGGAGGCAGCGGAATAAAACTCTTTGGCGAAATCTCTGGCGCTGTGGCTCAGTGTAGCCACCTTTCAATACTATTAAATAATTGTGAGTTCTAAAATAATTTTCTGAAGCTTCAGAATCGCAACTATCACCTAAAATATCATGGTTTGTTAAACTGATAGTACACGCTTTCGTAAAAGAAAATGGGAACTGAACCTTTGAATTGCACCTAAAATTGACATCGCAAAACTGATCTGATGCTAAGGTAAACAATTTTGGCACCTCAAATAATTTTTGTTTAAGTTTAGCTGCAAACATTTATATGTAAATCTACTTAAGTACATTTAGACATAATCCTTTAAAAATTAAAATTTCTTACTAAATTGTTGATTATCTTTAAACAGGTCAGTAAAAGCAAGGAGCTTACTACTGAAAATTAATTATTACTAAAGAACATCAGAAACAAATGTATTAGACCTACTTTTCTTATACATTAGAGACTTTTTGAAAAGATATTTGATCATTTCCTCTGTCACTGACAGTGTAATTTCAGTTGCTTTGCAACACCGGGGATATCTACTTCCAAATTATGTTTGCAGCTGTTCTCATTTCGAATTCTGGAATATTTACTTCGTCTTCTTTGGTGGAGGGATTTCGGAAAATGCATTTACTAACTTCACTTTAGTGGCACTGTCATCAGTAACATTACCGTCGCTGTCGCGCAGTAAAGGTACTTACTGAGGCTTTCCGTTGGTTTACTTTACATGGGACCAGTATCTTTTTGTATTTTCCGCCACATTTCTAGAGCGAGTTTCGTTGTGGAAACTATGAAATGCATCTCGCATTGAAATCCGCACCAAACTTCGAGCCTCAGTAAAACTTCACCATCCTTGGAGATTTTGCGTTCGTCTAAATTGTACGTGCCTTTTGCGGTGTTCCTGCAACAGCTTTCTGTCGTGTTTTGTGTACCATGGGGGGATCAGTTCCGTCTCTTATTAATTTATTTGATATGAATATCTCGAGTGCTGTTGATACTATTTCTTTGAACTTAAGCCACATATGGTCTCCATTTACATAGTTTGGAAGGATTGGAGACTATCTCTTAGAAAGACGTCACTTGAATTTTTAGCTGCTTTTATAAATAGATATATTTCGCGTTTAGTTTTGGAGAATTTCTTTGTTACGGGAGTGAGCCTCTCTACGACTGCGTGTTCACTAATCCCTGTATCCGTCGTGATGTTCAGGATTATTTGTGGCTAAGAGGTCAAGTGTGTTTTCGTAACCATTTACAATTTGAATGACCTCGTCAACTAATTGTTAAAAGTAATTTTTAAAAAAGCATTTAGAACAATTACGGAAGTTGTTTTCTATTTACTATAGGGTATGAAAATGTATTTTGTCAACATGCGGAAGGTAGATTGAAGTAACTGCCAACTATAACTGTATGAGCAGGATACCTATTTGTGATGAGACTCAAGTTTTCTTTTCTTTGAACTGTTCAGCAACTGTTTCATCTGAGACAGGGGCTCGGTAAAAGGAGCCAGTTATTAATTTATTCCGGTTGTCGAGTATAACCTCTGCCCATACTAAGTCACAGGAACTATCTGCTTCAACGTCGATTGTGAGCTTACATTATTTTTCCTTAAGTTGTCCTTCTTGTTTCTGTTGTAGCGCAGATAATTACAATTACGGCTTTTCCCTCCAGAACCTAAGATGCTTGCTCTGTGACACTGTAAATACCAGAGCTAAACAATGTAGAACAACAACGTACGTTGCAAGCGTAGCATTCTGTATTACTTCATTTCCTTATTTCTAACATTTTAAAATTGTAAGTCGACTTTAGATGACATGTCAATCATAGATATTCTTATCTCTGTTTAGTGAACGTGTTTTCTGTTGTTTTGAACATTGTCCCGCTACACTTTATTAACTAATGTTTTTAGAGAGTAAATTAATATGGAGTATGTCGTTCTTCTTTTCAAACATTCACAAACCCATTTATTCTTTCCCTATTGTCTTTTGGTTATGCAGTTGTAGTAATTAAAGTAGGCACAAATGCAGTGATAAAAAAGAAATGATTAGCGTACATTTGCATTCTCGTTTCATCGTTCCTTCTTGTTGCTCCCATGCCGATGGACTGTTTCTATCGGAATCAGTAAGCGTCAAAGGAAGCTACCGTACAGACAGAGGAATCTATATTTATACTTGGCAGAACTAATTACATACTGACGTAATCGTCGGTATTGCTTTCGTTTCCCAAAAGTTATAAATATTTCGATTTCGGAAAAGAAGCTCTGTATTTGGCCAAGATGTCGAAGAAGAAGGTCCCTTACGTACTGGTTGTATCGAGTAAGATGTGGAGACGGCGGTTTGAAAGCGGACAGAGGTAGTGTGGGGAAGGGCGTCCCTTCCCTGAGGGATCGCTACTCAAGCTACCTGGCGAAGGGGCAAGTGTGGCAAATGTCCGGCGTGGCAAATGTCCGGTGTGGCAAATGTCCGGCATTCCTCGTTTTGGTGGAAACTACAGTATATCTGATCTTGCCATTGCTCTCCGCTAGGTTGCAGCCCCCTCTCCCTTCCATCACTCCGCCGCATACCCTCCTTAAACAGGTTTTCCGAGAGTCACAAGCATGCTTTTAGGTTTCGCTTGGGAAGATATGCAGGCAACACCATTCTCGCAGTGTTCTTCAGAAATGTGGTCGGTTCTCTGGGAAGTAGAGCCGTCGTCGATAAAAGAGAGTTTAGGGTTAACTAATCCACGAAAATGTGAAGCATATTCATATGTGATCTAACTGCAGTGTCATTACTTTGTGACGTACTCCTGCGAGAAAATGAAATGATAATCACGCATTGATGATGACACCCACACAGGAAAGAACTCTACAGCCATCTTACGTTTTACGTTGCAGTATATTTTGGGAAAGTTACTATGTTCGTCGTATCTATTGACGTCCGAATGGAATGGCACGCCAAAACGGAATTCATTTGGGGAAATTACCTTGCTCCATCGTCAATGCCTGCAATCACGGCGTTCAACACATACGGTACTTGAACAGATCGGCTCACACGACTTTTAAAGCAAATTCTGTCCTACCTCAGATTCTGCTCTGCCTGTAAAGAACTCGTCGTCGGCAGAGCAATGGCCAGCCACCAGCCACTCTTGTCGTTTGGTTTCCAGTGGTTGCCGGCCAGCAATATATAAGAAGCTGACCCATTGCACAGTATAGTAAACAACGAACGAGAAGTAGTAGGAAGCACTGAAAAGTCGCAGGCCCCACAGGAAATGCATAAGCAGAACTATGCTACGGGAAGAATTTCCTCATGATTTTCTAAGATATTCATTAAGGGTTAACGTAAACAGGCCTATCAATAAGACACTTCATCTCCCTCCTCCTTGATCCTGTACTTCAATGCCCCACTAACGTGACACCGGAAATATAAAAACCAAGTAGCATTTATACACCCGGAATAGCGTAAAATTTTCATAGCTTGTAACATATTATTCCTGACAGCGCTTGCGTGCTCGTCCTGTTGGCTACTGCACAGGGCCGGTATTCGGAGACGGGGATTTTGTCCAGCTTGGAAATAGTGAGCTTGTCTTCATTAATCGTTCTTAATTGTTTGATTTCTGGGCTTAACTATGGTGACTGATTTTCGCGTTACGATCGATATTGTCCACCGACTTGAATTAAACTTATGAAACTCCTGCCCAGGAACCCCAAGTTTGCAGGAAAGTGCTAGTAGTGAGAGCAAGAAACAGCTAATGGAAATTCCTGACTTTTGTTCTTGAAGCTGACTGGCTGAAAGGCTTAAATTTAAAATAATTTGGTAGAATGACTTGGAGCTAATAAGTCTGTCGGTAGCCCTCGGGTGTGTCAGCGGAGAGCCGTAGGATCTTTGAGATGGAGATGGTATTTTAAGTGTTGCGAGTACAAATTAGGGACTGAGTGAACATCACTGATTAAGAATCCTGTTCTGTCTCTGCACAAAGCTTTGAAAGAGTTTACAAGTATGTCCCCATGCTCAGGAGTGGAATGAGAACTGAGACGTTTCCGGTCGTCTTAGCCTGGACTTGCAGCTTCGTGAGTGAAGACGCGAGAAGCCGTACAGCAGATCACAGAGACAATGGCCAGCTGGAGGAGGTGGTTAAGTGTACGAGGCAGACTTGATGAGATTTAATTCAAACTAATAAACTACTTGAAGGCATGGTGTCTGTTCTTTAACCATGCGGATGCAAAAATTTACTTCCGACCTACTGCGGGAATCTCGCAGTAGCGATTATGGAATAAAATGGACAGGGACTACGGATAGGTGGCGCTCGGTGGGAATGTTGATCGGTCGTGAGGCGTGTCGAGATCGAGATAGTCCGCGTAGTTGCGGTAGCGCTGTGAAAAAAGAAAGAAAAAAGAGATTCAAATGGCTCTGAGCATTACGGGACTTCACATTTGAGGTCATCAGTCCCTAGACTTAAAACTACTTAAACCTAACCAATCTAAGGACATCACACACATCCATGCCCGAGGCAGGATTCGAACCTGCGACCGTAGCAGGTGCGCGTTTCCGGACTGAAGCGCCTAGAACCGCTCGGCCACAGCAGCCGGCTCGCTTTGTACCGGATGGCGCAGTGGTGAACGCACTTACCTAGTAAACAGGAGATACCGAGTTCGAACCTTGTCCGATGCACACTATCAGTCGTCGCTGTTGATTCTGCGTACTGTCCCGCTGTCGCTGACAGCAGGGATCCCCTTCAGTTTATAAAAAATTACTTTTGTCTCCTTGGAAATTTTGTATTTTTATGTGCGACTTTTCCCTACTGACATTAAACTTTTATATTGGTTTATTTAAAGGAGTTTATCGGGAGGAGTTGCTATAGCAGACAGCTGGATACTGTGTGTGAACTGTAAGTGGTGTACATATTTCAGTCAACTAGTTAGATCTCCGAATCGTCCTTATAGCAAATAGTTAGCCTCTAGTCTGTAATTATTGCCTCTGGTGTAGTGATAACTCTGTCACATGGGTCAAAGCGAGGTTGGTGACCCTTATTTATTCTAATTTTGTTAGGATACTGGTGCAGAGAATTAATTTGGGTCCGTTAAATGAAGTTTCAGAGTAAATCAAGAGAGCAGTGAGTCTAATAATTTGTTCTGCGCGCCGCTTTAGTTACTGGGGTAGTGGTGCAGAGAATTAATCCGGGCTCATTAAATAATGTTTAACAGTAAATCGAGGGGGCAGTAAGTCACATGATTTGTCTGCGCGACCTACTTCAAATTCTGGCCGCGGCAGCGAGTGGAACTTCGTGCAACGCAACGAGAGCTCCGAGGACGGACGAAAGAAAAGTTTCGGTGACTGTAGCACTCGAAATCAAAAAGTAAAAGGACGACAGAAACATTACCGCCTGGTAGGCTTTTCCGCGTGCTGCTCTTACGCCACTTACGAGAAATGTGAGTGGAGTAGCGGCGACACGGTTGGTGGTACACAGCGAGGGTGGCGGAAGCGGAGATCACCGCCCCCGCCGCGCCGGCAGCCAGCGTCACCTGCGCAGCACGCTACCTCAAAGGCGCCGCCGCAGCCAACCCCACACGCTGCTGTCCACCCCCGCAACGTCTGCCAACCGTTAGGGGCATCTGCACCTCTGCAGGATGCTGCCACTGCCACCCACAAACTTTCCGCCTCTCGCACGCACTGCGACCTACAACCGCGTACGGACCGACACTCCTGAAAAGTGTAACACGCAGAAAGCACAGCGTAAATTTGTCCACACATGAAGGATACTACGAACAGAGTACCAGCAATAACTGAATAATATCGCAAGAGATGGCCTACACGATTGCAGTGCATAGCTGCTAATCTATGTGCATCGACGGTATATTGCCGTCTACTGCAGGCTGGACTAGCGGCATCATGACATTGCTCTAGTGTACATTGTGCTAAAACTTGCATTAACAAGTAACACTTCTACCTGTCTTACAGTCGCGTCTGCAAACGTGTTAGAAGCCACCGTCGTGATTGAAACTTAGCAACCGGCATTGCTGACCACAACAACGGAAAAACGGTGACTGTCTTGGTTTTGGCTTGTATTTTATGATACGACATAGACTTTTTTGGCTATTTTGTTAAGCTGCCGCAATATCGCGATTTTGAAGCTCTCACTCCATCAAAATATACCCAAAATTAATAATTTTACGAGAATTATTGAGGTGGTGAATATTATTCTTTAGAACTACTGCTTAACACCAAGCGATTGCCGATGATAGAGCTGCGATACTTGACTTAGTCGCAGGGTACGTTAGTGGAGGATTTTCTCCATATAAATTAACACTACATATTCTCGACTTCGGTTCATCGTACAAGGCGAAAAATCTATAATCCAGTCATACTTCATCGTATCAGTCCAAAAACACAGCGCACACCGTCTCCGACACGTTCATATTTGTGAAAGTATAACAACAAACATTTACTGTAGTTTTATTGATTAGTTCATTTACAGATCGTTTTACCATATTATAATAATATTACATTGTTTAACTCATCGTACATCGCTTGATTTTCGTTTCTACTTGAAAAATCACGTTTCTTATTTACAGATCGTTTTACTATATTATAATAATATTACATTGTTTAACTCATCGTACATCGCTTGATTTTCGTTTCTACTTGAAAAATCATGTTTCTTATTACAAAACTCTAATAATAGTGTTTATATTAAAATTTGGTTCACTGGTTTTGATTTTCTGGAATATCATATTATTTATTTAAAGCGGATCTAAATTCGAAATCATTTTATGTTATGTAAACAATGAAGCAACCCATCTTTCTGCATTTTTATCTGATTCTAGTAACGTATGTATTTATAATTCGAAAGAAAAGTTACAGTCTTGTAATAGGACCCAAAACGTTAACTGCCCACTCAAAACTATGCCAATGCCAAAAATACCAAAAGACAAGCAATAAGTAGAAAAATACGCATGTATCGCGTGCTTCACTAAATCTTCATATCAAATGCTACAATATTTTCCAGCTAGGGCCATTACATTTCATCTTCCTTCAAGAAAGCTTATATGACATGTTTCAGCAAGATTATGTCCCCCTACTAAAGTAAGATAACAGAGCTAAGGTCCCTTCTTTTAAGTTGAAGTTTTTTGAAAAATCGTGTCAGCGATACAAGAGATTTTGTTTCATTCAGGCTAGAGAGTTACCCATTATTACTCGATTTTGCAATTTGCACTGAAACACAGGCATTGGGATTCCAACACGTAAAGGTTTTCTAGAAGATAGTAAGAATAGACGGTTTGAGACATCAATTCACAGTCCACATGAACGTAAGCTACATGTGGCTAAAACAGCTTCACTTCCTTATACTGATAGAAACGGAAAACTTAAAGGCAAGCCTATTCATGCTGGTCCACATCTGTTTCTTATCTCGGACAAGGAATATATGGCAACAGATTTGGGCATAACGGTTTGTTGAAAGTAGACTGCATTCAGGTTACTGCAGAATGGAGCACTTTCACGACCATTGTCAGTTACATCCCAAAGAACCTTCTGGCTGTTTCTACCGTACTTTACTAGTACCGTCTGCTGCCGACACTCAGAATTCCCTCTTCACAACAATGATTTTGTTCCACTTCAAGAGCAGAGCCGAAACATTGTGAGAAGTTAATGATAGTAGCAGTGTAGAGGGAAAGCCGTCCTTAACCTGAAGCTTGATTTGAACATCAGTGTTTTGCTAGATTGGTGCTATTGGTGGCGGTAAGCCCTTCCCTCGTCTTCCTCTAAATTTTTAACTGCTCAGATCGACCTTCGGCTTAGCACGGAATCGGATACATGAAGCACCTTGTTATTTTTCATACATATGAATTTCTGAAGAGGTGCAAATAGTGATAAGAGAAACTAAAAACTATTATGATTGACTTGAGATTGAACTACAGACGTTTGCATTTGTACTCTGGCGTTTAACCACTTTGCCACCTAACCACATAACCGTAAAAATTCACAGGGGATGTTATGTTCCATACCTTATCGTTTGTCTCAATAGTACTTGTCGACGATTGACACTCGAATCTCCCTACAGTGACACTTAGGAACGCTCGAGGAAAACATCCTCGGCACTGCTGGTAAAACTCTTCAGCCGCACAGAGTAGCCGCGCGGTCTCAGGCGCCTTGTCACGGTTCGCGCGGCTCTCCCTGTCGGAGACTCGAGTCCTTCCTGGGGCATGGGTGTGTGTGTTGTCCTTAGCATAACTTACTTTAAGTTAGATTAAGTAGTCCAAAAGCTTAGGGACCGATGACCTCAGCAGTTTGCTTCCATAGGATCTTACCACAAATTTCCAAAAATTTTTCCAAAGCTCTTTACGTTCCCTGCAAGCTGTCTAAACCGACGTTCGAATGCTACTATTATAAGCGATGCCAATCGGGGCGTCGTCATCGACGCACGTTAAACCACCATAAATAGATGCTGAACCTAAAATAATACGTGTCTTCCAATTCGGCCATAACCAGTTCTGTGCCTGCAGTTTTCGACACTTTGACGTTATACAATGGTCGGTGGGTAGAACTGCTGATCGAAGCTGTTATAACACGTCAAAGACACACTTAGTGACCAGTGACGTGATTAATAGTTAACTGCATCATGTATAACGTTCGTTCTGTATCAAGTTAGGGTTGGTGCTCCCATCGTGCCATCCTTCCGGTCTTGGAATAGCACGAAAAACCCTGCGATATTTTCGCTGTTAACTGTGGAAAGACAGTTTTTCTGGAAAATATTTTGGAACTGGCTGGCTCTGTGGTTGCGTGGTCACTTCAGCAGTGGCTACTATAGTGATTAAATCATATTGTCGACGCTGTTTCACTACAACATTGTACGAAAATTATGCATGAAATATGAGAGGTATCATTTCCAAGATCGGTTCACATTATGAGCTATTATATTTCTGCTAAAACAACACTATGGAATATACTGAAAGGATACAGTACCACCCGACATTGAAAATAGGTACAAGATTCTTCGTTATTCTTGTCAGAGCAACATTTTTTTTTTCTAATAATAACTCAATTTCAATTAATACAGCGAAGCCGGATACGAGTGTAGGAAAGAATGACAATTTATTTATTTAAATGATTACATGTGCACTCCCACAAAATAAATCCCTACGTCCAATTTAGTGAGATCTGTGAAATGAATGAATGTATGGTCATCTGCTAACTGCAGATAGTTAATGTGCAATATACGATCACCTTTGAGACGGTCTTTTGGTCACCTTTGGTGGAACCAAAGAGATGAAAGTTACCTGAGCTTTGAGCTGCCTGAAATGTGGCTGACCAATACGGTAGCATGGTGCTCCCCCACCTCGGCGGAGGTGCGAGAACGGCCATGTTTCAGCACTCTGCCGCTGGATCTAGTGTTTGTAAGACCTGTCTTAGGTGTACTCCGTAAAGACAAAAGAGTGCAGACATGGTATGCATGTGAAATACTTAAGAGTAGTTTGGAATAATAATTTCTCTATTTCAGGAACTTTTGTGGGGAGAATTAAATGTCAGGCAGGTAATATTAAGGGGATCGTAGTAATCTTCGGAAGTGACCAACGGACACAATGAAACCACGTGTAACAATAAGTTGAAATACTTCCGAGTGCTTAAGTTAAGCTGAATTACTAGCGTGTGTACTATAAGTTGGAAATATTTAAGAAATGGCGTGTGCAGGACTTGAAATTAGAGACGAGTACTTCCACGTGGTGAGTACTGTGTGAATCTCAATCTGTGTATGAGACAAAGGATAAAGAGAAGTACTCGTCCATGGTATCAGTTGAGGACTCGCGTGTGTGATGAATATGTTCTTAATATTACTTTGCGTGTTATGTTTCCGTGTGACGCTTGATTCAAACTATAATACTCTGAGATTGAAGCAAGGTGAGTCAGCCGTCTATCCAGCAACGTCACTTGGCTTGCATTGCACAGGAAGACGTACATATATCCTCCAGAGTTCGTAGTAGGAAAGAAAAGTTACAAAGTGGGGCAGAGTCGTGTGAAACTGGGATGAATTTTAATTGAAGTGGGAAAGCTGAAAGTGATGTGATTATAACGCTGTGACTATTCCTTGTTTTGTATTGTATGTTGCCAGTGTGATGTATTACATGAAATTTAAATATGTGTGGTTGGCATGGGAGAGTAACAAGATAGTTTCAGAGGCAGTGGGTTATGCATGTTCCTTTTTGTACCACTCGGTCTGGAGGAAAGTTTCGTGATGCTGGGTGTGAGAGTCGAAGTGTGAGATATAGCAAAAGATCCACCATCCTATGCAGAAAGTGCACTGTAGCGTTAAATAATTACGAGACCATAAGATAGAGAATCACCAATGTAAAGCCATGCCCACTGGGCGGAATTTCTCATGTGTTATTGTTGTATGTTATAGAATTTGTGTGTTTAGGTTATAGAATTTATCGGAATAAATAAGATAGTGAAAAGAGGAAGACTGGTGGCCTTTTCCTTCGAATAGTATGTTGTCATGATACCCATAATTTATAATGTGTGCGCCATTCATATTCAGTGCGATGGCCACGTGTTGATCAAGGCCGTTGAATAAGAAAGAAAATGTGGTATTGCCAGTGCGTAGTGAACAATCAGAGTTGTATACATTTTTAATAGTCAGATGTGTGTTATCCGTTTCCGTTGGTTAATATTCAAACAGGAGAATAATTTATAACTTAATTATGAGTACCAGAGCTCATGTTACTTGATAAATAAAAAATGAATCCACGCGCTTGGCAGACCATTCATCTTGCAGGCCTGACTGCTTGATGCCACAGTATGAGCAAGGCATGTGGGTGCCTCTCATAATTTCGACCCTGCCAGGATTGTTCTGTTAGGGTTTGCTGTTAAGATTTTTTTTTGATGGGATTTGTTAATATTTTTATGTATATCGTGATAGCGCTAAGAAGTAAAATTTTTTGTTTGCAATTTCTTTCTGGATTGGTGAGGATCTTTTATTTTTTTTATGTAATTCATTGCTACGTCGTCCAAGGTTGGAAGATCGTTGTGTAAATTTTTTTTGCGTAATGCCCGTAGCAACTAGGTCGCAGTCGAAAAGTGTAGTCACCATGGAGGAGAGTGATTCTGGGGTGAACATAGCAGGCGGCATAGTGCAGCAGGAAGTAGGTGTCGACCTGAGGTTAATGAGCGAGAACGGCAAAGACTCGGAAGGGGCTGAATTGGTCAGTGGACCGCGGTTAGGTGATCCTTTAGGCGGCGGGCTTTGCCCACAAACGGGGGCTTTTCCCGACGACGCGAGCAAGCCGGGACTAGGTCAGGTTCGCAGTGAAAGTGTAGCTACCCTTAGCGAAGCTACGGTTTCTCAGGCGAACGAGGTGAGCGCACCGAAAGTAGCAAATGACAATGTGCTACTGCAGTTTTTACAGAGGTTGGATAGAGATAATAAGGAAAGAGATAGGGAGTATAAGGAGAGATTGGAAGCGAATAAGAAAAGATTGGAAGCGAATAAGGAAAGATAGGAAGCGATGGATAAAGATAATAAGGAAAGATTGGAAGCGAATAAGGAAAGGTTGGAAGTGATGGATAAAGACAGTAAGGAAAGATTGGAGGCAATGCATAAGGGAAATAAAGAGGCAATGAGGAAGCTACACACAGTTATCGATGAGCGTCTGTCCGCAGTTAATAATCGGTTAGATGGGGGGGAGAAGAATCTGGGTGCGTTGAAGCAAGTATGTGACGCCGTGAAAGAAAAAGCCAGTAATTTGTAGGTACGAATAATTGCAATAGAGAGTGATATTACAGAACGTAGGGACGTGTTGCCGGATGAGCGAATCAAAGAGATAGTGGAGGACTTACTTACAGATAAACAAGGGGCATTAGACTGCGTGGAAGCTCAAGTCACCCGGCAGGAAGTGGCGCTAAATAAACACTGGGATGAAGTTGCAGAGGTAGTGGTCAGAATGAATATGATTAGCGCAGATGTAGAAAAGATCGGTATAAGAGGCGAAACAGGCTCTGACAGTATGCAGCGAGAGGTTTCTGCCGACCAGGAGGAGATACAATCATTATTACAGTTTACAGAGGCACAATTAGAAATAAATAGGAAACATAGGGAAGAACTAGCACAGTTGCAATTAGTGTGCAGTAGTGAAGGTGACACACCACCAGGTAGATTGCAGAGGGAGAGTGAGATAAATTCAAAAAAAGAAAATAGGCACAGAGAGGAAGACGAACTCAGAGAGTTAGAAGAACGGTTGTGTCGGATAAAACAGGTGGCAAACCCAACTGGGTATAGTCCAAGGTGGGAAAACATAATTGCGGAAGAAGAATGTAGGAGGCACTTCGTGTCGGTACAAACGCACACTTGTTTTCTGGATCCTGATAACTACCAACATCCATGCCTGTGGCTGTCTCAATTTCAAGATTCATTATCTTCATCTTGGGGACCGCTCCTCAAAATGAAGTTTGTGTGTAACCATTTGAGGGACGAGGCTAGAGCGAAAATGCAGGAAGTTATTAAAGACTCTAGTAGCTACAAGGTATTTTGTGACAAGTTTTTAAATGAATTCTGGTCGAAAAGTAAGCAGGATCAGCTTAAGCAAAGCATATTGATGATGCCAAATTGTAACGAAGGTGGTATAAGAGATCCAGTGGTGTGCTATCAGGAATTGCTGAGTCAAAATAGGTATTTGGATGTGACATACGAACCTGGGGAGCTCATTAGGATCTGTATAACGAAGTTGCCAGTGAAATTGCGCAGAGATATAGTGTTAGCAGGCAGAGGCTTAGATGACTGCGTCATTTCAGCACTTGTTACAGGAATTGGGTAATGAGAGCAACACAGTGAACGGAGACACGACTCATAGGTCAGACAGAGTCGAGGATAGGATCGGCAGAAACTATCAGAATGACAGGAGAGCATGGAATCCTGGTATTTCATTCTTGTCATAATGGATTAATGGATAGGAGAAACCAATCCAACATATCAGCCCTTAGCATATTGCCTCAAAACACATGCCGCTGGCACTGAAAATTGTCTACGTAGTAGACACACTCTACTGATATGTAGGAACGCAAATACCATACTTCTGATCATAGAATAAAAAACACCAGAAACAGCATCTGTTAGGCTGGTCTCTCAGAGCAAAATTATCAAATTTTGCTTTGGAAAACTAGAGTAAAAGGACAGTTTCCTCAAAAAAAATGGCTAAAAATGTTATGTAATAATGCCAATGTGTCCAGTTTAATAAGTGCGATTTGACTATTGCAGGTACTTAACACGTAATGTAAAAAGTCAACAGTGTGATCTGTATGGCATAGGGTACGTTTACACTGCTGTTACAGGTAACATCAGCAATGTGATCGAAGTTTTTAGATTAGATGCCATCTGATCTATAGTATGTCATTGTCGTGGTGACAGTTATAATGAAGTGCTGCGTATGGTTGTTCGGAATCTGGTGTTAGGGAAAGTTTCTAACATTTGCGCTGTCCCTTTCTCCCAGCTTGTATATTGTCTGCACACATTTAATTTTCATTTAAGCACAGATTCCTAACTAGCAAATTCTTTACTGTGTATAGTGAACCATTCAGAGTGAGGCGGATTGTCCATGAAAATGCTGTACTGATTGAGACGATCAAGGGAAAACAATCGCGTGGGCTTCATCACTTTTCTAACATCAAATTATGGAAAAGTTAAGGATAGATCGAAAGTAGGCAGGTTATGGTAGATAGTCAGCGTATTTATTTGTGGTGTGTAACGTTGTGCAGGGTCAAATCGAACATAAGAATTTTCAGGCGGGATGTCAGGAAGTATGACGGAATAGACTGGTCAAATGAGTCATGAACAGGAGTCCACAGAGTGGTGTACGTACGTATTTTTTGTCATATGAATAAGGATCAAGCAGAAACGACGTGATGAGTAACGTGAGGATAAAGATGGCAGATAGTGAGAGAAGCGAGGTGATAAATAGTAGTTGATAAAGGTGATATTTAAGGAGAGAAGCGACGTGAAGCAGTGTGATTAATAAAGAGAGATTCGACGTGATGAAATAGTGGTAAACAAAGGTGAGTAGAATTAATAATGTGGAGATGTCTTAGACGTATGTTACAGAGAAGCCTGTGTATACTGCAATCGAGATTGATGCCAATGGCGAAGGAAGACCAGGAAATGATGGAGTAATGGACGCACGGAGAGCCGAGATACGAATGAAGAGAGGACGACAGCTGCACAACGTGACTTGTTAAGTGTGCTTTGTAAATTGCATGTGGGACGCTTGGTATACTTAAAGAGGACAGTTGTCGTTTGGTGACAAATTATTGTCTGAACGCAAGAAACTAAAGTGGGACATTGACATTTGCATTTGTAGTAGGAGACATTTCTTTAATTGGTGCAGGAATAAGTGCTTTAATTACACCATGAACTGAAAGGAAAGAACCGACGGTAATAGTAGTTGTAGGGCCATTTCTGGACAACCAGATTCGTGTGGATGGTAATCTGAGAGTGACTATGACATTTGTGTTTAATGTGAGAGACAGTTCTGTTCATTGCGTGTTCAAAATGCCGATTTCAGTGACCTAAAGACTTTCGTCCGGGTAACCATGGGAGAGCTTTGACACAGAGACAGTGTTTCTAGGAAAACTATCAGCAACTTTTTGACACCAAGAAAATCACAGAATGAAATGTTTCCATGTGACTCGCAAGATAGGGAATAATGTATTTGTATTTGTAAATGTGTAATTTTTATGTTTTATTCCTGAAGGGGCAGCAAGTGTAATTGTATTTCATTAACATATGTTTTTAGAATAGTTAGTGTGTATTTTTTGTTTGTTCTGGGTTATAAAGTTCACGTAGCACGTTTATTAGAATATTTGGCACAAGGGTGCTTTAATTATTAGCCAGTGGCGTAATACTAACGTAGCGGCTCTTGTTGTATTGGTCAGCAAGGTTGTCACAGGGGACAAGAGTTTGCATTGCACAACAAATATCGGAATTAACTGACGCATTTTGATGTAGTGGACAGTAATAATCTTGTTGGAGTGTTGACTGAAGCCACTTATTTTCATTATCATAGTGGTGATATTTCTCATTGAAGTGTAATGGAGGCTAGTCGAAATGCAAGTTCTTGTCGTCTAAATATGTAACAACAGAGTAATGAGCAGTAGAGTAAAATACGAGAGCTACTGGTGGATTCAAGCACTTATTGCTAAACTATTTACTGCGTGTATTGATCAATGTTGATGGACTGACTAGCTCAGCAGCAGGTATTTGTACTGGTGGACAAGGATAAGGTTAAACTCACAGTCGAGTAGTGGTGGCAATTGCTTAAGTGATGATAGTTAATGAGGTATGACATGATATCTTAGGATTGACTACACTCCTGGAAATTGAAATAAGAACACCGTGAATTCATTGTCCCAGGAAGGAGAAACTTTATTGACACATTCCTGGGGTCAGATACATCACATGATCACACTGACAGAACCACAGGCAGATAGACACAAGCAACAGAGCATGCACAATGTCAGCACTAGTACAGTGTATATCCACCTTTCGCACCAATGCAGGCTGCTATTCTCCCATGGAGACGATCGTAGAGATGCTGGATGTAGTCCTGTGGAACGGCTTGCCATGCCATTTCCACCTGGCGCCTCAGTTGGACCAGCGTTCGTGCTGGACGTGCAGACTGCGTGAGACGACGCTTCATCCAGTCCCAAACATGCTCAATGGGGGACAGATCTGGAGATCTTGCTGGCCAGGGTAGTTGACTTACACCTTCTAGAGCACATTGGGTGGCACGGGATGCATGCGGACGTGCATTGTCCTGTTGGAACAGTAAGTTCCCTTGCCGGTCTAGGAATGGTAGAACGATGGGTTCGATGACGGTTTGGATGTACCATGCACTATTCAGTGTCCCCTCGACGATCACCAGTGGTGTACGGCCAGTGTAGGAGATCGCTCACCTGCACGGCGCCAAACACGCATACGACCATCATTGGCACCAAGGCAGAAGCGACTCTCGTTGCTGAAGACGACACGTCTCCATTCGTCCCTCCATTCACGACTGTCGCGACACCACTGGAGGCGGGCTGCACGATGTTGGGGCGTGAGTGGAAGACGGCCTAACGGTGTGCGGGACCGTAGCCCAGCTTCATGGAGAAGGTTGCGAATGGTCCTCGCCGATACCCCAGGAGCAACAGTGTCCCTAATTTGCTGGGAAGTGGCGGTGCGGTCCCCTACGGCACTGCGTAGGATCCTACGGTCTTGGCGTGCATCCGTGCGTCGCTGCGGTCCGGTCCCAGGTCGACGGGCACGTGCACCTTCCGCCGACCACTGGCGACAACATCGATGTACTGTGGAGACCTCACGCCCCACGTGTTGAGCAATTCGGCGGTACGTCCACCCGGAATCCCGCATGCCCACTATACGCCCTCGCTCAAAGTCCGTCAACTGCACATATGGTTCACGTCCACGCTGTCGCGGCATGCTACCAGTGTTAAAGACTGCGATGGAGCTCCGTATGCCACGGCAAACTGGCTGACACTGACGGCGGCGGTGCACAAATGCTGCGCAGCTAGCGCCATTCGACGGCCAACACCGCGGTTCCTGGTGTGTCCGCTGTTCCGTGCGTGTGATCATTGCTTGTACAGCCCTCTCACAGTGTCCGGAGCAAGTATGGTGGGTCTGACACACCGGTGTCAATGTGTTCTTTTTTCCATTTCCAGGAGTGTATATTACGTAACTAGTATGTAACTTGTGGTATATTTCATTGTTTTTTTTCTCAGTTTAATTTGTCTGTAGGTTTGATGTACATTTTAGAGTAATGGTATTGAGGAATATGCTAGACGTTGTCGCAGAGATGTTTGATTTAAACCACCTATTGCCCCAATAATAATTCTTAGAATGATAATTGTTCAAATGAAAGTTCTTAGTTGAATACAATAAGATAATACCATTATTGGGGGAATTTTTTGTCATGTTATTAGTGTTAAACAGTTATTTCATCTCGAAGCTCCTATTACTTCTGGAAATCAGAAATGAAAAGCTGCAGCCCCAATCTTTAATAATAATCTACATCTAATTATTATTGATGGAATAAATTCTGTTTCTCATCCTATTGGATACTTTATTTGAATCAGCAAAATTGAAAATAATAGTATTGTCGATGCTATTGCTTGGACAATAAAATATTTAATTGATGACTCATTTATTATTATATTTTTATTTCTTGTTAGGAGCAGAATAAATGAAAGTAAGTTGACCTCAATTCCTATTCAAACTCCAAATCAGGAGTTTGATGAAATGGACAGGATCGTTCCTACCATTAATGTTAATAAGAAGAGAAGTTTTGTAGAGTTGTTGGTCATTAAAAAGGAGAGGATTGATACCTCTATAAATGGGGTATGAACCCATTAGCTTGTTTAGCTTACCTTTTTACATTAAGGTGTATGATGCAGGTTAGTTTTTGATACTAAAGGAGGTAGTTTAATTCTGTCTTATGTAATTTTTAATGAAGGTAATTTTTATTTACTTGATTTACCCTATCAAGGTAACCCTTTGATCAGGCACTTCATTTATATTTAATATATAAATTAAAAATTGTTTTAAAAAATTTGTTTATGTATTATTTTGGTTATTTCTAATTAATTTATCTCGGTTCGGATAATTTGAATATATATTATATATAATAAATAATTTATATTAATATATTACATTTAATTAAATTTAAATACCTATAATGTTATTTTATTATTATTAAATGATTATTTTAATGCATTTATTTACCTAGGATTATAGCTACTTATGTTTTTAGCTTAAAATAGGTTATTATATTATAAATTATATAATAATATGTAAATTAATATTAAATATTATTATAATTGGATATAATAAATATAATTATTAATATTTAGTATAAAATATTATATTAATATAAATAATTATATTAATTATAATAATATAATTTAATATTATTTCCTATAATTAAATTATTTAACTAATTAATATTTATGTTAACTTAATATAAAGTTAATTTTATATTAATAACATATTACATTAATTTACATAATTGTATAAAATATATTTATTATATTATTTAATCTTTCTTTATTATTAGTGAAAAGAAAGATTAAATAAGAAAGAATATAATACATTTATTGGTATACATGTTCCATATTAATCTCTATTTATATATTTTAGAGGAGTTGTTGTGGTCATTCGAGGGTGCGTTTCTTTATTTTTGTAATTTTTTGTGTTTTTTTTCTTTTTTTTCTTTAAATATTTGAATCTTTTATTTTTTCTTATTTTTATAAATTTTCAAATTTCTTATTTTGTTTCCAAAAGTTTTATTCTTGCTTATTTATTCACTTTTTCTTTGTATTATATGTAAGTTTTGTTAAACTAAATGTTCTTTTTGCAGAAATTTGATTTAATTATCAAGTGATTTTGGATTTAGCAATTGATTTAGTATCGGCATAATTCGTGCCAGCAGCCGCGGTTATACGATTGATACAAGTGAATATTATTGGTTAAAAGAGTTGTTTATATTTTTAGGGTTAAAATATAGATTTGTAAGGTGAAATGTTAAAATTTATTTATAGCTCTTTTTATGAATCTGTGAAATTTAAATAATAAACTAGGATTAGATACCCTATTATTTTAAATGTTAATTATATTTACCAGGGTACTATTAGTTAAGGTCTTTAAACCCAAGGAATTTGGCGGTATCTCATTCCATTCAGAGGAACCTACCCCGTGATTGATAATACACGATTTACTCTACTTAATTTATTTGTTTGTATATCTCTGTTATCAGAGAATCTTTTTAGAGTTATAATTCTGAAGATTTATAATTATAAAATATTTCAGGTCAAGGTGCACCTTATAGTTAAGAGGAGGTGGGTTACAATAGACTTTTGTTTATAATGGATTTGATGGTGAAATACTATTAATGAAGGTGGATTTGATAATAATTTAATTTATTTAATTTAACTGATATTGGCTCTGAGGTGTGTACACATCGCCCGTCGCTCTCATTATTGATTATTCTATTTTATTACTTTAATTTAGCTTCAATTTAGATGAGATAAGTCGTAACATAGTAGATGTACTGGAAAGTGTATCTAGGAAGAGTTTCAAGATATAACTTATTAGTAAAGTGTTCCATTTACACTGAAAATTTTTTTGTGTAAATCAGGATATCTTGATTATTTATTTTATTATATTTATTTTTTGTTTATTTAATTATTTAATAAAAATAATTTTATCGAATTTTGTCTTAGTATATTTTGTAGAATTGATTTTTTAGATTATAGTTTATTGGTAATGTAATTGTTTTATGAAATATTATTTTAAATTTTTAAAAGTAGATTTTTTTGATTGTACCTTTTGTATCAGGGTTTATCAACATTTTAGTATTTATTTTACTTGTCTCGATATGGGTTGATTTATAAAAAATTTATAGTTAATGTATCATAATTATTATTAAATTATTTATAGAAATGAGATGTTAATCGTTTCCCAAGATATCTAGTTTCTTAAGAAAAAATTTAATTTTTTGAAGTTAATTGTTTTTATTTAATTTTTTAAGTATAAATATTAACTTATTTATTCTTTAAGGGATAAGCTTTGAAGTTAATAACCTATAATTTGGTTTATAAAATATAATAGAAAGCTTTAAACCAGCTATCTTTAAGATTACATTTTAGTTCATTATTTTTTATTATGATTTTATAAGTATTTTAGGTTTTTATTAAGATTATTTTTTCAATTTTAAAATTTTTGTAATAATGATAGAATTAGTATATTTATTTGTATATAATTTTTACCTTGTGAATTTATTATAAGGAACTAGGCAAAATTGATTTCCGCCTGTTTATCAAAAACATGTCCTCTTGAAAATACTTTGAGGTCTGGCCTGCTTACTGAGCGGATTTTTAAAGAGCCGCGGTATTTTGACCATGCAAAGGTAGCATAATCATTAGTCTCTTAATTAGTGGCTGGAATGAATGGCTTGACGAGAAATCAACTGTCTCTTAATAAATTTTTGAATTTGACTTTTGAGTCAAAAGGCTTAAATTTTTCTTTATGATGAGAAGACCCTATAGAGCTTAACATTTTATTTTTATATAGTTTTTTCTTTGTCTTTCTATATTTAACGATGATGTTTTGTTGGGCTGACATGAAGAATAAATAAACTCTTCATTATTATATCATTTATTTATGTTTGTTGTTTTGATCCATAATTTATGATCATAAGATTAAGTTACCTTAGGGATAACAGCGTAATTGTTTTTGAGAGCTCATATCGACAAAGCAGATTGCGACCTCGATGTTGGATTAAGAAAAATTTTGGGTGCAGTAGCCCAGTAATTAGGTCTGCTCGACCTTTAAATTCTTACATGATCTGAGTTCAGACCAGCATGAGCCAGGTCGATTTCTATTCTAAGATTATTGATTCATATTAGTACGAAAGGACCATATGGTTGAAATATTTTTTATTTTATTGATTAATATTAATTAAATTACTATTTTGACAGATTAATGTGTTGAATGTAGAATTCATTTATGTAGATTTTTTCTACAAATAGTATACCCTTACTTAACTTATATATGTTCTTTTTCTTATGGATTTTTGTTTTTTTATGTTGTACTAGATTAGGTGTTTATACTGTTATAATTGTTGGTTGGTCTTCTAATTCAAATTATTCTTTACTAGGTTCTCTTCGTTGTGTTGCTCAAACAATTTCATACGAAGTTAGTTTGGCTTTAATTTTATTATCTTTAATTATTTTAATTGGTAGTTTTAACATGTTTGATTTTATAAATTATCAGCTGTATTGTTGATTTGTTATTATTTCTTTTCCTTTAGCTTTAGCTTGTTTTGCTTCTTGTTTAGCTGAAACTAACCGTACTCCTTTTGACTTTGCCAAAGGTGAATCTGAGTTAGTTTCAGGTTTTAATATTGAATATGGTGCAGGCGGGTTTACTTTAATTTTTTTAGCTGAGTATACTAGAATTGTTTTTATAAAATATTATTAGCTTTAATTTTTTTAGTTGGTGATTTTTATTCTTTTATATTTTTTATTAAGCTTGCTGTTATGTCCTTTGGTTTTATTTCAGTTCGGTGAACATTACCATGTTTTCGTTATGATAAGTTAATGTACTTAGCTTGAAAAAGTTTTTTGCCTTTATCTTTGAATTTTTTTATTTTCTTTGTTGGTTTAAAGATTTTATTTATTTCATTGATTTAGTGAATTTTTTTAAGAAAAGTTAATAGAAGAGTTAAACTTCTAGTTTTATGTTTTCAAAACATATGCTTTTCCTAAGCTAATTAACTTATTATTCCTTAATTAGTTTATCGCATGCATTTGCAACATGTACATTAATTAAGAAGTATGTAAAGTAGATAATTGTTAAGATTTGTCCTGTTATGGTGTAAGGTTCTTCAACAGGTCGTTTACCAATTCATGTTAATAAGCATACAACAACTACTATAATTCAGAATAAAATTTGATTAATAGGATAAAATTGAATACCTCGGAATGGTGTTTTATTATAAAATGGTAAAATTATTAAGATTCTAATTGATAAGAATAATGCAATAACACCTCCTAGCTTATTAGGGATTGATCGTAGAATTGCATATGCAAATAAGAAATATCATTCTGGTTGAATATGGACTGGGGTTACTAATGGGTTGGCAGGTACAAAATTATCTGGATCCCCTAGGAGGTAAGGATTAATCAAGCACAATATAATTAATAATGATGTTATTAATACAAATGTAATAGAATCCTTGAAAGTAAAATATGGGTGAAATGGGATTTTTTCAATATCTCCATTTAGGCCTAAGCGGTTATTAGACTCTGTTTGGTGAAGGAAAAATAAATGAATTACTGCCATTGCAGCAATAATAAACGGTAGTACAAAATGGAATGTAAAGAATCAATTTAATGTTGCATTATCAACAGCAAACCCTCCCCATACTCATTGAACTAAATCTGTTCCTAAATATGGAATTGCTGATAATAAATTAGTAATTACTGTCGCACCTCAAAATGATATTTGACCTCAAGGTAAAACGTATCCTATAAATGCAGTTGCTATAACTAAGAATAGGATTACTGTTCCAATTATTCAGGTGTGTATGTATATGTAAGATCCGTAGTAAATTCCTCGTCCCACATGTAAATAAAACAAATAAAAAATATAGAAGCTCCATTTGCATGTAAGGTTCGAATAATTCAACCATTATTTACGTCTCGGCAGATGTGAACTACACTACTAAATGCTATTTGAATATTTGATGTATAATGTATAGCTAAAAATAGTCCAGTTACAATTTGAATTACCAAACATAACCCTAGTAGGGACCCAAAATTTCATCAAAATGAAATATTTGTTGGTTCAGGTAAATCAACTAAAGAGGTATTGATGATTTTAATTAAAGGATGTCTTAATCATAAGGATTTATTCATTAGTAAATTATCTTATTTTACGAATAGGCCCCTGGTTAATATTAGTGTTTTTAACAACTGCTAATAGTGCTCAAAATAAATAAGTTTTATATTATTATTGTGATAATGAATGTTGGTCTATTATATAGTTTTTCTAAAGATATTGTTATTTCTTGATAATTGATTGAATTAGCAATTTTTATAGTTTCAGTATTCTTGAAAGAGTCTATAAATATTGTTATATCTAAAATAATTAATGTTGATATAATAAGTACTCATATTGTTAAGGTAATAATTATCGTAATTGATTTAGGTTGAAATATTTCGTTTGATGCAATTCTCGTAATATAAATAAATAGAACTAATATACCACCAAGAAACGTTAAAAATAAAATATATGATAATCAATATCTTTCCATTATTGTTCCTGTTATTAGCCCAACTAGAAAAGTTTGTAGGATAATGAAAAGCATAATTGATATTGGATGTCTTAAATTAATAAAATTAATATTTATTACGTTTGATAGAGATATAATTATTATTTTGATCATTTCAGGGGTTAGTTTACTAAAATATCGGTTTTGGGGACCGATGATGGAAAGCTTTTTCACATCTGAAGTTTTAAAAGTGGGGGCTGGACTTATTTCCGGTTTACAAGACCGGCGTTTTTTTAAACTATTAAAACTAATGTTTCTATTCTCTGTCTTTACTTCTTTATTGATTTATTTTGCTGATGTTTATGTTTTTTTCTTCTAAATGTAAGCATTTATTAATGGTTCTTTTGAGATTAGAATATATTGTTCTTTCTTTATTTATATTAGTTATTGTTTTTCTTATTGAGTTTGATTATGATTATTTTTTTCCTGTTATTTTTTTGGTTTTTTCTGTTTGTGAAGGTGCTTTAGGTCTTTCTATTTTAGTTTCAATAATTCGTTCTCATGGGAATGATTTTTTTAATTCTTTTGGTTTATATTTATGTTAAAGTATTTAGTTATAACTATTTTTTGATCCCTCTTTGTTTGATTAATAATTGTTGATGGTTGGCTCATTCTTTAATATTTCTGTCTTGTTTTGTTTTTATGATTTGTGTTTATTCATTGTTTTTCTTTTAGTTTGATTTTGCTTAGTTTTTGAATTTGTTCTTTAATAATTACTGCTAGAGGTTCAGTTTATTTAAGTTCTTATCATTCTAATTTATTTGTCTTTATAGTCTTAATTTTAATAATTATGCTTTACTGTTCGTTTGCTAGATTGAGTCTTCTTTCTTTTTATATTTTTTTTGAGGCTAGATTGGTTCCTATTTTACTTTTGATTTTGGGTTGAGGCTATCAACCTGAACGTTTACAGGCTGGTGTTTATTTAATTTTTTATACTCTGGTTGCTAGATTGCCTGTATTATTAGTGTTATTTAGGATTTATGATTTTTCTAATACTTTATATTTTCCTTTATTGGTTGATTTTGGTTCTTATTATTTTATATTTTATGTTTATAATTCTTGCTTTTTTAGTTAAGATGCCAATATTTTTGGTTCATTTATGGCTTCCTAAGGCCCATGTTGAGGCCCCTATTTCAGGTAGAATGATTCTTGCTGGTGTTTTATTAAAGTTAGGTGGTTATGGTATTTTTCGTGTTATGAGTGTTATGAAGGTTATTTCTTATTTGGGTTTAAAGTTTAATTATTTTTGATTGTCTTTGGGTTTATCTGGTGGGGTTGTTCTTAGATTTATTTGTTTTCGTCAGGTTGATTTAAAGTCTTTAGTTGCATATTCTTCTGTTGCTCATATAAGAATGGTTATTGGAGGATTGATGACTATGAATTGATGAGGTTGTATAGGTTCTCTTTCTTTAATGGTAGGTCATGGTTTGTGTTCTTCTGGTAGACGAAGATTATTAATTAACAAGGGTATAATTAACTTGATACCAAGAATGGCTTTATGATGATTCCCTTTGAGATCATCTAATATAGCTGCTCCTCCTTCTTTAAATTTGGTAGGTGAACTTAGATTATTATTAAACAGAATTATGTCTTGATCTTCTTTTAGATTTTATGCTTTAATTTTTTTGTCTTTTTTTAGAGCTGTTTATACTTTATATATGTATTCTTATTCTCAGCATGGTAATTATTATTCTGGTGTTTATACTTATTCTCTTGGTTATTTTCGTGAATATCATCGTTTACTTTTACATTGATTGCCTTTAAATATTCTTTGTTTAAAGGGAGTATTTTTTTTGTTTAGGTTGCTTAAGTATTTTAATTAAAAATGTTGTTTTGTGAAATCAATGATATGAATTTTTCATCTTAGGCCATGAATTTATTTTCTATTTGTTCTTTGAATTTTTTTCTTTATTTCTTCTAGAAGTATAATTTTTATTTTGGGTATTTACTATTTAATAATTGATTATAGAGTATTTGTTGAATGAGAACTTTTTAATTTAAATGGTTCTATAGTTGTTATGACTTTAATTTTGGATTGAATGTCTCTTATTTTTATGTCTTTTGTTATATATATTTCTTCTTTGGTTATTTATTATAGAGAGGAATATATATTGGGAGAAAAAAATGTAAATCGTTTTATTGTTATTGTTTTAATATTTATTCTTTCTATAGGTTTTTTAATTATTAGCCCTAATTTGATTAGAATTTTATTAGGATGGGATGGTTTGGTTTAGTTTCTTATTGTTTGGTTACTTACTACCAAAATGTGAAATCTTATAGTGCGGGTATGTTAACTGCACTTTCTAATCGTATTGGTGATGTTGCTATTTTAATTTCTATTGCTTGAATATTGAATTTTGGTGGTGAAATTATATTTATTATTATGATTTTATTTCTAATTCTTTTGAAATAAAGCTTATTACTATATTAATTGTTTTAGCAGCTATAACTAAAAGAGCTCAAATTCCCTTTTCTTCTTGACTTCCTGCTGCTATGGCTGCTCCTACCCCTGTTTCTGCTTTGGTTCATTCTTCTACTCTTGTTACTGCTGGTGTTTATTTATTAATTCGTTTCAGACCAATATTAGATACTTATAATTGTGGTTGATTCTTACTTTTAATTGGTTGTATAACTATATTTATGGCTGGTTTCGGAGCTAATTTTGAATTTGATTTGAAGAAAATTATTGCTCTTTCTACTTTAAGACAACTTGGTTAAATAATAAGAATTTTGGCTATGGGTCATCCAAAACTTGCATTTTTTTCATTTATTAGCTCATGCTTTATTTAAGGCGTTATTGTTTATGTGTGCAGGTTCAATAATTCATAATTTAAAGGATTCTCAGGATATTCGTTTTATAGGTTCAATTGTTAATTTTATACCTTTAACTTCAGTTTGTTTTAATGTTTCTAGTTTGTCTTTGTGTGGTATACCCTTTTTAGCAGGTTTTTATTCAAAGGATTTAATTCTTGAAATGGTTTGTTTAAGATGAATTAATTGTTTGATTTTTTTTCTTTATTTCTTTTCTACTGGTTTAACTGCTTCTTATTCTTTTCGTCTTTTTTATTATTCAATATCTGGTGATAATAATTTTTATTCTAGATTTTCTTTTGATGATAAGGGTTATTATATTTCGTTTGGTATAATTGGTTTATTGTTTGTTGCTGTTTTTGGTGGTAGTCTTTTGTCTCGGTTAATTTTTCCTGTTCCTCATGTGATTGCCTTGCCTTATTATTTAAAGTTTTTAACTATTACTGTAGTTGTTTTAGGTGCTTATTTGGGTTATCTTATTTCTAATTTTGATTTTTCTCAAAGTTTATTTTCTTTAAGTATACTTTCTTTTGTCAGATTTGCTGGTTCTATGTGGTTTATACCCTTTCTTTCAACTAAGTTTATTAGATAAATTCCTTTAAAATTGGGTCATTATTCATCTAAATCATTTGATTATGGTTGAGGTGAATTATTTGGTGGTCAGGGTTTGTACAGACTATTTATTTATTTAATTGGTTATATACAAGGTTGATATAATTCTAATTTTAAGATTTATCTTTTAACTTTTATTTTTTGAATATTTATTTTGGTGGTATTATTTTTCGTTTACTTAAATAGCTTATAATTAGAGCGTGACACTGAAGATGTTAAGGAAGTATTTTTACTTTTAGGTATTTATAAATATACATATATTATTTTTACAGTGAAAATGTAATGTTTTATTTAAACTATATAAATTTTAGAAATGTTAACGGAGTTTAACCGCTAATATAAAAAGTTAGCAGCTTTCATATTGGCTTTACATTTCCTTAATTGGAACTTTATAGTTCAATTATATTATTAACAGTAATAGGCCTCTTTTTGGCTTCAATTAATAAGAATAAGGGTATTTTATTTACCAACCTTCCAGGTCGAAACTGTCTGCAATATTTCGCTTCTTATTCTATTTAAGGTTGATTGATTATATCAATACTTTTTGAATGCATCCCAAATGTTATAGTTAACTACAACCCTTTATTCTGCTCATTGTAAGGCTCCTTGATTTCATTCATGGTATAGTCCACCTAGTAATACTATAATAAAAGATATTGTTGATACTGTTCAGATTATAATGTCTGAAGTTTTAAAAATAATTACAATTGGAAGGATTAGTGCGATTTCTACATCAAAAATTAAAAAAATTACTGCAATTAAGAAGAATCGAAGTGAGAATGGTATTCGTGCTGATTTTTTTGGGTCAAATCCGCACTCAAATGGTGATCTTTTTTCTCGGTCATTAATTAATTTTTTTGATAATTTTGTTGCAAGGATTATAACAATTATTGGAATAATAAATCTAATAAAAATTCTTGTAGATAAAATTAGGATTGTTTTTCTTGATTTATATCAAGCTTTTTGATTGGAAGTCAAATGTACTATTTATCCTAGAAAAACAATTATTTACCTCATCAATAAATAGAGATGCATAAAAATAATCATACTACATCTACAAAGTGTCAGTATCATGCTGCTGCTTCAAATCCAAAGTGGTGTCTTGGTGAGAATTGGTTTATTGAATGTCGAAGTAGACATGTTGATAAGAAAATTGTTCCGATAATTACATGTAGACCATGGAATCCTATTGCAACAAAGAATGTTGATCCATAAACTGCGTCTGCAATGGTGAAGGGTGCTTCTCAATATTCGTATGCTTGAAGTATAGTGAAGTATAGTCCTAGTAATACTGTGAAGAATAGTCCTTGTAATGCTTGAGTATGATTAGATTCTATTAAACTATGATGTGCTCATGTTACTGTTACTCCTGACGCCAAAAGAATAGCTGTATTAAGTAATGGAATTTGTATAGGATTAAAAGGTTGGATTCCTATTGGGGGTCATAGTATCCCTAGTTCAATAGTAGGTGCTAGTCTTCTTCTAAAAAATGCTTAGAAAAATGAAACAAAGAATAGTACTTCTGATGCAATAAATAAAATTATTTCTTATCGTAATCCAATTGATACAAATCCCATATGTAGCCCTTGGTATGTTCTTTCTCGTACTACATCTCGTCATCATTGGATTATAGTTAGTAGGGTAATTCCAAATCCGATTATAAATAAGTTAATGTTAAATAGGTGAAATCATTTTGCTAATCCTGATACTAGAACTATTGCTCCAATTGCTCCTGTTAATGGTCAAGGTCTGTAATCTACTAAGTGGAATGGGTGGTTTGAGTGAGTTGTTAACATAGGTTTAGTATACTTCTCTAGAATATAAAGTTCTTAAAATTGAGAAAACATAAGCTTGAATTATTGCTACTGCTGATTCTAGAATTAACAGAAGTATTTGTCCAATAATTAATAGTGAAATTAAGTTTATTGTTATAGATGGTCCTGTATTTCCTAGTAATGTTAATAGTAAGTGTCCTGCAATTATATTTGCTGCTAGTTGTACTGCTAGCGTACCTGGTCGAATGATATTTCTAATTGTTTCAATTAATACTATAAATGATATTAATGCAGGTGGTGTTCCTTGAGGAACAAGGTGTGTAAATATGTGATTGGTATGGTTAATTCATCCAAATAACATAAATCTTAATCATATAGGTAGAGCGATTGCAAATGTTAATGCTAAATGTCTTGTTCTAGCAAAAATGTAAGGGAATAATCCTATAAAATTATTAAATAGTATTACAATAAAAATTGAAATAAAGATGAATGTTGTTCCATTAAATGATTTTGGTCCTGGTAATGTTTTAAATTCATTGTGTAAGGTTAAATTAAGTTTATTTCAAATAATATTAATTCGTGATGGTGTAAGTCAATAATCCTAAGAATGTTCTAGTTCAATTTAATGATAAATTGAAGATATTAGTTGATGGATCAAATGTTGAAAATAAGTTTGTTATCATTTTCAATTCAAGTTTTTTATATCAATTGTTCTTTTTTCTGCTCTTTTAATAAGATTTGGTTTAAATGAGAAAAAGTTTATTTGATTAAATAAAATTAATGTAGTCGAAAATATAATGAATAGGGAGAATCATATGAGAGGGGATATTTGAGGGATTTGGATTAAATTTCCTCATCAGAAGTAGTCGTTAATTAACTATTTTTTGGTTTAAGAGACCATTACTTACTTTCAGTCATCTGATGTGTTTCAAGGTGTACTAATTATTTAGTTATTTTAGATTGACACTCTAATGTTATACATTTTAACTAACTCCTTAGATTATCTTAGATAATCACTTGATAAATAAGTTTACTGAAGTTCTTTCAATTACAATTGGTATGAATCTGTGGTTTGCTCCACAGATTTCTGAGCATTGTCCAAAGAACAGCCCAGGCCGGTTTATTGTAAATGTTCCTTGGTTTAGTCGACCTGGCGTTGCGTCAATTTTAACCCCTAATGCAGGTACTGCTCATGAGTGTAGAACGTCTGATGCTCTTGTTAATACTCGTACTTCTGTATTTATTGGTAGAATTGTTTGGTTATCTACATCTAGAAGTCGAAATCCGTCGTTTTCTAGGTCTTGTTCTGGTGTTATATAAGTGTCAAATTCTACGTCTATAAAGTCTGAATATTCGTATCTTCAGTATCATTGTCGTCCAATTGTTTTAATTGTGATTATTGCGTCTACTGAATCATCAAGTAAATATAGTAGTCGTAATGATGGGAGTGCAATAAAAATTAATGTAATTGCTGGTAGTGCTGTTCAGATTGTTTCAATTAAATGTCCGTGAAGTATGTTTCGGTTTGTATAGGCAATAAATAATATATACTTAGGGCATAACCTACAATTACTGTAATTAATAATAATACGACCATAGTATGATCATGGAAGAATGATAGTTGCTCCATTAATGGTAAAACTCCATCTTGAAGGGATAAATTTGATCATGTTGCCATTAATGAATTTTTCTAATAAAAGGTCAAACCTTTATTTGTAGAGCTTAAATCTACTGCACTAATCTGCCATATTAGAATCTAGAAATTAATGGTAGTTCTGAGTAACTGTGTTCTGCAGGCTTGTTATTTTGTAGTCATTCTGTTGATCTTCTTATATTAGCTCTAAAAATAATTGCTCGGTTTGTAACCATTCTTTCTCATATAATTACAATGAATATAATGATTCCTACAATAGAAATTGTAGACCCAATTCTTGACACTACATTTCATGATGTATATGCATCTGGATAGTCTGAATATCGTCGTGGTATTCCTGCTAGTCCTAGGAAGTGTTGAGGGAAGAATGTTAAGTTTACTCCGATAAATATAATTGTAAATTGGATTTTTAATCATGTATTATTTATAGTTAATCCTGTAAATAGTGGGTATCATTGAATAACACCTCCTATGATTGCGGATACTGCTCCTATGGATAATACATAATGGAAGTGGGCTACTACATAATATGTATCATGCAATACGGTGTCAAGTGATGAATTTGCTAATACTAATCCTGTTAGCCCACCAATTGTGAATAGAAAAATAAATCCTAAAGCTCATAATAGTGGTGGATTGAATTTGAATTTAGTTCCATATAGTGTAGCTAATCATCTGAATACCTTAATTCCTGTAAGTACAGCAATAATTATTGTTGCTGATGTAAAGTACGCTCGTGTGTCAACATCTATTCCTACTGTGAATATGTGATGTGCTCATACAATAAATCCTATTAGTCCAATTGATAATATAGCATAAATTATACCTAATGTTCCAAATGCTTCAATTTTTCCTCTTTCTTGACATACAATGTGAGAGATAATTCCAAATCCTGGCAGAATTGAAATGTAAACTTCTGGGTGTCCAAAGAATCAAAATAGGTGTTGATATAGAATTGGGTCACCTCCTCCTGCAGGGTCAAAGAATTATGTATTTAAATTTCGGTCTGTTAATAGTATAGTAATAGCCCCTGCTAATACTGGAAGCGATAGAAGGGCTGTAATAGCTACAGATCACACAAATAAAGGTGTTTGATCTAGAGTTATACTTTCTGATCGTATATTAATTGCTGTCGTAATGAAGTTTACTGCACCAAGAATAGATGATACACCTGCTAAGTGAAGAGAAAAAATAGCTAGGTCTACAGATGCCCCTCCATGTGCGATAGCTCCTGCAAGAGGGGGGTAAACTGTTCATCCTGTACCAGCACCATTATCTACTGTAGAAGATGTAAGAAGAGTGGGTTAGTGAAGGAGGTAGTAATCAAAAACTTATATTATTTATTCATGGAAACGCTATATCTGGTGCACCGATTATTAATGGTACAAGTCAATTACCAAATCCACCAATTATAATAGGTATTACTATAAAAAAAATTATTACAAATGCGTGGGCTGTAATAATAACATTACAAAAATGGTCATCTCCAATTAGGGATCCTGGTTGACCAAGTTCAGCACGAATAAGCATTCTTATTGATGTTCCTACTATTCCTGCTCACGCTCCAAGTAAGAAGTATAAAGTACCAATATCCTTATGGTTTGTTGAGAATAATCATTTTTGTGGTAAGATGGCTGAATTTAAGGTGGTAGACTGTAAATCTACTTATGAGATGTTTCTCTCTTGCCATGTTTTAGGCCTTATATTCAATTATGATTCTAGACTGCAATTCTAGAGGTGTAAAATTTACTAAGGCCTAAAAGATTATTCTTTTAATTATAACTTTGAAGGTTATTAGTTTAGTTAACTTAAGTCCTTAGTATAATGAGATTAAGGTTGATGTTGAGATTAATCCTATTGTTGAAATTATTACTGTTATAGGAAGAATAATTCTTCATTTTTTAGACTTTATTTTTATAGATCATGAATTTTCTGTGTATGACATAATTATGGCTGAGAATCTAATACATATATAATAATAAAGTGTAATTGTAGTTAATACAACAATAATGGTTATAATAATTGTTATGTTATTTTCTATTAATGATTGTACTACAATTCATTTTGGTAGAAACCCAAGGAATGGTGGTAAACCACCTAGTGATAGGAGGGATAAAAATATTATGAATTTAATTTCAGTTTTTATATTTCTGGCTGAATAAATTTGGTTTATAAAAAATAGATTTATTTGCTTAAATAATAAGACCATAATTAATCTTAATAGTGAGTAAATAATAAAGTATAGTTCTCAGATGTTTTCTCTAACTGTTAGGGATCTAATTATTCACCCTAAATGTCTAATTGAGGAATATGCTAGAAGTTGTCATAGAGATGTTTGATTTAAACCACCTATTGCCCCAATAATAATTCTTAGAATGATAATTGTTCAAATGAAATTTCTTAGTTGAATACAATAAGATAATTCCATTATTGGGGGAATTTTTTGTCATGTTATTAGTGTTAAACAGTTATTTCACCTCGAAGCTCCTATTACTTCTGGAAATCAGAAATGAAAAGGTGCAGCCCCAATCTTTAATAATAATCTACATCTAATTATTATTGATGGAATAAATTCTGTTTCTCATCCTATTGCATACTTTATTTGAATCAGCAAAATTGAAAATAATAGTATTGTCGATGCTATTGCTTGGACAATAAAATATTTGATTGATGACTCATTTATTATTATATTTTTATTTCTTGTTAGGAGCGGAATAAATGAAAGTAAGTTGATCTCAAGTCCTATTCAAACTCCAAATCAGGAGTTTGATGAAATGGACAGGATCGTTCCTACCATTAATATTGATAGGAAGAGAAGTTTTGTAGAGTTGTTGGTCATTAAAAAGGAGAGGATTGATACCTCTATAAATGGGGTATGAACCCATTAGCTTGTTTAGCTTACCTTTTTACATTAAGGTGTATGATGCAGGTTAGTTTTTGATACTAAAGGAGGTAGTTTAATTCTGTCTTATGTATTTTTTAATGAAGGTAATTTTTATTTACTTGATTTACCCTATCAAGGTAACCCTTTAATTAGGCACTTCATTTATATTTAATATATAAACTAAAATTTTTTTAAAAATTTGTTTATGTATTGTTTTGGTTATTTATCTCGGTTCGGATAATTTGAATATATATTATATATAATAAATAATTTATATTAATATATTACATTTAATTAAATTTAAATACCTATAATGTTATTTTATTATTATTAAATGATTATTTTAATACATTTATTTACCTAGGATTATAGCTACTTATGTTTTTAGCTTAAAATAGGTTATTATATTATAAATTATATAATAATATGTAAATTAATATTAAATATTATTATAATTGGATATAATAAATATAATTATTAATATTAAGTATAAAATATTATATTAATTATAATAATATAATTTAATAATATTTCCTATAATTAAATTATTTAACTAATTAATATTTAAGTTAACTTAATATAAAGTTAATTTTATATTAATAACATATTACATTAATTTACATAATTGTATAAAATATATTTATTATATTATTTAATCTTTCTTTATTATTAGTGAAAAGAAAGATTAAATAAGAAAGAATATAATACATTTATTGGTATACATGTTCCATATTAATCTCTATTTATATATAATAGAGAAGTTGTTGTGGTCATTCGAGGGTGCGTTTCTTTATTTTTGTCATTTTTTGTGTTTTTTTTTTCTTTTTTTCTTTAAATATTTGAATCTTTTATTTTTTCTTATTTTTATAAAGTGTACGCAATTTTTTTTTCTTTTGTTGATTTTGTTTTGTATTTAGACATTGCTGTGTATAGATTATTACAACACAATTTATGAATGTCAGATTACCTGCCCTGTGTTTGGATGGTGAGTTATTTAAAATTTTATGAGTACAATTAGTATTTTTTTATTTTGTTATAGAATTATTGAAGTTTGGATTACTCCTAAAACTAACGGAGATCCCGATAACTAAGCAAATTTTTATCTCATTATTATTTTTTATTTGTATGATGTAATGTTTTATTTGACATTTGGATTGTTGTAAATTTGTATATGTACGCTACTCCAGATTGTGGAGAGTACAATAATGCAACAACTGTGTAAATAATTTGGTAAAGTAACAGCATTTGGTCGTCTTAGGTGTGCTCCGTGAAGACAAAAGAGTGGAGACATGGTATGCATGTGAAATACTTAAGAGTAGTTTGGAACAATAATTTCTCTATTTCAGGAATTTTTGTGGGGAGAATTAAATGTCAGGCAGGTAATATTAAGGGGATTGTAGTAATCTTCAGAAGTGTAGGAAAGAAAAGTTACAAAGTGGGGCAGTGTCGTGTGAAACTGGGATGAATTTTAATTGAAGTGGGAAAGCTGAAAGTGATGTGATTATAACGCTGTGACTATTCATTGTTTTGTATTGTATGTTGCCAGTGTGATGTATTTCATGAAATTTAAATATGTGTGGTTGGCATGGGAGAGTAACAAGATAGTTTCAGAGGCAGTGGGTTATGCATGTTCCTTTTTGTACCACTCGGTCTGGAGGAAAGTTTCGTGATGATGGGTGTGAGAGTCGAAGTGTGAGATATAGCAAAAGATCCACCATCCCATCCAGAAAGTGCACTGTAGCGTTAAATAATTACGAGACCATAAGATAGAGAATCACCAATGTAAAGCCATGCCCACTGGGCGGAATTTCTCATGTGTTATTGTTGTAGGTTATAGAATTTGTGTGTTTAGGTTATAGAATTTATCGGAATAAATAAGATAGTGAAAAGAGGAAGACTGGTGGCCTTTTCCTTCGAATAGTATGTTGTCATGATACCCATAATTTATAATGTGTGCGCCATTCATATTCAGTGTGATGGCCACGTGTTGATCAAAGCCGTTGAATAAGAAAGAAAATGTGGTATTGCCAGTGCGTAGTGAACAATCAGAGTTGTGTACATTTTTAATAGTCAGATGTGCGTTAGCCGTGTCCGTTGGTTAATATTCAAACAGGAGAATAATTTGTAACTTAATTGTGAGTACTAGAGCTCATGTTACTTGATAAATAAAAAATGAATCCACTCGCTTGGTAGACCACTCATCTTGCAGGCCTGACTGCTTGATGCCACAGTATGGGAAAGCATGTGGGTGCCTCTCAATACCTTCAGATTATATTCTGTCAAGGAACTCAGTACCGATTCTCTCTTCACACACAAACACACACACACACACACACGCAAAAGCACACGCCCACTCTCAGTCCCTCCCCTGCTCCCCCTCCACGCCCCTCACACACACATGTTGGCAGCGCTGCATATCAGTCAGATTCAGATAATCAAACTTCCATATTATAAGAGACGTGGGTTTTGGGATGCCAATTGAACGAAATGCGCTAATAAGCCAAAACATGACCACCATCCACCGCGACGTTGGATTCCGCCGGGTGACGCTGCGGGCACGTGTCGTGGTAACAAAAGGATGTAAGCGGAGCGGACTCGGACAGGGGATCAGCCCAGAGAAGATATCGTCTGCAGACAGGGAAATCAATTCAAATAATCGACTTTTGCAAAGGGCAGATTGTTATTATTATTACGTAGAGCCTGTAAACGAGTATTTATAAAATGGCGAAGTTGGTTGGATGTTCACGTGATACTGTCATGAACATTCTCGGATGGAGGCAGAAGGACAGTGAAACGACCACTAGACGCTAAATGGTTGGACGTCCACGACTCTTCACTGTAAAGTAGGATAATGTTGATCTGTTGGATCTCTGCCGGAAGAGCACAATGCTGGTGTACGCGCAAGTGTTTCGGAGCATACCGTTCATCGTATATTCTTGAACATGGAGCAGCAGGTCACCCCTACGTGTTCACATGTTGAGCCAACGACATCGTCAATTGCGATTGCAATGGGCACGGGACCATCGGGATTCGACCAGTGATCAATGGAAACGTCTCGGCTCTTCGGGTGAATCACATTTTTGCTACACTAAGTCGATGGTCTTCTTCACAAACAGCGTCATCGAGGTGAATGGCGACTCGAAACGTGCAGCGCGGTACGGACCCAGGCTGTTGGGAGCAGAACTGTGCTAAGGGAGACATTCTCCTGCGCTTGCGTCGGACCTATGGTAGTAATCGAAGACACGCTGACAGCTGCTAACTTCCCGCATCGCTTCATGCCTGGAGCTTCCCCGGTAGTGATGTCATTTCTTAGCAGTATACGTATCCGAGTGTCGGAGCCAGAACCGTGCTGCACTGTTTTGAGGAGCATTATGATAAACTCGCGTTGATGTCTCGGCTACTAAATTCGCCTGATGTAAGTCCTATGGAACCCATCGGGGCGCTATCACCAAGTACGCAGATCTGCGGTCTGTTATTTACGTGAGTTACATGACCTGTGCGTAGACATCTAATGCCACATACCTACCAACAAACTGTCGGATCTCCACTACGCAGAAGCGCTCCCTGCCACCGTTGGATAACCAGCAGCCAGCAGCAAGTCGTACTCTGAGCTCACTTCTTTGTTTCATAGTTTAATTCTTAATTTGTTTGCGTGTTCTTGAGTACTTGCATAGTTTAATTCATAAACTTTTGGCGTATTATAGTATTTGAGAGTTGTATCATCGCGTTTTAGTACTCATATAGTGTAAATTCGTGTAGTCATCAGCCATCTGTTTGTTTTGAACGGCTTATGAAATAAACTGCTGCCTGCTTCACATCTCCTGTGCAGCAACCTACGTAAATTTAAGTATTAACTGTGTTTTTCTTACTTGTAACTTCTTTTTCCGTGAGTTTTTGCTTTTAGGAAGCTTTAATTTTCAAGTACTAGTAATACTGTTCCACAGATTTCGTGTTTGTTTTGAATACAGTCCAGAGACAGTTAGTGCTTATTTTCATTGTTTCCAACAAGAAGTGTCTAGTAACCACAGTTTAGTCAGCTTGTAAGACGTCGTGGTCTCCTGACCTTCATTGCTTACATATTCCGCCGTCACAATCATATTCCGCACATCAAGACGCTTCATTTGAACCCAAACTCGATAAGATAAAGTCAATGTTGTATGAATTCATGTAAACGATATGCAAATAACTAATAAATCGCAAGTGCGCACCGTGGTTGAAATACTCGAGGCTGGCGTACACACACACATTCAAGACACGACGGTCACAAAAGCTTTTACTTCCGAAGAGCAACCGCATGCCAGGAGGCCGGTCCCAAACTATCTACGTCGGCCAGTGACCGCCCGTAGAGCAGACAGCGTTAGCCCGAGTGAAAGGACGATCCCATGTTCAGCTTAAAAGCAAATTCCGCTACACTGTGTGGGAGCGGCCAGCCTACGCATTCTTTACACATAGCACGCAGTTTCAGAGATTTTCACAAGGAGACAGCAAACGCCAAACACCGATACTACAGATTTCTGGATTGGTCGCCCTAAACGAAACGTTATTCTCCCGTTTTAGAAGTGCAATGCTGATTGGCAGACGATATTTCTGACGCCTTGAGCTGAAGGAATATTGGAAGAGACAGAAAGATATACCCCTTCACGTCTGGCGTGGTGAGGGGCCGTTCCGTTGTCGCTCTTGGAGCGAGAACACATAACGAGAGCGTGTGCGCTCGTACGTGTACTCAAAGAGCGAGGAACAAGTCTCTCCTCAGTACTTCATTGGGAGAGCACCTCTGTCGAGAGCGAATCAGAAAGCGACTCTATATTGAGTCCTTGCGATTAAGCGTTGTTCACTGTGTTGGCCACCACACTTATTGTGCGGTGTGAACGGACAGAGTTATAATTAAACGCCTGCAAGCGAATTTTGAGTGGCATCGCGGTGGACTGGTTATTTGACTGGTGTACCATGCTAATAGTTAGATTAGGGGCGAAGAGCAGTCCTTGACTTCATCAAGGCATAGGGAGAGTTTGATTGGCGAAGGTCAATCCAGATAGAACGAGAACTATCTTATTTGTCAGCAACGAGCGACGCAGACAGCAGTCATCACAGCTTATGGTATTGTGCACTATAGCTATTGCGAGCTCCATATTTCCTCCACAACAGCCGGCCGGTGTGGCCGCGCGGTTCTAGGCGCTTCAGTCTGGAACCGTGTGACCGCTACTGTCGCAGGTTCGAATCCTGCCTCGGGAGTGGATGTGTGTGCTGTCCTTAGGTTAGTTAGGTTTAAGTAGTTCTAAGTTCTAGGGGACTGATGACCACAGATGTTAAGTCCCATAGTGCTCAGAGCCATTTGAACCATTTTTGAACCTCCACAATAGTACACTTCACTGCATTTCACATGCGACAGCCTCGACCATACCTAGCAACATTCTAACGAATAATTGGCTCTGAGCACTCCTTCAGCAAGGTCCGAGCAGGCACACGGGGGGAGGGGTTTATTAGTGATTGGGAGCTCCAATGTTAGGCGGGTGATGGAGCCCCTTAGGGAAACAGCGGAAAGGTCGGGGAAGAAGGACAGTGTCTCATCCGAGATGTGGAGGAGGCCCTGCCGGCGACGATAGAGAGCACTGGGTGCACCCGACGGCAAATTGCTGCTCATGTTGGCACCAATGACTCCTGCCGTCTGGGTTCAGAGGTCATCCTCAGTTCATATAGGCGGTTGGCGGAGTTGGTGAAGGGGGAAAGCCTCGCTCGTGGGATGGAATCTGATAAAACTATTTGTAGTGTCGTTCCCGGAACCAACCGCGGTCCTCTGGTTTGGAGCAAAGTGGAAGGCTTTAACCAGAGGCTCAGACGATTCTACGGAGATCTGGGGTGCAAATTTCTCAACCTCTGCTATCGGGTGGAGAAATGTAGGGTCCCTCTGAATAGGTCAGGCGTGCGCTACACGCAGGAAGCGGCTACAAGGGTAGCTGAATACGTGTGGAGTGCACATGTGGGTTTTTTGTTTAGAGAATTCCCTTTCTAGGCCCGACAAGACGCCTCCTGAGACGCGACAAGGTAGTAGTAGGCAAAACGCAACAGGGAATGACAATATTAATGTGGTAATAGTAAACTGCAGGAGCGTCTATAGAAAGGTCCCAGAACTGCTCTCATTAATAAACGGTCACAGTGTCCACATAGTACTAGGGACGGAAAGTTGGCTAAAACCAGATGTAAACAGTAATGAAATCCTAAACTCAGATTGGAATGTATACCGCAGAGACAGGCTGGACGGTGAAGAGGGAGTCGTGTTTATAGCGATAAAAAGTGCAATAGTGTAGAAGGAAATTGACGGAGATCCGTAATGTGAAATAATTTGGATGAAGGTCGCAGTTAAAGCAGGCTCAAACATGGTAATTGGATGTCTCTCTAGGCCCCCTGGCTCAGCAGCTGTTGCCGGCCGCGGTGGTCTAGCGGTTCTAGGCGCTCAGTCCGGAACCGCGCGACTGCTACGGTCGCAGGTTCGAATCCTGCCTCGGGCATGGATGTGTGTGATGTCTTTAGGTTAGTTAGGTTTAAGTAGTTCTAAGTTCTAGGGGACTGATGACCACAGATGTTAAGTCCCATAGTGCTCAGAGCCATTTGAACCATTTTACAGCAGCTGTTGTGGCAGAACACCTGAAGGAAAATTTGGAAAATATTTCGAGTAGATTTCCGGACCATGTTATAGTTTTGGGTGGAGATTTTAATTTACCAGATACAGACTGGGAGACTCAAACGTTTATAACGGGTAGCAAGGACAAAGAATTCAGTGAAATTTTTTTAAGTGCGTTATCTGAAAACTACCTTGAGCAGTTAAACAGAGAACCGAGTCGTGGCGATAACATATTAGACCTTCTGTTGACAAACAGACCCGAACTATTTGAAACAGTTAACGCAGAACAGGGAATCAGCGATCATAAAGCGGTTACAGCTTCGGTGATTACAGCTGTAAATAGAAATATTAAAAAAGGTAGGAAGATTTTTTTTGTTTAGCAAAAGTGACAAAAAGCAGATTTCAGAGTACTTGACGGCTCAACACAAAAGTCTTATCTCAAGTACAGATAGTGTAGAGGATCAGTGGACAAAGTTCAAAACCATCGTACAACATGCATTAGACGAGTACGTGCCAAGCAAGATCGTAAGAGATGGGAAAGAGCCACCGTGGTACAACAACCGAGTTAGAAAACTGCTACGGAAGCAAAGCAAAGGTAACTTCACAGCAAACATAAACATAGCCAAAGCCTTGCAAACAAACAAAAATTACACAAGCGAAATGTAGTGTGAGGAGGGCTACGCGAGAGGCGTTCAACGAATTCGAAAGTAGAGTTCTCTGTACTGACTTAGCAGAAAATCCTAAGAAATTTTGGTCTTATGTCAAAGCGGTAGGTGGATCAAAACAAAATGTTCAGACGCTCTGTGACCAAAATGGTACTGAAACAGAGAATGACAGACTAAAGGCCGAAATACTAAATGTCTTTTTCCAAAGCTGTTTCACAGAGGAAGACTGCACTGTAGTTCCTTCTCTAGATTGTGGCACACATGACAAAATGGTAGATATCGAAATAGATGACAGAGGGATAGAAAAACAATTAAAATTGCTCAAAAGAGGAAAGGCCGCTGGAACTGATGGGATACCAGTTCGATTTGACACAGAGTACGCGAAGGAACTTGCCCCCCTTCTTGCAGCGGTGTATCGTAGGTCTCTAGAAGAGCGTACAGTTCCAAAAGATTGAAAAGGGCACAAGTCATCCCCATTTTCAAAAAGGGACGTCTAACAGATGTGCAGAACTATAGACCTATATCTCTAACTCTAGAACTCTCTCAGTTCTAGAATTTTGGAACACGTATTATGTTCGAGTACAATGACTTTTCTAGAGACTAGAAATCTGCTCTGTAGGAATCAGCATGGGTTCCGAAAAAGACGATCGTGTGAAACCCAGCTCGCGCTATTCGTCCACGAGACTCAGAGGGCCATAGACACATGTTTCCAGGTAGATGCCGTGCTTCTTGGCTTCCGCAAAGCGTTTGATACAGTTCCCCACAGTCGTCTAATGAACAAAGTAAGAGCATATGGACTATCAGACCAATTGTGTGAATGTATTGAAGAGTTCCTAGATAACGGAATGCCGCAAGGGAGTGTCGTAGGACCTTTGCTAGTCACAATATATATAAATGACCTTGTGGATAACACCGGAAGTTCACTGAGACTCTTTGCGGGTGATGCTGTAGTATATCGAGAGGTAGTAACAATGGAAAATTGTGCTGAAATGCAGGAGGATCTGCAACGAATTGATGCATGGTGCAGGGAATGGCAATTGAATCTCAATGTAGACAAGTGTAATGTGCTGCGAATACTTAGAAAGAAATATTCTTTATCACTTAGCTACAATATAGCAGGTCAGCAACTGTAAGCAGTTAATTCCATAAATTATCTGGGAATAGGCATTAGGAGTGATTTAAAATGGAATGACCATATAAAATTAATCGTCGGTAAAGCAGATGCCAGACTGAGATTCATTGGAAGAATCCTAAGGAAATGCAATCCAAAAACAAAGGAAGTAGGTTACAGTACACTTGTTTGCCCACTGTTTGAATACTGTTAATCGGTGTGGGATCCGTACCAGATAGGGTTGATAGAAGAGATAGAGAAGATCCAACGAAGAGCAGCGCGCTTCGTTACAGTATCATTTTGTAATCGCGAAAGCGTTACCGAGATGATAGAAAAACTACAGTGGAAGACTCTGCAAGAGAGACGCCCAGTAGCTCGGTACGAGCTTTTGTTGAAATTTCGGGAACATACCTTCACTGAGGAGTCAAGCAGTATATTGCTCTCTCCTACGTATACCTCGCGAAGAGACCACGAGAATAAAATCAGAGAGGTTAGAGCCCATACGGAGGCATACCGACAATCTTTCTTCGCACGAACAATACGAGACTGGAATGGAAGGTAAAACCGATAGAGGTACTCAAGGTACCCTCCGCCATACACCGTCAGGTGGCTTGCGGAGTATGGATGTAGATGTAGAATCAGTGATGTATTTCTTTCCACAGACGGACAAACAAGTAATTAAGCGGTTTCTCGTAATGTTTTTGTTCATCAGTGTACTTACTGATACTGCGAAGTGTTCACCATATTTTTTCTAATTTCTTTCTCATTTCATACGTTTACTATGTTCAACAACGTTGCTTTAGTAGGGGTTTGGATAGAATATTATGAACACCTACGTAACAGAACATCCTGGGAGAACATGTATAAGCCATGAGTGAGGTTCTATGTGATTTTATACCATTCCGTGGAAAGAAACTAAGTTCCTTACAAGATATTACAGAAATTTAGCAGAACAATTCTTTTTTTCAGTGCAGGCGATGACGACTTCGTATTGTAATTATGCGGTTGTGAAATGCAAAGTTCACCTTTATGGTCGTCAAACCGATGTTGGATATTTACAGTCTGTGTGAGTGGGTGCGTTATCATCTGGGAACAAGCTACCCTCTTATGGGAATAACATCTGAACTACCGAATTAATATGGTAACCTAATGTGGTTTCATAAAAGCTACCAATGGGTTTCCGTTTCTTCCTTGATAGTCTCTCAAATGTAGTCAACACTACGGGGGTCTCATAATCAGAGGGATAGGAGGACAGGGGGAGCAGGAACAACTAAGACTCTGCACTTGAAACGTTACACCTGAAACATCTGTCACTCGTGCAGCTATTCGCTTGTTGCTGTTGTGGTCTTCAGTGCGAAGACTGGTTTGATGCAGCTCTCCATGCTGTGCAAACCTCTTCACCTCCGAGTAACTACTGCAGCTTACATCCTCCTGAAGTTGCTTAACGTATTCGTCTCATGGTCTTCCTCTACAATTTTTAACCCCCGCCCCCCACACTTCCTCCAGTACTAAGCTGGTAATTTCTTGATGCCTCAGAACGTGTCCTACCAACCAATCCTTTCTTCTAGTCAGGTTGCGTCACAAATTTCTTTTCTTCCCAACTCTATTCAGTACTTCCTCATTAGTTACGTAATCTACTCATCTAATCATCAGCATTCTTCTATAGCACCACATTTCAAAAGCTTCTATTCTCTTCCTGTGGCCGGCCGTTGTGGCCGTGCCCTTCTAGGCGCTTCATTCCCAAACCGCGCTGCTGCTACGGTCGCAGGTTCGAATCCTGCCAAGCCGGCCGTTGTGGCAGAGCGTTTCTAGGCGCTTTAGTCTGGAACCGCGCGATCGCTACGGTCGCATGTTCGAATCCTGCCTCGGACATGGATGTGTGGGATGTCCTTAGGTTAGTTAGGTTTAAGTAGATCTAAGTTCTAGGGAACTTATGACCTCAGATGTTGAGTCCCATTGTGCTTAGAGACATTTGAACCATTTTCTCTTCTTCTGTAAACTTTTTATCATCCGTTTTTCCCTTCCATACATGGTTACACTCCATACAAATACTTTCAGAAAAGACTTTCTGCCACTTAAATCTAAACTCGAAGTTAACAAATTTCTCTTCTTTGGAAACGCTTTCTTTGCCGTAGCAAGTCTACATTTTATATCCTCTCTACTTTGACTATCATCAGTCATTTTGTTTCCCAAATAGCAAAACTCATATACTACTGTAAGTGTCTCATTTCCTAATTTAACTACCCCAGTATCAACTGATTTAATTCGGCTACATTCCATTACCCTCATTTTGCTTCTGTTGATTTTTATCCTATATCCTCCTTTCAAGACACTGTCCATTCCAGTCAACTGCTCTTCCGAATCCTTTGCTGTCTCTGACAGAATTACAGTGTCATTGGCAAACCTTAACATTTTTATTTCTAGTCCCTGGATTTTAATTCCCACTCCAAATTTTTCTTTTGTTTCCTTTACTGCTCGTTCAATATGGAGATTGAATAACATCGGGGATAGGCTACGACCTAGCCTCACTCCCTTCTTAATCATTGCTTCCTTTTCATGCCTCCCGACTCTTGTAACTGGCGTCTGATTTCTGTATAAGTTTTAAGGAGCCTACCACTCCCAGTATTTTAACGCTGCTACCTTCAGAAACCTTTCTCTAAGTCTACAAATGCTATAAACCTAGGATTGCCTTTCCGTAACCTGCCTTCTAACACAAGTCGTAGCGTCAGTATTGCCTCTCGTGTTCCTACATTTCTCCAGAATGCAAAGTGATCATCGCCGAGGTTGGCTTCTACCAGTTTTTTCCATTCTTCTGTAAAGAATTTGTGTCAGTATTTTGAAAACATGACTTATTAAACTGATAGTTCAGTAACGTTCACACCTGTCAGCACCAGCTTTCTTTGAAATGGAATGATTATAATGTTCTTGAAATCTAAGGATATTTCACCTGTCTTATACATCTTGTACAGCAGATGGAAGAGTTTTGTCATGGTTGGCTCTCCCAAGGCTATCAATAGTTGTGACGGAATATCGTCTACTCTGGGGTCTTGTTTCGACTTAGTTTTTTCAGTGCTCTGTCAAACTCTTCTTGCAGTATCTTATCTCTCATCTCATCTTCATAGTCATCTCCTCTTCCATTTCTATAACATTGCCTGCAAGACCGTCTCCGGGTGTAGACCCTCTATATATTCCTTCCACCTCTCAGCTTTCTCTTCTTTGCTCAGGACTGGTTTTCCATCTAAGTTGTTGATATCCAGGCAGGTGCTTCTCTTTTCTTCAAATGTCTCTTTAATTTTCCTGTAGGCGGCATCTAACTTACCCCTGGTGATATATTCTTTTACGTCCTTACATTTGTCTCTAGCCATTCCCACTTAGCCATTTTGCACTTTCTGCCGATCTCATTTTTGAGACTTTTGTATTCCTTTTCGCCTGCTTCATTTACTGCATTTTTGTATTTTCTCCTTTCATCAATTAAATTCAATATATCTTGTGTTACCCAAGGATTTCTACTAGCCCTCGTCTTTTTACCTACTTGATCCTCTGCTGCCTTAACTATTTCATCTCTCAAAGCTCCCCATTCTTCTACTACTGTATTCCTTTCCTCTGTTCCAGTCAATGTTCTCTAATGATCTCTTTGAAAGTCTCATCATCCTCTGCTTCTATCAACTTATCTAGATCCCATCTCTTTAATTTACTACCTTTTCTGCAATTTCTTTAGTTTTAACCTACAGTTCATAATCAATAAACTACGGTCAGGGTTCACAGGCACCTGGAAATGTCTTACAATTTAAAATCTGGTTTCTAAATCTCTATCTCACCACTACATAATCAACCTGAAGCCATCCGGTGTCTCCAGGTCTCTTCTATGTATACGACTTACTTTTATCATTCCTAAACCAACTGTTAGCGATGATTCCATTATGCTCTGTGCAAAATTCTACCAGGCGGCCTCCTCTTTCATTCCCTTCCCTAGTACATATCCACCTACTATTTTTTCCTTCTCTTCGTTTTCTTACTATCGAGTTCCAGTCCCCCATCACAATTAAATTTTCGTCCCCCTGAACTACCTGAATAATTTATTTTATCTGATCATATACTTCTTCTATCTCTTCATCATCTGCTGAGCTACTTGGCACTTAAACTTATACTATTGTGGTAGGTGTGTTCCTTGTGGCTATCTTGGATTCACTATGCTGTTTATAGTAGCTTACCCGCATTCTTATTTTCTTATTCATTATTAAACCTATTCCTGCATTACCCCTATTTGACCTTGTATTTATAAAACTGAACGGCTGTTACACTTACAGAAATGAGACATTCAGCATTGATAAGCGAGAACATTATGAACATCTGTTTAACATCGTGCTGGTACACTTTTGGAACGCGGTACAGCTGTGATACTGCAAGGCATGGTTCGACAAGTCCTTGGCAGGTTTTCAGAGGTAAGACCACACGTGTACAGCAGGTCATGCAGCTCTCTTAAATTACGGGTCGGTGGTATGCAGGTGCGGAACTGGCGCCCGATAGCGTCTCAGATGTGGTCCATCGGGTTCAAATCAGGTGAATTTTGTGGCCAAGACATCAACGTATGTTAACTGTCAAGTTAATCAAACCACTGTAGCGCGAATCTGGGCTTGTTACACAAAGAGTTATCCTGCTGGAAGATGCCGTTGGCGTCGGGGGAGTCATCAAGCTTGAAGGGATACAAGTGGTCCACAAAGTGTTCACGCAATCTACAGCTATCGTGGTGACTTCTATTATATCACAGATCCTATGGAAGCCCACATGAATGTCTCCCCTAACATAAGATTATCCCCACCGTTCTGCCCCTGTGATGCAATGCGTGTTTCGACTAGAACAGGTAGGGATCGTCTGCTGCGGAAGCCCTTGATGGTATGCTCCAAAACACTTGTGATTGCGCCAGTACCGTACTCTATCGTCAGATGTGCCACATATCGCCGCCTATTCTACTGTACAGAGCGGGCAAGTCTTCGACCTCCACGTTCTGTGAAGAGGCGTGGACGTCCTACACCATGTCGTATAATCTTGGTTTCACTGTCCATTAACCACTTACCACATATGCTCACGACAGTAGGACGCAAACAGCCGACCAGCTACGCCGTTTTCGAGAATGCTCCTTTCCAGGCACACAGCCATAACAATCACCCCTTTATCAAACTCTCTGAGCCAGTGGATTTACTCATTTGCGACCCTTATGGAGGTTAGAATGGCTCGTTATTCGTCTCTGCTCCATTTATGCATCGGCTGGTAATAATTAAAGTGCAGCTACTCAGGGAGGTTCAGTGTGGCCTGCAGTAGTCGTATGGCAGCGAAACTTCGTAGATATGGTAATGCGTGAATGCGGAACCGATTTAACCTGAAAAAAAAATAGTTCCAATTTTGGCCACCAGGTGCAAATCTGGCGATGCACAGCATCTCGTCGAAGTCTTCAGTGCTCATATTGAACAAATCATATAAGAGGCGGTTACTAATAAAATCAGCATTGTGCCTTTCTCACTTGTTTGACCTTTTCTGCCCCCGTCCAGTTTCTTATCCAAGACTTATGTAAACATTTCTATACGTATTTCTTGCATTCACAGCACAAGATTTGCATTTGGTGGCCTCAATTGAAACTATTCTTTTTCCAGTGTCATTCGTTTGCGCATTAACGCATCAGCATATCTACCACTTTTCGCTGCCGTATGTACCACTTTTCGCTGCCGTATGTACCACTTTTTGCTGCCGTACGATAATTATGGCCTACACTGGACCTATATAAGTAGCTGCCCTTTAACTATAATGACCGGTGTTTTCTTTGCCGCGTCACACGCCTGCAATGTTACCAGGCGGCATTCAGTCTTGCAGTGTTTCGCGTTTTTTAAATAACGCATATACGAAAAGAGCCGCGAAATATCTGTTAGTAATGCCGTGCTTTGAATTTCTTTATCATCATTACCTTTTAACAAAGCAAAATATATATATTGAGATCTTATTGTTCTGTATCTGGTCTACAATTAAAGGAACGTTTTTTCGTGACTGTAACTCATTCTAAAGATCAACATATCTTCCCTACTTTATAGTTATTGAAAATTGAAATTACTTGGTTATGAACACTGATGTTACAGTTCGTATGATCGTTCAACAACAAAATTTTGCAGTGGATTTTGTTTCTCGGTAAAACACCATTCAATGCCACGACTAGCACAAGAACATGAGACTCTTATTAAAAAAAATACGTTTTCACTATAAAGTTTGCCAGACCAGAACGGAGCACAGCAAGATTCCTATTAAATTTTGACGGTACATTAACTTATTTGTACTGTGAGTTATATACTATCAGCAGCCCGCGTCAACCTGCAACACATCATAAAATCTGATGATCTGCACTGCAAGTCTGGAAGCTAAAAGAAATAATATTATTTTACTGTTACTTTACCGCTTCCTTGCAGTATGATAGACTATATTGGAAGTCGTTTGAATACGCCGCGGCAGCGGCTCTTTCGTTCGCCACGCAGCTCAGCACCACAGATAATATTTATATAACTGAAAAATGTCCCAACAGGATGGGATAATAGGCAAGCAAGCTTTAACAATTAATAATGCAAGTTTTCATTTACATAACTCTATTAAAACATTTAAATATTTCAATTGTTACACACCTTTATGAATTCACACGTAATGGCGTACATCTCTTAGTCTCGACAAAAGAATGCTACACTAGCGTTCGCTACTACGACACAGGATATCTTACTCGCTCGACTCCCAGATGAAGAAGGCAAGAAATTGATGTTCGTCACGCATTATATACTAGTTACTTATTTTGATCTTTGTTCGACATTTATCGTCTGTGGCGGTTTCATTACTCGCCGACGCAGATATTCTCAAAAATAAATAATAAAAAAAATACATAATTTTATACAATAACACAATATGATACATATAATTTTCTCGTTACTACATAATATGTTGCTTTTGTTTCTTACTAGACGTTACAATGCCCCCTGGCAGCAATTGACTAACGTTAAGAATGTTCGGCAATATGCTGCCACTAACGTCTGTTTGGTTATTGTCTGTTACCTTGGTTGGAACATTCACTTTAAACTTCTTAGTTCTTTTACACTGTAGGTTTAATTACACTTTTTATACTGTTCTTACACCTTGCGAGGTGACCATAAACCCAGTCCCAGGGTCATTACATTTATTTGGCTCCCCCATTCGGGCTACGTACGATCAGAAAACCTGGGAAAACTGCGCCGGAGCCATAGTCATCTCGCCTGGTTTGTTTTAATACCCAGTTTGATCACAAAAGGTTCAGACTCTATCCAATGTTCACAGATAACAAAGGCTATTTATGACAACGTGTTAAACTTTTAGTCTCTTTGTTACCAATATACCTTCTACCCTTTTTCACATTTGTGTTCTGTATTGCAATGAAAGTCACTCATTAAACAGTTTTACAGTGGTATAATGAATCGTCTCTGCACTTACTCACGACAATTGTTTTAAAATGTTCTAGCATTCGTGCAAGTTTACTTCATTAACATGACGAGAACATATTATATCTATACATCACTGAACCGATGAATACTTTGAGTCTGCATCGAGTAACTAAAGAAAAACACAATGTTTGTCACGTCATTTCGTGTCCAATATACCGTTTTCATATTAGTGCATTAACCACATAGTTGATAGTTCATTTGAATGACAACAATGTTGTACGGAGCGGGCGGCGCGAAGCAATTATTGAGTCGCGTCGTTTGGAACGCCGCGTGCCGACGGCCGCTGGGTTCGACGACCGGCTCTCAGTAACAGCGACGTCGTGCTGACGTGGCGCAAGCAGTCGCGAACCGCGCCGAACCATTCGCCGATGTCGGCGAGTTGCCGTGGTTTACCGCGACCGGCCGGCTGGCGGCAAGGCACTCGTCTCTGCTTCTCCGCATGGCTCCCCGTCGTAGTGCATGAAACAAACATTCCACAACGGTGTACTGTCTCTAAGGACACAGATTACTAGCTGTGGAAGAAAATGCAACTTGTTTAAAAGTGTTTATTGTTCATTACGCCGTCGCTTCGCTGGTATGCACAGGATGTTTTGGCATGATAACAGGTTTCTTGTGGCATTGTGACACTGGTATTCAGGGTTCGTCACACGCACATTGTACTACACACTTTCACTTGTTCTCACGGTTGATACACTGCCAGAGCGTCTTTCAACACGCGAAAATATTTCGGTACACACATACTAAATGTCTCCGTCGAGCGATGTTTGTTTGAATCGACTCCGAACGGATCACTAACTACCGTTTTTACTCACAGTGTACTACTGTTCGTTGAGCACTGCACTATGACAGTTAGTCACTCAACACTTAACTTATACCGACGTATATATTGGTGCAGATACAACAGTCATTTTCTGTCCCTACTACACACAATATTCCGTCCTTTCCTAGGTTGTTTATGCACACAGTTTATTTTTAATGCATAACAACTGTTCTTAGCATAATCACTCTCATCTACATTGAGTCCATTGTGTTACCTTCTCATTACACACTTTTAATACTATTACTAGGCATATATTGCTTTTTTGTAATTGTTTAAAGGTGTGTGATTTTTTTTTTTTTTTTTTTTTGTACATAGCTTTCTTTTCCTCTTTTAGTGTAGCTTGCCAGGTTATCACCCATCTAGCAAACAGATTTTACCATGTGCATGACAGCTTGACTTGGGCATATTGTTCAATAAATACTTCATTTAGTACTAGTATTATTTTTAACGGTCCGTCCTACAGGACTACAGTGTAGTTTCCGCGTAACTTGATTCGCGTACCGCGTAATTAATATTCAAGAACGTGTACCAAGTACACAGGCATCAATTGAAGCATTCATACATACAAAGCATAGGTTACACGGAACGGTTTTGTTTTTTATTGGATTCTGCTCCAGTGTCGTTCTCAGATCACTATTGGCAGTAAACATTACATCACATAATTATATCGTACTACAAAGTCAATTTTTGGGTAGTATAGACTCTCTCTCAGGGTTCCTTGATTCTAACACAATTACATCTGCTACATATTTATATGAGATTTCATCATTAATTGTACTTACTTACTACAAAATGATTCAAGAAATTAATCATTATTTTATCAACAAAAGATTATTCATTGCTTGAAGAGCATGTAGTATTTTAATGACACTAACTGTCTGTAAACCAAGTCTTCCATTTGTATATTATTGCTCAGTTTACTGGTTCTACTTCCTCAAAATTGTAACTATACATAAATTCTTTCTTAAACTGACATACTTATACTCTAAAACACAATTGAAATCTTCTTACCACTACTATTTACATCAGACATGTCACTGAATAAATAACTTTCCATCTTTACGTGGATACAGTCCTTTTATTTTCCCCGTCTGGGGATGTGCTAACAAATAGCTACATTCGTGTGCCAACACCTTCCGAATCTCTTTAGCCACTACTTCCCTCCTCGACCAAGGGATGGAGTAAGTTGCGCGACAGTATGTTTTGTGGGGCATCACCTCTATGTGATAGTGGTACCCTTTGACTATTCCTGGTCGGTCGGTAAATACCATAGTATATTCCGATAGCAGCTGCGTCAACTGTTGCTTTTGGATATCGCTTAAACCTTCAGATTCCTGCACTTTGGTTTGAAATGTCTCAACATTTGTTTCAAAATTTCGATCCTCTAAATTCGGGTAATAGAGGTCTGCTACCTGTGAAAAATCATCGAGGTGTAGTACCCAGGGGTTCCTACATTTGATATTAATTCGATTACAACATGGCACAAGTACCTCCTTCGATTTCATCATAGACAACTCAATCCTCCTACCTTTATTAACTATGCTTAGTTTCCCCAAGGAGAGGTCGATCACTGCGTCCCTCTCACGGAGAAAATCTACTCCCAGAATGCAGGCCACCTTTAGTCCTTTAACAATGAGGAACGAGCTCACTATGGCTTCGCCCTCCTTACAAATCTCTACCTGCACCTGGTATTTAACTAATTGGCTCTGTGCACTTATGGCTCCAGACACCTTACAATTATTAACCGGGAAAGTCGGTATGCTACGTCCTTTTCCCAGTGCTTTAAATAACTCTATACTCATTACACTTACTGAGGCACCTGTGTCGATGATTATATTCACTGCAACATCATTGATTTTAGCTTCTATTATGGCTTGCACATTTTCGTTATTATCTTTCTTACATTCGTGTGGTTCGTTCAGTAGATCTTTATCCATACTGATACCGTCGTTGTATCGCAGCATACATATTCCAGGTATATTATTATCATTCGTGTTGCTCTCACTCCACCCCTCGGCCAGCGATGGAGAGCATATCGAGGCCGATCCTAGTTTGTTGGATTGCTTACTTGTGAGGTACTTGGACGGCTATTGTCCGTGACCTCCACTATGTGTACATTCTGATTTGTAGGCCGCCACGGCTGCGCAATAGGCGCGTTTTGCGGTGGTGGTGTATTGTTGTCATACCGGTCATTACCCTGTCGCTCTGGGCTTGTTCTCTGATTCTGATGCCAGTTTCGATTACTATCACTATAATTGCTATGCCACTGACCTCGCGCATTTTTCCAGCGGTTGGTCCCTGACATTCCGGATTCGTACCGGTCGTCAAATCGACGCTTTTTGTTATAAGTTGGTTGCCCATACCCGTTCTGGCTTCTACCATTACTACCATTTTGCGAATGCTCTTGCCGCTTGTTACCACCCCCACCATTTCCATGGTTGTGGTTTTGTGCACTATTATTTCTGTCATGTTTACACCCTGATCCATTATTCCGCGAGTGATCGCACGCTGATTTTGCGTCTTCCTGGATCAAGTCTATTGAATCTAGAACAGACAGGAAGTTTTCCATGTCGCTTTCTGGTACGTGTATTAATTTCTCTTTGATATGAATGGGTAAATGTGATTTCAGTAGTCTTATTATGTCTCTTGGTGATATAGGCTCGTCCCAGTAGCGAGTTTTGTTTATATACTTTTCAAAATACCGTCTCAAATTCCCAAGACGGGGTGAGTACGGTTCGGGATTATATACTTCTTTTCTTAGACGCTCTTGTATACAAGGCGACCAATATTTCGACAGAAACGCCCTTTCCAACTGTTCATATGTCATGCAGCTGTCTGCTACTTCCGTAGCCCACAACGCTGCATCACCCTGAATGTATGACATTACGTATTGAATTTTCTGTGCTTCATTCCACACACTAGGCAAGATATTTTTAAAGCTTTTTATGAATACTACTGGGTGTACTGACTTCCGTTCAGTAGTAAACGTTTGAAACTGCCTATTTTTGATTAAACTTTCTTCAACTAATATTTTTGAACTATATGGATTCGCTCCTGGGACGTATGCTGTCTGCTCCGAACCGAAGCTACAGCTCTTCGCATTATCGACTACAGATTCACCATTGTTGTGTCGCGTGTAAGTTTGTGCGTTGCCAAAAACATTGGCTGTTGGCGACAAAGTTTCATGTTCCAGATGTTTTCTGCTTTGTGCTAAACCCTTTTCCAAGTCGGATATCCGTTTGTTAATATTCACTTGCCACTGCGGAATATCCTCACTGAGTATTTGTTTGATGGTTTGCACGTCGTTCTGTACCTGACTATTTACTGCGGTACTGAACGATTCGGAATTTCTATCTGCTATGGCTGCTTGTACTTTAGAATTAATATTTTTGTCAATCTCACTCTCCTTCACTTCTAGCCATGAGTTGAATTCGGTTTCAATTTTAGTTGCTTGTTCGTTCCACTTCTGCTCTACAAGCTGTGTGGAATCTATTTCTAGCTTTTCTACTCGGTTGGCTAATACACCTATTTCGTCTACCCTGTTAGTGTTTGCTACTTGCGGGTTATTGACCTGTACCGTCAACTCCTGCACGGCCTTAGGTGTCGACTCATAATTCTGTTTCATATCTGCAATCTCTTTTTTCATATTTTCTAACGATTGCACAAGTTGCTGGTCTCGCTCAGCTTGCTTGCGATCTCGCTCCGCTTGCTGGCGATCTCGCTCCGCTTGCTGGCGATCTCGCTCAGCTTGCTGTTGGGCAAATTCTGCCTGGTAATTTAGCACACGCTCTAATATAGCCTGAAGTGAATACCCGCCAGGAAGATTACCACTCTCTGGTTCCTGCTTTTCTGGAGGTGGTGTAATTTCTTTATCTACATCTCCTTGAGCACTAGTGGGCGGTGGCACCACTTCCTGTGCCCCCGCCCCCACATTTTCGCATGTTATATCCTCAAAAAGAATACTTGTACTGCTTAAGGTACCCGGTTCTACATTTCCTGCACTAACTAATTGCTGTTCCTCAGTATCCATATTGCTCGGACGTTGACTACGCAACTTAACCATATTCCTAAATTGCTTACTCAAACACAAAATCTGACAGTTTTGCCACTTGCACACAAAATACGTTAATTTATCTACACTACACTGCCCACTAAAAATTACTATCTACCATCAACTTTGTCCTGTCATACCACTAACATCAAACTGCACACAATATGCACACCACTAGCGATATGAGATCACTTCACTGGAGCTCAGCTTCTACAAACAGGACAACTACACCGTAGTCTTACCTTTAGTTTATCTGATCTCGGGGTTCGGCTGCCCCCGGATTACGTAGTCGTTACAGTTTCTCAGTACTATCAGGATCGTCTTCTCTGACTCGCTTGCAGTAGTACGTTTTTTCATGAAAGAGTGGTTGCACATTCATTAATACATTGCATTAATCATGATACACATACATACGTTTATCACTAAATACCTATATATATACATAAATAACAATAGACACTGATAGGAAAATACATAAAAATTTTGTGGCCACTGCAAATTCGGGCCCCGCGTTTTTGGGCGACAGTTTCGCGTTTTTTAAATAACGCATATACGAAAAGAGCCGCGAAATATCTGTTAGTAATGCCGTGCTTTGAATTTCTTTATCATCATTACCTTTTAACAAAGCAAAATATATATATTGAGATCTTATTGTTCTGTATCTGGCCTACAATTAAAGGAACGTTTTTTCGTGACTGTAACTCATTCTAAAGATCAACATATCTTCCCTACTTTATAGTTATTGAAAATTGAAATTACTTGGTTATGAACACTGATGTTACAGTTCGTATGATCGTTCAACAACAAAATTTTGCAGTGGATTTTGTTTCTCGGTAAAACACCATTCAATGCCACGACTAGCACAAGAACATGAGACTCTTATTAAAAAAAATACGTTTTCACTATAAAGTTTGCCAGACCAGAACGGAGCACAGCAAGATTCCTATTAGATTTTGACGGTACATTAACTTATTTGTACTGTGAGTTATATACTATCAGCAGCCCGCGTCAACCTGCAACACATCATAAAATCTGATGATCTGCACTGCAAGTCTGGAAGCTAAAAGAAATAATATTATTTTACTGTTACTTTACCGCTTCCTTGCGGTATGATAGACTATATTGGAAGTCGTTTGAATACGCCGCGGCAGCGGCTCTTTCGTTCGCCACGCAGCTCAGCACCACAGATAATATTTATATAACTGAAAAATGTCTCAACAGGATGGGATAATAGGCAAGCAAGCTTTAACAATTAATAATGCAAGTTTTCATTTACATAACTCTATTAAAACATTTAAATATTTCAATTGTTACACACCTTTATGAATTCACACGTAATGGCGTACATCTCTTAGTCTCGACAAAAGAATGCTACACTAGCGTTCGCTACTACGACACAGGATATCTTACTCGCTCGACTCCCAGATGAAGAAGGCAAGAAATTGATGTTCGTCACGCATTATATACTAGTTACTTATTTTGATCTTTGTTCGACATTTATCGTCTGTGGCGGTTTCATTACTCGCCGACGCAGATATTCTCAAAAATAAATAATAAAAAAAATACATAATTTTATACAATAACACAATATGATACATATAATTTTCTCGTTACTACATAATATGTTGCTTTTGTTTCTTACTAGACGTTACAAGTGGGCAGTGGACATTTTTTTTTATATCATTAGTGTATAGGCCTATGTATTTTAGGACCATAGCGTCGGTTCCGGGTTCGAAACCTGCCACCGCTTAAATTTTGTTTACTAATCAGCATTTGGCGGCCGAAGACTTTCGGCATAAGAAGCTACCTTCATTCTGCCAACGGCCATGTCAAAGAGGGTGGAGGAGCGGACAGAAGGTCAGGGAACTCTCTTGTTTGAAGGTGGGAAACCGCCCCTAAAGGCGGAAGAATCAGCAGTGATTAACGGCATGAGGATGCAGAAGGCAATGGAAACCACTGCACTGAAGACACACGTCGTGTGTCTTGATGATCTCTTCATTGGCAAAAGATTCCGGAATAGTTCCCCATTCGGATCTCCGTGAGGGGACTGCCAAGGGGGAGGTGACCATGAGAAAAAGATTGAGTAATCAACGGAAGGATGACGTTCTATGAGTCGGGGCGTGGAATGTCTGAAGCTTGAATGTGGTAGGGAAGCTAGAATTCTGAAAAGGGAAACCTAGATATAGTATGGGTCAGTGAAGTTAAATGGAATATCATCAACAGTAGAAAATGGTATAACTGGTGTAGGATTAATTATGAATAGGAAAGTAGAGCAGAGAATGTGTTACAGCAAAGAGTTCAGTGACAGGGTTGTTCTTGTCAGAATCGACAGCAAGTCAACATCGACAACCATGGTTCAGGTATACATGCTGACATCGCTGGCTGAAGAAGAGATAGAGAAAGTGTATGAGGATATTGAAAGGGGTTATACAGTAGATAGAGGAAGATGAAAATCTAATGGTCATGGTGGACTGGAAGGCAGTTGTAGGGGAAGGATTTGAAGAAAAGTTACAGGAGAATACGAAGCTTGGGGCAAGGAATGAGAGAGGAGAAAGACTAATTGAGCTCGGTAATAAATTTCAGCTAGTAATAGCGAATATTCTGTTCAAGATCACAAGAAGAGGAAGTATACTTGGAAAAGGCTGAGTGATACGGGAAGATTTAAGTCAGATTATGAAAGGTCTCTATGTACTGGATCACAGCAAAAATACTTAAATTACCTAATTGTTCACATGCAGATCCTAAATTAGATTTACATTGAATACATTTTATGCTCCAAGGTTTCAATCCTTCTCGTTACTGTCTGTGGAAAGTGCATGCGAATGTATTTTTCGTGTTTCCATTTGTAGCTAGTAGTATGGAACTTGCTGTCTGTTGTGGTCAGACTGGCCAACTTCGGGTGTTCAGTCAAAGCAAAGAGGCTTGTGCCTTCTAAGTCGTCTCTATCGACAGTGGTTAGGTTGGTACCGGAAGCAATCCCTTTGGTCTCTTCTGGCTACCTGCGGAGATTCGTTGTTCTGGGGTGATTAAGCACTTGACGGTGGGCAGTCGGTGAGTGTGGTCGGCAGCTTATGCGTAAGTCTTCAGGCTAGCTGAAGTACTGTAGTTCACTTTTTATTACAGCGATAGGTTTATTATATGGTTCGCGGTTTACGCAAGGTAGGCCATGGTGCAATTTACCAAGTTTAATAAGTGTCTTCTGGTGCTTTCTTTGTACTATCAGAACTTCTAGAGTGCAAAGGCTTCCCATCTAGTGATGCTGACGTTACGTTACAGTAGATTTTCCTAAGTATGTAGGCGTGCGTGGATACATTCTCGTGTGAATGTTTTCATTTATTATTGCAGTTTGAATTCTTTCGGCTTCACCTGTGATTTAATAAGTTTGTCTTTAGGCTTTGCACCACATGGCGCGAACTTGCCTTCTGTGTTGTTCAGTGGTAGTCAATTGTTTTCCCTAGAGTGAATGTAAGTTGTGTTGAATCTTCTATGTAATTAATTAATTTTAGTGTATTTTACCGTGTGAAATTTCAAATGGATAGCGTGCTTGCTTTGTTAGTCTGAACTAGTTGCTTGGACGAGCCAGTTGAAGCCTCAGCTTTCTATGCCCATCAAGGGATAAATTTCTTGCAGTTCATTGTATCTTTCTTTGCGCGTCGCGCATGTAATCTAACCGCTTTGTGAAAATATTGAGCCACCTGGTAAATGTGCTACCATTTTTTAAATCTAGTTTCCACATGCCTCCCCCCTCCCTCCCCCCCCCCTCCGCAGCTTCCCCACCTTACCGGTTTTATTTATGTGAGAATATTTTAAGCTATTGCGTTTGTCGAAAGATTACTGCTTCGGAAAGCAATCTGTTTCCCTGGCCGCGGGGGATTAGCCGAGCGGTCTAAGGCGCTGCAGTCATGGGCTGAGCGGCTGGTCCCGGCGGAGGTTCGAGTCCTCCCTCGGGCATGGGTGTGTGTCTGTTTGTCCTTAGTATAATTTAGGTTAAGTAGTGTGTAAGCTTAGGGACTGATGACCTTAGCAGTTAAGTCCCATAAGATTTCACACACATTTGAACATTTTTGTTTCCCTGGATTTTTCGTGAAGGCATAATGTGTCTTGAGCTTTGTTCTTTAGTATGGAACTTACGTAAGTACGTGCATTTATCCTATCCTCTTTCCAAACTTTTCACACAGCAGCTCCTTCATGTGGTCCTTCACCATTCAACGATTTGAAACGGTGTTAAACTTAACTAAGACAACGGCAAGCGTTATTACGATCTGTTTATTGTATAGTGTTTAACTTGTGTTTTTGGTTAAATAAATTGTGTTTATACTTCATGAGTGTCCATCAACGCTGCCACCCATACCGAAATCGATCTTAGTACATCCAACCTGTCGTTAACAAAGCACAGTATTCTTGCAGGCCCAAATTCTCAATTTTAATTAGATTCTAAAGAATTATGTTTTAATTTAACTAACTGATTTCATTCAATACGATCATGCTTTTGAGTAAATTAATTTCAGTGTTCATTTGATGAGAATACTGACATCTTAATGGTTACTATGCAACAAGTTAATTTATTTAATTAATTACAATTATAAAAAATTAGTAAATTAATTTATTATAAAAGAGGATATCAAAGCGCTTATTAGCATTAGCATTCGGTAGTCCAGTAAGTTTCGAAAACCCCGCATCCCGTTTCAGTAGAACCCATTTAATTACATCATGGTCAGACAGAGATTACGAAATCACATACTGGACTGTAAGGCCTACCCATTAGCAGAAATAGACTCAGATTACAATGTAGTAGTGATGAAGAGTAGGCTGAAGTTCAAGAATTAATCAGGAAGAATCAATACGTAAAGAAGTGGGATACAGAAGTGCTAAGGGATGACGAGATACGCTTGAAGTTCTCTAAGGCTATAGATACAGCAGTAAGGAATAGTTCAGTAGACAGTACAGTTGAAGAGTAATGGACAATCACAGAGGTTGGAAAGAAAAACATAGGTAGAAAGACGTTAACTGCGAAGAAACCATGGGTAATAGAGGAAATACTTCAGCTGATCTATGAGAGAAGGAAGTACAAAAATGTTCAGGAAAATTCAGGAATACAGAAATACAAGTCGCAGAGGAATGAAATAAATAGGAAGTGCAGGGCAGCTAACACAAAAGGGCTGCACGAAAAATGTGAAGCAATCGAAAAAGAAATGATTGTCGGAAGCACTGACTCAGCATACAGGAAAGTCAGAACAACCTTCGGTGACACAAAAAGTAAGATTGGTAACATTAAGAGTGCAAAGGGAATGCCACTGTTAAATGCAGAGGAGAGAGTGGGTAGGTGCAAAGAGTACATTGAAGGTCTCTATGAGGGAGAATATTTGTCAGATGTGACAGAAGAAAACACAGGAGGCGATTTAGAGGAGGTAGTGGATCCAGCATCAGAATCAGAATTTAAAAGAGATCTGGAAGATTCGAGATCAAATAAGGTAGAAGGGATAGATGACATTCCATCAGAATTTCTACAATCATAGGGAGAAGTGGCAACAAAACGACTATTCACGTTGATGTGTAGAATGTGTATATCTGGGGACGTACCATCTGATTTTCGGTAAAATATCAGCCACAAAATTCCGAAATCGGCAAGAACTGACAAGTGCGAGAATTATCGCACAGTCAGCTTAACAGCTCATGCATCCAAGTTGCTGACAAGAATAATATCCAGAAGAATGGAAAAGAAAATTGAGATTGTGCTAGATGACGATCAATTTGGGTTCAAAAAAGGTAAAGGCACCAGAGAAGCAATTCTGACGTTGCGGTTGATAATGGAGCCAAGACTAAAGAAAAATCAAGACACGAAAAAAGCTTTCGACAATGTAAAATGGTGCAAGATGTTCGAAATTCTGAGAAAAATAAGGGTAAGATATAGGGAGAGACGGGTAATATACAATATGTGCAAGAGCCAAGAAGGAATAATAAGAGTAGACAACCAAGAACGAAGTGGATTAAAAAGTGTGTAAGACAAGGATGTAGTCTTTCCTCCCTACTCTTCAATCTGTACATCGAAGAAGCAATGATGGAAATAAAAGAAAGGTTGAGGACTGGGATTAAAATTCAAGATGAAAGTATATCAGTGATACGATTCGCTGATGACATTGCTATCCTCGTTGAAAGTGAAGCAGAATTAGATAATATATTGAATGGAATGAACAATCTAATGAGTACAGAATATGCATTGAAAGTAAATCGAAGAAAGACGAAATGAGAAGTAGCAGGAATGAAAAGAACGAGAAACTTAGCATCAAGATTGATGGTCACGAAGTAGATGATTTTAAGGAATTCTGCTACCTCAGCAGCAATATAACCAAAGATGGACGGAGCAAGGAAGACATCAAAAGCAGACTAGCCCTATCAAAGAGGACATTTCTGACCAAGAGAAGTCTACTAGTATCAAACATAGGGAAACATTTGAGGAGGAAATGTCTGAGATTGTACGTCTGGAGCACAGCGTTGTATGGTAGTGAAACATGGACTGTGGGAAAATCGGAACAGAAGAGAACTGTAGCATTTGAGATGTGGTGCTACATACGAATGTTGAATATTAGGTGGACTGATAAGGTAAGGAATGAGGAGGTCCTGCATTGAATCGGAGAGGGAAGGACTATGTGAAAAACTTTCACAAGGAGTAAAGTCTTGCCACCACCTTCCCCTGGATTTTTGCGAACGCCCATGTTTAATTCCTGTGACCTTTTTTTAACTTCGTCACTATACTTGATGAGATATGTATTTCAATGAAGCTTATCATTTGTATTTTACATTTGTCCACAAGAAAGTGCATCTAAGTCAGGAATAATCGGTTAAAATATTGTGCAGTGGGAGCTCTGCTAGCACACAAAAAGTGTCATTTGAGTCGGACGCACACGCGAGTACGTTTTGCAATTAGTTTCTTTTTGTGTAATTTCTTCAAGTTCAAAATCTCGTTGATAACATAATTCATACGAAATGGATAGTTATCATAAGGATTTTGGCGGTACAGGGGAGAGTTTTGTACCTTGATACAATTTTCAGACTTTCGCCTCCATCCTTTAGTAGAAGTTTGATATATTTTCTTATTCCATTTTTATGTGATATTACTCACATGTAATATACGAGTCTTTCTTTGAAACTAGAAAAATTACCGTAGAAAATGAAGGTTTTCCAAATATGAAAACATGTTCCAAGGTACAACATGATAATCTACATAGAAACAAATATTCAATTGAAAGTTAAAAGCGTTGCAGTCGAGAAAATCTTGACGATGCTTTATTTAATACCCTATAATGTCACATTATTATTCTACTACATATCAATGATCAGTAAGTGAAATTAAATTAAGCAGAAGTATGAAAAATCAGTTACAACTTAAATACATTCGGAAATATACGGGGCGATTACAGCTAACATTTTGATTAGGGATCAGGCACGACTCGCACAGTTCGGATTAATAAATTATTATAATAGCTTCGTCTGGGCAGATGCAAATCCTCCTGTAATAATGGAACCGAGACAGAGGTTCGCACTAGCGTCAATGTATGGGCAGAAATTGTGGGTGACAGATTCTTACACAACACCGAACCGATTAACAGATGCTAATTATTAATAATCACTTCGACTCAAATTGCCCGCACTGTTGGAGATCGTTACACTTGGAGGAAGACATTGGACGTGGTTTCGGACGTGTCCGACAGAACGGACACCACGCATTGATATAACTGATTCACATCGGTGGGCAACGAATCGGCAACCTCCAGCGGGAATCTAAAATTAGCGGGCGTGGAGGACGTGGATGGGGACTGGTAGGTGGGAATGTGGGTCGGCAGGGGTGCGTGTCGGGATAGTCCGTGCACTGCGATGGACACTGTGTAAGGCGGTCCAATGGTTAACGGAACTGCCTAGTAAGCAGGAGAGCCCCAGTTTGTGTCCTAGCCCGGCACACATTCTCGTTCGTCACAGTTGACTCTCCATGAAGCTCGGATGCAGCTGATATCCTTTCCTTTCTCCCCCACTCCACCTCAGTTTACCACAAATATATCACAGCTGCGTTTTCTGCATGGTATCTGTTCTCTCGGATATGTCCGAAAGAACAGGAACAGACACTATACCGGGTGACCAAAAAGACAGTATAAATTTGAAAGCTTAATAAACCACGGAATAATGTAGATAGGTAAAAATTGACACACATACTTGGAATGACATGGGGTTTTATTACAACAACAAAAAACAAAGTTCACAAAATGTCCGACAGATGGCGCTGGACAGCAAAACGTCAGTGACTGCGCATGACAATAGTGTATAGAAGGAGCTGTAATGAGAGAGAGACATCTCCGGCGGTACTCCGCAAGGTTACCGCCCTTCGATTGTGCCATTCCAGCACTAATCGAAGTGCTAGGTTTTTCAGGTGCCAACCAGCCAGCCAGCCAGCCAGCCAGCCCAGCAGCAGCAGCAGCAGCGGTCCCGGTCCTGGTCCCGGTCCCGGCCAGCAGCAGTGGTCCCGGCCAGCATCAGTGGTCCAGCCGGCAGCAGCCAGCCAGCCAGTCCTCCTGCAGCAGCAGCAGCAGCAGCAGCGTTCCAGCCAGCCCAGCAGCAGCAGCAGCAGCCCCGGCCCCGTCCGCGGCAGCAGCAGCAGCAGCTGCGGCGTTCCTGCCACCCACCGTCGCCGTCGCCGTCGCCGTCGCCAGCAGCGTGGGACTCTGGTCTTCGTCCGTCTTCGTCTTCCTCCATCTCCATCTTCGCCTGTCCCCAGTTTTTGTCCTTTCTTTTTCGTCCTGTGTGTTTTTGTTTCTCCCTGTCGTCATGTCAGCCTCCACCACCTCTACCACCACAGCCATCGTTTCTACTTCCCCCTCCGCCGCCACCACCACCATAACATGGTGTGCCCAGTCACACCCCCCTCTTTCCATCCCGCCTCTTCTCACTCTCCCTTCGCCCTCACTCTTTGTCGCCCCCTCTCCAGCTTCTTCCTCCCACTCCTCTCCCTCTGATCCTTTCCCCCCACTCCCCCGGCCTGTCACTGCCGCTCCAGTTAGGGTGGTGGTCCGTTGGGCCACTGCCCATGCCCAACTCTCCCCATCGCCTTCGCCGTCACCGCCACCGCCGTCGCCGTCGCTGTCGCCCTCACCGTCACCATCTCCGGCTCTGACTGCTGCGTCCACGCCGGGACCTGCCCCTTCCCATCACCTCCCTATAGCTCCCGCCCCTCATATCACCACCCACCCTTCTGCCGCCGTTAAACGCCCTAGTGGCACCACCACCTCCTCCGCTCCCAAAAAGGCCCCGCCCTGTCCTCCTTCCTCCCCCCCAGAATGCCATAGATATCTCCCAGCCTGGCCCCACTCCCTCCGCCTCCTCCTCCTCCTCCTCCTCCTCCTCCCCCCCCCCTCTTTATACAAATACCTCCTCTCCCGTCCCGGTCCTTCCCTTCTCGAGGCCCGGAATCTCTCCCTCCTCCTCTGCCAACATTTCCCTGGTGCCCCCATCTCTCTCCTCACTCCCAGATGGGATTCCATTCTCATCTCCTCCCCCAGCCCAACCCTCCATACTGACATCCTCTCCCGCCTCCCCATCACCCGTTTTGGCCACAACGCCTCCCTCACCCCTGCTCCTTCTCCATCTCCTATCTGCCAACCCCAACCCCCACGTCGCCCGCCGACCCTCACCGCCGTGATCACTCAGCTTAGTCCGACGATCACAGAGGAGGAGGTGTTGGTGGAGCTCAAGGCGCATCCCATGCTGGAGGTGCGGGCAGTCCGCCGCATTTTCAACTCGGCCAGCCCCAACCGCCTTATGCGGGTTTTCTCCGAGGACGCCCCCTCCATTGACCGTCTCCTGAAGGAGGGTGCCCTCCTCTTCAACCAGCGCTACAAGGTCGACCCCTTCCATTCCCCTCCTCAATCCCTGTGCTGCCAGAGGTGTCTGCGCTATAACGCACACCCAACAGCCGAGTGCCACAAGGCCCCCACCTGCCCGCATTGTAGGCAAGCGCACTTCCTCCGGTAGTGCCCTAACCTTCAATCCCCTCCCTCCTGCAATACCTGCAATCTCCCCCGTCCCACCTACTCCCAAAAGTGTAAAGCCTGGCCCCCTCTGACCACTCCTGAACTCACCGTCCCTGTCCATCCTCTGGACGCCCCCACCCTTCCCGGCAATTCCCTTCGCCCACCCCCTACCGCTGAGGACATCATCAGATTCCTCACCATCGTCCTTCAGAATGTTGATCCCCTCCCGATTGCGCGTGGCGGAGTTGCCATTGGTCACCACTGCCAGATCCCCGTTTGGTTCCAACCTCTCCTTCCCGACCCCCACCGAACACCTGATCCTTAGTCTCTTCTTCCCCGGCCTTACCATTACCTGCACCACCATCTATGTCCGCCCTACTGCCGCTATTCCCTTCGACTTCCTCTCCGACATTGACCTACCTTCTCCTCCTACATGATCACTGCCGACCTCAACATCCATAGTCGTTCCATCGCCCAGTTACGGCGGTGGCGTCGGTTCCTCTCCTCCCTTCAAGGCGACCTCCTCCCCATCCCCCAGCACACCCCTCCCGAATCAAACTCCACTCCCGATGTTATCTTTTCCTCCCCCAACCTCCTTCGCCGCATAACGGTGGATGTCCTGGAGCCTATTGGTAGTGACCATCTCCCTGTCCTCCTCACCATTTCAGACGGTCATCGCCCCTGCCCCGACCCTCGTCATGACCCTCCCCCTAAGTACGTCCATGACTATTCCTATGCCAACTGGAATGCCTACCGGGATACCCTCTCCACCCAGGTCGATAGCCAGCCCTTCACCTACCACCACCCTGACGATGTAACCCATGCCGCCTCCTTTCTCCAGCAGACCTTGTCTGAGGCCGTGGAGGCCCACGTCCCTACTGTCGCCATCCACCCCCACCATCCTACCTTACCCCCACAGGCCGTCCTCCTCCTCCATGAATCCCGCCGTCTCTACTGTGCCTTCCTCCGCACGCGCGACCCGGACTTACTACGATGCCACCGGCAACTCCAGCGACACCTTCGTAATTTGCTTGCAGCTAAGAAACGCTGGGACTGGTGACAGACATGCACCCGTTTAAATGCTACCCTACCTATCAACTCGTCCAAGTTCTGGTCAGCCTTCCATCGCCTTACCGGAACTAAACCCTCCCCCTACTATCCTGTTCTCCATAATGATCACCCCTTCCCTGACGCCCTTAGTAAGGCCAATCACTTTGCCTCCTACCTGTCCCATGTGTTTTCCATCCCCAATGATCCCCAGTTCGATTACTCCCTCTTCCCGGATGTCCACAATCGAACTGACACCTCTGTCCCTCCCCTCGCACCTGGTTTCCAGTACTTGGACAACATTGCACACACGGAACTCAATGCCCCTATCACTACACAGGATCTCATTGCTACACTTCGCACAAAACGCAACACCGCTCCTGGTCACAATCGTGTCACCTACCGTCACCTTCGTGAAGCTCCTGTCGCTTTCCTCTCCACTCTGGCCAGGCTCTACAATGTAGTCCTGTCCACTGGTTACTACCCCGACCTGTGGAAAACCTCCCGTATCCTGATGTTCCTTAAACCTGGCAAACCACCGTCCGCTGTCTCCTCCTACCGTCCCATCAGCCTTACCTCAGTCTTCAGCAAGGTCCTGGAATCTATCCTCACCCAACACTTCCACCAGCATCTCCGCCAGCACCGCCTCCTTCCTGTTACCCAGTGTGGCTTTTGGCCGTCCTTCTCTTCTGACGACCTTCTCCTTCACCTCACTCATCTCCTTTCCGACCAGCTTAATTCCTGTCACTCCGCAATCTTCCTCTCCCTGGATGTCGAACGTGCTTATGACCATGTACGGCATTCCGGTCTCCTCTTCAAGTTCCAAACCTTCGCCCTTCCCATTAACTACGTCCGTCTGATCGGCTCCTTTCTCTCCCACCGTCCGTCCCACGTCACCATCCATAACACGGATTCCTACACCTTTTACCCCTCCGCCGGTGTGCCCCAAGGCTCCGTCCTCTCCCCCCTTCTGTACCTTTTGTATACGGTGGACATGCCGCCGCCGTCACCCCGCGTCCACCTTCTCCACTTTGCCAATGACACCGCCTTCCTTGCCATTGCCCCCACCCTGCAGCGCTCCCAACACCTTCTCCAATCCCATCTTGACTGATTCACCGCTTGGTGCAACCAGTGGTTGCTCAAGGTCAATCCCTCCAAAACCCAGGTGATCATTGTAGGCAAAACCACTCCTTCCTTCCGCCTCCTTGATTTCTATCTTACCATCTATGGCCGTCCTATTGCCCTCACTCCCACCATTAAGTACCTTGGCGTCACCCTCGACCGTCGCCTCTCCTGGACTCCCCATCTCTGGACAATCCAAGCCAAGGCACACTCCCGACTCCGTCTCCTCATGCTCCTTTCCGGCCGTACGTGGGGTCTGGACCCCTCCACCATCCTCCACACCTATAAATCCCTCATCCGCCCTATCCTTTGTTACGCCCATCAGGCCTGGATCTCCGCCCCCCCCTACCTTTTATAAATCCCTTCAAATCCTTGAACGCCATGCTCTCTGCCTCGCCTATCGCATCCATCTCCCCTCCTCCACACGGATCCTGTACGATCTCATTCCGTTCCCCCACCTCCTCCTTTGCCTTGAAAGGATACGGATCCTGTACACCTCCCGCAAACAAGATCCACCTCACCCGCTTGTCTCGCCCATCCTCTCCGACCCCCGCCCGCTGCCGCGCCTGTATTCCCATGTCCCACCTGGCCTCCATCTCTCCACCCTCCTTACCCTCTCCCAAGGTGGCTTCCACCAGCTCCCCCTCCATGATGATGTCCTCCTCCCCTCCATCTACCCCTCCTATCACCTTTGATCCTGCCCCCCCCCCCGACTTCCGGTGTCCTTTCCTTTGGGCACCCTCCCTTCTCTCTCCTTTTCCCCCCATCCCTCTTCCTCCATCCCTCTTCCCCCAGGCTTCCCGTCCCCCTTCCTCCTTTCCTCCTATCTCCTCTGCCCATAGCATCTCTGCTCTCCCCTCTCCCTCTCCCACCCCCCTCCTCCTTTCTTGGCAGGTCCCCGGACTCGCACACGCTACGTGGACTTTCGCGCGCTGGAGATCATCGCCCTCAGTGTCTCGTGTGTGCCGTCGTGTTTAGTGTTCAGTGTTCACCGTCGCACTCCTTCGTTCACCTGTGCCATCGCCATCTTCAGTGTTTGTTTGTCGTTTCAAAAGTTTGCCGTGTGGATTATCGTCGAGTGTGAACGGCTCCATGTTTGTCTTTATGTGTCTACTGTTTTATTGCCCTCCGTTCTGGAACTTATGTGTATTCTTCCTGTTTTTTTCTCATTGTGTATTCTATGGCTGAAGAGCAGCGTAGAATGCTGCTGACAGTCTGCCTGTTGTACAAGTTTTAAAATAACAATAAAGTAAAAAAAAAGAGAGAGAGAGAGAATCAGATGTGCCAGCAGTCGCAGCATGTTGACGTTACCTGAAAAGGCGCTTTTTGTGAAGCTGTATTATCAGAATGGGGAATGTGCTAGTTCAGCGTTACGATCCTATCACCATAGGAAGGGGATTCGAACGGGTAGGGGTCCGTTGAGAAATGCACTGTGACGAGAATCATTTCGAAGTTCGAAGCCACGGGTTGTTTAGACGATAAACCCCGTAGTGGACGACCGAGCACAAGGCGTAATGCTGCTGAGACAGTTCAGGAAGAAATGGAGACTGTAGCGGGTTCGCCTATGCACGCGGAAGTCAGCGCTCGTGCAGTCGCACCGGCATTCCATACACTATTGTTTGGTTGGCACTGTATGGGTTGGATTTACCACATCTACCGTTATCGGGCCTTTTTTTCTTCGAGAAAATGCGTGATTCTGGTTTTGTAACTGCTACCGTGACGGGTGAGAGGTACGCCGATATGTTACACAATCGCATCATCCCCAGCCTGGCTGATAAACACCTGCTGGAATGTACGATGTTTATGTAGTATGGCGCTCCACCCCATATTGCTAGACGCGTGAAAGATCTCTTGCGCGCGTCCTTTGGTGATGATCGTGAGCTCAGCCGCCACTTTCGTCACGCTTGGCCTCCCAGGTCCCCAGACCTCAGTCCGTGCGATTATTGGCTTTGGGGTTACCTGAAGTCGCAAGTGTATCGTGATCAACCGACATCTCTAGGGATGCTGAAAGACAACATCCGACGATAATGCCTCACCATAACTCCGGACAAGCTTTACAGTGCTGTTCACAACATTATTCCTCGACTACAGCTATTGTTGCGGAATGATGGGAGACATAATGAGCATATCCTGTAAGGAACATCATCTTTGTTTTGTCTTACTTTGTTATGCTAATTATTGCTATTCTGATCAGATGAAGCGCCATCTGTCGGACATTTTTTGAACGTTCGTATTTTTTTGGTTCTAATAAAACCCCACGTCATTCAAAGCATGTGTGTCAATTTGTACCTCTCTATCTACATTATTCCGTGATTTATTCAGTTTTCAAATTTATACTGACTTTTTGATCACCCAGTACATAGATACAAGAGTTGTCAATGTCAACAAGAACAACACAAAGGGAAGAAGGCTCTGATATGTAGACATCAGGTATATTTTAGTTTAGCGGAGCTGATGTTTCCGATGCAGTGCGATATTACCTGGTGCGAATTGTACTCTTTAATATCGGTGATAACAGTAAATTTTATACAGCACAGCACCATGACAGTAACTCAAAATTTTTGAAACATGTACTTAAATTAAATGAATGTTTCCAGAACGTATTTTCACTACGCACCGTAACGTGTGTTGATCTGAAATTTCCTGGAAGCTGAAAGCAGTCTGGCGTGCGTGGCTCAAATCTGGGACCTTTGCCTTTCATGGGAAAGTTTCTACCGACTGAACTATCCAGGCACGACTATAACACGACTATCGACCCACCCTGCCAGCCTTATTTATACCAGTACTTGGAATCTATAAAGACAGACAGTAGGAGTGATTGAAAGATGAAACGCTCTGTAGGAAGAGAATGAGGTGTAATTTGTATTCTGGTGTATTCTAGGCATACAGCTTTTGTATATCGTTAGCTGAATTACAGAAATACATGAAGGAAGGTACACAATTTGTGTTTGAAATACCTACCGTAGACGATTCGTGCTATCACAAAACGTAGTTGTGAACTATGTCAGCCAAGCGGTTCGCAGGGAAATTAAGTATGGTGTACTGTACTGGCATGTTTAAACGCGCGATAACTTATTTTGGAGGTAAGAGAAGACAGGGCAAGAAGTGTGTTGATAATATGATAAGCTAACCTTTCTAGATAAGTAATATTATCAATGAGGCAAGAAACTTAAAATTACGAGGCAGAACAATCCAGTAAGATCGCCAGCTTTACATGCGTTAATTGCTCCATTGTTTTCTTGCGCCGTTTGTTTTCTTCGCCAATTAAATGTAATTCGGGTATAATAAATTCTTTGTTGGACGGTACTAGAAAAGTTACAGAAAAAAATCCATGTACGGTATCTCGTATTTCTGCAACTTATTCGGCTGGTGGGATACCATACCCATATATTGAACTTACAGTGAAGGAAATATACATGAGATACTATCTAGCATATTTATCAGCACTTTTGAAGAGAAGAACTAAGAGTTTTCTGAGACAAAATTGCGATAAAACTCGGAATTCACAGCTCAGCTCAAAGCTCTATGTAACAAGCAGCCCATAATAAAAATTCTACTCCAGTTCTGATCTTCTAAAGTACTTTCTTACATAACTACGATTATTGTTAAGAAGTACGGCAGAGAGACCAAAGAGTTAGGAAGCGACTACCGCGCTGGGTGCGGACACGACAGGAAACACACACGGCGGTGATGGACTGCCGCTCCATCTGCCGACTACCGCCTGAACTGCCACCAACTTCTTCAGGAAACACTACATCCACTTGTCTGTATGCAATGGCATTTGCGCGAGTAGCGGATTACCTGCGCGCTGCTCTGTCATGTAGACTTCAATGCATGCATCATCCAAAGTGCATTCTGTGACTGCGAGAGGCTCAAATTTATCCTCTCTGGGCGTAAAAAACATTTAGGAGTGATTCACAGACACTGCCGCAACTAACTGAGATACATCCCAGTATATTTATATTTGTTTCGTATTACTTCAGAACTTGTTTTGGCATTATCTTGGTATCAGTCACATTTCTCTTACACATTATCTTCAGCGTATATTTCTTGAACACCTAGACAATAAAAATATTTTACGTAGGCCTACCTAAGTCCTGACGCATTAACTTCGCCTATTTCTTTAGCTTTTCAATTAGTGCTCTCTAAATGGACCTTCGTACCGACAGGATTACTTGCTGAATACCTAAACAGATTTCAGATGACTCTTCTAAGTATTCCCTAGTCTTACTCGTCACGTATATCATTTTGCACGTTTGGATTCTCCTGGAAGCAGAACGTTAATTCGTAAAACAAACAGTCTTGTTTGCCAGTAACTAATGCGAGGGTTATCCCGGCTCCCGTCTGACACATAGGTGATAATTACCTGATACAAACTCCCGTAGAACGGATTCACCGGCGATTTTGAGTAAGTGTTTACGTCAGACATGGTTTAGACATTTCACGAAATGCTCTCAAAGTGGTGGCTAATTTTGCTCTCTTCGGAGAGGCAAAACAAAAATTCCAGAGCTCTGCATAGTTTAGTCATCAACTCACAATTATCACAAAATGTACCATCTTCAGTTCGATTTATAGTGGGTTACAGCATTTGTAACGTTTCAAACAAAGTCGCAGTTTACGTTGCTACCTGTTCGCGTCATTCGAAATCGACGATCGACAGTGATACTGAGGAAGTACATCACACTGTTTTGATTTACAGCTGTCTGATGCTCAAGATAGCGTGGAATGTGTTCTATAGCTACATTTATATACTGAAAATCACTATTAATAGCATGGCTGTTTCTTCTCGTATCTTCCCTCTCCAGTTTCGGACGAAGTGAGTGTTCAATGACTGCTTATACAGGACACAGTATAGAGAGTATACTCTGTTCTATGTACATGGGTTGGACATAAATTTGGAAACATCAAACACACATTGCCGTGCCTAATACGGTGCTGGAAAACCATTGGCATTCAAAACGGTTGGCCGAGCGGTTCTAGGCGCTTCTGTCCAGAACCGCGCTGCTGCTACGGTCGCAGGTTCGAATCCTGCTTCGGGCATGGATGTGTGTGATGTCCTTAGGTTAGTTAGGTTTAAGTAGTTCTAAGTCTAGGGGACTGATGACGTCAGATGTTAAGTCCCATAGTGCATGAGCCATTTGAACCATTTTTTCAAAACCGCTTCTGGTCGTCTGGGGATGGATAGGTGCAGATCCTCTATGGTTTTCAAGGGTATCGAATACCGTTTCTTCCTGCAAAACAGCGAAAAGTTCACGAAACGATGATGGCGGTGGATAACGACTACGCACCATTCTCTCTAAACTACACCATAAACGCTCAATATTGAGATCTGAAGACTGAGGTAGCCAGGGGAGATGCGACGATGTATCTTCGTACTAACATAACCAATCCTGGCCGATGCGAGCTTTACGAACAGGAGTCCTGTCGTCTTTTAACACAGCATCACCATCAGAGAAACAAACATTGTACCATGGGATGGTCATTATCAGCCAAAATGGTCGCATAAGTCTTGTCAGTAATGCGACCTTGCAGAGTAGCAATGGGCCCCACGGAATACCATGATATGGCTGTCCAAACCATCGCCGAAGCCCAGACGTATTTCACTCCGGGACGTGAACTCTGTCGGAAGTTGCTAACTGTTGAAACAAGAGTCATACGACCAAATTGCTTCCTTCCATTGCTGCATAGACAACGTGTTATTGCTTCGGCACCACGTATGTCTCTTACAGGCATCTGCAATGCAGATGAGTGCTTTTGCAATTCCATCTTACCCTGCTTATGAGCTTCCTTCGTGTTGTTTTGGTGCTGACAGGATTCGTCTACATCTACATCTACATCTACATCTACATGATTACTCTGTAATTCACATTTAAGTGCATGGCAGAGGGTTCATCGAACCACAATCATACTATTCGTGAGGGTAATATTCAGTTTTGTAGTCACTTTTTTAGCTGTCGTTCTCTCATTTCTCGTCGCAGTCCTCTTCCATGACCGTCTGTCACGATCACTGACGGTGCCTCATGAAATATCAGAGCCGCGCGGGATTAGCCGAGCGGTCTACCGCGCTGCAGTCATGGACTGCGGAGGTTCGAGTCCTCCCGCAGGCATGAGTGTGTATGTTTGTCCTTAGGATAATTTAGGTTAAGTAGTGTGTAAGCTTAGGGATTGATGACCTTAGCAGTTAAGTCCCATAAGATTAAAAAAAATCTGACATTTCGGCTCTTTTGATTACGGAAGAACTCGCCATACGAGCACAGACAATTTCCTCTCGTCGGAAATGTCCACAGTTCGTGGTCTAGTGGCTAGCGTTGCTGCCTCTGGATCACGGGGTCACGGGTACGATTCATGGCCAGGTTGAAAATTTTCTCTGCTCGAGGACTGGGTGTTTGTGTTGTCCTCTTCATTTCATCATCATTATCATTCGTGGCAGTGGCTAGATTGGACTGTGTGGAAATTGGAACATTATTTGGGCGCCGATGACCGCGCAATTGAGCGCCCCACAAACCAAACATCATAGTCGTCATCATCGTCGGAAGTCACTAAGCTCACACATAGTGCACTCATTAAACAGAACACTCCTCTCTCCACAACTAACACAACGTACTGAGAACAGCTCACAGGAGTCCAGTACGCTTTGTTAGCATATGCATTTATGTTCTAGGTTGCATTTGTCGCAGTGTTTCCACGTTTCTATGCACTCGCTGTATATTTGGCTGTTACCGATCCAGCTCTATTTTCCCTGACTCTATGGGAGTTTTACGCAAGAGCCTGAAGAATATCTGCAGATTCTGCCGTAAAAACGAGTTATGGTATTCTTTTAGGTATATTTCCCTGAGCTACTAGTGGTCTGCCTTTGAGTTTTTGCCATTTCATATTTTTCATAGTGTACATCATACACACTCACGGAGCAAATACGTCTATGATGAATCGCGCTGCCATTCTTTGTATCCTGAAGAGCCAAAGAAACTGGTACACTTGCCTAATATCGTGTAGGGCCCCCACGAGCACGCAGAAGTGTCGCAGCACGACGTAGCTTGGACTCGACTAATGTCTGAAGTAGTGCTGGAGGGAACTGACACCATGAATCCTGTAGGGCGGTCCATAAATTCGTAAGAGTACTAGGGGGCGGAGATCTCTTCTAAACACCACGTTACAAGGTATCCCAGATATGCTCAAGAATGTTCATGTCTGGGGAGTTTGGTAACCAGCGCAACTGTTTAAACTCAGAAGAGTTTTCCCGGAGACACTTTGTAGCAATTCTGGACGTGTGGGGTGTCGCATTGTCCTGCTGGAATTGCCAAACTCCGTCGGAATACACAATGGACACGAATGGACGCCGGTGATCAGACAGGATGCTTACGTACGTGTCACCTGTCAGAGTCGTATCTAGACGTATCAAAGGTTCCGTATCACTCCAAATACACACGCCCCACTCCATTGCAGAGCCTCCATCAACTTGAACAGTCGCATGCTGACATACAGGGTCCATGGATTCATGAGGTTTTCTCCATACCCGTATATGTCCATCCGCTCGATACAATTTGACACGAGACTCGTCCGGTCAGGTCACATGTTTCCAGTTATCAACAGTCCAGTGTCGTTGTTGATGGGCCCAGGTGAGGCGTAAGTTTTGCGTCGTGCAGTCATCAAGGTTACACGAGTGGGCCATATCGATGATGTTTCGTTGAATGGTTCGCACGCTGTCACTTGTTGATCGCTCAGCATTGAAATCTGTAGCAAATTGCTGGAAGGTTACACTTCTGTCACGTTGAACGATTTTCTTTTGACGTCGTTGGTCCCGTTCTTGCAGGATCGTTTTCCAGCCACAGCGATGACGGAGATTTGATGTTTTACGGGTTTCCTGATATTCACGGTACACTCGTGAAAAGGTCGTACGGGAAAATCCGCACTTCATCGCCACCATGACTGGTTCCTAGTCGACCGCCAAAGGCATGTTTCAGCGACTGTCTACGGATGTGGGGCTAAGTTTCAAAACGTTCAATGGATGTACTGCGTAATGATGGGCCGCTCACTGCGAACACATCCTTTGGCCTCATCATACGAAGAATAGCGGCGTGTTGTTTCTAGCTGGATGCTTGGAACTGTGTTCTTTCATCCGATGAATATTATTTTTTGGTTTAAAGGGGAGTAACATATGTGGAAACATTCACAAGGGAGATTACTTTTCGGTGTATTTGTTTTTCGGAAGTATACGCTTTATAGAGTCGTGAAAGCCAGAGAATATTCATATAAGTGATCTGTCTATTGGGTAACCATTCTCTGGTTACATATCGACTTCTATTGTTTTCCTTCTTTTAGAATTGATCGTCTGATAGTGACAGCCTTAAATCTTTGATGGATGTGCTTGTCAAAGAAGAACTGTCATTCAATAAAAGTTGTGGGAATGCCCAGTCGGATCTGGGTGGATGCCCAACCCGGTGAACGTACTGGGCCGGCCGGAGTGGCCGAGCGGTTCTAGGCGCTACAGTCTGGAACCGCGCGACCGCTACGGTCACAGGTTCGATCCTGCCTCGGGCATGGATGTGTGTGATGTCCTTAGGTTAGTTAGGTTTAAGTAGTTCTAAGTTCTAGGGGACTGATGACCTCAGAAGTTAAGTCCCATAGTGCTCAGAGCCATTTGAACGCACTGGCAACACGTTTTTAATGTAGAGGAATGTAAAGTTATACGCTAAGAGAAATTTACCACCCTTTGTCTACACGATTAACAAGTTGGAGTGAGTCATACTATAATAATACATGCAGGTAAAAACTGATGCGTTATAGGTAAAGCAAATGGGCTATTACCAGCATACTGTATAACTGTTATTTGTCAATGGAAAATACTACTTATTAACGAAATATCGCTAAAATTGGGTATATACACCGAAGCGCCAAAGAAACTGGTAGATGGATGTGTATTCAAATAAAGTGATATGTAAACAGGCAGAATACGTCGCTGCGGTAAACAACCCCTATATAAGACAACATATGTCTGGAACAGTCGTTAGATAGGTTACCGCTGCTACAATGGCAGGTTATCAAGATTTAAGTGAGTTTGAACGTGGTGTTATAGCCGGCGCACAAGCAATGGGATACAGTCATTTTGAATTCTAATGGTGGAAGAAATTTTTATCTCCAGTTTTGCGCGGCAAATAGAAGCGTGAAGTTCTTGATCAAGCTGCTCTGCAGTGGCTCATGGAGCAGTATGTCAGACTCTACTTCGTTAGCTGGATGGGAATGTTAAACACAAAGAACCCCTTGATGCTCTTCCAGAGTGGTAGGAAATGTTCCAACTTGGTCTGCTCGTCCATGAAATACAGACTGCCGTACACAAAGGCGCTCACGTTCGTACCGTGTTCCTTAACTTCTAGAAAGCATTCCACACAGTTCCACAATGTCGGTTAGTGATCACTATATGAGCATACCGAATTTCTAAGAGATTTAGGATGTTTCACAATCCCTATTACGGGATTTTGAGCGTGGTAGAGGGGCCTTAAATAAAGTTTCGATAAACAGTTCATGTCCAGAGATGTTCATTTTGGATATAAAATGAGTTTGAAGATCGCATCATTTTCTAATCTCCAGCATCTCAGTACGCACACGAACCGAAAAGAGGGCGCCGTCGTTACCCCCTGTTGTAATTACGACATCACAGACCATTTTCATCCGGCTGCAGCTACGGCTGCCAGAAAGCTTAAGTACGTTCGCGACTAGGAGGGTCGAGTGTTATGCTCCACGTATGCGCTGCACTCTCGACTTTGAGGAGGACGTCCTCCGTCACCCGACAGCCCAATAGGCCTACTTAAAACATTGCGCAAGCCATGGGCTCCTGTACATCATACAGGTCAAAGCTCATTGTCTCCGCTGAGTGCGATCTCCAAACTTATTTTTCATCCAAACGGAACATTTCCTAATCTGAATTCATAATCAAAACTAAATCTACTAAGTCCCCTCTACAGCTCCTAGAAGCCTGAAATAGTAATTGTGAAACAACAACAAGTGGAGCACAGTACTGTTTTAGTTGGACATTCTGTACTACAACTGCAGTATTTTGCGATTGTTTCTGTGTCCATTAACTTTGCACCATTAGTGTAATCGAACAATAACGGAATTCTCTCGCGGTAGCGTTCTCGCTTCCCGAGCACGGACTCCGGGGTTCGATTCCCGGCGGGGTGAGGGATTTTCACCTGCCTCGAGATGACTGGGTGTTGCTGTGTCGTGTTCATCATCATCCCCATTACGGTCGGAGGAAGGCAATGGCAAACCACCTCCGCTACGACCATGCGTAGTACGGCGGTGCGGGTCTCCCGCATCGTACCCTACGCTGCGTCAAGGAGTATGGGACATCATCATCGTCATCACCTATTTACGTGCAATATGTTACATTTATTCACGTTAAGGATGAATTGCCAGTCATTGCTCCCCTGAATGTTTTTCTGCATTTCGCTATAGTAGCAACCTTCCCATTGACAACAGCATTGTCTGCAAAAAACCTCAGAGAACTTCATGTAATATGTTGAGATCAGAAGCACTTTGATGCTTTTTGCTGACGATGCTGTTGTCAGTGGGAAGATTGCTACGCCAGAATTTGTAGCGAAACGTAGAAAAACATGAAGAGGATCAATGATTGATGTAGGAACTGACAATTCGTCCTTACTGTAAATGAATGTAAGATACTGCGCGTAAATGGATGAAAAATTCCATTACTGTTACATTACACTAATGGTGAAAAATTAATGGAAACAGAAACAATCGCAATACACTTCAGTTCTAGTACACAACGATCACCTAAAAGAAATTGTAGGGAAAGCAGATTCCAAGCTGAAATTCATTAGAAAGATCATGAGGAAAAGCAATTCATCCAAGAAAGAAGTGGCTTACAAGACGCATGTTCGACCGATTCTTGGGTACTGTTCATCAGCCTGCGACCCACACCACATAGGATTAACAGAAGAAGTAGAGAAGATCGAGCGACGAGGTGCCCGTTTCGTCACAGAACTGTTCAGTAATCGCGACTCGCGAGAAGGTTACGGATATGTTCAACAACTTCCAGTGACAGCTCCTACAGCAGAGGCGTTGTGCATCACGGGGGAGGTTGTTGTTGAAATTCCAATACTTTGGAGTGAAACTGATTTGACCACACCAGTCATGGTCACGAATTAACTTTGATGTGCCAACGCGGATGCGAGGGTCATCAAGTACAGTTTATTAAAGGCCGATAATTTAATACTGTCATTTTTAACTTGCCTTTTTTTCACATTTGTAGTACTCGAGTCTTTGTAATCAGAGTATGAGGAATAATCTAAATATATTAAAACAAAAATCCGATTTCCATTGACACCAACTATCAAAAGGGATGCATCAGAGCTGTTTGATGGCTCAGCAGTGATGACTGCGACACTACAGGCTACTTCCCCTCCTATATACCGTACCATTTGGTCGAAAACATCATTCACACACACACACACACACACACACACACACACACACACACACACTTTGAATTTTTAATTGTGAAAGATACTAGCCGTCATTGTGAGTCTTCTACAAGAGACAAAAGTATACATTCAAATATTTTATGGACATTCGAAATACACGGCCGGTAAAAAATAGTACACCCTTTTAGATGTTTGGCAACGGCCTTACCGCAGCGGATACACCTGTTCCCGAGAGATAACCGAAATTAAGCGCTGTCGGGCATGACCATCCTGCCGCCATGCGCTGTTGGCATTTTTCGGGGTGCACTCAGCCTCATGATGCCAATTGAGGAGCTACTCGACCGAATAGTAGCGACTCCGGTCAAAGAAAACCATCATAACGACCGGGAGAGCGGTGTGCTGACCACACGCCCCTCCTATCCGCATCCTCATCTGATGATGACACGGCGGTCGGATGGTCCATGGGCCACTTGTGGCCTGAAGACGGAGTGCTATGTGCTGCTTTTAGAGGTTTCCAGTCCACTCAAGATTTATTGTTGCAACAGTGCGTAAGGTGTCAGGCAAATCCAACACCTTCCATGAAAACCCTGACATGATAAGCAAATCCAGTAGTACGTCACATAGCTCCGAATAAATCGTGACATTAAATTAACCAAAGTAATACGAGTAACGAGTGAGCAAATGGAATACCACAGACTAACACAAGAATGCCTAAATGCATGTCATACCTTCCCACCATGAGACAGATGCAGTTCCGAGGGGAGAAACGAGAACAGAAGCCGAGAGCAGAACCGTGTTAAGTTAGAAGGCCCTACGATAAGGGACGGACACCCTCGATGCCAGCTAACCGTTAGGACCACCCCCTCACCCCATGTTAAAAGCTAGAGCCCTCCAGAAGAACAGTATAGATCTTACGATAACACAAAAAGGGCCACACCAGAGTTTTAGCATGAGACTTTTTCGCGTCTCTGTTACGTTGCAAACTTTAAAAACCTTGCCCCACCACGAAAAGTATAACGTTTCTCATTGGATAGACAGAATTTTTGTAGGCGGAGCTCAAGGTTAACATTGAGACCCTGATTGGTCAGATGAAAACGCAGCCAGATAGTTTTTTTAAACTAACTTCGGAAAATTGTAGTAAGGAGAAGTTAAGAGAGAGTTGCTTCCGAGACGGCGAGGTGAGCGGAGCTGTGCTGTCCGCCGCCGCCTCACGAACACCGACAAGGTAATGAACGCTCGCGATGCCGCATAACAGCGCATAAAGCTTCACTCAGAACTGCAGAAGTCTCATCTGTTACACCCCCTTTTTGCGTAATACTAGTGTCGATCGTCAATTATAGCCCATGGTGTTCACATTTTCCACTTGAAGTAAAAAATCTGAAACGCGAAGATTTTTCTGTTATATAGTTATTGAGAAGCCACATCAGCCACTGTAATTTACGACAAGTTATATAAGTAATTAAAGATAATTGAGGGTCACTGTAGACCATTTTGATAGTTTTCTCTCTTGTGAAACTTAATTTAAACCTAGATTATAGATGTGATATGGCATAGGTCATCCTTCGATCCATTGTAGAACTTGGGAACCCACTCAGGGAATATTCGTTCACATTTTTGTTGAATGCAGTTGGTTTTTATCATCCTGTATTAAAACATTTCCTTTTATCAATAGTGCAATTTATAAACAACGTTTTGTGAGTAGAATAAAATTTCCAATGGTAAACTTAACTGCTTTTTCGACGTTATTTTACCAGCTAACTAAAAATAGGAAAGCCTTGAACCCCTTCCACTAAATTTAGTTAGTATTAAGATTCTTATACAGGGAGTGCAGTGGAGCTGACGCTGAAATCATCAAGTATATGGTTATATCATCGCTAGTCTCGCTGAACTCTTCTGAATTCTACATGTCATGTGTGGTCTGGCGTCTCCTTACCAGCAACAGGTCCCAGTTTCAAACTAGTCAATTCTCTGAAAAACACGCTCAGAGCGTCGTTGCGCGAAAATGGTAGGGAGACACGATATAGAACAAACAGACACCACGCAGAATGTTAGAAGTGCATTTGGAGAACATGGTTCAAATGGCTCCAAGCACTATGGGACTTAACACTGAGGTCATCAGTCCCCTACACTTAGATCTACTTAAACTAACTAACCTAAGGACATCACACACATCCATGCCCAAGGCTGGATTCGAACCTACGACCGTAGTAGCAGCACGGTTCCGAACTGAAGTGCCTAGAACCGCTCAGCCACAACGGCCGGCTGGAGAACTGAAATGATTACATTTGCAGATCAATAGCACAAGCGGTTCTGAAATTTTAGGTATGGACCCATGCGGAAACACACATATTAGTACAGGGCGGAGCCTCCCTGGGTGGCAATGCAGGCGCTGACTCTGGCATCCAGTCGATCGTACAGATGTCCAATACTGTCCTGAGATACGTTATACCAAGCACATTCAACCTGTTCAGGTAGTTCTGTAAGTTGTCGGTTGACTAGCCTCACGAGTCACTTCTCGTCTCATCACATCCAGCACGTTCTCTATTGGAGAGAAGTCTTGAAATCGTACTGGCCAGTGAAGTTGCTGTACGTCTTGCAGAGCACGTTGAGTTCCACAGGCAGTGTGTGGGCGAGCATTACCCTGCTGAAACGACACATCACCCTCCTGTAGCAAGAACGGTGAAAGAACGAGTTTCTGCACATACCAGGCGCTGGTTAGGGACCCTCCAGAAACATTAAAGGTGAACGAGAGTTGTAACTTGTCGCACCCCAGACCATGAGGCCAGTGCGTCTCGAATGAACGCACTCTACGAGACAGTGCTTACTAGGTCTACGTTGTACATACAAATGACGATCACTTGCGTGCCGACAGAGTCTGCTTTCATCGCTGAAGACAACTGCGCGCCGTTCAATCCTCCAAATGATCTTCTGACGGCACCGGTTGAGCTGTGCTCATCGATCCTGTGGCATGAGTGGTGGACATGTTAGAGATGTGCGTTCCCGTAGTCCCACTGCTAAAAACCGGTTTGCAACAGTTCGTGTTGACACGTTCTGGCTCACAAGCCCTCTTATCTGTGCTGTGATAGCTGTACGATCTTCCACTGACACCCTTACAATGCGACGATCCTGGCGGGCGTCTTTGCTGCGAGGACGTCCAGAAGCTCGTAAATGGGTGTGAAAATTTTCACGTGGCTACTGATACCAGAATCGATGCACAACTGACGCAGCACTTCCAATTTGCGTAGCAGTTCTCCGAAAGGACCATCCCGATTCTCGTGAGGTCACAATTTGAGCCTCAGTTGGCCGTAGGAATCTAGAGTGCGTCTCCGTGGGATCGTTCCCTGCTTGCTTCACTCGTTTGCACCGCACTGAGCGTTCTGGCTGTCAACATTCACTATTAAAGGGTAGACACAGGTGGCGCTATGGGAATTGTGTCACTACGCTACCTGTTGGCGGACGACGTTGAAACCATTATCAGTACATCTACTATCATCCAGGTGGCATATGCCGTCTTCGCATCAAAATCGACGGTGTATTTTCAAGTATACTTATTTTTTTCTGGCGCTCTGTTTAATATGAAACAATTGTTTGCAACATTTATGTTCTCCGATCTGCATGGAATATCATAGACCAGGGGATCCCAGGCGGTGGTACACGTACCACTGCTGATACGCAAGGACATTTCAGGTGTACGTGTACAAGGAAACAACTACAACTAGTCTCTTACGTTACTTTATTTTTGAAGTTAGGTAATAGAAAACAAGTTGATAAAAGCAGCATCTGTATTATGTTGAAGAAAATGAGTTTAGCTCAGAATGTTTGTTGCGCACTGTGCGCAGGACACAGGAAGGTCGGCTTGTACTCTCCTCACCTCTCCCTTCGTTATTCGTCGCTGCCTTGACCAGAAATAATTCATATACTTCTAGAACAGACACCATTGATGACCTGCAGCCGTCTAAAACGAAATTAGAATTATATATTAATACCTTCAGCTCCTGACGGGCGTTGATATACATCAATATGGACAGGTGAAAATGTGTGCCCCAACCGGAACTCGAACCCAGGATCTCCTGCTTACATGGCAGATGCTCTATCCATCTTTTTTTCTTTTTTTTTTATTCTCATTTTGTTCGTTTTTGTTCGTTGCGTGTGCTCGGGGCGGGCGTCACAAGACACCGCTTTCAGTTCGTCGTTGATCCATTAACTCAGTTTTTTTTTTTTTTTTATTACAGAGGACAGCGAACCCCCTGACCGAACACGAGGGCACAGAGGACGATGCGACTACAGAGACTATCTAGCGCACGCCTCCCGCGAGACCCACATTCTCACCTTATATGTCCACACACTACATTCATAGTGTCCCTACCGAACACACTCATTAGTCGTGGAAAACATTGTTACCAAATCCCGTAAGAGTTCGGGTAATGTGTGTGCATCCGCACAGAAGAAGAAGGTCTTGGCCGGTATTGCCAGATCTACAGTGTGGTCCAAAAGTCCGGAAACACCCTGATAAAATCCAAATGGAGTAGCAAACAAGGAAACAGAGTCCCTGCACACGAGGAACGGGAAGGGGGAAACTTTATAGGCTATGTCACCAACATGGCGGCTATCTTGAAAACCGCCATCTTGGATTCAACTCCAAAATTTCAAATGGGAATGTGATCATGTGACATGTCAAACAGATAGAGAATTTCACCAGAAAAACAATGCCGTTTCGTTCTCGGGCTATACCCAATTACTTGCGGCAGCAGTGGGACGCTCGGCAGCGTGAGTATTACGTACTGAGAAGTCATAAAATGGCGTCTGAAACGGTGCAAAGTGACTATCCCATGCCTGATATTTTGCATGTGTTTAACTGTTAGGTATCATTTACTCGTGCTAACGTTTTAATCGTTGTTTCCTTATTTACAGATTACAAAATGTCCTTAACACATGAAGAACGCATTGAAATCATCTTGATATCAGGAGAAAGAAGCACACGGGTCATTACTGAGGATTTCAACAGTCGTCACCCAACCACATAGCCCATCACTCACAGCGCAGTTGCCAAGCTTTTGGCCGAATTCCGAGCAACAGGTTCTGTCGCAGATAAACCTAAGGCTGGAAGACCAAATTTCGCCACCGATGGAGCAACAACAATGAGCGTGTTGGCATCATTTAGCAAGAGTCCGCAACGGAGTACTCGTCGCCTGTCACAAGAATGTGGGGTTAGCCGTACCTCCATACTGCGAATTTTATCGCAGCACAAATGGCACCCGTACAAAATTCAGCTGCTCCAACACCTGAACGAGTATGACCCAGACCGTCGGGTACAGTTCGCAGAATGGGTGACACAGCACCTGCAGATAAATCCGCGTTTCCCCTATCAGGTGCTGTTCAGTGATGAAGCTAATTTCTTTATCAATGATGAAGTGAACAAGCAGAATCACAGATACTGGTCCGACACAAATCCGCACTGGATATATGCTTCCAAAACGGTCGACTCACAAAAAGTGACGGTCTGGTGTGGTGTGTGGGGTACCAAAGACGTTGGACCTTTTTTCATTGATGGTAAGTTAACAGCCAACGGTTATCTGAGGTTATTCGATGAAGAAGTGTTTTTCTCGTTGTTAACGGAGAACGGGACCTTTCCGGAATTCTTCTAGCATGATGGAGCCCCACCACATTATGAGCACAATGTGTTCTGTCGCAGATAAACCTAAGGCTGGATGTGGAGTTCCCTCAAAAGTGGATTGGTCGTAGGGGTGCTGTGGAGTGGCCACCACGTTCACCAGATTTGACTCTTTTGGATTTTTGTCTTTGGAGTCATGTCAAAGCACTGGTTTATTCTGTGAAAATACGGGATTTTCATAATCTAAAGCAGCGCATTGTTGATGCGTGTGGTCAAATTCAGCCAGATGTGTTGGTCAAAGTTCATCAGGACTGGGTTCGGAGGATAGCATTAACAATCCAACATAATTGACAACATGTCGAGCCATTCCTATGACTGTTGGTGGTCTCTCGGGACTGTGTAACATCGGCGTAATGTCTCTTCGGCACATAACACACATGCTGCCGAGCGTCCAACCGCTGCCACATCTAACTGGCTATAACCCGAGAATGAACAAAGCTATGTTTAAAATAACAACGGCATTGTTTTTCTGGTGAAATTATCTACCTGTATGATATGTCACATGATCACATTCCCATTTGAAATTTTGGAGTTGAATCCAAGATGGTGGCTTTCAAGATGGCCACCATGTTGCTGGCATAGCCTATAAAGTTTCCCCCTTCCCGCTCCTCGTGTGTAGGGACTCTTGTTTCCTTGTTTTCTACTCCATTTGCATTTTATGAGGGTGTTTCCGGACTTTTGGAACACCCTGTATATTACTTCATGGATATAGACAAGAGTGCAGACTACGCCACCTATACCTTTCCACATCTCTGCCACAGTCGTCGCTCAACCTTCTGCACTCTGTCCCCCCCCCCCCCCCCCTTCTCTTCCTAACTCACGGCACAGTTCCTAAAAAAGCGAGTCCGCTGTAGTGGTACACCCAAATTTATAAAAATACCGAGTGCAACGCAGAGGCAAAAAGTCTGGGAAACTCTGTCGTCGACTGTGAGGCCATATCACATTGATATATTTAGAGCAATTTGATAGGTCCACATAAACCTTGTTCCCAAAGATTAAAGGTATGTAAATATGAAAACGACAAAATATTCAGAGAGGCAGTTTCTTTTTTAAAAATCCAGTACAAAGTCAATGAAAATGGCAGTGATTTTGCGTTATTCACCGTAATTACGTTAACAGTTGCGAATCTTAATGGGATTTGCGGAAGACGTTACGAACGGTGCGTCAACCAGGATACTTCTGCTGGCAACCTCAGAGCTATGGTAGTAGTTTCTCCAGTTAGAATATATATCTACATCTACATCTACATCTATACTCCGCGAGCCACCTTACGGTGTGTGGCGGAGGGTACTTATTGTACCACTATCTGATCCCCCCTTCCCTGTTCCATTCACGAATTGTGCGTGGGAAGAACGACTGCTTGTAAGTCTCCGTATTTGCTCTAATTTCTCGGATCTTTTCGTTGTGATCATTACGCGAGATATATGTGGGCGGTAGTAATATGTTGCCCATCTCTTCCCGGAATGTGCTCTCTCGTAATTTCGATAATAAACCTCTCCGTATTGCGTAACGCCTTTCTTGAAGTGTCCGCCACTGGAGCTTGTTCAGCATCTCCGTAACGCTCTCGCGCTGACTAAATGTCCCCATGACGAATCGCGCTGCTTTTCGCTGGATCATGTCTATCTCTTCTATTAATCCAACCTGGTAAGGGTCCCATACTGATGAGCAATACTCAAGAATCGGACGAACAAGCGTTTTGTAAGCTACTTCTTTCGTCGATGAGTCACATTTTCTTAGAATTCTTCCTATGAATCTCAACCTGGCGCCTGCTTTTCCCACTATTTGTTTTATGTGATCATTCCACTTCAGATCGCTCCGGATAGTAACTCCTAAGTATTTTACGGTCGTTACCGCTTCCAATGATTTACCACCTATGGCATAATCGTACTGGAATGGATTTCTGCCCCTATGTATGCGCATTATATTACATTTATCTACGTTTAGGGAAAGCTGCCAGCTGTCGCACCATGCATTAATCCTCTGCAGGTCCTCCTGGAGTACGTACGAGTCTTCTGATGTTGCTACTTTCTTGTAGACAACCGTGTCATCTGCAAATAGCCTCACGGAGCTACCGATGTTGTCAACTAAGTCATTTATGTATATTGTAAACAATAAAAGTCCTATCACGCTTCCCTGCGGTACTCCCGAAATTACCTCTACATCTGCAGATTTTGAACCGTTAAGAATGACATGTTGTGTTCTTTCTTCTAGGAAATCCTGAATCCAATCACAAACCTGGTCCGATATTCCGTAAGGTCGTATTTTTTCCACTAAACGTAAGTGCGGAACCGTATCAAATGCCTTCCTGAAGTCCAGGAATACGGCATCAATCTGCTCGCCAGTGTCTACGGCACTGTGAATTTCTTGGGCAAATAGGGCGAGCTGAGTTTCACATGATCTCTGTTTGCGGAATCCATGTTGGTTATGATGAAGGAGATTTGTATTATCTAAGAACGTCATAATACGAGAACACAAAACATGTTCCATTATTCTACAACAGATTGACGTAAGCGAAATAGGCCTATAATTATTCGCATCTGATTTATGACCCTTCTTGAAAATGGGAACGACCTGCGCTTTCTTCCAGTCGCTAGGTACTTTACGTTCTTCCAGCGATCTACGATAAATTGCTGATAGAAAGGGGGCAAGTTCTTTAGCATAATCACTGTAGAATCTTAAGGGTATCTCGTCTGGTCCGGATGCTTTTCCGCTACTAAGTGATAGCAGTTGTTTTTCAATTCCGATATCGTTTATTTCAATATTTTCCATTTTGGCGTCCGTGCGACGGCTGAAGTCAGGGACCGTGTTACGATTTTCCGCAGTGAAACAGTTTCGGAACACTGAATTCAGTATTTCTGCCTTTCTTCGGTCGTCCTCTGTTTCGGTGCCATCGTGGTCAACGAGTGACTGAATAGGGGATTTAGATCCGCTTACCGATTTTACATATGACCAAAACTTTTTAGGGTTCTTGTTTAGATTGTTTGCCTATGTTCGAATTCGTTGAATGCTTCTCTCATTGCTCTCTTTACGCTCTTTTTCGCTTCGTTCAGCTTTTCCTTATCAGCTATGATTCGACTACTCTTAAACCTATGATGAAGCTTTCTTTGTTTCCGTAGTACCTTTCGTACATGATTGTTATACCACGGTGGATCTTTCCCCTCGCTTTGGACCTTAGTCGGTACGAACTTATCTAAGGCGTACTGGACGATGTTTCTGAATTTTTTCCATTTTTGTTCCACATCCTCTTCCTCAGAAATGAACGTTTGATGGTGGTCACTCAGATATTCTGCGATTTGTGCCCTATCACTCTTGTTAAGCAAATATATTTTCCTTCCTTTCTTGGCATTTCTTATTACACTTGTAGTCATTGATGCAACCACTGACTTATGATCACTGATACCCTCTTCTACATTCACGGAGTCGAAAAGTTCCGGTCTATTTGTTGCTATGAGGTCTAAAACGTTAGCTTCACGAGTTGGTTCTCTAACTATCTGCTCGAAGTAATTCTCGGACAAGGCAGTCAGGATAATGTCACAAGAGTCTCTGTCCCTGGCTCCAGTTCTGATTGTGTGACTATCCCATTCTATACCTGGTAGATTGAAGTCTCCCCCTATTACAATAGTATGATCACGAAACTTCTTCACGACGTTCTGCAGGTTCTCTCTGAGGCGCTCAACTACTACGGTTGCTGATGGAGGTGGTCTATAGAAGCATCCGACTATCATATCTGACCCACCTTTGATACTTAACTTAACCCAGATTATTTCACATTCGCATTCGCTAGTAACTTTGAAACGTCCCCTTTGAACAATTCTTACAAGACTGTCCTTAAACTGACATACAATATTTTTAGCGCAACGCAATCTGACTTTCAAAATTCCCTACAAAAGAATGGCCCTGACTAACATCAAACTATACCTTTCACAAATCACTTACCTCACAAAAATCTTCGCTGCTCAAGCTACTGCAATACAGCAAGCGCCACTACTGACAGCTAAATAAAAGATTCAAACTACTAAAGGCACTAACTACTGATAGGGATAGTTAGCAAATGAAAGATATTAATAGAGAACAAACAATGTATTTATCTTAATATCATCACAAGTCATAATATATATATCAGTTCATGACAAATTGCAAACCTCCGCCATCTCTCTCCCCACATCCACCACTGCTGGCGGCTCACCTCCAACTGCTCAACGCTACGCGCTGTTCACAGCCCGCTGCCTAACACTACAATGGCAGACAACAATGCAAACTAGCCACAGACTGCACGCAGCACAGCCAGTGATTTTCATATTGAGCGCTACGTAACGTTGCCAATAAGAAAACATAAACAGCCTACTTACAACTTCACTGGATATTATTGAATTCTTTACTGCTATAAATACTCCTCCACCATTGGCGTTTATCCTATCCTTGCGGTATATATTCCATTCTGTGTCTAGGATTTCGTTACTGTTCACTTCCGGTTTTAACCAACTTTCCGTTCCTAATACTATATGCGCACTATTTCCTTCAGTAGGAGATACTAATTCAGGAACCTTGCCCTGGATACTCCTGCAGTTTACCAATATTACCTTAACTTTTCCTGTTTTTGGTCTCTGAGGACGGACGTTCTTTATCAACGATGATAATGTCCTCTCTGGTAAGCCGTCAGGTATTTTATCGTTTCGCCCAAGGGGGGGGGGGGGGGGTCCCTCTAACCTAAAAAACCCCCGTGTGCACGCCACACGTACTCTGCTACCCTAGTAGCTGCTTCCGGTGTGTAGTGCACGCCTGACCTGTCTAGGGGGGCCCTACAGTTCTCCACCCAATAACGGAGGTCGATGAATTTGCAACCATTATAGTCGCAGAGTCGTCTGAGCCTCTGGTTTAGACCCTCCACACGGCTCCAAACCAGAGGACCGCGATCGACTCTGGGCACTATGCTGCAGATATTAAGCTCAGCTTGCACTCCGCGTGCGATGCTGGTTGTCTTCACCAAATCAGCCAGCCGCCGGAAGGAACCAAGGATGGCCTCAGAACCCAAGCGGCAGGCGTCATTCGTTCCGACATGTGCTACTATCTGCAGCCGGTCACACCCAGTGCGTTCAATAGCTGCCGGAAGGGCCTCCTCCACATTACGGACGAGACCCCCCAGCAAGCACACCGAGTGCACACTGGTATTCTTCCCCGACCTACCCGCTATTTTCCTGAGGGGCTCCATAACCCGCCTAACGTTGGAGCTCCCTATAACTAATAGGCCCGCCCTCTGTGACTGTCGGGACCTTGCCGGAGAATCGGCCACTGGCCCAACAGGCGAGGAATCCTGTGGTGGCTCGGAAACGATGTCATCACCACTAGGAAGCACCCCGTACCTGTTGGAAAGGGGTAAGGCAGCTGCCACGCGGCCAGATCCCACCTTCGCCTTTCGGCCAGGCACGCGCGAGCCCACCACTGTCCGCCATTCACCCTGGAGTGATGGCTGACCGGTAAGATGCTCACTGCCGGAAGACGCAGCGACATCAGGGGTTCCATGTGATTCCAAGGCCACCGAAGTAGGCATAGGTCTCACCACAGTTGCCCCAACGCCACTACGAGCCGACGCCTGCGCCTCGAGCTCGATGAGCCTAACAGACAAAGCCTCCACCTGCCCCCGAAGAGTGGCCAATTCTCCTTGCGTCCGCTCACAACAACCACAGTCCCTACACATGACTATGTTTACCCTACTCTATACGGTGACAAATTCCCAAGATAATCTTCTGATGAGCTACTCTGATAATCAAGAAACACTCACTGAAATACGAGACGCGAAAACTACGCTAGGTTTTCCCAGAAAAACTATTTAAAAGCTAAGCGCAGCAAATAAGTACAAAAACGCTTTATACAAACAGTACTCGCTGCTGCTGGTGCTCTCGCTCTGGCTGTCACAAGACAACTGCTGATTCAAGTGACTAGTGGCTAACGGCCGCGAAACAAACAAAAGACGGTTTTAGGGCGCTTTCTGTTCTAAACGATCAAGAAAACACTAAGAAATCTAACACGAAAACTACGTAAAGTTTTATCAAGAACTGTTAGTTACTATGCAGAGCAGATAAACACAAATAGAATCCCTTCCTTAGTGGAAGGTCGTAAACAAAATGCAAAATAAACGCTTTACACAAACAGTACTCGCTGCTGCTGGTGCTCTCGCTCTGGCTGTCACAAGACATATAGTGTGACATTCGAGAATCCTTCCAGTTCGAACACTGAGAGGTCTACAACTAACGGCACGAAATTTTCTTCGTCTGCATCCATACTCTGCAAACCATTCTGAACTGCAATGTATTGTGTTCTCTACTAGCTATTAGGTCTTCTTCCTGATCCATTCACGCATGGAGTGCAGTGTGTAGACCCAGGGAGTTGCTGTCTCTACGGGAGCAGGATGCCGAGCACGGATTGCAGAAGTGTGGCCCGGTGTAATGGCCGACGACATCACTGGCACAGTGTTGGTTGTAAACATGTTTATTTCGGAATTCATAAAATGGAAACAGCTTCTCCGTGGCGTTGACTGAAACCGGCAGAGAGGCCCAGAAGGCCGGAAGTTGCTGACTCGTCCCTCTCAGCTGCGTCGGCGTTGCATGCCGTCTCGCGAAACGACCACGACGAGAAGATAATAGAAATTAGCTCTAATTAGCAGGCTTGCCAATGGTTGTTCTACCCACGCATCATTACTGAGTGGAATAGGTGAGCGGGGAATCATAGTGGTACCAAAGGTACTCTCGGTCACACACTCCTCCGCTAGACCGTTGCTTAGGATGGCTGTGTGGGACCCCCACAACTACCTTCAGCACTCCTTTCCGGGACCATGGCGCGCGGCCACGTGTCCATCGACTGACGGGCGACCGTGAGAAAAATGGACCGTGGCGTCCGCCGTGCCACACAGGCGTAGCACAGATAAAGGCTCGGGACCATTTTGCACATCAGACTGCCGATGCTGTGACCATTTATAAAAGTAATAAAACCCATGTAGAAAAATGATGCCAGTTAAACAGTCTACAACCGATTAATTCCTAACGCTGATGCATCGAATTAGGGGAGACCGGGGAAATGTTGTTGTTGTGGTCTTCAGTCCTGAGACTGGTTTGATGCAGCTCTCCATGCTACCCTATCCTGTGCAAGCTTCTTCATCTCCCAGTACCTACTGCAACCTACATCCTTCTGAATCTGCTTAGTGTATTCATCTCTTGGTCTCCCACTACGATTTTTACCCTCCACGCTGCCCTCCGATACTAAATTGGTGATCCCTTGATACCTCAGAATATGTCCTACCAACCGATCCCTTCTAGTCAAGTTGTGCCACAAACTCCACTTCTCCCCAGTTCTATTCAATACCTCCTCATTAGTTATGTGATCTACCCATATAATCTTCAGCATTCTTCTGTAGCACCACATTCCGAAATCTTCTATTCTCTTCTTGTCCGAGCTATTTATCGTCCACGTTTCACTTCCGTACATGGCTACACTACATACAAATACTTTCAGAAACGACTTCCTGACACAAATCTGTACTCGATGTTAACAAATTCCTCTTGTTCAGAAACGCTTTCCGTCTCATTGCCAGTCTACATTTTATATCCTCTCTACTTCAACCACCATCAGTTATTTTGCTCCCCAAATAGTAAAACTCCTTTACTACTTTAAGTGTCTCATTCCCTAATCTAATTCCCTCAGCATCACCCGAGTTAACTCGACTACATTCCATTACCCTCGTTTTGCTTTTGTTGATGTTCATCTTATATCCTCCTTTCAAGACACTGTCCATTCCGTTCAATGTCATCGGCGAACCTTAAAGTTTTTATTTCTTCTCCATGGATTTTAATACCTACTCCGAATTTTTCTTTTGTTTCCTTTACTGCTTGCTCAATATTCAGATTGAATAACATCGGAGAGAGGCTACAACCCTGTCTCACTCCCTTCCCAACCACTGCTTCCCTTTCATGCCCCTCGACTCTTGTAACTGCCATCTGGTTTCTGTACAAATTGTAAATAGCCTTTCGCTCGCTGTATTTTACCCCTGCCACCTTCAGAATTTGAAAGAGAGTATTCCATTCAACATTGTCAAAAGCTTTCTCTAAGTCTACAAATGCTAGAAACGTAGGTTTGCCTTTCCTTAATCTTTCTTCTAAGATAAGTAGTAAGGTCAGTATTGCCTCACGTGTTACAATATTTCTACGGAATCCAAACTGATCTTCCCCGAGGTCGGCCTCTACCAGTTTTTCCACTCGTCTGTAAAGAATTCGCGTTAGTATTTTGCAGCCGTGATTTAGTAAACTGATAGTTCGGTAATTTTCACATCTGTCAACACCTGCTTTCTTTGGGATTACAATTATTATCTTCTTCTCAAAGTCTGAGGGTATTTCGCCTGCCTCATACATTTTGCTCACTAGATGGTAGAGTTATGTCAGGACTGGCTCTCCCAGGGCTGTCAGTAGTTCTAATGGAATGTTGTCTACTCCCGGGGCCTTGTTTCGACTTAGGTCTTTCAGTGCTCTTTCAAACTCTTCACGCAGTATCGTATCTCCCATTTCATCTCCATCTGCATCCTTTTCCATTTCCATAATATTGTCGTCAAGTGCATCACCCTTGTATAGACCCTCTATATACTCCTTCCACCTTTCTGCTTTCCCTTCTTTGCTTAGAACTGGGTTTCCATCTGAGCTCTTGATATTCATACAAGTGGTTCTCTTTTCTCCAAAGGTCTCTTTAATTTTCCGGCCGGCCGGAGTGGCCGTGCGGTTCTAGGCGCTACAGTCTGGAACCGAGCGACCGCTACGGTCGCAGGTTCGAATCTTGCCTCGGGCATGGATGTGTGTGATGTCCTTAGGTTAGTTAGGTTTAATTAGTTCTAAGTTCTAGGCGACTGATGACCTCAGAAGTTAAGTCGCATAGTGCTCAGAGCCATTTGAACAATTTTTTTTAAATTTTTCTATAGGCAGTATCTATTTTACCCGTAGTGAGATAAGCCTCTACATCCTTTCATTTGTCCTCTAGCCATGCCTGCTTAGCCATTTTGCACTTCCTGTCGATCTCATTTTTGAGACGTTTGTATTCCTTTTTGCCTGCTTCGTTTACTGCATTTTTATATATTCTCCTTTCATCAATTAAATTGAATATTTCTTCTGTCACCCAAGGATTTCTACTAGCCGGGGAAATACTGACATACAAGGCAGTACCGAAACGATCGTCTTTTTTATTCATCTGAGTCAGTGGGAGATAGCGCTGCAGTATAGCGGATGATGCCAGAAGCAGGACGAAGAGACGATGAGTCCTTGGGAACGACAGTCATATTGTGGCGCTAGAAATTAATTTTTGTTGAGTTGTGATGTTAGTTTTGGTTTATTTTAAACAGAGGTAAGCTCTTAAATACCTTTCTAACGGTAATAATTATAATGTAGGTAGACTCTATGTTTGCTAGTCAGGGGCGGTGCCAAGGGAGTATCATATTACACTGGATAAAATGACTTCAGAAATCAGCGAATATATTACTCCAACAGATTCAATGATTTTTTAATAATTATGTAGCAAAATAGATTGCAATGTATTTCACACATTTTAACAAAAGAATAAGAGCGGCAAATAGCTTACTGTCTAAACCAATAAATATCATTTAACTTAAATTGGCGTCTTATTGTCTGTTAATACACATTTATTACACTGAACTCCAAAACAGTTACCAAAAACTACTTTACGCAAGACCAAATTTTACCAATTTGTCGGTGGAGAATCCCAAGTCTCCTTTTGTTAAGCGATATTCCATTTCCCCTAACGCCTTCCCCCCCCCCCCCCCTCTCAATAGCCCACCCGCCCCTTGACCGACTTCTGGAATCGCCCCTGCTCCTAATGCATCTTTAACCATGGTTTTGTAACTTTCCGAGCATTAGCAAAACCATTAAAGGCTCGTCTCCGTTTGTTGTGTGAGTGAGGTAATATCCACAAATGATTATGGGCGATATCGACAGTTTGTCGGTATTTCCCCATGTTTTACATTGCGGAAAAAGCCGTTTGAAACTTAAGTAGGGTCTTATATCGAATTTCAGATGGCAAGGACAAGAAAAGCAAAATAGAGAGGCATAAATGGACTTAAGAAACCCAGAGTAAAGGTGTTAAGTTTATTGAAGTCAAGGAGATCACTGAACAGCGTTACAAAGGAGCTGAACATACTAAAAATTACCTTTTAAGATCGATTCAGACAAGAAGCCTTCCTTGGGAAGAGGATCTGTTTTTACTTGTGAACAAGAACAAGAATTAATCAATCATGTGACTACATTGGTAGATTGTTATTCAACGGCATTTTCCTGGTTAACCTGCTGCAAATTCCCTATGGCCTTACGCAAGAACTGAGCGTTACGCAGAATTTCAATAAAGTGCCAAAATAGCTGGATAAGACTGGGTTTAAAAAGGTAAAACCTAAAAGAAAGCTTACGAAAACCATCAAACAAGTATCAATAGAGCTGTACGTTTCAATAAATCTGAAGTTGGTTTCTTTTTTACGAACATGAAGACCGTTTTCAAAAAACATGTCGCGTCGCATTTTGATACATATTAGGATAATAGAATGTGTTGTTTTCTTGGAAAAAGAATTTCATTCTGTCTGTACTCCATACTGTTGTGTAATGGTGTCGATATTACCCAGGTACGCCTACTCCCGACAATACTGACACGTTTCAGACTTGAACAAATGTTTGTATAGCTTCGAAGAAATTCATCACCTGTAGATTTTTCGGGTGCAGTTGGGTGAGACAAGGTGCCATAACTTTTTCCATGCAAGTGGCAGATTCCACAACAAATCCAAACATCTCTTGAGGTTTCCATACTCTCCAGCCTCTCCTACTTAACTTGAGCTTCTGTTTTCGTCACTCGTTTGATACATTTACGAATTAATAACCTTTAACAGCTACCGAATTAGCAAAAACGATGGCAGCATCGTCGCAGACACAGACCAAGAGCAACCTCCACAAAAAGTATAGTTTCAGTGGCACACTGCTCTTATGATTCAGTGTAAGTTAACGGATTACACACTACAGTCTGGCCACCTTTGTTTACATAAGTTTCAACCGTTAAAATGATAACAGTATGTAAACTTAATTGTACACAGCTGTAGCGAAACGTACATTCCAGTATAGACAAGTGCGTCACGTGTAACTTTTATGTTGCAGGTATCGCCCAGCCGCGCCTCTCCCGGTTATTAGCGTACACGTTCCGCAGTTCGTAATGAAGCTACATGTTTACTCCCTTGCAAACTAGTCAGGCATGCGCATGTGCCTGCGACTGCTGGCGGACCGTGGCGGTGAGTGACACACTGCGTTCACAGGTCTCGCGTTAACACCTTCCGTCGCCAAACCAGTTTCCTAATGCCCTCACGCAGTGGCACTTCGCGGCTAATGCCCCGTTCACTAACAGGTCGCCAAATGTGATAATCCTCCTAGCATTTGGCTCTCCATTACTAGAGTCAGTGCCTCTTCGTTCAAACTGCATCCCACTCTTACCACAAGCCATATTCACTCACTGTGTCACCAGAAGGGTCTACTTGAACACTCTCACCGCCTTTGGTTGAACAGGGGAATAATCAAAAAAGTGCGGCACCTTCACCATATCTAAGAACGACTGTGTATTGATTTCAAAAAAGAAGAAGATTGCACACAATTTCGCTCATTTTCTTTTTACTGTCGCAAAAAGAAGGCGAAGAAAACTGATATTCACATACAAAATTGATACAGACAGGAATATTATGATAAAAATACGATAAAAATTTTAACTGGCCTTTCAGAATGCATCATTTGCTTTGGTGCCGTAACTACAGTTATCTTTAACAGTGATTAGTGATATGCAAAATCAAACAATGAATCGGATATTGCGAAAGTACTGAACGATGTGAAGCTTAATCACAAGCCTGTTGCTATAAAGCGGAATGAAAATAATGTATTTAGATAAATTAGTAGCAGAAGCGGAAATTTTCTCCATACAATAGTACAGTTAATAGGGGTTATGTTTACCCTCAGCTACTACACACACTAGGTAGCAATGTGAAATGTTCGCTATGACTATGTTCAAGAGCTGTTTTGTGAGTCGGTGTGTGCGGAATTAGTTTTTAATTTAAGTGCGACTAGACACTTCAACAAGAACAACAAACAACAGGATTACCGTTGCCACAACGTTACAAATAGCCTCTAGTCCCCTAATGTTACATAATGCCCGTTCCCAACTGGCCATGGTTGATTGGTTAATGGAGATAGGTGCCTTCAATAACTGCTCACACAACATTACTGATTTACGTAATTTATTAATAATAGTTCACTGAAAAACAAGTCTTAAAACACTTCATAGAAAGGCTGGTTAAATAACTGTTCCTTTGATTAATTGGGTAATAAATTGTCAACCAATAACAGTAGCAAACAACAGTTCCAAATAAAAACTTACAGAATCGTAATGGTAGAAAGATACCTGACGAGCTTCAAAATTCACTTTCATTTAACACGCAGGTATAAAACATATCCAAAACTCACAGTTAGCATATTTGTCAAATTCCAGTATTTATAACCCCCTGAACTACAGCGCAGAACTGACAATTTCAAATCTGTCCAATGAGTAATCCTGATAACAGAAAATTATGTTCACAAATAAAAAACATAATAACTTTATGACAACACCCATCCGGCACTGGCCACACTTTTACAGAATCGTAAATACCGTTGAAAAGTGACAGTTACAGCTCAATCTCCACACAGTTAGTAAACTAACACCGCAGAAGTCACTGGAGGTTAATACACGTACCGTATTCCACTGCTTTCTTCTCCAACATCATGACATCCTTATTGTGGGCGAGCATGCAACAGCACAGCGTGTTCAGGTTGGGGCCCACGCTGTCTTGTTTATCTGCCGTGGCAAAACACCCACAAACGACATCGGCCACAGCTCGCCGTAAATTGCGTCCATACAATTGCAGAGCCCATGGCTTATCGTTCCACAGCAGCGTTGAATTCCCAAGCGTCTCGGTTTCACCATCAGTTCATTACCACAGAGTGCCAAAATTATTAATGTTTAGTTCGGACCATCCGGACCCCAACACTCTGCCGTTCTCTCCATCTCGCTCGGTACTCTCCTATCCTCCTCTTCTCGTCGCCAGAGGGCCACTCGCCGCCCCAGCATCTCTGGTGAGGCCAATATCGACCTTAACACTCGTGGCCGGAAGACAATCGTGCCGAAAATCGGCACAGGCGCCAAAGAAGAGATATGGAAAAGTGTTGCTGGTGGCTGATGGGTCATTCCCCGGTACATCCCGTCATCGTCAATGGATTTCAGCTCTAGAGATCTGGGAGGTCAGCCGAGCGGATATCTTTCTTTCACTAGAACAAGTCGATGGGTCGCCTATTATCGTCTACCATCTTTTGCCCTGAGAAGTTGCTCCTCTCTTTTTAGTACCTGTCCCCTGTATTCTAGCGCGAATAGTATTATTTCGACAGTCATCGAAAGTATGAAGAGTCCAACGCTTATCCAACAAGATACTGCCCTACACCAGGATAACATCACTATTTTTTCCCGAATGTTATCGAGGTTATACTTCCTAACACTCAGCCATGACGAAACTGCGACGAGAATCGTTGTGCGAACAGCAGCGGAGCTCGCAAAGAGCAGACTCCACCATCCATTTGTGCTTCAGTTTCGATATTGTTGACTACACAATAAAACAAGTTTCTCTCCGCGCTATCGTGCATAGATCAGATAGTCAGATATCTGACAACTGCTCTCAGAATTTGATAGGCAATTTATTGGGTTGGCTCTGAGCACTATGGGACTTAACATCTGTGGTCATCAGTCCCCTAGAACTTAGAACTACTTAAACCTAACTAACCTAAGGACATCACACACATCCATGCCCGAGGCAGGATTCGAACCTGCGATCGTAGCAGTCGAATTTATTGGGAAACTGCAACCGAGCAGTAAGCCTTAAGCTCTGCAGGTAACTGTCTTACTATGGTAGCATCGCTGTATTTAGTCCAACGGCTACGGCAGAAGCAGCAGTTGCACAAGTGATCATGCACAGTCAAAAACACTTGCTCCTTTAAATTAATTCCTCACTGCGTGCAGTCACAGCAAACTCGCAAAGGCCCACGAAGTTGTCTCCTGGAAACGTATTTTTTTCTCAAAATTTCCTCTAGATCCCCTGTCGCAGAAGTTTACATTCCAGGCTCCTTGGCTCGAGTGTCGGCAATGACACGAGGGGTACTGAAAGCTAATGCCTCCGAATTTATGCGATAACTCTTAAAGATTTTTAAATAAAAGACACTTTATTAACGTTCTACATGTTTATTCTTTTTGTCGACATCTTTATTTCTCAACGTAGTCACCCTGGCAACGAACGCATTTCTCCCAACGAGAGACAAGTTTGTCGATACCTTCACTGTAGAATGTTTGCTTTGTTGTCGGAGCCACAACCTCATACCTGCTTGCATCGCTTCATCACTATCAAAATGAAATTCTCGAAGGCGTTCTTTAAGTTTTGGAAACAGATGAAAATCGGATAGGGCCAAATCGAGGTTAGCATCACCGTTTCCATCATTACGTGTACGAACAACCCAAGTCGCACACTACTGATGTAGGTACAATCGTCAGCGTACGCAGCTTTTATTCTTCTATAGACCTGAATTAGAGGCAGATTTTCTGCGGTTAGAAACTCGATAACAGCACGCTGTTTCTGACGCACCGACATAGTTCCATCACACACCGCCATATTAGAAGCTATAATTCGGAGCCCTCTTGCGTCAGCGAAGCGGGAAAGTCGACCGGGTAATATACATGACATGTAGTTCCTCTACCGATGTTGAGAACAGAATAAAATATTCAGAGGTATCACTTTACAGCAAGCGCTCGTATTAGTCTTCTTTTTTCAGATGATTACACCAAACCATTTCCTTGCATTCGTGTGTTGACGCGTTGGTTCCAAGGGTTCAGATAAAAGGACGATATTTCAGCTATCGAGGCACCGACAGCGTCCCGTTATCTTCAGTGGGAAATGGTTCATTTAGCCTACCTCCCACAAAGCTTTACACCACGCAGCTCTAGTTTTGAATAACACAGACGCAATCACTTGGAAAATTTCGTAATGTTTGTAATGTTTTAATTTTTCAAAAACTGTACAACTATCAATTGGCGTCGCTACTCAAGTCAACTCTTGGTAATGAATTTTTATTTTTTGCTAATTTCATTTTTTATTTATTTAAAATTCCCGTAATTAATAATATAAATTCACAGGTCCAGCCCCAGTTCCTTTCATGGTGTTTGCATTGCGCTGGTTAGACTCTCAGAGACAAAAATTGCACCAATGGGTCTAGCCTCCTCTCTACATAATTAGTCGATGTACCGGTACATTTCTCTCAGCATGCACTCAGTGTGAAGGGTATTCTGCCAATCAGCAAACTGTAGGACAGTGGCACAAAACGTGGTAAGTCGAGCATGTCTTCGAATTCCAGTTTGCATCAAAAGTCGTTTTTGAAAACAAGTGACACCAGTATTGGTTAGTTAGTTCCATTAACGAATAGTGTCAAATATGCGACAAGACTGTGGATTTTGAGTCAGAGTTCGATGGTGAAGCTTTCCAATCACCGGATGTATTATTGGACAATTATGTTATGTGCTATGTGAATATCCTTTCGACAGTGCAGTGCAAATTCACACATACTACATGCTCTGACAGGTAGCAATATTTAAGAACTTTATGTATGCAACTCGCGCCACTCAGTGTGAGCTAAATATACGCAGCTAGTGGTAGCCTAAATCTACAGATTTTATGGGAACGTTCTTAGAAATCTGATAGAGAAAGGTCAACAGGACTGCTCAGCTCCAACAGAATCAGAACTATGGTGCAGTATTTCGATACGTGTGGCGCTCCTGCACTTAGTATACTCATTCCAATAAGAGCTTTTCCAGACGGCAGAATAAGATCGTATGTGAACACGTTAGCGTCTCCTCTAGTATTGGATCAACTAAAATAAAACTTTAACATCCGTCTTTGCAAATTAACTGATTTTAATGAATTCATACAGGAGGAATTGGGAGGATCCACCATCATCTGCGTATGTTTCTCGTAAGTGGCTCAATATATGGCACTGCAACAGAAAATCTAAGAAGCGTAGTAACGAAAAATTATCGAACTCCATTACGTCTACATCTACATGGTTACTCTGCAATTCACACTTAAGTGCCTGGCAGAGGGTTCATCGAGCCATTTTCATACTACTTCTCTACCATTCCACTCTCGAATGGCGTAGGGGAAAAAGGAACACCTAAATCTTTCCGTTCGAGCTCTGATTTCTCTTACTTTATTATGATTATCATTTCTCCCTACATAGGTGGGTGTCAACGAAATGGCCGGCCGCGGTGGTCTAGCGGTTCTGGCGCTGCAGTCCGGAACCGCGGGACTGCTACGGTCGCGGGTTCGAATCCTGCCTCGGGCATGGGTGTGTGTGATGTCCTTAGGTTAGTTAGGTTTAAGTAGTTCTAAGTTCTAGGGGACTTATGACCTCAGATGTTGAGTCCCATAGTGCTCAGAGCCATTTTTTGTCAACGAAATATTTTCGCATTCGGAAGAGAAAGTTGGTGATTGAAATTTCGTGAATAGATCTCGCCGCAAAGAAGACAGCCTTTGTTTCAGTGACTGCCACTCCAACTCGCGTATCGTATCAGTGACACTCTCACGCCTATTGCGCGATAACAGCGCTATTCTTCCGCATACGGCTAGAGCGGTGTCCGACAGATTGAGTCTAAGACTATTCCCTAATCCTCTCCCTCCCGGACGTATAAAGAATGAAGTTTATTGTGAGGTTCATGATCCATCATGATATTCTGGACACTTGTGACTTTTGTATCCACGTTATTGCGAGTCCCCGGCGATTAATTGTTCGCCACTGACCGGTACACTGTGAAGTTTGAAAGGAAGGAAGACTACGATTTAATGTCCCGTCAGTGACGACAGCATTACAAACGGAGTACAAGCACGGACTGGAAATGGTTGGGAAGGGAATCGGTCGTCTCATTACCGAAGTAACAATCGCAGCGTTTGCTTTACACAATTTAGAACACAGTCTGTCACGCCGTGCGAAACTTCACGCGTGCAGAGTGAGCTACCTGTGTGCGGTCACAGGGTTAGAATGTCTCAGCTCTACTGTGTACATATCAGCTTTGCTCGGTGTTCCTCGGTATAGCGAGACGGTCCATTTTGCATAGCGACGCGAACTTTCTTCTAGCATTTCTACGGCTTATTTTGATCGACAAGACTTTCTCAAATTCTGCAAAATCGTGGTGTGAACGCTGTTTATCCTTCACTGTTTCTTCGTGGTATAAAGGAGGTTCACAGGTTCTTTGACTGCATGCGCAAAAACAGGTAGTTCAGCCAATCTGTCGCCGCAATCCGTTAGAAATAAATGGGAATCACGAAAGACGGGATGTGAAACGTAATATCTGTTAAGTAATCGCATGATCGACGGGTACCACACAGTTGGTACGAAACGGCATTACATCATAATGAAGAAATAATTTAAAAATTTAGCTGACGATCAAAGTGCTAAAAATTATAATGACAGATAGACGATTTGTACGGGACTCATTTTGAAAGGTTTCTGCATTATGAGAAGTGGCAGTTTTGTTTGTGATTTTCGCCACTGAAAGCATATTTCCTGAGTACATGTATGGAGGAGACCCTTTGAATTCCATACATAGTTCATATTGTTGTCAAGCAGTCAGTCCACGCTGGCGGGCACTTCTGTGTTGGGCATTCGTCGAATTGGGTGGACACTCGACCGTCTGTTTTCTGCTGTTTGGAACGTATTAAACAAGGTAATATCTGGCTATGCATTCGTGTACACCGGCATTGCAGCAAACAGAATGCCACGTGTAGGGATCGTTTCGGTTTTTGCTTTTCCGACAGTGTAGTCGGTATAACCACTTAATGTTATACACATGAATTCAGGATTTGATCACCTCACTCTTAACCGTTTGTCTTTTAATGTACTGAATTTAAGAGGAAGCTTTATCTAAGTGTTAATTTCATGAATGTAAGAAGAAGTTTTCACTAAGACATGAATTTCACGAGCTTCCTGTTTCGTATTCAGATTACACTAACAATTAGCACTAATTTACACAGTGTAACCTCCCCACAGAAAAATGTTAAATATTAATGAAAATGGAGCCAAATGTAACCTCCGCACAAAAATTGTTAAATAAAAATGAGCTAAGTGTAGCCTGCCCAAAGAATAATAATTGAAAAATGTGAGCCAAGCGTAGCCTCCCCACAAAATTAATAATTAAATGAATTTTTCTTAATATTGTAACCTCTGAACAAAATTGGCTCCGATTTATAGTCTGTGCGCAGAAATGCATTCACATTTAATGTTACCACAAAATTCTTTTCTCATTTAATGTCAAGTTCGAAATAGAAAAATTCCTAAACACCAAAAATAATAAAAAAAAACTTTTATGAGGACAGCAGCGCTGACCTTCGGCCCTGCATTCTGAATAAAAAGAGCAAGAATTCTTACCTCAATAAAACTGCAATTATATCTGCTCTTAATTAGTCATTTTTCGACACAGCTTCGTGCAATGCTGGCGTATATTTTTTTTTTATTCTTGGATGCAATGATAATGCATTGGAAATTCTTTAAATTGAAATGAATACTTTTCTTTAAAAGAGTTGCTTTATATTATAAAAATTATTATTGGGTCTTTTTTTGAACAAATTAAATTACAATTAACATACTTTACCTTCTACAACAATACTCATCCTCCAGAGTCCTGACCAGAGTCGCGAGCAGAGCACACCGCCGACGCATGCCGACTCCCGCGGACTCTCGCAGACTACCACCGACTCGCTACTACTACTACTGTCGACTCGCGCAGTCAAGCGCAGAACAGCGACAAGCAACAACTAACGATAAACTACTCTCTGGTCAGAGATTCTGTCATGCCGGCAAAGCATACGTCTTACAACATGTTTACATTCTTTAATCCTGTTCAAATATATCCTGATGATTTATATCCCACTTGCCTACTCAAGTTTTAAAAAAAAGTTTGGACATGAATTGCAGTTGCCGGCCGCGGTGGCCGTGCGGTTCTAGGCTCTGTAGTCCGGAACCGCAGGACTGCTACGGTCGCAGGTTCGAATCCTGCCTCGGGCATGGATGTGTGTGATGTCCTTAGGATAGTTAGGTTTAAGTAGTTCTAAGTTCTATGGGACTCATGACCTAAGATGTTAAGTCCCATAGTGCTCAGAGCCATTTGAACCATTTTTTTGAATTGCAATTCACGTGATCTGATTATTCATTTATGATCTTCAAGTATTTGGTATACTTGATGTTTGTTGTTGTGGTCTTCAGTTCAGAGACTGGTTTGATGCAGTTCTCCGTGCCACTCTAGCCTGTGCAAGCCTCTTCATCTCCGAGTAACTACTGCAATCTACCGATGCCTTCTTGTGCCACAAATTCCTCTTCTCCCCAGTTCTATTCGGTACCTCATCATTCGTTACGTGATCTACCCATCTAATCTTCAGCGTTTTTCTGTACCACCACATTTCAAAAGCTTCTATTCTCTTTTTGCCTAAACTATTTATCTTCCATGTTACACTTCTATACATAGCTACACTCCATACAAATACTTTCAGAAAGGACTTCCTGACACTTAAATCTATACTTGGTGTTATCAAATTTCCCTTCTTCAGAAATGCTTTCCTTGCCATAGCCAGTCTACATTTTATATCGCCTCTACTTCGACCATCATCAGTTATATTGCTTGCCATACAGCAAAACTCCCTTACTACTTTAAGTGTCTCATTTCCTAATCTAATTTCCTCAGCATCCCTGATTTAATTTGACTACATACCATTATCCCCGTTTTGATTTTGTTGATGTTCATCTTATATCCTCTTTCAAGACACTGTCCATTTCGTTCAACTGTTCTTCCAGGTCCTTTGCCGTCTCCGACAGAATTACAATGTCGTCGGCAAACCTCAAAGTTTTTAGTTCTTCTCCATGGATTTTAATTCCTACTCCAAATTTTTCTTTTGTTTCCTTTACTGCTTGCTCAATATACACGTTGTATAACATCGGGGAGAGGCTACAACCTGTCTCACATCCTTCTCAATCATCGACTCCCTTCCGTGCCCCTCCATTCTTATAACTGCCATTTGGTTTCTGTACAAATTGTAAATACCCTTTCGCTCCCTGTATTTTAGCTCTCTACCCGTGCCGGCCGCTGTGGCCGAGCGGTTCTAGGCGCTTCAATCCGGAACCACGCTGCTGCTACGGTCGCAGGTTCGAATCCTGCCTTGGGCATGGCTGTGTGTGATGTCCTTAGGTTAGTTAGGTTTAAGCAGTTCTAAGTCTAGGGAACTGTTGACCTCAGATTTTAAGTCCCATAGTGCTTAGAGCCATTTGAACCATTTGAACCCTCTCCTCGTAAGAATTTGAAGGAGACTACTCCAGTCAACATTGTAACTAAGTCTACAAATGCTAGAAATGTAGGTTTGCCTTTCCTTAACTGTCTTTTCTAAGATAAGTCATAGGATCAGTACTGCCTCGCGTGTTCCTGTATTTCTACGGAATCCAAACTGATCTTTCCCCAGACCGGCTTCTACCATTTTTTCCATTCGTCTGTAAAGAATTCGTGTTACTCGTAGTATTTTGCAACTGTACTTATTAAACTGATAGTTCGGTAATTTTTACATCTGTCAACACATGCTCTCTTTGGGATTGGAATTATTATATTCTTCTTCAAGTCTGAGGGTAGCTTATTTCGCCTGTCTCATACATCTTGCTCACCAAATGGAAGAGTTTTGTCATGACTGGCTCCCCCAAGGCTATCAGTAGTTCTACTCGGGGGCCTTGTTTCGACTTAGGTCCTTCAGTGCTCTGTCACATACTTCACGCAGTATCGTATCTCCCATTTCATCAACATTTACGTCCTCTTCCATTTCCATCCTGTTGTCCTTAAGTACATCGCCCTTGTACAGACCCTCTATATGCTCCTTCCACCTTTCTGCTTTCCCTTATTTGCTTAGGACTGGTTTTCCTTCTGAGCTTTTGATATTCATATAGGTACTTCTCTTTTCTCCAGAGGTCTCTTTAATTTTCCTGGAGGCAGTACCTATCTTACTCCTAGTGAAACACGCTTCTACATCGTTACATTTGTCGACTAGCCATTCCTGCTTAGCCATTTAGCACTTCCTGTCGATCTCATTTTTGAGACATTTGTATTCCTTTTCGTCTGCTTCATTTACAGCATTTTTATATTTTCTCCTTTTATCAATTAAATTCAATATCTCTTGTGTTACCCAAGGATTTCTACTAGCTTCCGTCGTTTTAGCTACTTGATCCTCTGCTTGCCTTCACTATTTCGTGTCTCAAAGCTATCCATTCTTCTCCTATTGTATTTCTTTCTCCTGTTCTTGTCAGTTGTACCCTAACACTCTGTCTGAAACTCTCTACAGCCTCTGGTTCTTTCAATTAATCCAGGTGCCATCTCCTTAAATTCCCACCTTTTTACAGTTTCTTCAGTTTTAATTTACAGTTCATAACCAATAAATTGTGGCCGAGTCCACATCTCTCCCTGGAAATGTCTTACAATTTATAACCTCGTTCCTAAACTTCTGTCTTACCATCGTATAATCGATCTGAAACCTTCAAGCCGGTCGGAGTGCCGAGCTGTTCTAGGCGCTACAGTCTGGAACCACGCGACCGCTACGGTCGCAGGTTCGAATCCTGCCTCGGGCATGGATGTGTGTGCTGTCCTTAGGTTAGTTAGATTTAAGGAGTTCTAAGTTGTAGGGGACTGATGATCTCACAAGTTAAGTCCCATAGTGCTCAGAGCCATTTTGAAACCTTCAAGTGGTCCAGGCCTCTTCCACGTATACAACCTTCTTTCATCATTCTTAAACCAAGCTATGATTAAATTGTGCACTGTACAAAATTCCACCAGGCGGCTTCCTCCTTCATTCCTTACCCATAGTCCATATTCACCTGCTACTTTTCCTTCCCTTCCTTTTCCTGCTATCGAATTCCAGTCACCCACGACTATCAAATTTTAGTCTTCCTAAACTTTCTGAAATATTTCTTTTATCGCATCATATATTTCTCCAATCTCTTCATCATCTGTGGAACCAGTTGGCATAAAAATTTGTACTATTGTGTTAGACGTGGGCTACTTGTCTGCCTTGGATTCAATAATGCGTTCACTATGCTGTTCGTAGTAGCTTATCCATGTTTCTGTTTTTTATTCATTATTAAACCTACTCCTGCATTACCCCCATTTGATTTTGTATTTATAACCCTGTATTCACCTGACCAGAAGTCCTGTTCCTCCTGCCGCCGAACTTCACTAATTTTCACCATATCTAACTTTTACCTATCCATTTCCCTTTTTAAATTTTCTACCTAGCTGTCCGATTAAGGGATCCGACATCCCACGGTCCGATCAGTAGAATGCCAGTTTTGTTTCTCCTGAGTAGTCCCCGCCCGGAGGTCCGAATGGGGGACTACTTGACCTCCGGAATATTTTACCCAAGAGGACGCCATCATCATTTAACTACGCAGTAAAGCTACTTTCCCTCGGCTAAAATTACGGCTGTAGTTTCCTCTTGCTTTCAGCCGTTCACAGTAGCAGCACAGCAAGGGCGTTTTGGTTGATGTTACAAAGCCAGATCAGTCAGTCATCCAGACTGTTGCCCCTGCAACTACTGAAAAGGCTGCTGCGCCTCTTCAGGAACCACACGTTTGTCTGGCCTCTCAACAGACACCCCTCCATTGTGGTTACAACCACGGTACGGCTATCCGTACCACTGAGGCACGCAAGCCACCCCACCAACGGCAATGTTCATGGATCATGGTGCTTATGTAACACTTAATAAGATTCATTCATATAACGTCAAAGCAGTGTGATTTCTTTTAGCTCATCTGTTACAGATAACTTATATTGCATTGCACAGTAGAGCTACGTTTCTGTTACCGCAATGTTAAGACATGTCACTATTAGGGCCAGATTCAGACGTTATTTAGTGCATTTAGGGAAAAATAAGCATGTATTCATGTGGCACACATTCAGATTACATTCACTGAAATGGTGTTCTGGCCTATGTACCGACCTTGTAAAATTAAACGGGTTGCTTAATTGTTTTGTGTTAGAAGTCCAAGGACAGACCTCACGTATTAAGTTCATACAGTTGTAAAGCAATCACATTTAGTGGGTCTTAGCTGTAGGCTTGATAGGGTTTGCAGATAACATATCCAACTATACGTGTAGGCACTATAAAGCACCGAAGTTTCATGCAGTTACAACTAATAGTTGTACACAGCCACCAACGAGTGTAAGTAATAAGGTAAAGAGCGCACAGTGCATTTTGCTAGAGCGGGTTGCCTACGTTGGGGGCAAGAATATATGCGAGGGCAAATCTATGTTCACTCTTGATTGACAGGCCCTTAAAATATTATGCTGCTAAGAGCATTATGAGCATCTGGGGATATTCTGTCCCACCAAGAAACCCCCATCCCCTCCCCCCTTCTCCCCTCCCCCAACTGTCGGAGAACTCCCCTCACTGACACAAGTACATTTTTAATATCAAATTAATTGAATAATTAATTAATATGATCAACTAATTAATGCCTCCCCCACCTGGAAACTGATGGAAAAAAGACTCAGTTGATTGATTATTTCGCGGTTAATCGATTGCAGTGTATGACATATTGTTTAAACAATTAGTGGTAGAATAAGCAATGTGTGGAATATTGTTTACTTGAACAATTTATGGAATATAGTTTATTTATTTATTTAAACGATTTGTCAGGAAACTGACTGAAGTAGGGAACACTGTTTACCTAAACATTTTAAGGGTGATAAGGCAGTATGGAGTGTTGAAACAATTGTGGTGCTTTTTCTATCCCAATCGCGCAAGGAATACTGTCAATATAACTCACTGCACATAATTACACTGTTAAAAATCTTTCACACCGACTGCAACGCATTGCGCGCCCTTGCCCCTACCGCTTTGCTGGGATGACTGCTTCGCGCATTCTCGCACATGCAGGGCACACTAAGCCTGCTCGGGCTTCACGACTGGCAGACAGAATGTCGCGCTAAGCCCCGAACAAAAGCGTCCAGTGGCGGCAGCCCTTTCATACTGATACCTGAGAAATTCCTGTCGAAAAAGTGGCCACGTCCTGTTGCACTTCCTTGCTTCCTATTTGTGGATATTAGGATTGGAATATTTGGCGAGATTTGATCCTGAAACCAACCAGTTTCCAAACCCTACTGGATTTCTTCCCCCTTGCCTCCTATCGGTGGATACTGGCACAGTTGGGTCATTTGGCAGGAAGTCCATTACGTTTGGGGTAGCTGAAAATATCAAATTTCAGTTCAGTTGAATGCTATGTCTTTAAACGATCTGTGGAGGGATTGGACCATGTGTGTGTTCGCATTACCACTGTCGGAAAAATAAATTCATCAACTGGGAATTTGATGTCATGATTGGGTTTTTAAACCATTACAGAATTCGTTAAAGGTCTCCCACCCTTCGAAAGAGCTCACGTCTACAGAACCTCCACCGCACCCCCACTTTCCGTTATGTAATAAATATGATCACTGAGGACTGGAATGAAGTGTGGTATAGTAGCCACCATTTGGTATCTCCCGCATGTCCATTGTCATCAGGGTGCTGCTCCCAAAGTCAAAGCCACCCAGTATCCCAATTACAGATCACCTTACTATATACCACCGACCGTAGACCGGATATCGGCCTCCTTTGATCTCACGGCCCCAAAACGAAGCATCAACTAGGGGCATTCTTTTGATCGGGAAATTACTGACTCACTTGCTGTTTCTGTCTGTCTCAAGACGCCACTCTCTGTTTCTCTGTGTGAACAAACGTCTCCAAACATACAGACAGAAGTCTCATCTCTCCTGAGAATACTGTGTTGCTATTGCCTAATACTTGAGACAAGCGGAGAGCTGACGCAATTTCCATATCAAAAATATAATTAATTAATCCATTTGCATTACGCTATAAAATTAATTGTTTAACAATTTACAGGAATCAAACAGATCGCTTAATACACTCACCTCCACCCTACGATGACCCTTCTTCGTAATAAAACACATTTTCTACGTTTGAGTATCACACGAAAACATTATGAAAATGAAGTAATGAAATTCCTGCCACGACTTGATCGTAACCCTAAATATATGAGAGGTTTTGTATGGACCGACATTTGAGAACACAAATACCCCACTTCACCAGAACGTTTCTCCTAAGCATATCTGATGAAAAAAATCCTACCGATCACACAAACAAAAATTCGCTATTGCAAATGTGTGCTGTCCGCCGTCTGCAGGTAGCCCTGTCCGCACCAGCCAGTAGAGACCTGCACCCACGCTGGCCATGCCGTCAGCTATGCGCCCATCTCCCGGCATCCACACGCACACTGTACCAAATGCTCAGATGCCGGAGCGACTGTCAACAGTGCCTCATCGTTACACATGTGGAAATCGGATTATCAACTGGAAGTGGACCAGGGAGAAAATTGCTCAAATAACAAGAACTTCAGCAAACAATGTACCGACTAACATTTTATTCAGGCCAGAAGAAAGTTACTACCCTCAGGCAAAAAATAACGAAGTGATTTGGTTAATGGGCATTTACAAGTTACATTTTTAACAATATTGGGAGAGATGAACACGTTGAATAAAAGATGTATATGGAAAATTAATTCGAGAAAACACTTAAGTATCAGAATCACAATAAGAAATATGGTAACATGCTCCAAATTGTCTTCAACAGAATGGGTATAGGTTAGGAACTGGATTCCTCGTCGAGAGGGGATGGGTTGTGTCACGTTCCCGACCCTAACCTCACCTGCAAGTCACACTTGAAAAAAAAAAAAAAATCAGTAGTACAGCAGATACAAGAATATGACGGCAAACATCTGGTGTCTGTTATAAAGGAATATCTTGAACTCCCTAAGGATGTGTTTAGAAGGCTGGAACTGACAAAAATAACAAGGCAGAGAAGGACTTTGAGATGTAGCTGTTCGTGACTGCTCTTCTGTCCACGTAATTTATTCTGGAAGGAACACAAATAAAGGATTCACTGAGTGATTAACTTCGGTCTGGGAAATGATGATGAGGAACCTCAGGCTGCAGAAGAAGAAAATAAGCGTGCTGAACTACCACCAGTTGAAGGTGACAGTGGAGGGGCTAAATGTGTGCTACTGCTAAAGACTGCATATCATTCCTCATTTTTTGAATGCTGTAATTTATGACTGCAATTATCTGTCACCTTATTTATGTCATCACCTTGTAAGCTAGCCATTTTTGTTACTGTTTTTGTGGAATAAAAATAGATGAAAAAAAAAGTCAACCGATCAACTTACGTAGGTGAATAATCATCCAGCGCAAACTCCTGTCACACTGAATCTTCTCACGCAACACACATGCCCACTTCTGTCGCTGCTCACCCAGCACGCTGGTCACTTTGCCAGCTAACCCTGCCGTTGACAGTGGACAAGATCAGAAAAGTTGCCGCATTCTTCGTACCTAACCACCCGTCACAGGATGAGCTAATCCGCAACTCTCCGCCGCTGAAGCCTTGTGACCCAGTCCTACTGCCAATGGCAGTGCACTGCGAAACAAGCAGCTGTGGCTTGGATGTATAAAGTAATTCTAACCAATTCCACCACGACATAGACACCCCACCCCCCCTCCCGAGTTTAAAAAATCCACTTTAACTAATCTGAGACAGCGATTTGTTGACAATACATCTTGAATTTATCATCCAAAATGTAGATTTCTCCCTTTTATACGAGTTATTTTCTAAAACAGAAGAAATCAGCCCATACACGCGGTTTCACACCGCCAAAGCATCGGTACGTGTTGTGAAAACTTGTAACAATATGGTATAGGCTATATTTCATCTAAGTATTCCCTCATCAGGTAGAAAAAAATCTTTCCTAATCAGCTTAATATCTGTTACATCGTGCATCACAGGACTTCAATATTAAACGCATTTGTAGCTCATGTCACAGGATGCCTCGCCATTTTTAAACTCCCTTAAAGTAACCGAATGCTTCGCCAAATACGAAGTCTGTCAAGGTAACGGCACAGAGAAGCTGTAAATATCAGGTTTATACTACGTATCACTTTATAAATTCGGTAATACATCTGATTTTATTGCTATGGTCTTGTTTCCCGTGTATATGGGAGACTGAAATTTCGTTAAAAGATATCGCCGCAACGAAAATCGCCGAAGTACCATTCCAACTCATGAATCATATCCACGGTATCTTAGCCATTGCTTCCACCCGCTAGGCGGCACGTTTCTGATATCAAATTGAAAGGCTAATTGATTAAATTTATCATGAGAGTCCCTTTGCATGGCGAGTAATTTTGTTTTCTTCGGTCGGAGTACACTCGCCAGGTAACTCAAATGGGAATCGCTGGAGGGAAGACGATGTTCTCGTTGAGAAATACTGTTGAGAACTGACATTTGAAGCCGGGTGATCGGCCACTGAATCATGAATGTAATGCGAGGCATCCCCGCCAGAGATCATGGGATGCTGCCACTTGTGCTTCTTTGTTGACTGCTGCTTGTGCACCAGACCTCCATTCTCGGAAGATGGAGTGATACCCGATGTTCTGGCACAAAAGACATCCTAGGAATGATGAGTGTTGAAAGTTCCATTGAAGTGTCTGGCACGGCATTGGCAGGTGTTGGTTGATATGATAGGAGGAGGGAGGGACGTATGCTCCTCCATTTTGTCGGACTCCACAAATGGGCATGTCACTTGTGACTGTGGCTCTGTTGGTCACCGAATGGTGGTCGGCGAAGTGAGGGCCACAACATAGATGACAGATGCTGTTGGTGCAGCCTTTCTCGGCATCTCAGCCAGTGACAGTTGAATAACGCGCCGTCGCAGGGTTTCCGAACAGAGATGACCCACCTTGCCACACCCACAGCAGGTCTTGAGTGTCGTTTACAACGATTGCATAACACCCACTGCAAACGTTTCTATGAATTAGTTTGATTTAAGATCGTGTACTCATCGTTGCAGACGATCTTTCACAGCCGTAGTCCTGGTTTCTTAAACAGTTACTGTAACATTTAACTATTCGATTAAATGAATGTTTAATCCTGTATTATGTTTCAATGTATGGTTTAATTTATTCACAAAAAAATCAAAGCATCTTTTCAAAACTGAAATAAGTAGTAAAATACTTACTATAATGAAATGAATCTTACTCAGAAAGCTACATGCTTTCTGTCCAAATACACACAAAGTACTGACTGACTTGCCGACATGGCTGACCCTACATATATGTTCTAAACAATCCCGAGCAATCCTCGTCATTGTTATAAAGGGTTTATTAATAATATTACAATTAAAACTCTCATCCTAAAACCAATGACACATTTCAGTAATTACCTTGACTCATATATATTAAACACATGAGTGAATTCTAGGGTGTACATTAACTTAAGCGTGTATAAACGCTTATGTATCAAATGTTAACAATACACTTGTTATATTTACTAATTACAGAAGATTGATACCATATAAAATGTTCCTACCAATTAATGGACTTCTACACATTAGTGTAATTAAGATTCCATAATTATTTTCTTCGTAACTTTTCCATAAGTACATATTTGCATACAGCTCTGCCTGAGAAATTACTGTTTATGGTTAAAATTTACATGTTTAAATAGGTTTCAATTAGACTGTTACGCCTCCACAACCTCCAAAAGGATTTGTGCAACTGAAGGTTGATCAAACCTTTTCTGACAGATCTACGTAACAGTACACATTTTACAATAAATTTGACGAACAAGTATTTTGCTTGTGTTATGATTTAAATACTGTGTTTTATTAAATATGTAATTTTATATGAAACATAATGCAAAAATTATTACTCAATAGTACAAGGAAAGACAAGTTATTTCTTAACTGTATGAAGTAACATGTAACTTTGAGTCTCAGAGCTAGTATAAAATTCGTAAGTGTAAATTCACTAATCTCTGTACTTTACATAAAATATCAGGTTACAGTAGGTTAATTCTTGAAATATAATTCTTTACAGTTTGCAATATGTTTGGTAGAAAATCTTGGAGTTTGCAGTACGCAGACTGCTTTATAGGAAATCTTGAAGTTTGCAGTATGCAGACTGCTTTATAGGAGATCTTTAAGTTTGCAGTACACAGACTGCTTCATGGATAATCTTGAAGTCTGCAGTACACAGACTGCTTTATAGAAAATCTTGAAGTTTGCAGTACACAGACTGCTTTATGGGTAATCTTGAAGTCTACAGTACGCAGACTGCTTTATAGGAAATCTTGAAGTTTGCAGTACACAGACTGCTTTATGGATAATCTTGAAGTCTGCAGTACACAGACTGCTTTATAGGAAATCTTGAAGTTAGCAGTATGCAGACTGCTATATGGATAATCTTGAGGTTTGCAGTACACAGACTGCTTTATGGATAATCTTGAAGTTTGCAGTACACAGACTGCTTCATAGGAAATCCTGAAGTTTGCAGTACGCAGACTGCTTTATAGGGAATCTTGAAGTTTTCCATACGCGGACTGCTTTATGTATAATCTTGAAGTTTGTATTATGCAGACTGCTTCATGGATAATCTTGAAATATGCAGACTGCTTTATATGAAATCTTGAAGTTTGCAGTACGCATACTGCTTTATGGATAATCTTGAAGTTTGTAGTACGCAGACTGCTTTATAGGAAATCTTGAAGTTTGAAGTACACAGACTGCTTTATGGATAATCTTGAAGTTTGCAGTATGCAGACTGCTTTATGGATAATCTTGAAATATGCAGACTGCTTTATATGAAATCTTGAAGTTTGCAGTACGCAGACTGCTTTATGGATAATCTTGAAGTTTGTAGTACACAGACTGCTTTATGGATAATCTTGAAGTTTCCAGTACGCAGACTGCTTTATAGGAAATCTTGAACTTAGCAGTATGCAGACTGCTATATGGATAATCTTGAAGTTTGCAGTACATAGACTGCTATATGGATTATCTTGAAGTTTGTAGTACACAGACTGCTTTATGGATAATCTTGAAGTTTGCAGTATGCAGACTGCTTTATAGGATGAAATGTCTGATCAATGAGCATTCTTAGTATTTTTCATTTGTCCAGACACTTTCGATGTTTCACTTCCGTCCATACAAATATATAACGATTGCTTTCATGAATATGTACGCAATACAGTGATTGCTTCTTCCTTTAGGAGTAAGTGTTAACATGTAGTGGTATTGACACATCAAGAATGTGTTTGCATATTGCTAATATTCTAAGTGAGCCATTCCTCAAGACACTTTAGTAACATGACAGAGTATGTTTGCATATATGTAAGTGTTGACAACTTCGAGTGCTGGTATATAATACATAAGTAGATGTTCAAAGCTTGAAACATTATATATGACACATATTTATGTGACAGAGAGTAATATAAGTGTGCCATTCCTGACGACAATATATTGACATGACAGAGAATATTGGCATATAAGTAAGTGTTCACAACTTCGAGTGTTGGTATATGGTATAGAAAGAAAAATACATAAGTAGATGTTCACCACGTGAGTGACAATACACAACAAAATCAGACATACAAAAATCATATAGTATGACAGAGCATAGCTATATTTATTAACGCAGAAATGCTAGCTTATTTCCCGGATCCTCCTATAAAATAGGCTTTAGTCACTTAATAATGCTGACATGGTAAATGAGAAGGGTCTCAGCTATAGAGACATTTGCGTATGGATAGAGGGATGGACAGTTTGGTACTCTGATGAGAACTAAGAAATGAAATAGAAGATTCAGAGTGTTGGAGTTGAAGAAGAAAAGATGACAGACCCCAAAGACAGGAAACCTCCCTACCCCCCTACCCAGGACCCCCACAGTTCCAGTAGTTGACTGTGGCGCCGGAGGGAGAGGTGTGTTCGGCATTTCCTACAGAACGGACTTGCCACAGCTTCGCCTTCCCAATCCCCGAAAATTAACCCCAACACTCCCTATTGACTGATCGACGAATGGTAAACAAGTAACATTCTGCAAGACAGAGGAAATGACATTTTCAACACTAAGTTGGTTAATTCAAGAAACAAAGGCTGGATACGACTAGCTGACTTACTAGCAATCCCTCTAATATCTGGTTTTGATCAAACATAATTAATTACATACATATGAAAACATAGAAACCTGTGATATCAAATTGAAAGGCTAAGTGATTAAATTTATCATGAGAGTCACTTCGCATGGCGAGTAATTTTGTTTTCTTCAGTCGGATTACACTCGCCACGTAACTCAAACGGGAATTCCTGGAGGGAAGATGTTCTGGCTGGCTCCGAGCACTATGGGACTTAACATCTGAGGTCATCAGCCGCCTAGAACTTAGAACTACTTAAACCTAACTAACCTAAGGACATCACACACATCCACGCCCGAGGCAGGATTCGAACCATCGACCGTATCGGTCACGCGGCTCCAGACTGAAGCGCCTAGAACCGCTCGGCCACACCGGCCGGCGATGATGTTCTTTTTGAGGAATACTATTGAGAACTGACATTTGAAGCTGACCGCACGAGGATTCTATCGCATGCAACACACATCTCGCGTAAGGACCATGCTACCAAAAACACAATCATAATGACTATGTTAGTGGCACCTTGCATAAAAGTGGTCGTTATTCTACAGGCACATGCCAGAGTCGCTGACGACATCAGTGTTAAAAACTATACATGCATTATAAATCGAGGTATGGTATTGCTTCCGAATGAAGTGGTCTTCCACACGAATACTGCGACAATGAATACTGATGGTAATCATAGGGTGTCTATTAACAGTCCGAAAATGCATTTCCCCGTCGGCAGCGGTATAAGCTCGTAATAAAACACATGGATCTTTTATTTCCTCTTAAACTCCACTGTGTCACTCAAAAGATATCTAATACACTCAACAAGGTTTTGTAAAGGGTGACACAGAATAACGGGAATGTCTGAAATAAGTAGTGGCAGCCATGGGAGGTGTCAGCACTGCGGATTCGTGACAGTGAGTAAACAAATCGCCATTTCAGTAATCATTCATCAGTAGACCGGACAACAGTGTGCGTTAGTCATAAAGATGTTTTATAAAAACAATGATAGTTTGGTATTGGCGCAGAGGGAGTGTCGACGTTTTTATAATTTAGGACGTCATGATTCCGTTCCGTTCAAAAATGCGATTAAATGTTGGATTAATAACTTGGAAGAGATTGGATCTGCCCTCAAGAAGAAACTAACTGGACGACCAACAAGTGTGCGTTTTCCGGCGAACGTTGATGTTGTAGGCGAGCCTGTCTTACGGAGCCCACAGCGTTCAATTCGTAAGCAGTCAGCAGTGGTTGGAATGTACCGGGAGAGTGTTCGCAGAATTCTTCATCTTGATTTAAAATTTCATCTGTACAAACTACAGATGGCACAACAATTGATGGACAACGATTACCGGTTACGATTGGAATTCTGTCAACAAACGATAACAAAAATAATCAATGACGATGAATTTCTAAACAACTTGTGGACGTCAGATGAGGCACATTTTCATCTCACAGGTTACGTTAATAAACGGAACTACCGTTACTGGGCGAACACAAATCCTAACGACATTCGTGAGCGCCCTTTATACGCTTGTAAAGTGACTGTAAGGTGTGGCGTTTCATCACATGGGATTATCGCACCGTATTTTTTCGTAAATGAACAGGGAAACGCAATAACTGTCAATGGCGATCGTTACGTTGAGATGTTACGAACTTTCATTACACCTGGATTGAACAACTTTCCAAACGTTCAAGAAGCCTGGTTTCAACGGGACGGAGCGACATCACACACTGTTCGGCAGTCAATGGCATATGTGCGAGAATTGTTTGGCAACCGTGTGATCTCACGAGTAGGTAACATTCCCTGGCCCCCTAGATCGGCAGATTTATACCTTTCTGAGTTTTTCTTGTGGGGCTACTTCAACAGCAAAGTCTACACAACTCGACCAAGAACCTTGTATGAGTTAAAACAGAGAATTCGGATACAATTCATAGTATCCCAGATGGTATGTTGCAGCGGTCAATAAGGAATCTCAACAGCATATTTCACGAACTTATTCATATAGAAGGACGCCATCTAAAGGACGTAATTTTTAAAAAATGAGAAATGCCATCAATATTTCGTAAATGGCAAAGTTGTAAGATTTCAGTTACTATGAATGCATTATGAATGCAATTTCTTTCCTTTTGTTTTGTAAACCAGTTATGGAAATATCAATTTGTTTGAGGAATATGATTCTTATAAGATGCTTCCCTAGTCTAAAAGCGTTAACACTCAAAGCTGAGTTTCCTCAAATAATGATTCTCAAACTAATTAATGACTGGGTGTACAATTCCCTAAAAAATCATCTTTAGCTGTAAACCCATGTACTGAAAATGCAACAGAAGTAAGGTACTTAATTCTGTCAGGCAGGATTTCATTTTAGGTTGCTATATGTCTGTAACGCCAACATCTTGAATATTATTTGAGTAGACTGTGGCTGTTACCTCTTAAAATCTATTAGAATTAGTAAAGTGTATGTAACGAGTCTTGTCAAAGTTAAATACTAATCCATTTTCCTGGAACTATCGGTCAAAATTTTTGAATATTTCTTTAGATACATTACGAGTAAAAACGCTGGAGCTATTTTCTATTCCTGTACTTCTATCATCTATAAAAAGAACAAAATCTGCACCTTCTGATAAAGGAAGTGGGAGATCATTTAAGTATATGAACAACAACATATGACCCATAATTGAACCCTGTCGTACACCATGTCATATTACTTCAAATTTAGAATGTATAGTGCTATATGGTGAACATGGAGTTAATACACAGTGTTTTTACCATCCAAATAATAAACACTGAATTTCTGTACCTAGCGATTCACATTTCAGCTTTCGTATGGAGATTTCACGGTTCATCACACAATTTCATTCTGCAAGCAATCCCATACGCTGTGGCTTCGCCGTTTCTCCACAACTTTCTTTATTCCAGGTGTGCTAGCTCCATTCTCTGTACAGGAGAAATTCTGTGAAGATTGTAAACCATGTGACAGTAAAGAGGCTGAAATAAAGCTTGTGTGTGGGTGGGTGGGGGGCTGGGGGGGGGGGGGGGGAGGAGGTTCGTCCAGAGTTGTGCCTGGATACCTAAGTCGGTAAGAGCATTACTCGCAAAAATCAATGTTCTGAATTCGATCCCCTCTCGAATATGCAGTTTAATCTGTGAGGACGTTCCAAACTCTTTTTTTTTTTTTTTTTTTTTTTTTGTATTATTTTCACTCAAGGACACAGCAGCAGTTAATGTACAGGGTGATTATAATTAAAGTTAAACTTTCAAACCGTTGTAGAAATAACACCACTGGTCAGAATGACGTCAGATTGTAACGGAATATTATCGGAGAAGAGGGAAAACGTAGGGCAGAAGAAAACTAAATAGTTACAAAATTTAGCAATACAGAGCGCTGTAAGCATCATAATTTAATAGTGGATACAGAGCGCTGTAAGCATCATAATTTAATAGTGGTCGATTACAAATGTCAAATTAATCATACAACAATGCCTAAGGTGTACGTCTGACGTCAAACAAACTGTACTACTCAGTGTGCATGGGTGTACAGGTGTAATACTGTTAGTTACGTAAGGCCATCCTCCACGGCAAGGTCATATCACATCCCACGGCAAAAATCGGTTTTTAATTGTCCTGAGGCCAAAACTGCATAAAAATCATCAATCACATCGGTGTTTGATCGTCCTGAAGCAAAAAACCGCATAAAAAGCATCAATCACATCGGCTTTTAATTGTCCTGAGACAAAAACCGCATAAGAAGCATCAAACAAAATCAAATTGGACTATCAAATTCCGTGTGACTGAAGCAAATCATGTTCAATATGCTGTCCACCGTTTTCTGCAACAAGTTGAAATCGAGAACCAGCATGTTCCACAACTGATCGAAGTGTTTCCGGAGTCACCTTCAGAAAGTGTTGCGCAATGCGTGCCTTCAATGTAGCTAAGTTTGCAGTCGGAACACTGAACACGACAACATTCAGATAGCCCCCCAGCCAGAAGTCACACGGATTGAGATCAGGTGATCGGGACGGCCAGGCTGTAGAGAAATGGGGCTGAAAATTCTAGCATTCCCGAAATGGCGCTTCAGCAGCTGCATAACGAGATTTGCAATGTGCGGAGGTGCGCCATCTTGCATAACAATGATCCCATAGATACCCCCACGCTGTTGGAGAGCTGGAATGACGCGCTTGCGCAAAAGACACTCATAGCGCTTACCAGTGACGGTACAGGTAACAGGACCGGAAGCACCTGTCTCTTCGAAAAAATGTAGCCACGTGATAAATGATGCCGTAAACCCGCACCACACAGTGACCTTTTCAGGATGAAGTGGTGCTGGTTGATTTGCATGTGGATTTTCCATTGCCCATATCGACAATTCTGTGTATTTACAGATCCTATCAGATGAAAGTGGGCTTCGTCTGTCCACAAAATCTTCCACGGCCAATCACTGTCCACTTCCATGCGAGCAAGAAATTCTAAAGCAAAGGTCTCTCTTGCTGGCAGGCCAACAGGAAACAACTCGTGCACATGGGTAAGTTTGAATGGATAGCAAAGAAGTATGTTTCGTAGGATTCTACGCACTCTGCTCACGGGTGTGTCCAATGTTCGGGAAATTCTTTGTGCACTACACGTTTGCACACCACCATTTGTCTTCTGCGTTACTGTGGCCACTGCTTCCACTAACGTCGAATCAATTCGTTTCCTCCCTCTACCATGTTGTAGCCTACACCAAAAGAACCTGTCTTTTCGAATTTCCGAATCATTTTCTCCAGACCCGCGGCAGTCATTGGACCAACGCCTTTTTTCAAACCCTTCAGTGTCCGGATTTGCAGAGCGACGTGTGCACAGTCATCATTCTTGTAATACAACTTTACCAGCAGAGCGCGATCCTGCATTGAGACAGTCATGGCGGTCGTCGCAGACGCGAAAGGAGGAGAAGCCGTGTACCCGGCGTGTTTATACCGACTTCAATGGGTCGTGCGCGTCACAGGTGTTTCATTTACGTATTCTGACACATACAGCACCATCTATTGGTCAATTTTCACACTATTCTTTTTGTTCTGTCTTACGTTTCCCCCTTCTCCGATAATATTCCGTTGAAATTTAACGTCGTTACGTCCAGTGGTGTTATTTCTACAGCGGTTTGAAAGTTTCACATTAATTATAATCACCCTGTACTTTGGAGTTCAATTTTTTGCGCAAGAGTTTTCATTGTGGCAGGTAGTGTATGACTGTGTTATAGATTTAATTTAACTTTTCATTTATGCGAATTGCATTTCAACTAGAATGAGATTTTCACTCTGCAGCGAAGTGTGCGCTGATATGAAACTTCCCGGTAGATTAAAACTGTGGGCCGGACCGAGACTCGAACCCGGGACCTTTGCCAATCGCGGGCAAGTGCTCTACCAACTGAGCTACCCAAGCACGAGTCACGACCCGTCCTCACAGCTTCAATTCCGCCAGTACCTCGTCTGCTACCTTCCAAATTTCACAGAAGCTCTCCTGAATACCTTGTAGAACTAGCACTCCTGGAAGAAAGGACATTGCGGAGTCATGGCTTAGCCACAGCCTGGAGGATGTTTCCAGAATGAGATTTTCACTCTGTAGATGAGTGTACGCTGATATGAAACTTCCTGGCACATTAAAACTGTGTGCTGGACCGAGACTCGAACTCGAGTTCGAGTCTCAGTCCGGCACACAGTTTTAATCTGGCAGTAAGTTACATTTCTAATAACTTTCCTATCATTAAATAGCGAGTACTTCTTGGATACAATCCCTTTTTCATTTATTAACACTGCATTTTGTCAGCCTCCTAAGCTGAGTGATGAACGGGTCTGACTCTTATGCTGAGGACCCAGGTACAATTCCTAGCACAGCTTGGGATATTTCCTTGGTGGGACGACTGGAAGAAGGGTTTCTCAGCGCAATGAGGAGCTTCTTGAATAAGAAGTAGCGGCTCCAAAGCCTAGAAGCTGATAACGACCAAGAGAACCGTGGCCCGAACCCCTCTCCATACCGCATCCAAATCACGCTGGCTGTCCAGCATTATGTGGTCTTTAGAGCTTGATCGCGAAATGACTTATTACTTAGTTACGCCATATACCATGATATTACTAGTGGCGTTGAGTAAGTAATGCATCACTATTTTCTCAGGATTCCAATACTTCATATAATCCCCCACTCTTTGCGGTACAAATCCCTGGTTTTTAACATAATCTCCGTTCAATGATACGCCTTCATGCCACTTTACTGGGAAGATCTGTATGCCGGAATGGCACTACGCTAGTGGTCGATGTCGGAGTCAACGTCTCGCTGTGTCAGTAACCTCCCCATAATCCACGTACTACTACTCCCCGTGGAGTGCACCCTTCACTGGGCCAAACAAGTGGAAGTCGGAAGATTCGAGATCCGGGCTGATGCATGAGGAAGAACAGTCCAAAGAACGTTTGTGACAAGTGTATCAGAACTACCCACAGAAATGTCCAGTTGTGCAGTGGTGTGTTTGATAGTGATGCGCCGATCACCTCGAATGAGAGTGTCCATATGTTCCAACATTGCAGAAGCCACAATGCTGCGTGGCCGGCCAGCACGCGGGAGATCCAACACGTTTGCGTGACCTTGATAGAATACAAATGGTTACCGAAGAAGAATACCATTTGTATTTTCTTATTGCTGCGCGCTTTAGGAGGTATTTTATGTACCTTCCTTGGCTTCTATGTAATTATAAGATGATGGAGCCATGGTATGTTATAAATCTTTAACGTCTTCTGATTATGGCCTGGTCGGCCGCTTAGTATTATGGCGATGTAGCGACTATGGTTGTTTCTGCTGCAGATATTATTAGTGCGGTCTTATCCGTTAACAATAACGTCCTTAGCATAGCTGTCTTTTTAGTTTAGTTATAATTTCTACCTAATTCTAGGGCCTCCATATTAGCTTGTGGCTGATTTACCATCCGTCGTACACAAAGTTTGTCGTGCGTTGCTATTAAATATGTCTTAATTCCCGCATCATCGCTTTTATCATTTGCTCAATTTGCTGTTGGTGCGACAATTTTTGACAGTCAGTTAGGTCCCGATCCGTGTTAACTTTGTAATCCCGCTCCCATGCATAAGAAGAGCGTTTCCTGGACGCGCGCATGCGCAGTGATTTCGAAAGCCGCGCATAGGAGCAGCCTGCGGTGCCTCAGTTCGGTGGAGAGCCTGTGACCATCGTACGTTGGCTGGGGCGAGGCAGTACACACAGGGTTGAGATAAGTAATATTATTGACTTGGTACATATGTACCGTGTATTTGTAAAAAAAATTTTATGGGGTCTTGCCGCTGTAGGTGTTGATTTTAGACTTTGACTACGCCTATTTAGGCAAGCTGTTTTATATTTGTTCTTAAGAAGGCGTGGTTACCCACGTTGAAACCTAGGTAAACACCAGGTAGTTTGTGCAATCGAGGTGGATTTATCATGATTATATCGCGAAATGACCGCGATGAATACTTTCCAGAAATTAGAGCTAACATAGAGGATTACCGACAGTCATTTTTCCCAGGCGCCATTCGCGAGTGGAACAGGGAAGGGTGGATCAGTTGATGGCACCAGTATACTTTCCACCAGGAAAGTATACAGGTGGCATGAGAGATACTGATGGAAACGTAGATGTAATTCAGGCGAGTGAGCATGTTGGGTGGAGTTCGATGATGCTTGACCATCAGTTGAGAACAAATCTTATGCGGAAAATTTCACAAGGGAAAGAAAACAATCGACCTATTAATCTCAGGCGGGTCTTCCGAAGAGTTAACAACAGAACTCTTTTTATTATTGGTGTCCTGATCAGTTTGATACTGGCCGTCACGAATTCCTCAATTATTTGCTGGGAAAATATGATACATAGGTTAATTATTGCCAGAAAATAGTAGCACATAATTTACGATATTACAGTGTCTATATTATTGCGAATTACGATGCAATGTTCCTTGGACAACCATCAGCTGCATAATCGATTGACGACAGTCAAAATTTGTGCCGGACCCGCACACGAACCCGCATTTCCTGCTTATCGCGAACGGTAGCCTCACACCTTTTTTGAGAGGGAAATATAGTTCAAATGGTTCAAATGGCTCCGAGCACTATGGGACTTAACTTCTGAGGTCGTCAGTCCCCTAGAACTTAGAACTACTTAAACCTAACTAACCTAAGGACATCACACACATCCATTCCCGAGGCAGGATTCGAACCTGCGGTCGTAGCAGTTGCGCGGTTCCAGACTGTTGCGCCTAGAACCTCTCGGCCACACCGACCGGCGAGGGAAATATAGTACTTGTAGATTTCCTCCGACTCGACGACAGGGCGGTGGCGGAGTGGGCAGGGGTCGACCACTCGAGGCATTACCATGGCGTCCGCAGCACCACCAACCAACTGGAAGAGGAAGAAGATCCTTCATTGTAGCCATGAAATCTCATCATGTGACACAACAGTGGTAGGCGGGAGAGACGAGAGTATAAAACAAGGACAGTTCGGCATCAGGCGCTGCACCCGCCGGGGGCTTGAAATAACGTGAAAGGGGTGGTAGTAGCGCACCTTGACAGCAGTCGAGCCAAGAACGCAAGGAACATTCCAGCTGAGTGGCGGGTCGTGCAAAACCCAGGGAGGGAACTGGCGAAACAGGGGTGGTAGCATGGAGGTCGTTCAGTCACTGCATCCTCATTCTGTAGGAGGGTCAAAAGACCGAGCCGCGATTTGGCCCCGACTCCATAAAGGTAGGCGACTGTCCATCCGTTGAGCCAAATTATCACTCGAGTCTTCACTGCAGGGAAACACCCGTCCTGTCCTCCGGGTGAACGAAAGTGTACAGTTCGACCGAGGATGGAGGGGCGCGGAGGAAACAGGCGACCATTTGCCTCCCCAGTGTCCATACTTCACGAACAGGTCAGGCGATTAACGTCATCGTTCACCGAGTGACAGGAGGAGCATAAAGGTCTGTGCGTTAAACCAATTGCATGTAAACGTTTGTTAGTGGCGAATTTTCCACAGGCAACGTGATACAGTGTTGCTCGGACTGAAGTCGGGAGGTGCGAGCTGAAGAAGGTTGTACCGCACTGCTGTCTACCTCGTTAATGGATACTTGATCACAGTATTTTTGCAAGGTATGCCAAGTATTAACTGAATATAGAAGTCCCATGGACGTGGGGAGCGCGTACGTGGGAGGCAAGCGCGACAAAGAAGACACATGCGCAAATAGAGGGGCAACACGTCCTACCGACACCGGCAGGGAGATGGAGGCCAACGTGTTTTCGCACGAGCGAGTTCATTGAGGCCGAGTGCTGTTTGTTCATAGGGGCCAAATTAAGGCCGCTGTACAGCACCGAACGTTGTTGACTCCAAGTCATCTGGCTTTCTGGGGGAGGATAAGTGTATTATATTTGACCTTAAAAATTTTACCAGCCTTCAGGAAGTACCTTAGCGCGGCCTGCAGCCTACGACCAATCGCTGGCGAAAGCGGAAGGGCTTGTGCTATGTGCACCAGCTTGGAAACTACATGCACATTCAAATATTCCACACGTTGCAAAGCTTCGATTCAACGGAGGCGATGTTGCCGAAATGTCATGCCACAGGTGGTGGATGTAATGACGATGCCTACGTATCAGAGGCTTTGGACGAAATATAGAGGCGCCAATTCTTCTCGAGTGAGTCCGCAGCCAAATGGCATCACCGTAGATTTGACAACACTCAGAGAACTGCCTGCTACAGCCCTGCACGTGGAGATCAGATCAAGTACACGTGTGTTCTTTTCCCATAACGTACGAGCAGCAACAGACTGTCTGCATAGGCACAGTAGCAGAACGAGTATTGGCGCAAGGTGAATCCTGACAAGTGCGTCACCAAACTCCTAATAAGTGGCTCCACGGAGAGAGCATAGAGGAGCGTCGACAGCGGGCATCTCTGATGTAAGGAACGCTGGATCGGTACTGGTTCGGTGCTATAACTGTTAACCTGGGAAAGGGAGTGGTCGTTGGCATAGAGACGTTATAGGGTATCCATCTGTTCCATGACAGCAAAGAGGTAACCATGTTGCACCCGATCAGGAGCACTGTCAAAATAGACAGCCACCAGCGCTGCATGGAGATTGCACAGTCACATCTCGACATTCACTACTGGGCACGTACAGGTCCACCCAGCGTCTTATGTTCTGTGGATATTAGGATCCGATGACATCGTGTAGCCAAAATACATGGAAATATCTTGTAGACGGCACTGAGTAAGGTTAGGGTGCGATAATGGGCAACTGTATTCCCCTCCGATGGCTTGTGTGCTGAGATGATAATACCTTCGACAAATGGCTGTGAAAATGTGGCGGCTGTCGTCAACAGTTCGCCACCAAGTCGTGGAAAGCCCACTAAAATTCCACCGGAAGACCATGCGCTTCTGGCGACTTCTTTGGAGCTCCCTTTGATAGCATCCTTGAAGTCATCACAAGTGATGTTCTCCATCAGGCTTTCCACTTTGGTGCCCCAGATGGTGCAAGTAATATGGGACGAAACTGGCTCCAAATCATGAACTTCACAAGCCAGTCTCGATATCTTCTTGGTTGGTGGCCCGAAGCCCCAGACGAGTGACGAACTCCAAGACCAATTGTTGCTGGCGGTGCTTCCTGTCAATCACGATGCGGTGCTTTGAGAGGTCTTCCTGCCACACCGTACCTTGACAGCGAGTCCTCACGACTACTCCCTACAATCTGCAATGGGCCAATACAATTATGTGAGCCTTGATCCTCTTGCGATCCATCTGAACATCTGGGGGAGGGTGGTTACATATGAAGATCACAATGCATGGTGAAATAGAAGTCTGTTGTATGCCGGTTTCATGCAGACAATTTCCTACCAAACTGCATCATGACTCGCTATAGTGAAGGCTTGGTGCACTCCAGCCACCACGGCATCATCATTGATGCCAGCATTCGCATGCTGTCCAAACCTCCGCCAGACGCTGCTGGCACTGAGGCTCGGTAATGCGTGTGGTGTTTGATTTCCGCAGCACACAACTGCGCGACACCATCTGCTGTGGGAAGAGGATAGTGCTGATGTACACACGGTGGTTCGAGGACACCAATGGCCAGTAATATGCATCTTGGATAGCATTGACGAGCCCCTGGGAGACGTAAATCCTTTCCAAGCGGCTGCAGAGTAGCCTATCTGATACATATAGCATTGTGAATCGCCTTGGCGAATCTCCCATGTTTTGCAGAGGGAAAGATTGTGGACGACAAAGCACAATTCCTGCAGTGATTGGAGTTTTTCCTTCCGATGTAAAACACAACTGAAGCCGCCGCCAAGCAGACAATATTCGTAGCGGCCAAGAGTAAAATCGAGCTCTATCTCTTCTATGGCCACAGCAAGACGGGGCGTACAGATTTACAATGCGGGTGGCCATCATGGTAAGTCCCATACCACCATGGATGGTAAGTACATGACGTCTTCAACTGATATGCCCTCAGGAACATATGGGTCTACTCCACGCCGAGGAGAGGCATAAGGTGTACGAGGGGTAACCGGCCGTGTCTGGCATGGCCGCCAAGTGCACTTCCTGAAGCAGTGCGACGTCAATGTAGGAAGACCAAACCATTTCAAGCAGAATTTGGTGTTTCACCCAAGTACTAATGTTGTTGATGTTAATCACAGTCATTCCGTACGTTTAAAGCTGTGGCCCGCCGCGTGGAGGAATGCTGGTAGTCAACAGAAATGGGTAGCCGGCAGCGCCGCTTGCTGTGTTTTCCTGGAATCCACTGCATTTATTGCTCCGTCTTGAGTTCCGCAGGCGTCTGCGTAGGATGTGGTGCGCCTTTGACGTCGTCGCTCCATGCTGATGTTGTCACGCCTCAGATGTGTCCATACGATCCACCGAAAACACTGCCGACGGCTGCAGTTACACAGCCGAGTCACCAGTGGGGTGGAGATCTTCCAGATCGTCAGTTTGCACAAGCGTCACACTTGTCACAGCTGGCCCATCTGCCAAAGTAGCAGTGTGGATCTCTTCATCTCGAGGAATCATCGAGGTGTCATCAGGGCGATCAGTCACTGAATCATCAATATAAGGCGAGGCATCCTCGTCAGAGGTCATGGGACGCTGCCACTTGCACTTCTTTGGTGACCACTGTTTGTGCACCAGAGCTCCATTATCGAAGATGGAGGGATACCCGATGTTCTGGTACAAAAGTCGTCGTAGGAAAGATGAATGTTGAAAGTTCCACTGAAGTATCTGGCACGGCGTTCGCAGGTGTTGATGTGATAGGAGGAGGGAGGGACGTAGGCGTCTACGTTCTGTCGGACTCCACAGATAGGCATGTCACTTGTGACTGTGGCTCTGTTGCTCACCGGCTGATGATCGGCGAAGTGAGGGCTACCACTTAGGTGACAGGCAATACTGTTGGTGGAGTCTCTCTCGGCATCTCAGCCAGTGACAGTTGAATGACGCGCCGTTGCAGGCTTTCCGAATGGAGATGACCGTCCTTGCCACACCCACAGAAAGTCTTGTGTTGAGTGTCGTATGTAACGATTGCATAACACCCACTGATATTTAAATAGGACTGCACATGACAATGAAGATCTATCGTGATCTGACGCACCCCGTTTAAAACGGGGTACATACTGAACTGCACACAGCATTCTGCGGTGTGATCGTGAACCACGGCGTAGGGCCGAGAGGTCGCTATGACGTCTTCCGCCTGCAGCTCAAAAGGCAGCTCAAACACATGTACGGTACGCAGGCACAAGACTGCATACGCCACCATGACTGCGCTGATGTTTCCGTCAGCGTGACAAAGCCGTAGACCATGTTGAGCAGATTTAAAGGTTCTGTCATGCGCCGCATTCTCAACGACCTTTATATATGTGGCACCACTAAGAATGGAAAGGTGTTTTCCCTGTACGTCCGATGGTGGTATCTCTGCCTCATCGTGGAGGAATCTTTCTACTTCCAGCGCTTTTGGTTGTTTATTATCGTGGTTAAAGGTGAATCGAAGTGTTGCTTTCCTGAAGCAGTTGGTCATGTTCCTGCTCACAAGCAAGCGGAGTCTAAGTCTGAAAAGTAAAGAAGACAGGCTGTGCGCGTCGCAGGCGGAAAAACATTGCGCGTCCACACTACTCGGCTTCTAAACCAGACTACTAGCTGTCCGAGCACACCTCACGGCCGGACCCAAACTTCTATAAGACAGGCTGTGCGCGTCGCAGGCGGAAAAACATTGCGCGTCCACACTACTCGGCTTCTAAACCAGACTACTAGCTGTCCGAGCACACCTCACGGCCGGACCCAAACTTCTATATGTCCTCAACCATGTTTCCACGAACTGTAATCGTGCATGCATGCATGTCCGGAGGAATACTGCATCGTAATTCGGAATAACGCAGGCGCTGCAATACCGTATTTATCCGCCGACACCAGGGAAGCGACTTCCAAGTAAAATGTCTCCCCTGTACGGGAATATACGTGGTGGATGTACCAGTGCAGGTTGCAGACATTGTAGACTTATGACTGACTACATATGGAAGTTTGAGTGTGGCTTTGAGTAGGGCTAGTATAGCTAAATGGTGAAGGAACTCTTGTTCTGTTGTTGCTACGGATGTACATTCTAATTTTATTTGTCGTAACTGAAAGACGCCTTTTTCCTTATAAAAAAAAGTCGATAGAGGGAAAAAAAAGTGGCAAGCGAGAGGCACCCCCGTCCGGGCGACCCTGGTCCGGGGCCAATCTATGCTACTTTTGTTTTCTTTTTGTTTTTTCAAATGCTTGTTTTAATTTATAATTATTCATGAAGGTTTTGCAAAAACAAAAAAAACAAAAAAGAGTTGGTAGAGCACTTGCTCGCGAAAGGCAAAATAAATAAATAAATAAATAAATAAATCGTATGGCGACCACTGACGATAAGCGGAAAATCCTCGTTCGAGTCCCAGTGAGGCAAAAATTTTCACTGTCGTCAATTCACTACACAGCTGTAGGTTGTCCAGTTTTGCAGTTGCGAAAACATTTCATATATTACATAATTCACATCCAATCTCTTCAAGCTCCCATAAGATAAAGGGTATTGAAACGTTTATCAGACAAGTGAAGTTAGCATTCGGTTGCTAAAATAACAAAGAGTAGCTGTTTTACAAAATTCGCAAGAAGTTTGATATGTTGGACTAGAATAAATCTCCGGTTGTCTTTTCATTTTTGTCACACGGAGCTTTTTAAAGAGTACTTAAAAAAGGTAACATTCCAGGATGCATATTCCCGCATAAGTAAGAACCAACACTTCTAAGGAATCACAAGTGCTAAAAAGCAGGTAGATGCCTGAAGTGGGAATCGAACGAGGAACCTGTTTGTTGGTACCCAATGACTTCCTCCGAGACACCACGGTGGACGACAAAGAGTTATATAGATCTTCTTGTCTGGCGCTCTGTCCCACTCTGCAACACTTACGAGATTGGTTGAAGATACATTGGACATTGCAAGGAATCTGTCCTGATTTACACAAGAAACTCAAAAGGTTCAAATGGCTCTGAGCACCATGGGATTAACATCTGAGGTCATCAGTCCCTTAGAACGTAGAACTACTTAAACCTAACTAACCTAAGGACATCACACACATCCGTACCCGAGGCAGGATTCGAATCTGCGACCGTAGCAGTCGCGCGGTTCCGGACTGTGCGCCTAGAACCGCGAGACCACCGCGGCCGGCTAACTTCTGAGATCATCAGTGCCCTAGACTTAGAACTACTTAAGCCTAACTAACCTAAGGACATCACACACAGCCATGCCCGAGGCAGGATTCGAACCTGCGACCGTAGCAGCATCGCGGTTCCGGACTACAGCGCCTAGAACCGCTCGGCCACAGCGGTCGGCTGTCCTGCTCATGCAGATGAAACCTCCAGCAGACCTTCAGGGTGATGGCTGCCACCGCGCCCCATCAGCGCTGCCTGGGAAGTTGGCAGTACACTAATAGCAGCAACGCCCTTTAGACCAGACTGTTGGTTCCTAGACGATCAAAGAGAGCTAGGCATGCCAAGCATCGACCTCCATAGCCTCCTCTCTCACTGGATAGCTGCGACTAACACATGGGCAGAAACTACGCACTGTGCAATCGGCAATCGCCACTCAAAAGTCTTTTCCTTTTCTGTTAAGAAGGATGGAGTATTTATGTTGGTTGTTCCCGTGCGCTCTGCAGCGGCGGGGATGGTTATGACATCATGTGTCCTGAATTTCCATCTCTGTCAGGCTCTTTTCTGCTGGATCAGCACCTGTATACTTATTGTTGCTTTGTACCTAGCCATCCTTACGAAACTCTGCATTGCATGACGGTACCTCTCGGCTTCCGTGATATCATTATGCTTCGCTTGTAGACCTGGGCGCTCGGTCATTCACCAGTTCTGCGGTAGCTTCCGCGTTTGTCTCAATTCGCTCAGCATTTCCCTCTAGCTGGCCGTCTACTGGTCAACGACACATCCGGTTCGGCTTCTGGGAGCTGCAAAGACAGAACTTGGACGAACTTTCAGTGTCTACCGTGGATATTATCCTGGAGCGTAACATCTCCTAATTCCTTCATAAAATTCATCTCGAATTTTTCGGCTTGCAATACCGGGAATATACTCATAATATATATTTTGCACCAATAATTACATATTATACAGCTTTGGTTATTAATACGTTACCGTACAGCTAATTTACATGGCTTTCAATGGTTGATATATCAAAGCGATTGACAAACTAATCAACGAGTATCTGAGTAAATATTAGTGGCCCATTGAAATCGTTTAAAACAGAAGTAGATCACACAAATCGCAATCAGAACCATTACAGTGCTGGCAGATGTCACACTTATACTCATGGTACTATGATAACGTCTGTGGTAATATTCCAGTATGTGCTGGAGCATATGTTCAGCTGTAATTCTCTCTTTTTTGCATTGCTACTAGTTTGTCTAGTGAGAAAAAAGTGTGGATTCAGGATATTATTATGTATGGCTGTGTTTTGGGTAGGCAGCACCTCTAACAGCTTCTCGGGCTGGTACATCTTAGGGTGTTTCCACTTAGGTGTGGTCATACCCCTGATCGTAGCTGGTAGACGAAATGTCGCGCGTGCTTAGTCACGATCGTGCTACTTATTGTTATTCCGCTATGCAAACTTCGGTTTAATCTCTTCTAAAGGTGAAGACATTTTTCGCCCATACAAATACATTATGTGATCAAACGTAACCGGACACCTGGCTGAAAATGACTTACAAGTTTGTGGCGCCATCCATCGGTAATGCTGGAATTCAGTATGGTGTTGGCCCACCCTTAGCCTTGACGACAGCTTCCACTCTCGCAGGCATACGTTCAATCAGGTGCGGGAAGGTTTAGAGGGGAATGGTAGCCCATTCTTCATGGAGTACTGCACTGAGGAGAGGTATCGATGTTGGTCGGTGAGGCAGGTCAGGACTCTGTGCAGGCCAGTCCATTACAGGGTTGCTATTGTCGTGTAACCACTCCGTCACAGGCCGTGCATTATGAAAGATGCAGTCGCCATCCCCGAATTGCTCTTCGACAATGGGAAGCAAGAAGGTGCTTGTAACATCACTGTAGGTCTGTGCTGTGATAGTGCCACGCAAAACAACATGGGGTCCAAGCCCCTTCCATGAAAAACACGACCACACCATAAAACCATCGCCTCCGAACTTTACTGTTGGCACTACACACGCTGGCAGATGACGTTCTCCAGACATTCGCCATATCCACATCCTGCCATCGGATCGAAACTTGTGTAGCGTGATTCGTCACTCCACACAACGTTTTTCCACTGTTCAATCGTCCAATGTTTGCGCTCCTTAATCCAAGCGAGGCGTCGTTTGGCATTTACCAGCGTGATATGTGGCTTATGAGCAACCGCTCAAGCATGAAATCCAAGTTTTCTCTCCTCCCACCTAACTGTCATAGTATTTGCAAGTGCTCCTGATCCAGTTTGGAATTCCTGTGTGATGGTCCAGATAGATGTCTGCCAACTACACATTATGGCCCTCTTCAACTGTCGGCAGTCTGTCAGTCAACAGACGAGGTCGGCCTGTACGCTTTTGTGCTGTCCGTGCCCCTTATGATAAACCTTTTGCATTTCCTTTATGTTTTCGTCTTCTTTAAAGGCAAAGAGAGAAGATGAAGTGGTAGCCCATCATAGAGCCTATGTCTACCGTCATGTATTTTTTGACTTTCAGTTGTTAAAAAACAGAGGATTTTTTCTGGTACCAGTAGGAGGAAGGAAGGATTCGCGCTCAGCTAGTGAACGAGTGAGAAGCACGCCATTTTTAGCGAGTAATTGTAGACCGCCATTTTGGGGTCGCTATGAATAAGTGAGAAGTATGTATTTCATATGTGCACCGTTTAGAAAAATACAGTATTGTTTTATTAACAGAAAGGTCGTGTGAGTTGTTATTTCGAATAGTACAATAATTACAAGAACTGAAGCCCAACTGTGTACTTTGGAAAATTACGAAGATCCGATAAGCTTAATGGGAACACGGTCAATACTTCAAAGGCGAACACGGCGACCAAACGTAGCATTATAAAGAATGGTAAGCACAAATCTACAGCGGAGAAAGAAACTACTTCGCGCTGCAAAATAATATGAACTAATACGAACTTATTTCCAGGCATAGCTCAGCTTATTGTGCTTGTCATTCATGCCGAAAAATTAATCTCATTAATTCAATACATTTTAAAAAGCCACGCATTTTAACATTTTATTATCATCTATTCCATTAGTTTATTACATCATAAAGTGATGACAGGTGACAGGCACGATACGTAGTGAGCAAAACTGTGAGTACTAGTATTGTTAGGAAAATGAATATATATGTATGTTAACAATTTCTTTATGTTCCATGTACGCTGATGATGTGATGGGGACGGTGATGTGATACTGAAGAAATACTATCAAAAGGAAATAATAAATAAATTAGAAGGAAGAAGGCGACAATACCAAGAGCACACAACAAAGCACAATAGAGGAAGTACCATTTACAAGACAACAATCAGGTAGGACCGCGCAGTGCATATAGAGAATGCGTTCCCAGTAGACCTATTAGAAAATCCATCCACCTATTTCCTAAAATCCAGAACCTAAAGCTTCAGAGATTAACGCTATTGTAGCCAAGTAGAGATAATGACATTTCTTTATTAGTACAGAAAATATATTGATTGAAGAACAGTTGAGACTACAATTACATACAATTGTACATGCATTTTTTCGTGTGAGAAGTAACCCGGAAGTAAAATCTTAAAAAAGAAAATTTTTATTTTGATAACTGCAGTGGTATAAGGATTTCTATAGTGGAGGGTCAAAACAATAAGGATATGTCATTCGAAAATCAGAATGCCTATGTAGTAGATGTTCATTTGCAAAATGCAACAATGAGCGGTTTGGAACCGTTTAGCGGTGATTATTTGGATGCGGGGCGCGACATGCCATTGTTGCATTCGACGCCCGTGAATACAGAACATTTAATTACAAGCAATACGTTAATTACAGTAGACGTAACTAATGGCACCTCGAGGCCAGAGAATATTTTAAATGAGAGCAGTACGCGTAGTACGGACACAGATACTGACAGGCGTAGGCCGGAAGTCAATACGGAAGATATGCAAGCCTTATTTCGAGCCTTAGCAGAATCCATACAAACAAGCATGAATGCAATGAAAGCAGACAAATTCAAAAATGTCGGGTTTAGAGACTAAAATGTCAAGTTTACAAACGATACAAGCAGACATGACTAATATGAAAGCAGACATGACTAATATTAAAGCAGACATGACCACAGTAAAGTCCGAGATCGAGACGGTTAATACAAACATGACACACATTTCAGACGAGGTAAAAAATTTGCGCACAGAACTCAATAGTCTGGACACGAAGTTCACACAGCAGATTTCACAAATCTCCACGGAGGTGGATAGGAAAATTAATGAACAAGTACAAATTTCGGTTCACGATATGGGTGAGAAATTAAAAGGCATAATGGGCGAAAAATTTGAAACACTAACACACACGTATCGACAGGAGCTATCCGGAATTAGAGAAACCCAAGAGAATTTACAGGCAATGCAAAAGAATACGCAGGTCAACTTAGACAATGTACAATCAGAAGTAGCGAAACTACATTCTTTCTTTGACGACCTGCCAGAAAATGTAGAAAAAATCACATTGGAGGTAGGATTACTCAAGTTAGAACACAAGAGGATCAACTCAGACATTGTGCAGCTTTATGAATCGGTAAAGAGCAACGCAAAGGACGAAAATACAACGTTCGCAGAAAAATGCATACGTGAACAGCGCACCTATGTGGAAGCGGTAAAGGAAGTAATGGGGGACAAGGAAGAAGAAATCTTAAAACGCGTAGGACATGATATCAGACAGTTAGAACAACGGTTAAGAGACGAAATAGTTAAACAAAGTACGGTAAAATCATCGCCTGGGGCGGTAAGCGGAGCGATAAACAGCCATCCGCCAGTGGGAGAATCAGTGGCTCGGACAACAATGCCCAACCCACGCCGCGCGACCGCATGTCGACGCGCGACGCGAGCAGCGGGCAAAACTTCCCTGAAACAAATATACCATCACCGCAGGGAAATGCTGTTCCGCCGTGCTGGACAGCGTTGTTAATGGATGAGAGCTTAATAAAACATCGACGGTTTCCCGTATTCTCAAATGAGAAAAAGCGAACGCACCCGGTAGTGTTTGTCCGAGCCTTTAGAAATGTACTGCCCAGGACTTGGACAGAAGCTCAAAAGATTAAATATGTAGAAGGACACACCGAGGGTGATGCCCTTTTGTGGGCTACGGAGATGTCAGAACTTTGCGAGACATATGATCAGTTTGAGGATGCATATTTAGATAAATACTGGTCAACAGCTATCCAGGAGAGGTTAAGACGACAGGTATTTAACCCAGTACCATATCATTCAAAATTCGGGGGGCTAAGAAGCTATTTTGAAAAATACCTAAACAAGACCCGTTACTGGAATAATCCGATATCTCATGCCGATGTACCGAAAATCTTAAAGAACAAGTTACCTGCGAATGTTAGGGAAAAATTAATAACTGTTCCCGAATATGATCTCGAGTGTTTTCTTTCAGAGCTCGACTCAATAGATCTGATTCATGTGGATGGGCAAGCCACGCCTAGTTATCGTAACGGCAATGGACACAACCCAAACGGGAAGAACTACGGTAACGGCAATGGCTTTGGAAATTATAACGGTCGTGTGCGTATGAATGAATGGCATTCGTATGCACCGCCGCGCCACAACGGAAATCCGTACAATCGGTCTACCCATCAGCCACAGGGTGACCGAGGGTACGAAACTAAATATCAGCCCCATAGGTACGGTAATGGCCGAGACAATAGAAATTCGAGGGAAAACTTCAATAGGCGACAAGGAAATGCAAATTACCAGGAACGGAATATGCAACACAGGGATCCGAGAGATAACAGGCAGCCCGTACAGTCAAATCGAAACAACCGGGACACGAACTGGCGAGCACGCGAACATACGGTAAACATAGTAGAAGTGACGGCAGAAAATGAAACAACACCTTTACCGGCCCCAGGAAATAATAATCGAGCGTGACTAGAGGAAGAAGGTAATGAACTATCAGTGTGCCACAGTACTAATATGAGCGACTTAAACACTAAAACGAACAGGAACGGAAAGGAGAAAGCAGACACTGAAACAAACCTACACATACAGCATATCCGGAATCTATTTTTAAGGTATGATAAGGACGCAGAAATGAAAGAAGACTTGTTTAGGTGGATGGTTATTGAAACATCGCACTCACCTTACTGCAATCCGATTCTCGCAGTTGGTAAAACTGACGGAACGGTGCGGTTGGTGTTAGACGGGAGGGAAATAAACAAAATCATCGTTCATATAAGAACAAGGCCAGAGAATCTAGAAGAGCAGCTATTAAAGTTTTATGGCGTTAAGTATTTAACATCCCTTGATTTGAAAGCTTCGTACTGGCAAATTTTATTACATGAAGAGAGTAGAAAGTATACAGCTTTCATAAATGCCGTGAGGAGCTACCAATTTAGGGTGCTGCCTTTCGGATTAAATGTGAGCGCTGGTGTATTTATTGAAGCATTAGACAGGGTACTTGGACCGGAACTGCTTAGCCAGGTTACACTCTACGTTGATGATCTATTAATTGCAACTCAAACATGGGATGAACATGTAAGTATTTTAGAAAGGATTTTTCAAAAATTTGATGAATACAATGTCACAGTTAACTTTAAAAAGTCTGAATTCGGAAAGGAAAAAATAAAATTCTTAGGGCATATTATTTCACCGGTAGGAATTCTACCTGACCCCAGTAAACTAGATGCGATACGGAATTTCCCAACACCCTATACTAAGAAACAATTAAAAGGTTTTCTAGGAATGGCCTCGTTTTTCAGGAAGTTTCTGCCACAACAATTGTTGAACAGTAGTTCACTATTAAACTTACTGCGTAAAAACCACAGTTGGTTGTGGACTAAAGAATGTGAAAATGATTTTCAGCAGATTAAGCAGGCGCTGATTAACGCGCCTATCCTGAAACACCCAAATATGGAATTGGATTTTTGTTTAAGCACCGATGCTAGTTATCAGGGGCTCGGTGCGAGTCTGTTTCAAATAATAACAAAGGATGGTAAGGAAGAAGTCAATGTAATCAGTTTTGCCAGTAGAACCCTCCCAGAATGTGAAAGATCTTATTCCGTAACTGAGCTAGAAGCGTTAGCAGTAGTTTGGGCGTTTCGTAAATTTCAATATTACCTTTGGGGAAAACATACCAAAGTTTACTGTGATCATCAAGCCTTGTCCTTTCTTCTGACGTGCAAGTTGTTACATAAGAGAATAGCGAGGTGGCGCATGTATGTCCAAGAGTTTGATTTTGAGATAGTGTACACAAAAGGGGAACAGAATGTTTTGGCAGATGCACTATCACGGTTACCTAAAGGTCTTACCGATTTCCACGAGTTAGAGGAACAAACATCAGACTTCAAGGTGCTTTTAATAAATGATGGAACTTTTAAACCATATTATATTAAAATGTGCAAAAATATACAACGTTTACAGGAAGAAGTCCCGAGATGGAGCAAGGTAATGAAAAAATTGCAGGCTAGAACACACGAACGTTTAGAGCAATATTACATTATACATAATGGCGTCCTCTTTCACAGAAGAGATCGACGAATGGATAAGTGGTGTGTGTGCATACCTCAGGAATATGTGGAAAACTTAATTCAACACACGCACCGCACATGGGGGCACTATGGAGTGCTAAAGTGTGCCGCCAAAATTTCTGCGTATTGTTATTTCCCTAATATGAGGAGACGTATAGAGCAAGTAATCAGACGCTGTGCGGTGTGTCAAAAGGTCAAACATCAGAATAGGACATGTCTTAACGTACTAAACCCAATAATACCAAAGCAACCAAGAGATCTTGTATCTATTGACGCCGCAGGACCTTATCCCCAAGCCCGCGCCGGAGTTAAATACATCGTAGCCCTGTATGATGTTCTTAGTAAGTATCTCCAGCTGTACGCAGTCACAACAGTTAGGTCAGGGCCAATTACAAGGCGAATTCTGGAAGACTACATACCACGCATTGGGAAACCCCAAGCAGTCCTAACTGATAACGCCTCAAATTTTACATGTGACCAATGGAAGTCATTTTTAAAATCACAAAACATAGTCATATTTTAGTATCCAGGTTCCACCCGGAAGCAAGTCCCGTCGAACGGTGCTTCCGTGAATTTAATAGGTTTATCCGCACATATATACCACAGAACCAAAGGAAATGGATTGAATACCTGGGTCCGTTCCAGCACATAGTAAATCACCTACCACACACATCAACAGGGCACACACCGGCCGAACTAATGTTTGAAAAGGTGGAGCTAGATGAATGGGCAAAACCGATACCTAAATTACAGCACAAAGTCGTAGTATTAGATGAGAAAGTACGGCGAGCGCTTATAACATTGGAAGAGCAAACTCAAATAAGGAAAGGAATTTACGACAGGAAATTGAAAAACGTAACAGAATTCCAGATTGGACAGGAGGTACTACTAAGAATGCATCCGAAATCATCGAAATTAAGGGCATTGAATAACAAATGGCAATTGTTATATGTTGGTCCGTATATCATTGTTGACAAGCCACATCCGGGGTGCCACTTGATAGGAAATATAAAAAATGGTAAAATAAAAGGCATGTATCCACATAAAGATTTGCGGAAATTTATTAAATGAAAATTCAAATCTCATTCTGTCCTTATCTGTTGCATCAGTAAAACGCAAGAAGGTAGGAGGTTTGTCGCTCTTTGACGAATAAACCGACTGGCGCTCTGCTCCTCTCCAGCTAGGGGGTATAATATTTATATTTCCCGTGCCCTCTCCCTCTTCTACTATCCTGCTTAATCAATAAGGAATGTTCAATTTTCTTTTGCTATCTAACATGCAGAGAGTGAGATGCAGCCTAGTGAAAATAAATTTTCCTTGTATTTTGATATTGTACTTTCTTAAGACTTAATTCACAGCGCGCGAGCGTTAAGCGAGGGGCATGAGCGATGAGGTATACTGAGCCATGCTGCCGCGCTTAAAGCAGAGCGTACTTCAACAATTATATACGAAGCGGCTAACAGCTGATCGTAGGGGCCAAGTAGGCAAAAAGCAAGGTTGAGCTCAGTGTCCCCTGTACGATGCGCAAAGACACACTGCGCACCGCGACGGAAACCATTCTAGAATTTAAGCGAATCGGCATTCACACCGCGCAACCAGCTGGACAAAACGGAAGCGGCACGAAGTGGGGTACCTATCAGCTAGTTACTCTGACGTAGATGAGCAACACAAACTAAACGAATAGAGACACTTATTCCTAAGTCGGCGACTATACTGTAAAGAGCACTAATTTAAAAAGTATATCAATAAGTTAAGCATATGCAGCTTTAAGAAAATGAGCGCACTGACGCAAGTAAACTATAAGAAGAGTAGAATGCGCTAAATTTGTGAACTTAACACAATCCATTGAACGTACATAGTTATACTTATTTCTCAGAATTCAACGTAGAAGAGAATAAACACAGGAAATGACCTATCCGACTATATACAACAGGATTAAGACAAGTTGAAAAGGGAAGTAACAACATGTACACTTGAAAGAACGCGATTAGCACATAACTTAAGAACTAAGCGACTTACATACAACACATAAGTGAGCGACGATGTGAAAGGTAGAATGAGATATAAACATAGAAAAATGCGTGTGACTGAGATGTAAACTATAAAATAACATATCGTACAAGATTTAGCGAGAGGAGCAGTTGTACACTTATAGAACTACACTTCTTTAAAGACAACATTAGAAGTAGTGAGCTTAATGTACAGGGAGAATACATATCCATAAATTTGTTATTGCAGAACTCACCTATGTTAGTTGCTATTAATTACACGATACCTTATAGTATAAGCAGCAAAATAAAGCTGTAAACATGAATTGAACAACACGCGGGAAATAAGCTAAGTAAATATAAAAACCAACCAATACGCACACAACGTAATTACATGAACTTAAAACAAAAGAACTGAGGTAAGTACTGTATGTTGACAAAAGCAATATGGAGAAATAAATGAAATTTCACTGCTGGATAATATTTTGAAATGGAGAGAGGGAAAGGTTTTATTAGATTCGATTGAAGGTATTAATTAGTTAATCTACGTTTGTGCATGGAGTGAATCTAGGAAGAGAATGAAAGTGTATTGGAGTAATACGAGTTTATATATATTTGTGGGAAGAAATAAATAGGGCGGTGGTTCTAGTGTGAGAACCCTGTAGGTAGTACATGAGTATAAAAATGGTTCAAATGGCTCTGAGCACTATGGGACTTAACATCTGTGGTCATCAGTCCCCTAGAACTTAGAACTACTTAAACCTAACTAACCTAAGGACATCACACACATCCATGCCCGAGGCAGGATTCGAACCTGCGACCGTAGCAGTCGCGCGGTTCCGGACTGAGCGCCTAGAACCGCTAGACCACCGCGGCCGGCTACATGAGTATGAATGGCGATTTATGTGGAGTATTTGAATGAATAATTATATGGGTATACGGCGATGAATATGAGGATTAATATTACAAGGGTACCTAGGAAAGGGCCACGAAGCCGACGTAAGAAAGAATATACTATATAGTTTTAAGTCTTAGAATGAATGGTTGTATGAGTGTGGAAAACAAAGTATGATGATGCATGTACGGTAAGTAATTATGAAATGGAACATCACGAGGAAGCAGTGAGGAGTATAGAAGAAACAGTGAAGTCGATAGTAACAACGGTACATGATAACATTTAAAACACACCACAGCACAGTGATTTGCTACACAGACATCAGAATGTAAAACAACCTAGTATGAAAAATATTTCCTTAGCGACTAACTGTTACAGCTCGAGAAACTATAAGGTTAATATAAATGAAAATATGATACACGATTCGTATGAGGAATGAACACAAAATGCAGTGAAACAATATTTTCTACACTGAGTTCTTGACGCACGCAAGAGCGAAAGCATTATTTTAGCACATGCGCGTTCTTATTTAGCGATAATGAATTATGAGTGGAGCTACACATGACAAAAATACGGTAAAATTATCGGTCACATGTCACGAAGGTAAACATGTACATGTCGTCGAATCAATAAGGCAGAAATATGGCTTGAAATATGTGTTCACGAATGTGGAATATTACGACGATTAACAAGCAGTGATGAAGTCAGGATTGTCAAGGGATAAAACATCCCCCACACTCGCTCACAAACGAGCACTTGTAAATATTATACATAGTACGAAGATTTATAAAATGCCAAGGATAGAGTAAGTACACTTACGACGCACTACAAATAGCAATCCTAGAAGTAGCTCGATCTCTGAAGCAGACCTTAGCGAATCCTGTTTTCCATGTAGTGAGTAGTGCTGGAACGTATTTTCTATATGTATTTGTGATGGTAAAAACGCGCAGGAGGTTGGGCCTGCAAGTCAAGAGAAAAGCAAAAATTCAGAACAAATGAGAGATTCCTTCTAATTTACTTATTAGTGTGTAAGATGGATGATGCCTAACATGGAACCCATGTAGGAAATGTGAATGTGATTTGTACATTTATGTGTCAACTTTACTATTGCCAATGTCGATGTCTATGAAAATATGTATGTAGTATTTTCTATTGTAGTTGTGGATGTAAAAACGCGCAGGAGGTCGGTCCTGCAAGACAATAACAAGAAAGAGCAAACATTCAGAACAAGTGCAAGATTCCCTCTAATTTACTTATTGCTGTGTCAGATGCTGCTTAACATAGAGTCCATATATGAAATGTGAATGTGAATTGGACATTTATTTGCCAACTATATTATTGTTAATGTCGATGTCTATGTAAAATGTATGTATGTACTCTTTTCTTCTTTTCTATGTGTAGTTGTGGACGTAAAAACGCGCAGGAGGTCGGTCCTGCAAGACAAGAATATAAAATGCCAATATTCAGAATAAATGAAAGATACCTCCTGATTTACATATTAGTGTGTAAGAGGGTGCATGTCATGGAGTCCGTATATGAAATGTGAATATGAATTGTAAATTTATGTGTCAACTCTATTATTGTCAATGTTTATGTCTATGTATGCATTATTTTCAATTTTATGTGAGATTTTATACTTGAAGAACAACAACTTATGTATGTATGTGAAGTGCAACGCGACGGACGAGTAAAATACTCCCACGTGTGAAGTGATACAAAAACATTAAGGCCTAATAATATTGCAAATAACGACTCAGCCGTAATATGAGTAAACGCTACAGTCTAGCAAAGTGAATACAGAGTGTGTGATGCGTGTGCGACGGAGATATCAGAGGAAATCCGTATAACCACGAGTTGAGGTGTGAGAACCGCTGAACTATAATGCACGACGGAAGATAATGCCGTATCCTGCAGTGCGGCTCTTACCTTCAATGTCACTGGCCGAAAGCCTCGCCCAGGCGCGAGATGAGGTATTGGTGTTCTTCGGGTTGAGCGTTGGAGCTGAATCCGTCGTATCCAGTCTCCGGACTGGAGGGCATATACAACACCGACTTCATGAGCCTGGAGCGACATTACAGTGTGTGCGCGGGCAGTGCTGCTGCTTACGTGACGCTTGCGTCACTGCGTCGGGCGCGTTAAACAATGAGCTGCTGCTGGCCATAAGTGCAGCGAACAATGAGATAACGTGTGCCGAAAGGACAGCTTCTCAGAACGGCTAATGAACCAAAAGCCAAGGAGAAAAATAGTTATTAAAATATAGTGAAAGGACAATTTAAGAAATGTAACATTTCCCCCTGGTAATACTGCTTAACAAATGTAAGGAGAAATAAGAGACTACGACGTTAGCATGCCATGGACGTGCGATACGTAATATGAATATATGTGAATGTAATTACGTGATATAAGTATATGTGAATGTATTTATATCTATGAATTTGTAATGGCCGAGAAAATGAGCTTTGTAGATATACTTGTAGTAGCATAAGGGCATTACAACTCCATTGACGTGCACCAAGTGACTGAACTATGAGCCCCAAGGTTAATAAGGCTACTGTATACTGTCTCCCTAAATAAAGAGACTTATTTCCGACAGTATACAATAGGGGGGCATTTGTGATAAACGTTTTGCATTTCCTTTATGTTTTCGTCTTCTTTAAAGGCAAAGAGAGAAGATGAAGCGGTAGCCCATCATAGAGCCTACGTCTACCGTCACGTATTTTTTGACTTTCAGTTGTTAAAAAACAGAGGATTTTTTCTAGTACCAGTCGGAGGAAGGAAGGATTCGCGCTCAGCTAGTGAACGAGTGAGAAGCACGCCATTTTTAGCGAGTAATTGTAGACCGTCATTTTGGGGTCGCTATGAATAAGTGAGGAGTATTTATTTCATATGTGCACCGTTTAGAAAAATACAGTATTGTTTTATTAACAGAAAGGTCGTGTGAGTTGTTATTTCAAATAGTACAATAATTACAAGAACTGAAGCCCAACTGTGTACTTTGGAAAATTACAAAGATCCGATAAGCTTAATGGGAACACGGTCAAGACTTCAAAGGCGAACACGGCGACCAAACGTAACATTATAAAGAATGGTTAAGCACAAATCTACAGCGGAGAAAGAAACTACTTCGCGCTGCAAAATAATATGAACTAATACGAACTTATTTCCAGGCATAGCTCAGCTTATTGTGCTTGTCATTCATGCCGAAAAATTAATCTCATTAATTCAATACATTTTAAAAAGCCACGCATTTCAACATTTTATTATCATATATTCCATTATTTTACTATATTATAACCTTCACGTTTCCACTTCACTATCACATCGAAGCAATGGACCTAGGGATGTTTAGGAGTGTGGAAATCTCGCATACAGACGTATGACACGAGTGACACCCAATCACTTGGCCACTGTCAAAGTCTGTGAGTTCTGCAGAGCACCCCATTCTGCTCTCTCGGGATCTCTAATGACTACTGAGGTTGCTGATATGGAGTACCTGGCAGTAAGTGGCAGCACAATGCACCTAATCTGAAAAACGTATGTTTTTGGGGGTGTCCGGATACTTCTGATCAGTTAGTGTCTACTACCTCATATGGCGAAAGACCGATAGCTGTATAGACTTTAGATGCGGCAGTTAGAAAATTCAAATATACGTCCCAGTTTTCATGATTACTGCTAATATAATAGTTCAACATCTTCAAGCTCATATAAAGAAATGTCTCTGTTCTCCCATTGGCTTGAGGGTGGAAGGAACTTGTTAACAGCTTGCGGATTCGGAGCAATCAACACAATTGCTTCCTAAGATCAGTCATGAATTTGGTCTGTAATTAAGTGTCCAGAATGCCAAATGTGATGCTTGAGCAACTGTTGTCACTTTTTGGTCATGAATTACTACATAACCCGAAAAATGGTCAGTTATAGTCCATATGTATTTGTTTCCTGCTGGTATTCTATTAAATGGGTCTAAGATGTCCGTTCCAAGCATTTAAAATGGTTATATGCTTCCGGTAGACACTGTAACGGAATCTGTCGATGGTTAAGATCAGCTTATTGTACACAAGGTACGCTGTTCCTGGCATATTGCTTGACATCTCGTTCTCAAGTCTCCATCAAAATTTTTCGGCAGTTTGTTTATCAGTTTATCACTTGCTCTTCACCCACCATGGCCTGATAATGCATAGTCATGTGCTTGTGCCGAGAAATCATTCCAGAAAGTTGCTGGTAATTCCACTCGTAATCCACACTTTGTTGTTCTGCAAAGCAGGCTGTCGTGCGTCACAAACTGAGGTTGCAGCTTGGATTGTTGACAGTCAGCATCATTCAGACATGCTATGGCCCAGTTTTTGTAGAAATGCAATTTTTCTACTCAAACTGTCGGCGTTAGCATGCCTTTTCCCTAGTTTCTGTATTACCAAGTAAACAGATTCACTTAAATGGAGTGCCCACATTACTAATTTGCTGCAAAGGTCCTTCAATCCTAATAACCATTCGAGATCAGCATGATCCATCACAATCTTAAACTTTCGGCCATATAAATAACAGCGGAAGTATGTAATACCATAGATTACTGCTAGCATCTCCTTATCAGCCGCAGAATAATTTTTTTTTCTGTGTGAGGATGTGTACTCTACAGGACGCTCTTTACCACGTATATTCTGTCCTAGGAGGACCTCTTAGCAGTATTACTTGCATCACAAAAGAGAATAAATTATTTTTCAAAATCGGAGAACATTAAAACTGAGTCTGAGTCAGTGATCGCTTTAAAGCATCGAATGCTATGTGACATTTGTTAGACAGTTAAAATTTTACTGCTTTCTGTAGAAAATGGTTCGAAGGTCTGGCAATTTCAAAAATTTCTTTGCGAATCGACAACAATAATTACAGAAAACATTGAAGCTCTGTAACTGTTTAACTGTCTCTGGAGGCGAAAAATTCTGAACTGCCGAGACCAAACAAGGATCTGTTCTCACTCCATCCTTGTCGATTATATACCCAAGATAATTTACTTCCGTTGACGCAAAACGTCATCTGTCGCTGCTTAGCGTTAGTTATGCTGTTCTCAGTCTTTTGAATATCTCCTCCAACCATCGTACATGCTCTTCCATGTCCTCCGAAAACACTATTATGTCATCCAGATAGATCGAACATTGTTTAGGTTTCAGTCCCCTAAGTACGCCATACAATAATCTCTGAAATGTGGCGGGTGCATTGAGTCCGAATGGCATTCGACGATGCTGGAAACGACCCCCCCCCCCCTCCCCCGAAAGGAAAAAGCTGTCTTTGGTCGATCCTCTGGCGCTGCTTCTATCTGATGACATCCGCTCTTTAAATCCATTGTGGAGGAATAGTTACACTGACGAAAGGTGCCGAGAGTCTCGGTTAAGTTCGGCATTGGATATGCATCGGTAATCGTTTGTACATTGAGGTATCGGTAGTCACAGCCAAATCTTTATTTTCAAATGCCATCTGATGACTGTCTTAGAACCAGAATTATGGATGCCCCCAGGGGCTATCACTTTACTCAATGATACCATTAGGTAGTTGCTGGTCGATAAATTCTTCCATTATCGGTTGCATAGATTTCGGAATTCGACATGGGTCCTTGTACACTGGAGCATTATTTCCTGCTGGTATTGTGTATTGCGTGAGTGACGTCGCTAGTAATGGACCACTCGGATTAAATAAATCCATGCCATCTTCCTTCAAACCATTCAAATTAGCAATTAGTAATCCCTTTGGCAGACTCACTCCGTCCTTGCCAAAATTATTAATACTGACCAGAACCATAAACCCTCCATCCCTTCACTGACACTATATTTATGCGTATAAAAAAGTGTTACTTACCCGGTTCTTTGTTACTTTCCAATTGCTCCACAACATATAATAAATCCTTAGGTGCATCTGTATAAACGCTCATCCAAATCAACTTCGCTGTGTCTTGCGGTATCACATCAAATGAATTCGTCTTTAGTGCCTGTGACCGCATTTCATTGGGCACCACCTTCATGATTGGTCAACCTTACGACTGTGTAACACTGGTTACAAACTACAAGGCGGAACAAATGTCCCCACCAAGTTCAGATGTACGCAACGAAAGGTCACTTTTTGCGTGACGTTTAGCAAGAAATTCGAGTGTCAAGGTCGCACAATACCCGTCGGCAACCCAGGGAAATATTTGCACATGCTCTCGAAAACACTCATCTCTACATCTACATCTACATCTACATCTACATTGATACTCCGCAAGCCACCCAACGGTGTGTGGCGGAGGCCACTTTACGTGCCACTGTCATTACCTCCCTTTCCTGTTCCAGTCGCGTATGGTTCGCGGGAAGAACGACTGTCTGAAAGCCTCCGTGCGCGCTCTAATCTCTCTAATTTTACATTCGTGATCTCCTCGGGAAGTATAAGTAGGGGGAAGCAATATATTCGATACCTCATCCAGAAACGCACCCTCTCGAAACCTGGCGAGCAAGCTACACCGCGATGCAGAGCGCCTCTCTTGCAGAGTCTGCCACTTGAGTTTATTAAACATCTCCGTAACGCTATCACGGTTACCAAATAACCCAGTGACGAAACGTGCCGCTCTTCTTTGGATCTTCTCTATCTCCTCCGTCAACCCGACCTGGTACGGATCCCACACTGATGAGCAATACTCAAGTATAGGTCGAACGAGTGTTTTGTAAGCCACCTCCTTTGTTGATGGACTACATTTTCTAAGCACTCTCCCAATGAATCTCAACCTGGTACCCGCCTTACCAACAATTAGTTTTATATGATCATTCCACTTCAAATCGTTCCGTACGCATACTCCCAGATATTTTACAGAAGTAACTGCTACCAGTGTTTGTTCCGCTATCATATAATCATACAATAAAGGATCCTTCTTTCTATGTATTCGCAATACATTACATTTGTCTATGTTAAGGGTCAGTTGCCACTCCCTGCACCAAGTGCCTATCCGCTGCAGATCTTCCTGTATTTCGCTACAATTTTCTAATGCAGCAACTTCTCTGTATACTACAGCATCATCCGCGAAAAGCCGCATGGAACTTCCGACACTATCTACTAGGTCATTTATATATATTGTGAAAAGCAATGGTCCCATAACACTCCCCTGTGGCACGCCAGAGGTTACTTTAACGTCTGTAGACGTCTCTCCATTGATAACAACATGCTGTGTTCTGTTTGCTAAAAACTCGTCAATCCAGCCACACAGCTGGTCTGATATTCCGTAGGCTCTTACTTTGTTTATCAGGCGACAGTGCGGAACTGTATCGAACGCCTTCCGGAAGTCAAGAAAAATAGCATCTACCTGGGAGCCTGTATCTAATATTTTCTGGGTCTCATGAACAAATAAGGCGAGTTGGGTCTCACACGATCGCTGTTTCCGGAATCCATGTTGATTCCTACATAGTAGATTCTGGGTTTCCAGAAATGACATGATACGCGAGCAAAAAACATGTTCTAAAATTCTACAAGAGATCGACGTAAGAGATATAGGTCTATAGTTTTGCGCATCTGCTCGACGACCCTTCTTGAAGACTGGGACTATCTGTGCTCTTTTCCAATCATTTGGAACCCTCCGTTCCTCTAGAGACTTGCGGTACACGGCTGTTAGAAGGGGGGCAAGTTCTTTCGCGTACTCTGTGTAGAATCGAATAGGTATCCCGTCAGGTCCAGTGGACTTTCCTCTATTGAGTGATTCCAGTTGCTTTTCTATTCCTTGGACACTTATTTCGATGTCAGCCATTTTTTCGTTTGTGCGAGGATTTAGAGAAGGAACTGCAGTGCGGTCTTCCTCTGTGAAACAGCTTTGGAAAAAGGTGTTTAGTATTTCAGCTTTACGCGTGTCATCCTCTGTTTCAATGCCATCATCATCCCGTAGTGTCTGTATATGCTGTTTCGAGCCACTTACTGATTTAACGTAAGACCAGAACTTCCTAGGATTTTCTGCCAAGTCGGTACATAGAATTTTACTTTCGAATTCAATGAACGCTTCACGCATAGCCCTCCTTACGCTAACTTTGACATAGTTTAGCTTCTGTTTGTCTGAGAGGTTTTGGCTGCGTTTAAACTTTGAGTGGAGCTCTCTTTGCTTTCGCAGTAGTTTCCCAACTTTGTTGTTGTACCACGGTGGGTTTTTCCCGTCCCTCACAGTTTTACTCGGCACGTACCTGTCTAAAACGCATTTTACGATTGCCTTGAACTTTTTCCATAAACACTCAACATTGTCAGTGTCGGAACAGAAATTTTCGTTTTGATCTGTTAGGTAGTCTGAAATCTGCCTTCTATTACTCTTGCTAAACAGATAAACCTTCCTCCCTTTTTTTATATTCCCATTAACTTCCATATTCAGGGATGCTGCAACGGCCTTATGATCACTGATTCCCTGTTCTGTACATACAGATTCGAAAAGTTCGGGTCTGTTTGTTATCAGTAGGTCCAATATGTTATCTCCACGAGTCGGTTCTCTGTTTAATTGCTCGAGGTAATTTTCGGATAGTGCACTCAGTATAATGTCACTCGATGCTCTGTCCCTACCACCCGTCCTAAACATCTGAGTGTCCCAGTCTATATCTGGTAAATTGAAATCTCCACCTAAGACTATAACATGCTGAGAAAATTTATGTGAAATGTATTCCAAATTTTCTCTCAGTTGTTCTGCCACTAATGCTGCTGAGTCGGGAGGTCGGTAAAAGGAGCCAATTATTAACCTAGTTCGGTTGTTTAGTGTAACCTCCACCCATAATAATTCACAGGAACTATCCACTTCTACTTCACTACAGGATAAACTACTACTAACAGCGATGAACACTCCACCACCGGTTGCATGCAATCTATCCTTTCTAAACACCGTCTGTACCTTTGTAAAAATTTCGGCAGAATTTATCTCTGGCTTAAGCCAGCTTTCTGTACCTATAACGATTTCAGCTTCGGTGCTTTCTATCAGCGCTTGAAGTTCCGGTACTTTACCAACGCAGCTTCGACAGTTGACAATTACAATACCGATTGCTGCTTGGTCCCCGCATGTCCTGACTTTGCCCCGCACCCGTTGAGGCTGTTGCCCTTTCTGTACTTGCCCAAGGCCATCTAACCTAAAAAACCGCCCAGCCCACGCCACACAACCCCTGCTACCCGTGTAGCCGCTTGTTGCGTGTAGTGGACTCCTGACCTATCCAGCGGAACCCGAAACCCCACCACCCTATGGCGCAAGTCGAGGAATCTGCAGCCCACACGGTCGCAGAACCGTCTCAGCCTCTGATTCAGACCCTCCACTCGGCTCTGTACCAAAGGTCCGCAGTCAGTCCTGTCGACGATGCTGCAGATGGTGAGCTCTGCTTTCATCCCGCTAGCGAGACTGGCAGTCTTCACCAAATCAGATAGCCGCCGGAAGCCAGAGGGGATTTCCTCCGATCCATAGCGACACACATCATTGGTGCCGACATGAGCGACCACCTGCAGATGGGTGCACCCTGTACCCTTCATGGCATCCGGAAGGACCCTTTCCACATCTGGAATGACTCCCCCCGGTATGCACACGGAGTGCACATTGGTTTTCTTCCCCTCTCTTGCTGCCATTTCCCTAAGGAGCCCCATTACGCGCCTGACGTTGGAGCTCCCAACTACCAGTAAGCCCACCCTCTGCGACTGCCCGGATCTTGCAGACTGAGGGGCAACCTCTGGAACAGGACAAGCAGCCATGTCAGGCCGAAGATCAGTATCAGCCTGAGACAGAGCCTGAAACCGGTTCGTCAGACAAACTGGAGAGGCTTTCCGTTCAGCCCTCCGGAATGTCTTTCGCCCCCTGCCACACCTTGAAACGACCTCCCACTCTACCACAGGTGAGGGATCAGCCTCAATGCGGGCAGTATCCCGGGCAACCACAGTCGTAGTCCGATCAGGGGATGCGTGGGACGAGCTGGCCGTCCCCGACAAACCCCCATCCCGACCCCCACAGTGATGCCCATTGGCAACAGCCTCAAGCTGTGTGACCGAAGCCAACACTGCCTGAAGCTGGGAGCGAAGGGATGCCAACTCAGCCTGCATCCGAACACAGCAGTTGCAGTCCCTATCCATGCTAAAAACTGTTTTGCTAAGAACGTCTGAACTAATCTACAGAGAGCGCAAACAAATCGACAAAATTTAAACGGTTATTAAAATACAAGATTGCCTAGTAAATGCAGTAATGCTGCTACTTGCGCACTGCTGACACTGCTCGGCGGCGGAAGGAGACTAAGCGAAATTACACTATTCAGGTACTAAAACACGATGCTACACTCTCAAATACTATAATACGCCCGAAATTTATGAATTAAACAATGCAAGTACCAAAAACACGCAAAGAAATTAAGAATTAAACTATGTAACAAATGAGTGAGCTAGGAGTATACGACTTGCTGCTCAGCTGCTTATCCAACGGCGGCAGGGAGCACACTGACTGCGACCAACCGACACTGGCCGTTCAAAACAAAACAGTAGACAAACGACTACGCGAATTTACACTATTCAGGTACTAAAACGCGATGCTACAACTCTCAAATACTATAATACGCCCGAAATTTATGAATTAAACAATGCAAGAACCAAAAACACGCAAAGAAATTAAGAATTAAACTATGTAACAAATGAGTGAGCTAGGAGTATACGACTTGCTGCTCAGCTGCTTATCCAACGGCGGCAGGGAGCATGTTAAAACTGAACAGCATTGTCCCCAATAACTTCACGCCATTAGCACCCACTTTGCTTAAGCTATACCTTGGCGACATAATCTCTTTCAGCCCAAAATGTCCAGAGTGACTCCTGGCACATGAGCCCCCGTGTCCGCCAGAAATTTATGTTCCCTAGCATCTGCTTTGCCTAGTAAACGACACTCCGTCTCTGCAGTCTCATGTTCTACAGGGAATACCATTTTACGCATGAGACACCCCCATTTCTGTTTAACTGTTGCTTGCTAGAACGTACTTCTGCTATAGTCCATTGAGTTTTTCCCTAAAGAACCCCGCGCAGTTCTGTTTCCGATAGCGATGTTGCTATAAGACTGTTCGTTGGCTTTATGCTGGTTCTTTATATATTTCTAATTTATATTGAACCTGTGTGACCATCTCCTCGCGTTACCTTAGAGAATTGTACCCGACTTTGCGTCCTGGCTGCTAATATTCCAGGCCCATAAGAAAAGGTGTCTATATTGTGACCTTTATTTGATTAATTTAATAAACAAATTAATTATTTTTGAAATATGCGCAACGGAAACTTGCGCGAGTTTCTCTAAGATAACACGTTCTTGGGTGGTTGAGCTCAAAGCCGTCCTATAGCAGCTGATAGCCTATCTAAATTCACATTTAAGATTATTTCTGTCTTTCATTAACTTTAGAAAATCGGACTGAATAAGATACATCCTACCCATTTCATGTGTCAGGTGACTGGGGGACTATTTGTTAACTGAAATGCTGACTCTCATTTAATAGATTTATTTTCTACTTTGATGAAAACTTAAGAAGCCGACACATTACAATTACAAAACTTCAGCGTTACCTCTCATGGGTACGACAATGACAAAACGAAAACGCTACACGAATAATTTCATATATGACACATAATTTCATAACAACACAAAAAATACATAAGTGGGCCACACCTTCTTTAGCGGGAAAATCGTCATTCATTCTCTAAGACTCACTTATCGTCATACATGAATTACACCACTAGAAATTTAAGGTAGGCCATTGCTGAAGATAGATAACCTCTATCAGAGAAAAGGTTCTGGGCAAAAATGATGTACTATCGGCGCCAAAATGAAGTGCGAACTGAACTCACAAAGAAAGTACCAAAAATAATTAAATTTCGCGACAGAAATTTCTCGATCTACCATCCGATACGCAATCTACACTCATTGAGCTAAAAGTGAAGCTTATAACTCGGGAAATAGCTACATGAACTGATGGTTCCTGTTGCATGCTCACTACCACAAAGCAAAATTTCACAAACATATTTCAGAGAAAACTATTGCAAATAAATTAAAACCGTAACCTGTACCGATGAAGGTATGTTGAATGCGTGCTATGAGCATAGCCTGTCGTGAATTTTTAGCCATATTACCTCATTTCTATCTCACCAAATCTGCGAGCTGCTGTGCTCCCGCGTCCGGTCCGTCTCATGGCTGGCCCCACAGTCATAGCCTAACGAGATTCTGTGCACCGGTGTGCCTCGTGATCAACCCATCTACACGTACTATAGGTAGCTGAGACAGTTTGAACACATTGAAAATCATACCCAAATATTCATATATTATAGTACAGACATCTCACGTGCCAAAATCCGACCAACGTTCTTTTTCAAACGCGGTGGTGGGGAGACTCACCTCACCTCCGCACCAACTTTGCAACCTACCCTCGTGCCTGTTTTCATCTTTGCTTGCTGCTCTGGCCTACCTGCCGTTATTCTTGTAATGTTGGCAATGACTGCTATTCCCTTAAACTGTTCCCTTTGGTCCATGCTCCCGCTACATTTGACTTCCATTCATACCCATGCACACTCATACAGAACAAGGAGTATACATATAAACGGCGTGTGACCTCTTTGTGAAATGATGAAGAGAAATAAATGCGTCAAATATTCCTTTCACCCAGCGAAGTATTGAAGCTGCTAGCAATCAAAAGAAAAACTTATATCTCGATATAGAAAACATAATTACTTCCTACTGTACTCTGAGGCAAAACGAAAGTAACGCCTCACTGTGTTAGACCTTTAGTCAGTTCATCAAACCTTTAGCCCTGACTAAGGGTCCAGTTGTACCTAACGTACGTTTTCGCGTCACCCAATAACCTTAATTTAGTGATGTTCAAGGACATTTCTTCCAATCACTTTCCTAATTTGGCAGCAGCATTTACATAACTAATAAAAATAGATACATCCTCGGTTTCTTTCCCAGCAGGTGGTGTTATGAGGTTAGATGCTGCGAGATTGATGGAATGGTTGAGTACATTCAACATGGCTTTATTTGCACCTGAATCAACGAGTCCTCGGCCCCACCGGCTTCCCATCGCTCTATTCTTCTACGCAGTGCTTAATTGTCTTACACCTGTTGCGTTATAGTTTGTAATAAAGCGGCTATCTGCCCGTTCAGAACTTCTACCGTTTGATTCAGAGTCGCTACTCGTGTTTCTGGCATTTGTGTAAACTCGATTTGCCGTTATACCAGAAAAGAGGGAAACTGCACACACAAGAGGCAAAAAAGGAATTAACCTATACTCATTTTTTACATGGTATCATAGCCTAACGAGATTCTGTGCACCGGTGTGCCTCGTGATCAACCCATCTACACGTACTATAGGTAGCTGAGACAGTTTGAACACATTGAAAATCATACCCAAATATTCATATATTATAGTACAGACGTCTCACTGGCTGCAAGTAAACTTCTCTAGTGTTCCCAAGTCTGTACGTTCCTACGGTTTGACAGATGACACTTTTAATGCACTGAGAAGGTCCCTGTGGCTCAACACGGCCTTAAGAAAATACAGAACAAGAAATCAAACAAATATCAGTCACTCAGCATACCACATAGTTACGAACTTCATCTTGAAGCTGATCACCTCATGTCAGCAGCATAGACGGTCGGCTGCTGCTATTTTAGCCATGTGGGTGTGGCACCGGGTGTAGAAGTCTCTACCACTGGCAACCATTTGCTGACATCAGATATAGAAGTCTGGTCCCAGACTCCTACGGTCGTCAGAAGAGAGCTAGGCGGGATGCGGTGGCGACGACCTAGTTACGCCCGAGAGCGCGAAGAAAACATCGTTGACAACAGCACATTTATTTGGCATTAGTAAGAGATTGTCTTCGAAAGTGCTGCGCCATTCCAGGCCGGCAGAGCAGCGCCTTGTCAGCAGCGGAACACTGGCGTGCGCTCGACTCGCAGTACTGCCAGCACAGCGAAGCATCGGGTGGAGGCGCTACGTTATGGGGCAGCCGTCGATTCGCGGCCTCCAGCTCTACGTACCCATCTCCAAAGAGCACTCGCTGACATCGAAGATTTGCTCTCAGGAGTCAGGCCCCAGGTCCACCTGAAGTACTGCTTGCATCAGTGTCTGGCAAAAGAACTGGATGAGCAACAGCAGTGCCTCCTCTCTCGAAGACGGACAATGGGCAATGTCCAGTTCATGCAATGAAGAGTCCAGCAGACATGCAAGGTGATGGCGGCCTCTGCGCCCCATCAGTGTTGCCTCGGAAATCGGCAGTGCAGCTGGTAGCGGCAACGTCCTTCCAGCCAGACTCTTGGTTCTATAGAGTATCGAAGACAGCTAGGCGTGCCCAGGATCGACCACCATAGCCTACCCTCTCACTGGATAGTTGCAACTGACGCAAGGGCTGTGACTACGTGCTGGGCAGTCGGCATTCGTCACTCAGCACTCCGACTTGAGTTAAGAAGCGTGGAGTATCTATGTTGTCACTTCTTGTGCGTTTGCGACGGTGGTGATGGTTATGACATTATGTATCCTGGTTTTCCTTCGCTGTCAGCTCCTCTAGTGACTTCAGACATTCGAAACTTCATCTTTCAGGGGCTCTTTGCTACTGGTTCAGCACCTTAGTACTTATTGTTGCGTCGTACCTAGCCTCCTTTATGAAACTCTACGTTGTCACTAGTGTGGAGGTATCTCTTGGCTTCCATGATGTCATTAATGTGCCGCCGTCCGCTGTGGCCGAGCGGTTCTAGGCGCTTCAGTCCGGAACCGGGCTGCTGCTACGGTCGCAGGTTCGAGTCCTGCCTCGGGCATGGATGGGTGTGATGTTCTTAGGTTAGTTAGGTTTGAGTAGTTCTAAGTCTAGGGGACTAATGACCACAGATGTTAAGTCCCATAGTGCTTAGAGCCATTTGAACCATTCATTAATGTGTCGCTTGCAGACCTGGGCGCTCGGTGTTCCCGGTTGCCACAACCCACTCAGCATATCCCCTAGCTGGCAGTCTACTGGTCACTGACACTGGCGGTTCGGCTTCTGGAAGCTACCGAGGTGGAACTTGGACGAATTTGTAGTGGGCCCCGAGGATACTATCCTGTGGCGTTACCAAACTATTATGTAGTGGAGAAACCATTCCCGTCCCCTTTTGTGGGTACAAAATACTAAATAAGTAATTTGATCTTATCATTACGTTAAATTCGCAGATTGTACAGATTAAACGATCTTGGAACTGTAGTTGAACGACTCGGAGGGTGTCTTGAAGGACGATGTAACATGAATATTAACAAAAGCCAAACATGGTTAATGTAATGTAGCAGAACTAAATCAGGCGATGATGAAGGAATCAGATTAGGAGATGAGTTTTTCTACTTGGCAGTAAAATAACTTTTGATGGCCGAAGTAGAGAGGATATGAAATGTGGGATGGCAATAGCATGAAACGCGTTTCTGAAGAAGACAAATTTGTTACCATCGAATATAAATTTAAGTGTTAAGAGGTCTCTTCTGAAGGTATTTGTCTGAGTGCAGCCTTGTTCGGAAGTGAAATGAGGACAAACAATACTGACAAGAAGACAATATAATCTTTTGAAATGTGGTGCTACAGAGGAATGTGAATGTTCCCAGAATGAGATTTTCACTCTGCAGTGGAGTGTGCGTTTATATGAAACTTACTGGCAGATTAAAACTGTGTGCCGGACCCAGACTCCAACTCGGGACCTTTGCTTCTCGCGGGCAAGTGCTCTACAAATTGAGCTACCCAAGCACGACTCACTACCCGTCCTCACAGCTTTACTTCTGCGAGTACCTCGTCTCCTACCTTCCAAACTTTATAGAAGCTCTATTGCGAACCTTGCAGAACTAGCATTCCTGAAAGAAAGGATGTTGCGGAGACATGGCTTATCTACAGCCTGGGGGATGTTTCCAGAATGAGATTTTGGAAGATAGGAGGCGAAATACTGGCAGAAGTAAAGCTGTGAGGACGGGGCGTGAGTCGTGCTTGGGTAGCTCTGTTGGTAGAGCACTTGCTCGCGAAAGAAAAAAGTCCCGAGTTCGAGTCTCGGTCCGGCACACAGTTTTAATCTGCCAGAAAGTTTCAATGTGAATGTCGTATACGTAGATCCAGTAACTAATGATGAGATACTGACGATAATTGGAGGGAAAACCAATTTGTGACATAACTTGACTAAAACAGGGGACCGGTTGATAGGACTCTCTCTAAGGTATCAAGGAATCGTCAGTTTACTTTTGGAGGAAAGTATGAGGGGTGAAAATTGCAGAGAGATACCATGAGATGAGGACAGTAAGAAGGTTAAAATGAAAATGGGTTGCAGACGGTATTCGGAGAGGAAGACCGTTGCACAGGATTGAGTAGCATACTTATGAGAAGGCCATTGCATAGTACACCGTAAAACCCAGACATTGCAAAACAATATTACATGTCTAGACAGGCCGCGACAATAATAAAATGTCTCTCCCTGTTCTTGAACCACAGCAGTGTGTAAGTGCAGACCGTGGACCCACGGTGACGTACGGGGGTTGGATCTGTCCAGGAGGCCTGCCCGGATGACCGATGTGGTCGAAGCAGCCACTCGCGTAAAGCGGGAAATCCAGGTTCGAGTTCCCATCACGCACAAATTTTCATTTGTCACCAATAGATTATGCACCTGAAGTCTAACAGTGTTCACAACTGCAAATACATTTCTTCTATACAAAGAATAAAGTAGAATATTCTACGAGCGATTGCCGTTCCGGTTACGTGATATGCAAAATGCGACTTAAAGTTGATCACATGGCAATATTTAACTGTAATGAAATTATGTTCGTGTCCAGTTGTTCAAATATATATAGTTTAAATATTTGAAATATTTAACTTTTGTAATAAAAATGTGTGTCTGGGAGAACGGTGTTCAGGCATACAGACACTCTTTCGACAAAGGTGGTTTATGATGACAAATAAATGAAGTGAAATCAATCGTCAGATGAAATCTAATTGCTGCTACCTAACCATCGGAGGGCGAACACACAACCATACGGAAATTCAGTGGCTCAGTTGCTAACCTATGGGTCTGGTTGTGAGCTGTTGCATTATACCCTAACAAAATTTTTTGAATGATGAATGCTCAGGCTAATGAAGAGTCAACGAATAAACAAGAAAGTACAAATAATTATGAAATATTAACAGATGATGTAGGGATAATCTGTTATGGCAATGATGTAACTTGACACCAGTATTAGGCTTCACTCTTAGTTTGCACAAGAAAGCCAGCTATAATGAACAGTGGCCTTACAGAGGCTAATATTATGCAAAGTGAGCCGAAAGAACAGCGCTATCAAAGCAAGCAGAGCGTACACGGGCACCGTTTAATTTGTGCCAATGGATTTGCGCAATGCACTAGATGGTTAACACGAACAAATTCCCCACTCTAACAGTTCACTCAAGTTTATATGAATAATTCACCAAAAACAAAGTTCAATATCAAAAGTCTATATTAGCATACAGCAAACATTACGACGTTGCAAACTGTTGCACTGAAATGATTGTGTCCGAACCAACTGCATACCACGCTATAAATTAACATTCGCTGGCAATAAGCCGCACAAGACCTAACCACCTTACCACACCAAGACCCAGAAACCTACTCTACTTCCCCCGTCCTCAACTCTGTCACCTGAGGTGGAGAGACAGAGGGATAACTATAGAGATCCTGCCAGTCAATTCAAAAAATAATTGGCTGGGCATAAAAAATAGGTTGAAGACAGAAGGTGCCGAACTAAGTAGGAATGTGCAGCTGAAATTTTGTTCTAATTAGTGCAAAATACTTTACGAGAGGAACTTCCATAAAAAATGGTACTACATCAAAGCTAACGAAATGCAGACAGAGAGCCCTAGTCTACTGATAAAATCAGTCAAGTTACATAAATGACGTGAGCATTTGCATATTAGTGATCTCAGCAAGGAAGCAGGATATTTGGAAGTAGTTCGGGTTCGAAAATGGTTAAAATGGCTCTGAGCACTATGGGACTTAACTTCTGAGGTCATCAGTCCCCTAGAACTTAGAACTACTTAAACCTACGGGTTCGAAAATGGTTAAAATGGCTCTGAGCACTATGGGACTTAACTTCTGAGGTCATCAGTCCCCTAGAACTTAGAAGTACTTAAACCTACCTAACCTAAGGATATCACACACGTCCATGCCCGAGGCAGGATTCGAACCTGCGAACGTAGCGGTCGCGCGGTTCCAGACTGTAGCGCCTAGAGCCGCTCGTCCACTGCAGCCGGAAACTAGTTAGAGGACATGGGGTATTGCCTCTGTGACCTCCGAGAATAAGGAGCCCTGGCGCTCTAGAGACAGAAACAAAAAAAAAAAAAAAAGAAAAAAGAAATTGAAATGAAAGTGTGGAAAAATTAGTGAAATAGTTCAGAGAAGTGAAGTACTTGCTTTTGTTAAAAGAGTCAAAATTGGCACTGCGAATCCTTCAAAGGTAACTACATGCGAAGCATTTACATTTGTTATCCAGCTCAAAGATCTACAGGACTCGAAAATTAATTCATTAGATGTGTAGAAGGAAAGGGAATACACGTGATATGTATGTATGGTTGTGAGAGAATGAGGATTTGTATTTGAGAAATACAAACTGAAAAGATGGACACAACACATTTAGCTTGAATGAGAAATATAACACATTCTGTATTATAGACAAAGGCAGCCTGTTTTGAAAAGAGTTGTCCTAAAAACTTAACCTGCGTATTTAGGTCGAGTGTTCCAAAATCCGGGCTGAAAATTTAATCAGAATATCATGCAGAATAAGTGTGCTGAGACTTGAATGATAAGAGGGTTAAAACAAAGTACTAACTGGATTTTAAAATTCTAAGTCAAATCGTAATAGAGTCAAAATGTATGTATTTTTAAAGAGGCAAGTAAGACTGCTCTTTAATGTCCTGTCGACGTAGAGATCATAAGAGAAGGAGAACAAAGGAGTGGCCAAGGACGGGGATGGAAATCGTCTTTTGCACTTTCAAAGGAACTACGCAGGTATTCGCCTTTACTGATTTGTGGAAATCCCGAAAAGCTTAAAACTGCGCAGTCAGATAGAAATTTGAATATCTGTCCTGATGAATACGAGTCCACTGTCACCATTTCAACTGTTTCGCGTGACAAATAAATTCTCTGATCAACGAAATTAAAACTATTAGGAATATAGTGAAAGTGAGGTAGGAAAAAGGAATCACGAAAATGAGGAATTTTTTTGAAAGTTGTAATGAACGGATCAAACATAGTTCCAGAAATATTAACAGTTTCAACACATTTTTCTTCTGTAAATATCATATAATTTGAGACTGAATGCTTCCTTGGAGGACAGATTACACTTACCAATAAAAATATTGCAGAGCGAGTTAAATACATCTGAACTCTCGTTTTTTTTTAAGAATATTAATCGACATACGCAGTTTTGCTAAACATAGCATATAATTTTCAATAACAGAGCATCTCTAAATAGAATCGTTAGAAATATTGGTTCTTGTCGCTTGAAACTTGTGAGTGACCGATCTGAATTGATAGTGCTCCCGAGATCGTCACCAATATCTTATTGGTCTGCGGGGCGCTTAATGAGCTTGTCGTCGACGAAACTAGTTGATACGCCAATTCGAAGGTCATACATATATATATTATTTATCATCTAAATGAAATACAGCATTAAGCAATTTCGACTACAGTGGCAGGCCTATTGCGCACAGAATCATTTGATTGGCAAAATAAGCAGCGACAGGAAGCAGCATATTAACAGCTCGAATTCACGCGTCGTCTACTGATTAAGTACAATGGTAAAGACAAGGCACTGTTCAGGGATTGAAGATACAAACTGTACTGGCACAAAGACGATAAAACTAACTTCCTTTGTCTAGTTATTCCTAAGTAGAAACAACTACGGAAAATATGTTTTTTGAGACACCATAGTGATATACTGCAGTTGTCGAACATTATCTATACGAACGGATACAGACAAGATTTGGCACGAAAACGTCATAGGAGAATGTATAACGGGCAGTATTTCCTGTAATTACAAGATTTATGAAAGTCATGTTTCTCCAACACAAACTGCCTCAACACACTGTTATAAACATTTTGGGTGACTAGTTTGCAGACTCAAATTACGGTGAATATGACTGCTTTACTTTCCCATGATAACCTGTTTTATGCTTCTACGTATTCAATACATTTAATATCTATCTTCTGCCTGTCACGGATTGGCAGAAGCCTGGTGGTTGTCAATGGCTTACCTTCCGTTTGCTATCGTTGCTCCATGATCTTGCTACATTTTACAGTCGATTTACCAAAATTCGCCGAATGGAGACGTAAACATTCATGTTGCTCGTCATTTGACTCGCCTCAAACTGATGCTAAGCAACAGCGTCGGCAGCTACGCAGATCCCTGTATTGTTGAGAACTAAGATTACGTCGGTATTCGTTTGTTTATTCAAGAGGATATGCCGAAAATAATCATCACATAATTAAGGAAATTGTCCACTGATAGTAACTGCGGCATTATTAGCACTGGGCGACAAGGGAAATGCCCCTGAGGATAGGATGCCACTAGCGCCGGAAAGAAAGGAAATCATAAAGAAAAATTAAAATATGAAGGAAAACAGAAAAGCTAGCAAAAACGATCTGTCACGAGAATTGTTGTTATGTTACAACAAAGATACTTTTTTGGAAATCATTATAAAAAATTATGTAAATATATGCAAATCACATGCCTCCTTTACCCTGGTCAAAGATCGATCTGTATTAGAACTCGAATACCATTACTTAACTCTATACACCGGGTGATCAAAAAGTCAGTATAAATTTGAAAACTTAATAAACCACGGAATAATGTAGATAGAGAGGTAAAAATTGACACACATGCTTGGAATGACATGGAGTTTTACTGGAACAAAAAAAAAAAAAAGTTCACAAAGTGTCCGACAGATGGCGCTGGACAGAAAAACTGCTACCTTGACGGGTGAGAGGTACGCCGATATGTTACAGAATCGCATCATCCCCAGCGTGGCTGATAAACACCTGCTGTAACGTACGATGTTTATGCAGGATGGCGCTCCACCCCATAATGCTAGACGCGTGAAAGGTCTCTTGCGCGCGTCGTTTGGTGATGTTCGTGTGCTCAGCCGCCATTTTCCTCATGCTTGGCCTCCCAGGTCCCCAGACCTCAGTCCGTGCGATTATTGGCTTAGGGGTTACCTGAAGTCGCAAGTGTATCGTGATCGACCGACATCTCTAGGGATGCTGAAAGACAACATCCGACGCCGATGCCTCACCATAACTCCGAACATGCTTTACAGTGCTGTCCACAACATTATTCCTCGACTACAGCTATTGTTGAGGAATGATGGTGGACATATTGAGTATTTCCTGTAAAGAACATCATCTTTGCTTTGTCTTACTTTGTTATGCTAATTATTGCTATTCTGATCAGATGAAGCGCCATCTGTCGGAAATTTTTTGAACGTTTGTATTTTTTTGGTTCTAGTAAAACCCCATGTCATTCCAAGCATGTGTGTCAATTTGTACCTCTCTATCTACGTTATTCCGTGATTTGTTCAGTTTTCACATTTATACTGACTTTTTGATCATCCGGTATGTAACGAAATGGACTAGACGTGATCAAGTGTTTTGGCCAAGCGTATGACGGACTGAAATAGTCTGCAGCTGACTAGTATGAATAGATATGTTGTTATGGTTGACGTCTGGCCTTTCTGTATTAATATGAAATTTGCTCTTTTCCTTTTCAGTAGCATACGGGTTTGGGTTGGGTTGGGTTGTTTGGGGGAAGAGACCAAACAGTGAGGTCATCGGTCTCATCGGATTAGGGAAGGACGGGGAAGGAAGTCGGCCGTACTCTTTGAAAGGAACCATCCCGGCATTTGCCTGGAGCGATTTAGGGAAATCACGGAAAACCTAAATCAGGATGGCCGGACGCGGGATTGAAGCGTCGCCCTCCCGAATACGAGTCCAGTAACCACTGCGCCACCTCGCTCGGTAGTAGCATACGAATCCAGGCTGTCCACAGTGGACACACTCCGGAATGTTGTTCTCCATCTTACAAATGTTTATTTCTTCTACAGGACGTTCTAGTTGGCTTAGGAGTTGGTTGTTCCTTTGTTGGTCGGGAACGGGATTGTCGTCTGATGGCTGCGACGTAGGCTATGTCCATTGCCATGATGCGTTCGGATGGTGACGGTGACTGGTGCTAATAATCGATACACTTGTTCAACATTCTCTGTTACCTTCTGACTTATCGAGTTGGCACTGAAGGCTACCATACACCGGTGTAGGACCTGTTTCTTCGCTTACTTCCTGCCGTACGAGAGAGGCGATCTGGTGTTTGTCTGTAATGGCTGTCAAATTTTATTAATGTAATAGGTGTTATGAGGGTCAAATTTTAATGTAATAGGTGTCATGGATTTCAAATTTTATTAACGTGAGGAGTGTCTTGGATGCAATGTGAGGAGAGAAACTTTTATTAAGATTAATTTTGAGACAATGCACAAACATGGTGTTGCGAAGGCACGCTACTTGTATTATATGGACGACAGAGTGTAGCGTGAGTGCAACTGCAAAAATACACAGCCGTGGCCGCTGGACTACTGGACTACAGTAAAAGGCTAGTATGTAACAGCAGCCAGACAGCCGGGGCAAAATACAGAAATGGTAGTGAGGCTGACAACATTTGAGAATTATTTCAACTGAGATTGGAAATTTCCAGAAATTAGGAAGATCTACCGTAGCACCAGGGGAAAGCAACGTTGCTAGAAAAACTCGTCCAGTTTGTGAGTGACTAGTGCACAGCACTAAGTCACAGTCACAGTTGCAGTCTCAGTCGAAGTCACTACCAGGAGGGAGAAGAAACAGTACTGTAGCTGCGCCTCGAAGTCACCATAGAGTGAAACTTCGATGCCGCTGCAGTAAACTATGAGAAGACTGTACTCATTTGAGGAAGGAGAACTGAGATAAATATCCAGCAACAGTTATTATCTCGAGTTTTCTGCCTGTTGGTAAAGACCAAACTCTGTGGAGTTCGTCTCCAGTATTAGGAACGAGCTAATATTTTCATTGTATCAGAATATGAGAGGAACAAGAGCTATCTCACCCTTGTCTCCTATTATGGTTAGAGTATTTGATTGGGTAGTGTCAGAACGAGTTGTAAGCAGAAAGCGCATCTCAAGAATGAAAAGTAATACTCAGGAACCAAAAATTGCTAGAAGGGTATAACTTATAGAATTATGGAGAGGTAGGATCCAATAGTTGATGTGTAAAGGCATAAAGCCACTGCAAGAAACCTCTCCGAATAGGGTTGAACCATCAAGAATAAATTGTTCTTAAATGACATTCTTAAGTGTTTGCACTCTTATTCACTTCGTACAAAGCCAACAACTTCTCCTTTCCATCCCAAAATCACCCGTGCTAAGTATCCTAGGACACTTTCTCCTACTCACTCCGTCGAAGATATCTTAGTATACCTCCGCCCACATCGTTGTCAATGTCCTGATTGCGTCATCCGGGCCACACCTTCACCTAAATCTGACACTGCGGCTTGTGCCGAGACGCAACAGGTCTTCCAGAACTGCGGTAGGGACCATTTTCGGCAGTCGGTCATCAGTCTCTCGTGCGACTCTTTTCTGTTGCGTTTTCTCTATTCGCTGGCAGCAGCTTTTGTGACACCTTTCATCCGAAGCGCTTCGTACATTTTTTCTGCGACTCCTTTAATCATGAGATTTTGTCGGCTGTCTTATCAGATTCCACAGTGCAGCACAGGTCCAAAACATTTTGTATGTACAAAAACGACACTTACCTATGTGTTTTTAACAGAGATAGCGGCTCGTAAAGCAGTTGATTTGGCGTTGCCCCTATGCGCTTTATTATTCCCAATCCAAGTCCTTTAGAAAGCGACCCCAAGCCGTTTTCCCCTCTGTACGACTGAGTCGATTCACTATGACGTTGGCCCCGTTCGTCAGTTGTTCTTCCGCTGAGTGAACTTCCTTCTGAGTGTCACGAAACGTTTTCTTCTGTTCTGCCTGAAATTTGTCCCAGCTACTGAGCTTCTCTTCGTTGTTATCGAACCACTGCTGTCGTCAAAGTAAAATTACAGATTTTCCAAATCATATCATCCCATTTGTTGTAACTGACGACTCGGTCGATCCTTCGAGCCGTTCCATCGGGTCCTGAAAACACTGGTGGATGCCTGGAGTGCAGCTGACTTACTGCTGTTTTGGAATTTCCTCAATATACATATTATAGGAGCGATGTACTATTTATATTCTGGTTTCTGTTTGTGTAGGCGACGGCTTTTAAGTTGCCTAATTGGAGCCAACGTGGTGCAGATGTTTCGAAGTATCCGGTTTCCCAACCAAAAAAACGTCACATCTGACCCCCATTCAAGTTCAAACATAATGGCAGAGGCATCAAAGAAGTTCAACACTTGGTGCTAAAGGCATATTTATTACAGACACCAGCGTAAAGTCATAATAGAATTCAACTTCTGGAAGGAGAGTCCAGTTATTTATACAAACTTCGAATATTCCATAATGCAGGTATTTTTACAAACATATTCCAGAACATAAAAGGCTTACAGACAAAAGATATTTCAGGAACATTCCAGAAAGGATAAATACTAAGTAAGAAATTATTTCTGGTAGTAAGCGACACGCAACACGCCAGTGAGCGACGCCAACCGCTACACTACTCTTAATGCACGACGCTTCCCCGACAATATAGACCACCAATAGCAACGACCCTATAACATTGCCTTAGGGTGCGTCAAATACTTACCTCACGTCGATAACGCTGCACTTTGTTTTATTTGCTAGGAAGCCAATAGTTTGTTCCCGGAATTTATCCGATACTCCGTAAGCTGTACTGTGTTTCCTAAGTGACAGCGTGAAATAGTGCCGAATGCCACCTGCCTGTCAGGGAAGATGGTATGAATGTTAATGAACTTGGCCGCTTCTATTCAGGGCGTAGTTGAGCTCACAGACATACAGAACAAGCTGAGTCTTATTAGATCGTCGCTTTCATAATTCATGTTGACTCCTGTACAGCAACTTTCATATTTCCAAATGTTATATATAGAGTTGTAGAATTACCTTAGGCTACAGTAGACTATCGTTAGCAAGTATAGACTACTGTATTTTTCCTGGTAGCTTTCATCAATTAAGATCGTGTAACTACATTATCAGCACGTTATGTGCGTTGCATACTTCTCGGGCGTTGCCTCAATTCGATTGCTTTATTTGCATAAGCCAGGGGCGGGAAGGAATCCCGCACGTGTGCAGTGCACTTGCACGCGTGCAGTTAACATGTGTTCTGCGTGCACACAGGGGCAAGCTGGCCACTCGCTTCTCTCACCTCCCCACCATACCGTCTCTCCGCTCCTTCCTGTGTAATGAGTTTTGTTTCCTAGCTTGCTTTATTGAATGAAGGAATAGGGTTAGTAGGAGTGCTTGTAAAAAATCATGGTTTGAAAGAGTACCTATTACCTACGATACGTTTTATTTAATTATCACAGGTGGAGTTTACAATACGTTTAATGTCTGGAACAAAATTTCTACATACAGACAAACGCAAACAGTTACGTAAATTTTCATAACAGAAAAAATCGCTCACAAATATATTTAGAGCCAAACACTGATATTATCTTCGCGGCTTCGCGAAGGAGACGAGGAAACTCTTGCTGTGAAAAGTCGTGATAAAAGTCAATTACACGTCTTTCCAAAAGGAACTTGCCTCTCAGATGAGAATTACACTGTAGATCCATTTGCAAATTGAGATGAATATAATCTACAGAAACAGCAAATGGTCTCGAGAACCATTCAGAAGCTTGGGATAAATATGATAAATCCCTAAATCGCCTGAGAAATTCCTGTTTTATTGCACTGAGTACGGAAACATATTCTTTGCAATTCTGTGCTCGCACAGTAGACAGAGTAGGGAAATGCACTGCGTTCCCTGACGAGGGCTGTCGTTCCCACAGATCAAGCTTGCTAGTGAAAGCTTGCACCTTTTCAGGCAATACACAACTTAGCTGATTTTCTCCTTGCAAACTTGTATTCATTGCATTCATGTGTCCGGTAATGTCCACTAAAAATGCAAGGTCGGCAACCCACTCTGGATCTTCTAACTTGTGTCGTACCTTCCTTTGTCCTTTAAAAACTGATTTATTAGTATTCTCAGCTGAGCCAGCGGACTTCACTGTGGTATGGTATGTCACCGTACTCTTCCTCAGTTTCAGCTAAATACGTGTGAAACAGCCTGTGTGTAAGCCCGTGGCATCTGAAATAATTAACTGCCCGAATATCCACTTGCATGACGTCCCCCAGTTTTGCTGCTTTTGCACAGAGTACTTCTTGCTGCAAAATGCAGTGGATGCTGTACAATGATTCTTCTGTACGCTGTAGCTTTTTTATTAGTAATCCACCAAATCCCATTTGTTCCCCTTTCATTGCAGGTGCTCCGTCTGTTGTCACTGACACCAAACGTTCCCAGCTTAAGCCAGCTGAATCGGCAGCTTCTTCAACGGCTTTTAGGATGTCCGCGCCGGTGGTCGTTCATTTTAAAGATATCATATCTAAGAAATCCTTTGTTATGTGCAGAGCAGTGTCCACGCCGCAGACATAAATCACTAATTGAGTGGTGTCTGAAATATCTGTGGAGTCATCAAGTGCAATGGAAAATGCAATAAACTCCTGCACTGCACTCCTTAATTGACGGTAAACGTCACCTGCCATGGCACTTATACGACGACTTACAGTCCGCCGAGAAACAGTGAAAGCTCGAAACTGATTTGCATTCAGTGGGCAAAGTAAATCAGCAGCGTCATTGATGCACTCCTTTATAAACTCACCTTCAGCAAATGGTTTTCCAGCTCTCGCTATATTAAGCGCAATCTTATGACTTGCACGTATCGCTGCGCTATCACTGTTGTCCTCCTGAAAAATTGGAAACAGTGCTCCACAAAATGTTAAATCAGTTAGATGAGAGACATGACGAAAGAAAGTCGCAGATCTCTCGTGACAATAGCAACTTACGTCAGATTCATCTAGTATCGTCAGATCGCCCTTCTTAAGCTCAGTCAATTTCCCCATCCGCTCAGAATCCGACAATAAATTGTACTCGTCCTTGTGAAATTTATTATAATGGCGTTCAATACTAAACTTCCCCGACCAGCAAGAATACTGCCACATATTAAACATTTCGAATTTTCACGTTTTTGCACAAAGATAAAGTGATTCTCCCATTCCCTTTTAAAAGATGGCAAATCTCCACGTCTCCGTTTCCTTGATTCACTCTGCATTTTCCGGTTCTTGAAATACAAGGTTCACTACGTAGTGGTCGCTTCGCATCGACGTCCGCATCTTGGCCTTGTACGACACTGCCGCAACCTGCCGGCCGTCGCCACTGCCCCGGTCGACGACTGCACGCGAGCAGCCCACGTGCAGCGCTGTGCGCTCATGAGCCGCGTGCAACGTTTGCCCACCCTTGGCATAAGCGATCAGCTTGTTACTAAAATCCGCTGGAAACCGTAAGCGATGCACGGTCTAGAAACAGTGAGGGCGTACAAAGTTCCGCATAAACTACGGTACATTTTTGTTTTATATAATTATCCTCCTCTGTTACTTAAAAATAAACAGCATTTATAGAAAATTTGAAACAGTCAATGTTTATATCAGGTTTTATTAGAAAATTGTAGATTCGTAACGCGAAAGAGACGGACGCAGTAGTAGTAAAAAAATAAAAAATAAAAAATAAAAAAAAAAAAAAACTATGTTGTTGTGTTCTTCAGTTCAGAGACTGGTTTGATGCAGCTCTCCATGCTACTCAATCATCTATCCTGTGCAAGCTTCTTCATCTCCCAGTACCTACTGCAACCTACATCCTTCTGAATCTGTTTAGTGTATTCATCTCTTGGTCTCCCTCTACAATTTTTACCCTCCACGTCAGAATATGTCCTACCAACCGATCCCTTCTTCTAGCCAAGTTGTGCCACAAACTTTTCCCCATTTCTATGCAGTACCTGCTCATTAGTTATGTGATCTACCCATCTAATCTTCAGCATTCTTCTGTAGCACCAAATTTCGAAAGCTTAATTTCTCTTCTTGTCTAAACTATTTATCATCCACGTTTCACTTCCATACATGACTACACTCCATACAAATACATTCAGAAACAACTTCCTGGCACTTAAATCTATACTCGATGTTAACAAATTTCTCTTCTTCAGGAAAGCTTTCCTTGCCATTGCCAGTCTACATTTTATATCCCCCTACTTCGACCATCATCATTTATTTTGCTCCCCAAATAGCAAACCTCATTTACTACTTTAAGCGTCTCATTTCCTAATCTAACTCCCTCAGCATCACCCAATTGTTAGACTACATTCTATTATCCTCGTTTTGCTTTTTTTGATGTTCATCTTATATCCTCCTTTCAAGACACTGTCCATTCCGTTCAGCTGTTCTTCCAGGCCCTTTGCTGTCTCTGACATGATTACAATGTTATCGGCGAACCTCAAAGTTTTTATTTCTTCTCCGTGGATTTTTCTTTTGTTTCCTTTACTGCTTGCTCAGTATACAGATTAAAAAACATCAGGGATAGGCTACAACCCTGTCTCACTCCTTTCCCAACCACTGCTTCCCTTTCATGCCCCTCGACTGTTACAACTGCCATCTGGTGTCTGTACAAATTGTAAATAGCCTTTCGCTCCCTATATTTTACCCATGCCACCTTCAGAATTTGAAAGAGAGTATTCCAGTCTACATTGTCAAAAGCTTTCTCTAAGTCTACAAATGCTAGAAACGTAGGTTTGCCTTTCCTTAATCTATTTTCTAAGATAAGTCGTAGGGTCAGTATTGCCTCACGTGTTCCAGCATTTCTACGGAATCCAAACTGATCTTCCCTGAGGTCGGCTTCTACCAGTTTTTCCATTCGTCTGTAAAGAATTCGTGTTAGTATTTTGCAGCCGTGACTTATTAAACTGATAGTTCGGTAATTTTCACATCTGTCAACACCTGCTTTCTTTGGGGTTGGAATTATTATATCCTTCTTGACGTCTGATGGTATTTCGCCTGTCTCATACATCTTGCTCACCAGATGGTAAAATTTTGTCAGGACTGGCTATCCCAAAGCTATCAGTAGTTCAAATGGAATGTTGTCTACTCCCGGGGCCTTGTTTCGACTTAGGTCTTTCAGTGCTCTCTTAAACTCTTTGCGCAGTATCGTATCTCCCATTTTCCCTTCCTCTACATCCTCATCCATTTCCATAATGTTGTCCTTAAGAACATCGCCCTGGTATAAATCCTCTATATACTGCTTCCACCATTCTGTTTTCCCTTCTTTGCTTAGAATTGGCATATAGCGGTAGAGAACAATTTCCTCAAAAAACTGTAAACTTTAAAAAAACGCAGAACAAAAACGTATCTAACATCGCTTCAATACTTCATCGATTTTATATAGAGCATGTATTTGTTATTGCTAAACAACTGTCGCAGTTATCAATAACAAGAGGAAACTCTCGCTTTTGGTCGTGATGAAGAGCGTTCTATTGAGCACAAATATCAACAATAGTAATAGAGATTTCTATGTTTGTGCATGAAAACTGTACTTGCATCGAAAGTAATTGCTTTGGTTACGTGAACAGCTAGTTTTTAGTACTCATAAAATACAGTTTATACAGGGTGAACATTAATAAAACCGACAAACTGCGGGAAAAACATTACTGACTGGAAATGGAGGAAAAAATGTCCTCTAAATATGTGTCCGGAAATGCTTCGTTGTCACGGTAGATGGCGCTGACGGATGACAGATACTCTGAGCACGTGCTGTGTGTTACTTGTGTATTGCAGGCTGTGTGATTGACGCAACGTACTGTAAGCAACAAAGTGGTCCGTTATTCATGTAGGCAACAAGCCGAGGTGGTGTTTGTGTACTGCCAAGCAGGTGGAATTGGCTAGAGGCAGTACGGCTATAACAAAATACGTGCGCTAACAAACGTCAGCCACATCACATAACATTTCAAGCCCATTTTGGACGTTTGTGTGATAATGGGTGCTTTCAGACAGGCGAACGTACAGGGAGGCCGCGGACTGTGCGTACATCAGATTTGTAGGCCCGTGTTCTACATGATACTGAGACGAACCCAAGTACAAGCTCCAGGTAAATGGTCCGCCAAGATGATGTAAGTCAAAGTACAATTATGTGTATCATGCATGACAGCCGTTACTATCCTTGTCACCTGAAACGAGTGCAAGGATTATCACTAGCGGATTTTCCTCTACGGCAAGGATTTTGTCGATGGGTTTTCCTCTATACCATCACAATTAAAGTTTTTCCGTCATCAGCCCTTACAGTGCGCTGCGTCAATCATACAGCCTATAACACACAAGAAACACACGGCACATGGTCAGAGGAACTGTCATTCGTCAGTGCCGTCTATCACGGCTCCGATGCACTTCCGGACACATGTTCATAGGAGTTTTTATGCTCTACTTCCAGTCAGAAATCCGTCCCTGCAGTTTGTCGGTTCTATTAATGTTCAACCTGTATTTCGTAAGGACATAAAAATACACTCAGTGAACGATGTGTGGTTCTAATTAGGGCTACGTGCAAAGAGACAAGTGAAAGACAAAGAGAAGTTGCTCTCTCATGCATTCATTTATGTTTCTTTGCCTACCAGTGCCACCAACACTACTGCTAACTCTACCATTTACTACGTCATTTATGTACTGTACTGAAGATTACTTTTGGTAGAATACAACTCTAGTCATAACACTCGATTAAAGAACGTGTTCACAAATCTTAAACTAATTATATCAGCGATATATATCTCTAGTTACATACACTTGACGAGGCAGTTAAGGCATCCTGACAAAAATCTGAAGCACCCAAAATGGTTCAAATGGCTCTAAGCAGTATGGAACTTCACATCTGAGGTCATCAGTAAAATGGCTCAAATGGCTCTGAGCACTATGGGACTCAACTGCTGTGGTCGTAAGTCCCCTAGAACTTAGAACTACTTAAACCTAACTAACCTAAGGACATCACACACATCCATGCCCGAGGCAGGATTCGAACCTGCGACCGTAGCGGTCGTGCGGTTCCAGACTGTAGCGCCTTTAACCGCTCGGCCACTCCGGCCGGCGACGTCATCAATCCCCTAGACTTAGAACTAACCTAAGGACATCACATACATCCATGCCCGAGGCAGGATTCGAACCTGCGACCGTAGCAGCAGCGCGATTCCGGACTGAAGCGCCTAGAACCGCTCGGTCACGGGGCCGCCTGAAGCACCCATAACGGGAGGAAGATACGGAAAGGAATATCCCCGGTTGAAGGAAAAAAAATTCTTCTCTACTGGGATGGGGAAGCAGCGCGTCGGGTAGCTTAAAAAATACCGACCAAGTAGGATATTTGGGTTCCGTGTTTTAAAATTTCATTGGGTAATCAATGGTCGGGCTTTACCAATGGTGGGGGAAAGTTTTGCGGATTTCTGCGTGGAACGGAGAGTGATCACCCGCACAGCATTATTTTGGGGCTGAAGCTTAAGAAAAGACGCGGATGGAGACACTTGGTTTGAGCAGTGTGGGCCTGCAGTCAAGAGTCAGCTGATCACTTAATAACTGATGAGTTGCTGGTTTTAGCAGACCGCAGACGACGCAGATTTTATCACTCCGAGTCTTCGACTTGTAAGCAGAGCTTGCAGCAAGGGCTATCACAGTAAGAGAATAATTAGGTTTTCATTTGGCTCCTTTTAAACAAGGTCAGATAACGCTACTTGATACAATGTCTTACAGTCAAGGACTCATCCGTGCCTGAGCACTTTAGATGTTTTATGTGACAAATACCTTGTTTCGTAGTACGATCGGAGCAGTTGTTATACACCCAACAGCAATTATGCTTTTAAAGAGAGGATTTACTGAGGCGATGGTCATTCTTAATTTATCTGTTTCTTGGGGCCCTGTTTAACAAACTGAAGATGCATTTAAGGATATCCCAATGTTCTCTGCTTGTATTTTCATTTCTTCTTTTTTATTTGTATGTCATATTAATTTGTTCTTTCCGTGGGGAGTGTGCTTACAAATTAAACCGGAGTTAACATGGACCAATATTATCAATTCAGTACATAGATAATCTTCCCCAGTCGTTAGTCCTTATTGAATTTTGTAAGTGTCGACGCTCAGAACTCATTTACCATAGTCCTTTTCTTTCTAAGTACGTGATCCATTGCGTGACAAATTTGATTACATATCTGAATTTATGGGAAGCACTCTTATTCCAGGACGGCCCAACCAGACAGATTACAGAAACGGCCAAAAGCTTTGACAGTTCAAGGCATGACCTTGAAAGGGGTCGAGCATTGGCATCCACAAAAATGAAATCAGAGTTGAATGTACCTCTGAAAAGAAGCACAGGGGGCAAAAATGCAGCGTGACACTAACGTCGACGGGTACGTGTAGCGTGTTCAAAGATATGGAGGTCAGTACACCCACGCAGCATTATCACTTCCGACATCATAACACGTAAACCACCAAAAAGATCATGTTCAATAATACTGGACGTACCCTCAAGTGATGAAAGCTGAGACACATGATGCATCCAGGAATATTCTTGAACATGATTGTTTTGATGGTTCAAGGGGGGGGGGGGGGACATTATATTTCATTGGTATACTGACCTCCAAATCTTTGAACACATTACACGCACCTTTCAGCTTTACTGTGACACTGTACTTCTTTCCCTGATTTAGTTTTATGGATGAAAGTGCACGACCGCATCGAACAGCGCAGGTAGAGAAGCTCGTGGAACAAGAGGATATTCGGCGGATGTAATGTACTGCCCATTCCCTCGGCTTAAATCCCATAGAACACTCGTGGAATGCACAGGGGTGGTGTATTGCAACACGCCCACATGCGCACAAGACAATCCAGCACTTGTCAACCACGCTGATGGAAGGATAGAACGCCCTACCACAGGAGATCTTTACCAGCCTTGTGGCGAACATGGGAGCCCGTTGTTTAGCAAGCATTAGCGGTCGTGGTGCTCACGCATCTTAAGAACTAAGGTCCCGCATTGTAATCTCCTGGGGACCATCATGAACCGCGGTGACTTCGATGTAATTATTGCCTGTGAATAAAAGTGACATTTCTGTTTGTCGCAATGCGTATCTCTTCCAGCTAACTTCTGTACTATTTCGTAGCAGTTCTTTCTATGTATAGTCCATGTTTCGTTGAGTTATGTTATCTGGCAGTGACACATCTTGCGAAAGTTACTTTCGTCCTTAATTTCGGCACACCAGCGTGACTGGTTCAACTGAACGATTTAATTCTATTTTTGCTGCTATGTTTAGAAAGTCATCGTTAAAAATACTTTCAATGTGTGAATTGTCAGTCACAACGCTGTCGTTTAATTTAACTGTTGTGGTATTTCGTGCAATGAACAGTTGCCCCGTCTCCCGTTTCACAATATCCCATATAGTTTTCATCTTATTATCTGCACTATTTATTTTTGATGCGACGTGTATAGTTCTGGAAATTTTAATGGCTTTGCTTAAAATACTACGGTACTTTTCGTAGAATGCAAGCAGCGTCGGATTTTGTCTTTTTCTAGTCTCTAAACAAATTTCGCTTTTCCCCTTGCATGAAATTTTAATCCCTTTAGTTACGATGTCTCACTTTTTAGGAAAAATGCTTACATTACTATACAAATTTACTATGAAATACGTTAGATTTCACATTAGCATCTCTTTTGATATATATATCTTATTCAGTACCACGTCTTTTAGCTTATTCTTAAAATATTTTACCCTGTTATCATTAATAATTCTCCCTGCTATACATGAAGATGTCTCAAACTTACAATGTACTACATTGTTTATGTCCATTAATTGTGCATCATGATTAGATAGTTCAATAATATAACTGTTTCAGCTTGAGCACTGTCTGCAAATATGTTATCAGTCAGGATGCTGCTACATTGCTGTACGGAAGTTGGAAAACTTACTACTGAAATCAGACTGGAACCCAAACAATGATTCCATTTCGCCTTTCTTGTAACAAGCTTTTAAGACGTCTACACTGAAATCTCGATGAAGTACTAAGTGTTTCTTGTTGTATCACTGGTAGTTAATAATACATCTAGATCTTGTTGTATTGATCCTAGAGGGGATAAACTGTTTATTTCAATGTTTTTGACTTTGTGCCCAATTTTTACGTAAGTTGCAGCACATCCTTTTTTCGTGTTAACTCTACATAAAAAGAGTGCTAGCATATAATCTCTTATATTTAACTGCTCTCTTCTGGTGGTTACGTGGTGCTCAGACAGGCACAGAATGTCTATAACTTCAATATTTTCAACATGTTCTGGAAATTCAAGAACCTCATTTACCTTGTTTATCAGCCTGCTAAGCCATAAAAAAATTATTTCTTTTTAGGGAAACTGCTATTGTCCTGTTTTAATCCCTTTGAAGACTCTATCTATAATCTGACACCAATATAAAATAAAATGTGCCCCCATGACTCTTGTAATCATAGGGATTTTGTCTCAAGTGCTTGTGGAAACCCTTATACTGTCAGCAAGATGTTCAGGTACTTTGTCCTTCACCTCCTACTCAGGTTCAGGCCATGGTTAGTGTGCCCCATCTCCCAATTACAGCATCAGATACAGTACAGATATAAGAAAACCATGTTTAGGCGCTGGTCAACAGCATGTACGAATTTTACAAAATGCATAACGCTGTGCTGTCTGTGATAATGTTATTTATTCTGTTGCCTGTTTCGGTCTTAAATTGTAATCAACAGCAACTGTACAACATACAAAAGAGTGCAATGTGACAATGCGAAACGAAATAAGATTAAAACAGGGAAAACCGTGGGATCAATGGAAACACTCACAAAGATTATCGCAGATTTATCACATGCCTTACATGCTTTGACATATGTTGCTACTGAAAGCCATAATTGCCAATAAAAATGGAAAATTGTAGCAAGATTACAATATGACGACCCATTGACAAAAGGACAACGTGTGATATATAGCAATACAAGTCCAAGAACTTTAAAGTTGACAGTCTTGACCAAATCCAAACAAGATGGCATCAAACTCTTCTGTGGCAATCAGATTACAAAACTAAGATATTAAAAATTCTACATTTGATTGATAATACATAAAGCCATTAATAAAATAAATATAAAGTAAAAAACAACAAGACTGATGAATTTAAGAATATATACAATTTTACAGTCCAGTAAAAATACAAGCTACAGAGTAGTCTATGAAATTACAATCAGTCAAGCCATATCTGACAAAAATACAAATTCAAATACATTAACATGAAGAAAATGCAATTTTAAGACTGAAGGAAAACAAAAGGAATTTAGAATATATATATATGTAAAACATCTAAAAAATTTTGCATCTGCCACACTCTAACAAATTTCTTTTTTTTTTTGTGAAGAAACAGGATATATGTCTAAACTATTACACATTTTTAGAAGAATATGTCATTCAGTGTCTACACAATCCCTTAATGTAATTGAAATTCCATTTATCACACTCATGAAAATTAATAAAGAGATAGGGTACAATAAAAAGTTACAGTAGAACATATATGTAAAAAACATCTAAACTGTTACACATTAGTTAGAAGAATATGTCAGTCAGTTCTATGCAATCACAAAATTTAACTGAAATTCCATTTATCATACAGATAAAAATTAATAAAGAGGTGTCATCGGATAAAAAACAAAGTAAAATACTTATGTGTAAAAAACATATAAACTGTTACACATTAGTTAGAATAAATTGTCATGTCATATATATACAATCACAAAATGTAATTGAAATTCTAATTATCATAGGGATAAAAATTGATAAAGAGATATGGTATGATAAAAAAGTCAAAGGGAAACATGTGTAAAAAAGGCCCTGTAGGTTAAAACACAAAAAAGTGGGTAATGACAAGGGGGAGAGGGGAGGGTAGGAACACAACTTGAATAAAAAGGGGGGTATAATTGAAGAGAATTGTAGTTTAAGAAGGCCCACTCAAATATTTGAAACTGACAATAAAATTATTTAAGAAGTGTTTGTTTTTGAGTTCCACCTGTTCATTGAGAACTTTTTCTGGATGAATAATCTTATTTGCAAAAATCTCTGTTTCTTCTAGAAGGTTCATAATCACACCTTTTTCAGCTCTGTGCCACATTTCTGTCTGATCAGCAATTCTATCCAATGAATGCTGGTGTGACCTTTAATGCATACTTAACACAGAGGTGCTACTTGGATACAAATGTTCATTAAATCTAATTCTTATTTCCCTTCCTGTTTGGCCAATATATATTTTATTGCACTCTAAACAAAATTGCCACTGTCTGATCAAAACATAAATAAATATCATTAAATACAATGCAACCAAAAACGGTTATGACTCTGAATTAGTACAGAAATTATATTTCAAAAAATCGAAGCTAAAGAGAATTTAGGTTGATAGGAAATCACATTGGAAAAGATAAATTCCATATTGTGGAAAAATTTGATAAAATAAAATATTTATTTTAAAAAGTAGCACTATAATTTCATTTCCAATTGAAGGTAATTTAGGGCAAAAATTACACCACAATATTCATCAAGAATCAGTTTGCAATCAGTCAGGTGTGTACAGAATTGGTTGTTTGCAATTTTTATTGGCAGTTATGATTTTCAATAATAATGTATGTCTAAGCATGTATGACATGTGGGAAATCTATGATAATTTTTGTGAGTATTTCCAATGATTCTACCATTAGTCCCTATTTTGATTTTATTTCGTTTGGCATTGTCATATTGTACCCTTTTGTACGTTTTACAGCTGCCATTTATAATGGTTCAAGAGCGAGATCCAGAGGAAAATAAATAATATTAACACAAACAGCACAGTGTTACGCATTTTGTAAAACAGATATAAGACTTCTTTTCAGTCAAAAGCAGTCTAAACTGTTCTTTGTCCCACACTGGTGGGTGCTGTTGCTGCTCCAGGTCACATTAAATTCTATATCCTAAGCTGCTAGCCAGGATGTTTCCTGCTCCTCCTATGATAAGCGCCTGATATTCTTCATCAAAATCTTTGCAACAGATCTATGTTCTCTGTCACTTGGCGACACTTGATGCTAAGTTTCACAATGATTGACCTGATATCCTGCACCCAACTTTTCTTGTAGCATTTGGCCTTCATCCCATATAGATAAATGGTGGGAAACTCAAAATAACAAATAGCCTGGAAGAGTCCACAGGGATATTCAAAAACTGAAGCACATTTGTGGTTTTTGAGAACTTTTGCAAATGACTTAGGAAACAAAAAATAGCTTCTAACACTATACTTGCAAAATTTACCACAATAAATTAATATCCAGGATGGATGACAGCTATGCCAATTGACAGCTGCTACAAAAACATCTGAACATGTTAAGATAGTATACCTCAGGCACATGTCAAACGCATTAGGAACAAAACATATTGATATGTAGTGACAAGTAGATACATGAGCATCGAAATGCTACAAATACAAATATGTAAATGAAAGACATTTTTATGAGATTAGTAACCTATTTGTGTGAGATATTTCTTGTTGAAAAAATTGATCAATCATGTGCAACAGAGCACAATGCTGTGTAGTGACTTCGAACTCACTGGTCAAATGGCACACAGTAACAAATAGATTCTAGAGACACCCTTGTAGGCCACCTGGCCACCACACTAGCTCCAGGTAGCCACAGAGGTGCTGTACAGTGCAGGTGAGCACTGATAGCATACCTCATGCTGCATTGCAATCTCCTAGCTAGGTGACAGAGCAGTGATACTTTCATGGCCTGGAAACATGAGCAGTCAAACCTTAACATAAACTGAAAAATACTAACATACTTGCAATGATATAATGGCTTGTTGATGTTTCTGCAATGAAATTTCTTGATTTAAAGACAGGACATGACAAAATCTCACACTTCACACTGAAGTTTTATACACCTACTGCCATGTCAACAAAAAGTGATGGAAACCTCAACAGACATAGCCAACTAATGTAGCACAGTTTCTGCATCTCTCAGCGAAATGTTTGCTGTGAATATCTGATATAAAATCTGACTTTGAACCATAGTCAGATGGTGTTAGTTACTGCTAGATACACATCTATAAGCATGTTGTAAGCATAATATGTTTCCACAAGATTTCTAAATCATTTCTAATAAATGCATGTACTCTTCCTCCAACAAGGTTCCTGTGTGGGAAATCTTTTGCTGACGGATGGTGTTTGCACTCGATAGCTAAATCACTTCAGATGTACACTAGTTTAGTTGCATTGATGTGCTGGGTACACCTCTATCCTTAGCTCATGTACACATCAGTTCATACTGAGAACTCACTTGTGATTTGTATTAAACCATCCCATAGACAAAGCTCATTTGTGACTGATTATTCCATACACCCAGCTCAAAAGACTGTAGTATAATATAAGGTGTATACCACAAACAATTAGGACACTTGTACAGGCAGTCTTTTAATAGTCATGATTGAGAATGGTCACAATAGCGGATGCTGGAGATGAGTGGTGAAATGGCTGTGCATGTGAATGTGGGGGAATTCTTCTAGTCTGAAGGACACTGAAATACACTCCTGGAAATTGAAATAAGAACACCGTGAATTCATTGTCCCAGGAAGGGGAAACTTTATTGACACATTCCTGGGGTCAGATACATCACATGATCACACTGACAGAACCACAGGCACATAGACACAGGCAACAGAGCATGCACAATGTCGGCACTAGTACAGTGTATATCCACCTTTCGCAGCAATGCAGGCTGCTATTCTCCCATGGAGACGATCGTAGAGATGCTGGATGTAGTGCTGTGGAACGGCTTGGCATGCCATTTCCACCTGGTGCCTCAGTTGGACCAGCGTTCGTGCTGGACGTGCAGACCGCGTGAGACGACGCTTCATCCAGTCCCAAACATGCTCAATGGGGGACAGATACGGAGATCTTGTTGGCCAGGGTAGTTGACTTACACCTTCTAGAGCACGTTGGGTGGCACGGGATACACGCGGACGTGCATTGTCCTGTTGGAACAGCAAGTTCCCTTGCCGGTCTAGGAATGGTAGAACGATGGGTTCGATGACGGTTTGGATGTACCGTGCACTATTCAGTGTCCCCTCGACGATCACCAGTGGTGTACGGCCAGTGTAGGAGATCGCTCCCCACACCATGATTCCGGGTGTTGGCCCTGTGCGCCTCGGTCGTATGCAGTCCTGATTGTGGCGCTCACCTGCACGGCGCCAAATATGCATACGACCATCATTGGCACCAAGGCAGAAGCGACTCTCATCGCTGAAGACGGCATGTCTCCATTCGTCCCTCCATTCACGCCTGTCGCGACACCACTGGAGGCGGGCTGCACGATGTTGGGGCGTGAGCGGAAGACGGCCTAACGGTGTGCGGGACCGTAGCCCAGCTTCATGGAGACGGTTGCGAATGGTCCTCGCCGATACCCCGGGAGCAACAGTGTCCCTAATTTGCTGGGAAATGGCGGTGCGGTCCCTTACGGCACTGCGTAGGATCCTACGGTCTTGGCGTGCATCCGTGCGTCGCTGCGGTCCGGTCCCAGGTCGACGGGCACGTGCACCTTCCGCCGACCACTGGCGACAACATCGATGTACTGTGGAGACCTCACGCCCCACGTGTTGAGCAATTCGGCGGTACGTCCACCCGGCCTCCCGCATGCCCACTATACGCCCTCGCTCAAAGTCCGTCAACTGCACATACGGTTCACGTCCACGCTGTCGCGGCATGCTACCAGTGTTAAAGACTGCGATGGAGCTCCGTATGCCACGGCAAACTGGCTGACACTGACGGCGGCGGTGCACAAATGCTGCGCAGCTAGCGCCATTCGACGGCCAACACCGCGGTTCCTGGTGTGTCCGCTGTGCCGTGCGTGTGATCATTGCTTGTACAGCCCTCTCGCAGTGTCCGGAGCAAGTATGGTGGGTCTGACACACCGGTGTCAATGTGTTCTTTTTTCCATTTCCAGGAGTGTATGTTCGACTGTACTTAAGACGTACATATGATTCTTAATGTGTGATCCTGTTAGGATGCTAATAAATGCGGCGGAGATAAAATGCTATTGCAGTATGGAGACTATATGATGCTTCAACTCATACATTTGCGACTTATACAAAAACTTTAGCAAGTTCTTCCATGTTACAACAAATCTATAACGAACTACCCCTATATTACTGTAAATTATAAAAAAAATACCCTATATTATAGCAGAATTGTAAGAAAAGTCTATGTTACAGCGAAAACTGCAACAAAAGCAGCATGTTATAGTGCAGTTACAAGAAATAGCAACTGTGTTAGAGTTAAAACCAAATGTCCTTGTCACAGCAAAAATTGTAACTAAGTTCCACCTGTTACAGCAAAACTTCTGACAAAATGTCTCTGGTACAGTGAAATCGTAACAAATTATCCAATACATCACTATGTTGCAGTAAATTCACTGAATACCTGCAAGCTGTAGAGTTCTGTTGGAGCTTTAGGACAGATCCAACACAACAGGTCAGTTGAAGTTCTGAGTCACTCACACACGGATCGTGCTGTTATGGCACTGTTAATAGATGCAACGCCATAGCCTTCACAAGTGTTCAGTGCTGTTACCAAAGACTTCTTTGCTTCATCACAGCTGTATCCTACTGTGTATTCTCATGACGTTGCAGTGGAAGTAGGTCACTTGTGCCAAGTTTAAAATCTATGGTGGTGGACCTATGACATCACAGTCTGAAATGACGTCACCAACAATCTCACAATAGAAAATGGCAATCAGTGTGGCTTGCCCAGAGATACAGGCAGAGCCGCCAATGTTGCCAGTCCAAAATAGTTGTTCCAACACGTATGCCGCTGCAGTTACCTATCCTCACCACTTATCCTCAGCATCCAGGCTTACTGACCCTCAGGTGAATGTGTCACTTGTGCTCTATATACCACAGGGAAACAATGATCGTCATTTTGAAGCGTCAACATAGATCTGCTACCTCCAGACGGAAGAAAATGAGGCTCACATTTGGATGTAAGTACAGTTTATTATTATTATTGTTCGTTGTGTACGTACAATAATAATAATGTGAGCCCCATTTTTTTCCGTCTGGAGGTAGCAGATCTATGTTGACGTTTCATAATGATGATTATTGTTCATTGTGTATGTGGAGTGGACGGTGACAGCCTCGACGTGGCCCACTCCCTAGTAGTGTTTCGATGTGAAAAGAAGAGGATGAGCGAAAGACGAAGCGAATGTCACTCCCAAGGGATGGCTGGACGTACTCGTATCTCCCGGCCCTGCCAGATGCACTACTCGAAGGCTAGCAGAATGCAGCCCATCAAAAACCGATAATTAGGCATGTTCTAAGAATATGTCAAGTTAACATTGAAGGCTATAGCAGATCCAAAGGTGACACCCTCTCCAAAATTATGAAAGAAAATGAGGTAGACGTACTGGCACTTCAAGAAACACATACCGATGAGAGTTCAGCTTGCCAACTTAAAGTGCAAGGATTTACCACACAGTTGCCTCCAAAGACCATGAAAAGCATGGAATCGCAATACTTATTAAAAATGAACTACTGAATAATATTATAGAGCTTTCCATGCCCACTGACTTTGCCATAGGAATAAAAGTAAATGACTTAACGGTAGTCAACGTGTACAAACCTCCATCCAAAGACTGGGCATCTCCTGTCCTTCCTGATGTAAGCCACCGAGTAGTGTACATTGGGGATTTCAGTTCTCACCATTTCAGATGGGGATACCACTCCTGTGATGACCAAGGTCTCCAGCTTGCAGAATGGGCAGATGTCAACAATATCCATCTCTAGTACGATGCTAAGGACAAGGCCACATTTACCTCGAATGCATGGAAATCTTCAGCTTCGCCAGATCTCTGTTTTGTGACGACCAGTAATGACGGGATCCTAATGCAAGCAAAGTGAACTGTTTTGACACGCCTGCCGAAAAGCCAGCACTCACCAATCATTGTGGATATTAGCCTGCAGGTACCAGTCATAGACAGCGCACCAATCTCCCGCTGGAACCTTCGTAAGGCACAATGAGACAAATTCCAATCTCGCGTGGAACGAACTGTGACCAGAATTCCTCCGATTCCGAGAAACGATGAACGGTTTACTAAACTGCTGCTGCGAGTAGCCCAAGAAACTATCCCACGTGGAGCTAGAAGAGAATACATACCAGGCTTTCCCAAGCAATGTGAATCTCTTCTTCAGAAATACAACAACACTGGAAATCCCCAGACTGCAGACTCACTGACCAAGCTTCTTGACGAAGAAAGATGGAAACGTTGGCAAGAGCTAGTTGAGCAGCTTGACTTCACCCATTCCAGCCGTAAAAGTTGGGTCCTTCTCAGAAAATTAGGGTGTGCTGTACATCCTAGCTCCAAACAGAGTGCTGTTAACCCTAATAAAATAAGCTCACTTATACCTGAAAACTCCAAGATCCACACCCTACACAACAGAAGAAGGACCTTTGAAAACTCGTGGCTATCTCTGAAGAAGAGTTGATAATTGCAATAAATGACATCAAATCAAGGAAAGTGGCCGGACCTGATGGAATCCATCCGGAGTTTCTAAAGAACCTAGGTCCAAGAGCGCGCACATGGCTCTGCAAATTTTTATCCGCCATACTTGAGACTGGAAACATCCCAAACAAATGGAAGGAGTCGAAGATAATAGCTATATTGAAGCCTGGAAAGGCCGAGAGAAATCCCAAGAGCTACAAACCTATCTCTCTGCTGTGTGTGATGTACAAACTTGTCGAAAAAATTCTCCTAAAGAGAGTGACTCACCTAATAGATGCAGCAATACCAGTTGAGCAAGCTGGTTTCAGGTCGAAGAGGAGCTGCTGCGATCAAGTCCTGGCACTAACCACGCATATTGAACGTGGTTTTCAGAACAGGAAGAAGACTGATGTAGCATTTATAGATCTCTCAGCTGCATACGCACAGTATGGATTAAATGATTACTGTATAAGCTTGTTACAGTAGTCAAACGTAAGACGTCATTAAAGCTCTTTTATAATATGCTATCCACAAGGAAGTATAGAGTACATCTTCACGGAAAAACAAGCAAAGCCCGAATCCTCAATAATGGACTGCCACAATGCGCTATGTTAGCTCCTTTACTGTTTAATTTATACATCTCTCATATGCTGGAACTGAAATAACAGAATTTCGCATATGCCAATGATCTGGCTATTGCTTTGCATGACGAGTCATTCGAATAATTGGAATCAGGCCTAAATTCTGGTTTGGTGCAGCTTCATAACTACTACAGGACCTGCCATATGATCCTTAATGCATCAAAAACAGTAAGCACAGTGACGCACCTGAATAACAAACAAGCAGACAGGAAGCTGCGCTTGAATATAGCAGACCAGAATATAAGACATGAAAGAGCACCAAAATACCTGGGTGTTAAACTGGACTGCAGCCTAACATTCAAAAAATATGTGCAGGATGTCAGCCAAAAACTCAGAGGCAGTCAATATCATCCAGAAGCTCGCAGGCTCTACCTGGGGAAGTATTGCTACGACACTTCGCACTTCCTCCTTGGCTCTAGTCTACAGCGTTGCAGAGTACTGTGCGCCTGTGTGGGCCAACAGTTCGCACGTCAACAAAGTAGATGTTCGCCTAAATGACACCTTGCGAACAATAACTGGAACAGTGAGACCTACCCCAACACCATGGCTCTCTGTGCTGGCAAACACTGAACCTCCCTAACTCCGCAGACAATACGCAATCCAAAGAGAAATGCAAAAAATTGCTGCTGACACCACACTCCCAATACACGCTGATTTGCATGGCCCGACACTATTAAAATCCTGAAATTCATTCTGGAACCACTCCTCGAATAATTGGGACACCATAGCAAAATGGAAACACCTGCAACAAGAAAATGTTAACAATGGACACCTCATTAAGAACCCGGCTGATCGTGTTCCTGGCCTCAACATCCCTCGAAGAGCCTGGGTGGCACAAAACAGAATGAGAACTGCCGTTGGACGGTGTAACGAGCTGATGGCCAAGTGGGGTTACGTGGACGATCCTCACTGTGACTGCGGCGAAATACAGACGATGCAGCACATAATCGAGTATGAAATTCATGGTTTTCGGGGCGGTTCACTAGAGGATCTGCATAGACTCACAGAATAAATAAATAAATAATTGTGTATGTATATGTATGCGTGTTTTCGTGGTTTGCTTCTCATTTTCCATCAGTACAGTAACATCATGATGTAGACACAGCAGTGTCTGATACACTTGAGCAGCAGTGGAAATCAAGTCAGCTCACAGATACTGCTCTAGGATGCAGGTCCTGACACGGAATGGAAAGCAAGTTAGCTTGCAGAACTGTTCGCATACTTTGAATGTTCACTGTATCCAATGCCTGCATCACTCGTGCAGTCACAACTGAGTCGTCTCAGGATGCTACTGTTTAACACTACTCATGAATTGACAGCTAATGGGTCATTGTGTATTAACGTCCGTTTAGCACCTGACAGAAACTTGGAAGTTATAGTACAAAAAGACAATGTCTGGCGGGGTACAAAGGAGCATTTCAATGACATGGAGTGGGATCAAGTGTGCAGCAAGCTGAAGTACACTGACGATTGCATGACTACAGTCCTTTCTCTCGATACATTAACATATGAAGCAGAAACTGTGCCCCTGTTCGCACCATGTCTGAAGGCGACTGACTGTAGATTTATAGCTGAAGTGGCACGACGGTGAGTTTTCAACATATAATTATGTAGCAAATTCTGTTATGAAACTTCCTGGCAGATTAAAATTGGAAATTTTGTGATACTCGGCGTCCCTTACACTGCTGTGACCTTATTACCACGTTTCTCCTGTACATGATATATCTGTGGGATTTTTGTCAGATAAAAGGAGCACCTCAGAACCTCCTCTATTACTACAGTAACGTTCCCAGCGAAAGTTTTGTAGACTCCCATAAACCTGTAATAGACTATTTGGAACAAGCTCGATATCGAAGAGAACATTGAGTTTGTAGATCATCAGAGACCATGAATTTTGTCACAATCTCTTATTCTACTACATCTTTACACATAGAGAGATAGACTCCACAAACCATTGTGCAGTGCGGGTGGAGAGCATATTGCACCAATACTATCGATTTTCTTTCCTATTCTGTTCTCGTACTAAGCGAGAAACATCTGTGTACCTCCATCGTTTTCAAGTCTCTTTATAATATAGGCGCAATATGCTCTCCGTGAAGAGGCTATCTGCTACTCATGTTTATGAACAGCAAGGCGCTCCATTCCGCTGTGGAACTGTCCAGGTAGGCGAGGGCTGCCCATACCATTAAGGACTCCCTCTGCTCAAGCTGCTGTGAGTCTCTTGGAAGGTAGTTCAGAGGCTCTTCATCAGCTGGGTCGTCGCCCACTTCATTGGTTCCTGTCGCAAATATGCCTGCCCGTTTGCACCCTCTGGACGCTGGCGGTGTAGTGTGCTCGTACTACATCATTTCTTGTATGGGTCTGCAAAAACCTCTTACATAGCAAATCAGTGGTCATCCCACAATGACTTTATACTGAACAAGTATGAAGAACAGTAAAGATTATGCACAAAAATGAGTACCTTAATTACGTAATTTAATAAGATACATGAATTCACATGATTTTTTACAGCAAATATCTGTTTTAAATCCATCCCTATACGAAGCGTGATCAATATGTAACGCCTCACATTATTTTCTTGAAAGCAGGCTGGTTTTATTCAGGATTCCTATAGAACATATTATTTCCAACTCTCTTGGGTGCAAAACTCTATTTTTCGACAAAATGCCGACAGCCTTGCGCCACCTTACTTGGACGAACCGTATGCCTGCATGGTACCATTCTATTGGTCGACGTCAATGTCTTGCTGGGTCAGTAACCTCTCTGTCACCCATATACCATGGAGTGCATCCTTCGCTGGTCGGAAGGTGCGAGATCCGGTCTGTAGGGTGGATAAAAATGAACGGTCCAACGACGTATTTTGAGCTCCTCTCTCGTGCGCAGACTTGTATGAGGCCCTATATTGTCATGGAGAGGGAGAAGATCGTTTGCATTCTTGTGGTTGACGAACACGTAGAAATCGTTTCTTCAGTTCTCTGAGGGCAGCACAATACAATTCAGAGTTGATCGTTGCACCATGAGGGAGAATATAAAACAGAATAACCCCGTTCGGAGTCCCAGAAGACCGTCGCCATTACTTAACGGGCTTAGGGTGTGGCTTTCAAGTTTTCCTTCGGAGGAAGGTGGTGTAACTCCACTCCATGAACTGCCATTTTGTTTCCGGTGACAGAGCTGAAAAGATGCCCGTCACAGGCAGCTACCCACCGTGAGTCAACCCTGTTCTCGGCGCTACAAAAGCTTCAAGTTCGCATCTTGGTTGCCCGTACTCGGACTCGAATGTTGGACTCCACCTCGATCGCCACTCCTGGGCCAACCCTTCAATCTTCACACCACACCGTCCCCGGACAAACTCCCAAAAAATTCTCCCCAAGCCCATTTCTCAAAAAAAAAAAAAAAAAAAAAAAAAAAAAAAAAATCAAACTACCAGTTGCACGTGGTAGGACTTCTTCATGGCAACTGCATAATCTAAAATCGCTCATTCTCTCTCCAGGAGACAGGCAAAAATCACTCCCCCAGTAGGGTGGCTTACCGCCAAAAATGACTGATGCCCCTGTAAGTCTTCTGATGTCACCGACTGATTCCCGATCATGATACTTATTTTCAGCGCGTGCTAGAGGTGGGAACCCAAACAGCTCAAAAAATACACTAACTGCACTATCGGACACACAGCAGTGCAGGACTATCTCAAATTTTGAGGAGAAACGTTTCCCAATGTTGTCATATACTGTCCCCATAAAGAAAAAAAGAAGATAAAGGATCTTGGCCAGTCGGCCTGCAGATACCTGCTAACTGCGAAAAATTTTCTATCTTAACAGACAACAATAATTTTGGAAGCCACCAGCCCACTGTGCAATAGCTCCTGAAAGTTATAAAAACGCGGTCCGGCTAGTATTGGGAACAATGCTCCGTAATGCAAAAAAAACAGGACACCGCTGGTGGTTTTGCGACGCCCCGTCGTGTACATCTACATCCATTATCCCCAAGCCACCTGACGGTGTGTTGCGGAGGGTACTTTGAGTACGTCTATCGGTTCTCCCTTCTATTTCACTCTCGTATTGTTCGTAGAAAGAAAGATTGTCAGTATGCCTCTGTGTGGGCTCTAATCTCTCTGATTTTATCCTCATGGTCTCTTCGTCAGATATACGTAGGAGGGAGCAATATACTACTTGACTCCTCGGTGCCGGCCGAAGTGGCCGTGCGGTTAAAGGCGCTGCAGTCTGCAACCGCAAGACCGCTACGGTCGCAGGTTCGAATCCTGCCTCGGGCATGGATGTTTGTGATGTCCTTAGGTTAGTTAGGTTTAACTAGTTCTAAGTTCTAGGGGACTAATGACCTCAGCAGTTGAGTCCCACAGTGCTCAGAGCCATTTTTTGACTCCTCGGTGAAGGTATGATCTCGAAACTTCAACAAAAGCCCGTTCCGAGCTACCGAGCGTCTCTCCTGCAGAGTCTTCCACTGGAGTTTATCTATCATCTCCGTAACGCTTTCGCGATTCATAAATGACCCCGGGCTTTGCGCAACCCTCTCCCGTGATGTGCTCTAGCACAGACAACAATATGTTACTCTGTGGCTCTAGCCACCAGCCCTGGCGTGCTCCCAGCCATTGTGGCCGCAGTGAGGCTCTTCCACCTTCCGAGAATTCCGGCCCATTGAGTGGGCCCCTGCGGTAAATACCCGAGCAGCGAGCAACCGCTCTCTTCCCACACAGCGGCAAGAGATCAGAAAAAAATTTTAGTCAACAGAAGCAAAGAGGCGTCGCTCTGTTACCCACTGGAACTAGGTAGCGAGGCCAGCAGTATACAGTCAACGTCAAATCACTTTATTACACGCCACAGCCGGCCGGAGTGGCCGTGCGGTTCTAGGCGCTACAGTCTGGAGCCGAGCGACCGCTACGGTCGCAGGTTCGAATCCTGCCTCGGGCATGGATGTGTGTGATGTCCTTAGGTTAGTTAGGTTTAAGTAGTTATAAGTTCTAGGCGACTGCTGATCTCAGAAGTTAAGTCGCATAGTGCTCAGAATCATTTGAACCATTTTTGAACACGCCACAACTGTAGTTAAAATGGAAAGAGGTAATCCGTCAGGACTTGCAGTCTTTCACCGCTGTTGCGGATAGCTGGCCTATACTGGGAAACGATGGATCGATTGATTGAGTCTGGATTACGTTTGCTATTTTAAACATTTATTAAAGAACAAATATGAAGGAAGGAACGAACAATATGAAGAACAAATTTGCTTCAAATTTCGGTCGCTGATCACCGCACACAAAATTCTCTGTAGATTGGGCCACCATTCCTGTACCTTTATTAAACACTGAAACGTTGAAACAACAATCACTTTCAGAGACAAATATTTAAAAACAGTACCTTAGTTTTGACACAAACCTAAGAAAGGAACCAACAGCTTCTCAACTAAACCAACAAAGTACACAATTTAATAAAGTAACCAAAACTTTATCCGGCAAGAAATTTCAGTAGTGTTTATTTTACGCAAATAGTAAAGAACTGCCTGTCTCACACTGTCTTACGAGGCCCACATAAACAAAGCAACTGAAACACAAGTAAATAAGCAATTAACAGTTTCACACACTAGAAAAAAAATCTACCAGACGTTAACGCTCACTGAGTAGTACATAATCTAAGATGCAACATGTTTTTATAAGCGGCTGGTCGTATCCCGACCACTGCTTCATCATTAACAATGCCATTCCAGTCCATCATTAGTCTACAACAGTCCACAGAAATACAATACAACATTAGGTCTTTGCCCTGAAACAGCTCAGTAGTTATACTTGCATAAACAGTCTTCTTGAACCCACTAGCAAATTTACTTTTTCAACTTTAATCATTCTGGCCCCTGCCGTAGCTTAATACTAGTGTATAAATAACTGGTTCGACAAGTGCACCAGAACTAGTTGCTTATACAGGGTGTTACAAAAAGGTACGGCCAAACTTTCAGGAAACATTCCTCACACACAAGGAAAGAAAATATGTAATGTGGACATGTGTCCGGAAACGCTTACTTTCCATGTTAGAGCTCATTTTATTACTTCTCTTCAAATCACATTATACATAGAATGGAAACACACAGCAACAGAACGTACCAGCGTCACTTCAAACACTTTGTTACAGGAAATGTTCAAAATGCCCTCCGTTAGCGAGGATACATGCATGCACCCTCCGTCGCATGGAATCCCTGATGCGCTGATGCAGCCCTGGAGAATGGCGTATTGTATCACAGCCGTCCACAATATGATCACGAAGAGTCTCTACATTTGGTACCGGGGTTGCGTAGACACGAGCTTTCAAGTGCCCCCATAAATGAAAGTCAAGAGGGTTGAGGTCAGGAGAGCGTGGAGGCCATGGAATTGGTCCGCCTCTACCAATCCATCGGTCACCGAATCTGTTGTTGAGAAGCGTACGAACACTTCGACTGAAATGTGCAGGAGCTCCATCGTGCATGAACCTCATGTTGTCTCGTACTTGTAAAGGCACATGTTCTAGCAGCACAGGTAGAGTATCCCGTATGAAATCATGATAACGTGCTCCATTGAGCGTAGGTGGAAGAAACTAAAATGAGCTATAACATGGAAATTAAGCGTTTCCGGACACATGTCCACATAACATCTTTTCTTTATTTGTGTGTGAGGAATGTTTCCTGAAAGTTTGGCCGTACCTTTTTGTAACACCCTGTATAGTACCACCGTCATTACTCAGTAGTAGCTGTCAAGCCTCTAAAATAAACATAATTATAATCGCTCACATAAGTAGCAAGAAATGAATGCACCCCCTAGTCCTGTAGCGCTAAAGAATGACGACAGTAGTATTGCCGACTGCCAGTATCTGTACCCATTTTTCCGTCATCATAATAGCTGCATTTCAATTCGCGCATCTGTCCTCCAGAGAACCGTTATGTGCAGGCCGCCTGCTGCAAGCCACTGTGTCTTCCATACACACCGGGCGATGCGCTAACTGCTCTGTCCAGCGGAGCTTCGGCAAACAAACAGTGGTGCTTCAAACCTGTGCCCGCTAACAACAACAAGCGCACCGTTCTCTAGTACCCGTCGGCAAAACTTTGAAATACTCTGTCGCCAACTTCCTTCATCCTCAAAGCTCACTCGTTCACCCAGATAAAGCAGGGGTTCCGCTACAGCGGGACAAGGCAGTCTCTCCAACCTCAAAAACGTCTGCTCTGCTATATCAAATGTAAGGAAACACGTAACTCAGGTATGGTTCTTGCATTTACCTGGGTGCTTGAAGGCCATCACTCTGCACTTTGCTGTTGTAGCAATCAGATAACCCTCTCGAAAGACTATTACAGTGCATACGACAGTCAGAAAAGTGAATATCGTTCATCGCGAATTTCGCCTAACTATTAGAGCAGTGATGCTGTTGTACGCTGAAGAGAATCCAGATCGCGCGCCATGTATCCACTTTGCAAATATTATATTATATAAAAGTTATAGAAACTGGAAGTGTAGAGACAAAAATATGCCGAGAATAGAAGAATAGCCGCGTGCGATTAGCCGAGCGGTCTGTTGTGCTGCAGTCATGGACTGTGCGGCTGGTCCCGGCGGAGGTTCGAGTCCTCCCTCGGGCATGGGTGTGTGTGTTTGTCCTTAAGATAATTTAGGTTAAGTAGTGTGTAAGCTTAGGGACTGATGACTTAGCAGTTACGTCTCATAAGATTTCACACACATTTGAACATTTTTGAACAAATAGAAGAATAACAGACGAAAGAAAGGAAACGACATTTTGGCAGCAGTAACACACATTCTAAATGTCACTAAGAACCATCTCGGAAACACAAGAGGGATCAACCATCGCATTTCATTTTCATCACATTTAGCTGCATCTACAGCTTCATGGTTATGACTTCCAAAATTGGTTACAGTTCTCCGAATGTTATCTACAAATACTGCAAGGTGATGTGGCATATCTATGGAAAATTTTGTTTAAGAAAGAAGCATAGTTTAGAAACTATTTGCAAGTCAATCTTCGGATACAGTATTCGTCAGTTTAAAATCCACTCTGACTCGAAGAAGTGGAATAAAAACAACACTCTTGGTTTGTCAAAATATGGTACGTGTTTTTCAAGGCCCGCATCGTTTGTCCCCGTTTATTGACGGGAATCTAAAGACTCAGAATGGCGAGTTCTTAAGATATGCTGTTGCCGTAGGTACTGGATGACAGTCCAGTGGACATACGGCAGTGTGGTACCAACGTAAAGGATGTCCCATTTCGCGCATGTAATGATAGACCCTTTTAAGGGAATATTTGAAGAGTATTGGAATGGTCGTTGAGGGAAATGCAAAATGGACTGAACACTCACGAAACTTTTCTGTACTTTTATCTGTGGTGAAACTAACAAAAAGGGGTCTATTAGGAAATACCGACGATACCCGAAGGCATGGAATGCGTTATAACACAGGCCTATGCTGCCTTTGATTCCAGATGAAATTCAACGTGCAGTATTGTTCCTCCAGAATCATTTTATAGCGTGTAACAACGCACAAGGTCAGCATTTTGAGCCCCGTGATAGAAAACACACGAACAGTACTTGAGTTACGTGCCCGCTTACATTTCATATGGCAGAGCAAAAGTTTGTGAGCCTCTTCTCCTGACGGGAGGACAGTGTTTTGCGGTGCTGTTGTCTTGATACTACACACATCAAAAAATGTTTTGCGTCACCTCGGTTCCGAGAGTTCCGGAGCCTGTACAGAAAATTGGAATAGAGATCAACGGTCCAGTCGGCACATTGTTGGGCCCATCTGTACCGCGCTGCATGGCGTCGTGGTTGCAAAGATGGACCTCGCCATGGACGTTGGGAGTGAATTTGCGCATCATGCAGCCTATTGCGCACAGTGTAATGTGCTGCGAATACATAGAAAGAAAGATCCCTTATCATTTAGCTACAATATAGCAGGTCAGCAACTGGAAGCAGTTAATTTCATAAATTATCTGGGAGTACGCATTAGGAGTGATTTAAAATGGAATGATCATATAAAGTTGATCGTCGGTAAAGCAGACGCCACACTGAGATTCATTGGAAGAATCCTAAGGAAATGCAATCCGAAAAGAAAGGAAGTAGGTTACTGTACGCTTGTTCGCCCACTGCTTGAATACTGCTCAGCAGTGTGGGATCCGTACCAGTTAGAGTTGATAGAAGAGATAGAAAAGATCCAATGGAGAGCAGCGCACTTCGTTACAGGATCATTTAGTAATCGCGAAAGCGTTACGGAGATGATAGATAAACTCCAGTGAAAGACTCTGCAGGAGAGAACGCTCAGTAGCTCGGTACGGGCTTTTGTTGAAGTTTCGAGAACATACCTTCACCGAGGAGTCAAGCAGTATATTGCTCCCTCCTACGTATATCTCGCAAAGAGACCATGAGGATAAAATCAGAGAGATTAGAGCCCACACAGAGGCATACCGTCAATCCTTCTTTCCACGAACAATACGAGACTGGAATAGAAGGGAGAACCGATAGAGGTACTCAAGGTACCCTCCGCCAACACCGTCAGGTGGCTTGGGGAGTATGGATGTAGATGTGGAACATCATTCCCGCCCATTTTGTTGCTCATGAAAACCACACGTTGCCTGTTGTACTGCCATACAGCGCGACCTTCAGAGGTGATGGACCATATTGCTGTACACACCCGTACCTCTAATGCCCAGCAGCACGTCTCGTGCATTGATGCATGCCTGTATTCGTCGTGGCATACTATTCACAAGTTCGTTAAGGCACTGAACACCCCTGGTAGCTGAGTGGTCAGCGCGACAGAATGTCAATCCTAAGGGCCCGGGTTCGATTCCCGGCTGGGTCGGAGATTTTTTCCGCTCAGGGACTGGGTGTTGTGTTGTCCTAATAATCATCATTTCATCCCCATCGACGCGCAAGTCGCCGAAGAGGTGTCAAATCGAAAGACTTGCACCTGGCGAACGGTCTACCCGCCGGGAGGCCCTAGCCACACGACACTTACATTTATCAAGGCACTGTTGGTCCAGATTGTCCCACTCCTCAATGGCGATTCGGCGTAGATTCCTCAGAGTGGTTGGTGGGTCACGTCTTCCTTAAACAGCCCTTTTCAATCTACACCAGGCATGTTCGATGGGGTTCATGTTTGGAGAACATGCTGGACACTTTAGTCGAGCGATGTCGTTATCCTGAATGAAGACATTCACAAGATGTGCACTATGGGGGCGCAAATTGTCGTCCATGAAGACGAATGCCTTGCCAATATGCTGCCGATATAGTTGCACTATCGATCGGAGGATGGCATTCACGTATCGTACAGCCGTTACGGCGCCTTCCATGACCACCAGCGGCGTACGTCGGCCCCACATAATGCCACCCCAAAACAGCAGGGAACCGTCACCTTGCTGCACTCACTAGACAGTGAGTCTAAGGCGTTCAGCCTGACCGGTTTGCCTCCAAACATGTCTCTGACGATTGTCTGGTTGAAAGCACATGCGACACTCATCGGTGAAGAGAACGTGATGCCAATCCTGAGCGGTCCATTCGGCACATTGTTGGGCCCATCTGTACCGCGCTGCATGATGTCGTGGTTGCAAAGATGGACCTCGCCATGGACGTCGGGATTGAAGTTGCGCACCATGCAGCCTATTGCGCACAGTTTGCGTCGTAACACGACATCCTGGGTCTGCACGGAAAGCATTATTCAACATGGTGGCCTTAGGGTTCCTCCGAGCCATAATCCATAAGTAGCGGTCATCCACTGCGGTAGTGGCCGTTGGGTGGTCTGAGCGAGGCATATCATCAAAAGGTCCTCTGTATCTCCTCCATGTCCGAAGAACATCGCTTTGGTTCACTCCGAGTCACCTGGACACTTCCCTTGTTGAGAGCCCTTACTGGCACAAAGTAACAGGACGGACGCTATCGAACCGCGGTATTGACAGTCTAGGCATGGTTGAACTACAGACAACACGAGCCTTTGCCTCCTTCCTGGTGGAATGACTGGAACTGATCGGTTGTTTGACCCTCTCCGTATAATAGGTGCTGCTGATGCATGGTTGTTTACATCTTCGGGTTTAGTGACATCTCTGAACAGTCAAAGGGACTGTGTCTGTGATACAATATCCACAGTCAACTTCTACCTTCAGGAGTTTTGGGAACCAGTGTGTGTATTTAATCAAGTCTCAAACTTGTTACGTCGTCTAAGTTCTCTTAGAAGCTTCTTTAAAATGCCATAGAAAAATTGAATTTGCTCATTTTGAGAAGACCGGAGGAGCGATCTCTTTTACTTTCTAAAACATTCAACAGCCTATATCGTATCAACATTTATTTATTTAGGAGAACTGGTTTCGACAGGCTTTGCTGTCATCTTCAGGTGTGCATCAAAGTATATATACATGGAATATGTCACGTAACATGAGTTAAGACGTAATATTTGAGATAAAAGTTTAGTTTGGCATTACAAAAAACGGAACTGGAACAGTACGTTTACACACCTTCAAAAATCTTTTTGTTATGAAACATGTTCATTTTATGTTGGACCTCGCGCGGAGCCGTCATGTGCTTTACGTTTTAAAATATTTTATTTATGAAAAACCTTTTACAATGTACTGATGCACGTGTCAGCTTGGCGTGAAGTCCCATGTAAAATGAACACATTTCATAGCAAAAAGATGTTTTAAGGTATGTAAATGTATAGATCCTGTTCCTTTTTTTGTAATGCCAAGATAAAACTTTTATCTCAAATACTGCTTGTTACCTCATGTTATGAGACATATTACATTGGCCGGCCACTGTGATCGAGCGGTTCTAGGCGCTTCAGTCCGGAACTGTGTGACTGCTACGGTCGCAGGTTCGAATCCTGCCTCGGGCATGGGTGTGTGTAATGTCCTTAGGTTAGTTAGGTTTAAGTAATTCTAAGTTCTAGGCGACTGATGACCTCTGCTCAGAGCCATTTGAACCATATTACATTTATATGCGCTTTGTTACAAACCTGAACATGACAGCAAAGCCTTTCGAAACCGGTTGTGTTAAAAGAAACATTTACACTATCTAGACTGTTGAATGTCTTTAGCCACAGAAAAAATTTCTGGTTCCATCAAAAAAAATCACTGTCGTAATCCAGAGACTGCAAACGATAAAAATTACATGCGAACGTTAGGAATTTCGATATATTGTCCGTTACAACATGGCGGAAACGACCACTCGATATATTTATTTATTTTGGATAGACGAGTATTTGGAGTGGCCCGTGTTAGCTGCCTCACCCTGTATATGTAACGTAAAATGTAACTGAAATTCTGTCAAGGTATGGTGCAGCTTATACTACAGATGTTGTCTCACTACCTTCGAAGGCGTTAAAAGTTACATATTTGACCACCCTGAATTTTTCGTAGTTTATGTACGATGTACGCTGCCTGACAAAAAAGTAAAGCAAACCATTGCCGGGTATGTAAATGATCGTAGTTGTCATTCTCAGCAACAGGTGGAACGGCCACTAGAGTGCATTAGTGTTGTTCATGTTTAGTGTTGTTACGAGACCTGACAGAGTATACAAGAAGCGCAAGAAGCGTCAGCTGTTGGGTTATTGCTGTCAAGGACACGGAGAAGTCGCGTACGAGAGTGATATAGCTCTACCAGCATGTGACAGAGTTGAAAGGGGCCTCATTGTGGGTCACAATTTGGCCGGTTGGTCGAATAGCGCAATATCAAGTTCTGTATGGCATTCTGATGTGACAGTTGCCCTATGAGGACTGTATGGGAACGCAAGGGGTGGCGTAATCGTCATCAAGGTTCCCTCGACCATGTCTGACCACTACAATGGAGGGTCGCCGTGTTATTCACCCAACACATGGTAACAGCTTCACATCTGAGCCCGCCGTTCGATAGCAAGTAATAGACTCCCTGTAACATTGTGTCATCCTGAAACATTGGTCGGAGACCAGCAGCAGCAGTAGGACTAGTGAATTACCGTGCCATAAGCAGGCTACTGTTATCAACACAATACAAACGTAGGCGTTTGGAGCGGTGCCGCGACCAACTAATGACTGGCGTCGCTTTGAATTTAACAAAGAAAAGCGGTTCTGCAACGCCCCAGATGACCACGGTGAAGATCCAGTTATTCCAATGCTTTGGAGAAACACAGTGCTGTTACTACTGGTGTCTTGATGTGGGCAGCAATAGTATCTTGGTACCATTTTTTAGGAGGACAACACTCGTCCATACATAGAAAATGTCTGTGAACTGTGTGCCTGATGCTGAGAAACTCCTGTGGCCAGCAAGATCCCCAGATATCTTCCTTATATAACATGTGTTATCCTAGGTATCAGAGATCATTTACAACAGTTATAGACCAGATTGCCTCAGGAAACGATGATGTTTGGTTTCTGGGGCGCTCAACTGCGCGGTCGTCAGTGCCCGTACAAAGTCCCAGTTTTTACAGAGTCCAATCTAGCCACTGTCACGAATGATGATGATGATGGTGGTGATGAAGTGATGAACACAACACAGACACCCAGTATTCGAGCAGAGAAAATCCCCAATCCGATCGGGAATCGAACCTGGTACCCCGTGAACCAGAGGCAGAAACGCTAGCCACTATACCACGAGCTGCGGACTCACCCCGAAACCATACATCGGGTTTATGACACCCTTTCCAACCGAAACAGTGCTTGCACCTAGGCCAGAGGGGGAGCAACTTCATTCTAATAAGTGCGCTGATATAGACAAGTTCTTTGTAAATCTGACTCGTTTTTGTAATCGATGAAAGAACATCATTTAGCGTCTCAACCCGTGAAGTTTTACTTCCCTTGCTCCTCCCCTTTGGGTATTTCACTATTTCTGTCACGGAGTGTGAATACAGGGGTTGAAGAAAAATATGTGAACAGCGCGAGAAATGAATACTTCAGCATAAATGCAGATGCTAACCAAGCCTGCGGATGCATTGTTGTATTTGACCACGAAAGGCACCTGTGCAATGTCCTCTATACGTTCGCAATACCGCTTAAGACACTTAAGGTAGTAGATGAGTTTTACTATCTCGGAAGCAAAATAAGTGATGATGGTCGAAGTAAAGTGGATATAAAATGTAGACTGGTAATGGCAAGAAAAGCCTTTCTGCAGAAGAGAAATTTGTTAACATCGAGTACAGATTCAAGCCAAGCGTCAGGAAGTCCTTTCTCAAAGAATTTGTATGGAGTGTAGCCATGCATGGATGTGAAACATGAACGATAAATAGTTTAGACAAGAAGAGAATAGAAGCTTTCGAAATATGGTGCTACACAAGAATGCCGAAAATTAGTTGGGTACATCACGTAGCTAATGAGAAGGTACTGAATAGAATTGATGACAAGAGGAATTTGTAGCACAACTTGTCTACAAGAAGGGATCGGTTGCTAGGACATGTTCTGAGGCATCAAGGGATCACCAATTTAGTATTGGAGGACAGCGTGGAGGGTAAAAACCGTAGAGGGAGACAAGAGATGAATACACTAAGCAGATTCAGAAGGATGTAGCGTGTAGTAGTTACTTGGAAATCAAGAAGCTTGCAGAGGATAGAGTAGCATGGACAGCTGCATCAAACCAGTCTCTGGACTGAAGACCACAACGATACCACTTGAGGCCAGAACTGTGTTCTGTGTGGTTGTGAGAGCATTATTCGAACGTCGGCAAATTGTATGGTGGGTGCTTCCATAACCAAGACAGCCCAAGTACTTAGTCTTTCAAGAGGCAACGTATCGGAGATTCATACCGCATACAGGGAAAGCGGAGAAATATTCTATAGGTAAGTCACAACGTGGACTGAAGTGTGTGTTGAGTGATCGCGACGGACGGTCATCGAAGTGCATTGTGACGAAAAATCAGCGGATGAAAGCTACAAAAGTCCCTGCAGAAACGAACGTTCCACTCGCCAACCTTGTCAGCACCAAAACAACACGAAGAGAGCTTCGTAAGTAGGAACTGCAGGACGAGATAGAACACTAAAATCACACACCAGTGATGCAAATGCGCGTAACAGGAAAATGTGGTGCCGAAGCCAAATAACCTGAACTGTTTAGCATTGGAAGAAAGTAGTTTGGTCGGATGAGTCTTGGTTGCATACTCTTTACAACTTCTGACCGGGTTTATATGTCCCAGGAGTGAAACATGGCGGGGCTTCGATGATGATTTGGGCAGTCACATAGTGGTAGTGCACGGGCTCCATGGTCACTCTGCTAGGCCGTATTACTGTCAAGGATTATGTGACCAGTTTGGTTGACGATGCCCACCCTCTGCTACAATGCTTGCTTCTCAGTGGCGACGCTGTGTTTCGAGACGTCAGAGCCCCTGTCCACAAAGGTCGCTTCGTTCAGGACTGGTTCTGTGAGCACGTAGACGAATTTAGCATCCCCCTTGTGCACCACAGTCATCGGATCTCAACAATATTGAGCCTTTGCGGTCTGGCTATCTACCTCGTACATCGTTACGTATACTCGCCACTGTTTGGCAGCAAGAACGGTAGCCTATAAGATTCCCTCGAAAGCCATACAGCACCTGTATTCATCCATTCCGAGAGGACTGAAAGCTGTTTTGAAGGCCACTGGTTTCCTTCATCGTAGTCGTAAATATGTTGTGTTTTAGGTGTTTCCATGTTTTTGTTCACCCCTTGTACATAATATGCATCTTTGTACTCGCAGAGCACCTGTCCATTATTTGATACGAATTTCCAAAATTCAACTTGCGTTTTTTGGTATTTATAACAAATATTACGTAAATATGGTAAAGTGCGTTAAATATGGTGCGATGGTCGACCTTAGACCACGCTACAGATGAATCTGTTACCGTAACCTTAAATCCCACTGACATTCGTTAGCTTCACCAACTCATAACTACAGCACTTTTCAACTTGACCTAAACCTCGATATAAATCAGTCCGACACCACAGCTAAGATTTGTGTCGTACATTTTAGCGGTGTCAAACATTTTAGCGTCAAAAGCAGTGACATACAAGACGCAATTAGGTGACAAAGTAAATGCGATATCTCCTAACATTTTGTCGGACCTACTTTTGCTCAGCGTAGTGGAGCAACTCGACGTAGCATGGACTCGACAAATAGTTGGAGGTCCCCTGCAGAAATATTGGGTTATGTCCCACAAATGTTCGATAGGATTCATGACGGGAGATATGGGTGGACAAATCACTCGCTCGAATTCTCCAGAATGTTCTTCAAACCAATCGCGAACAGTTGTGGCCCGGTAACATGGCGCATTGTCATCTATAAAAATGTCGTCGCTGTTTGGAAACATCGAGTCCGTGAATGGCTGCAAACTGTCTGCAAGTAACCTAACATAACGAGAATCCTGTCCATTCTATCCAAACACAGCCAACAACTTTATGGAGACCCACCAGCTTGCGTAGTGCCTTGTTGACAAGCTGAATCCTAGGCTTCGTGGTGTTTATGCCACACTCGAAGCCTACCATCAGCTCTTAGCAGCTGAAATTGGGACTGATTTGACTAGCTTACAGTTTTCCAGGCGTGTAGGTCTCAACAGATATGGTTGCAGGCGCTGTTGTTAGCAAACGCACTCACGTCGGTTGTCTGGTGCCATAGCCCATTAATGCCAAATGTAGTCGCACTGTCCTAATGGATACGTTCATAGTGCTTCCGACATTAAACTCTGCCGTTATTTCACGCAGTGCTGCTTCTCTGATAGCTCTGACAACTTTAAGCAGACGCCGCTGCTCTCGGCCGTTAAGTGAAGCCCTTCGGTCACTGCAATGTCCGTGGTGAGAGGTAATGCCTGAAATTTGGTATCCTTGGCACACTCTTGACACTGTGAATCTCGGAGTACTGAATTCCCTAACGATTTCGTAAATGGAATGATTCAAGGCTGTAGCTCCAACTACAACTCCGCGTCCAAAGTATGTTAATAGCCGTCCTGCGACCATAATCACACGAATCACTTGAGTACAAATGACAGCTCCGCCGATGCACTGCTCTTTTACAGCTTATCTACGCGATACTACAGCCATCTGTTTATGTGCATATCGTCATCGCAGGACTTCTGACCTCAGTCTATTTATTGTGCATCCTCGTGCGAGCCAGGAGTGTAGAAACTGCTGTATTAATTTAAACGAGCGCGGATGCATCGGCGTTCGAGGAGAAGGCAATCGGGTGAGAACGGTCTAGAGGCAGCGGGCACGCTCGCCGGCGGCGGAGCGGACCAATGAGGGCGCGAGGGAGGGGCGCTTCGCCCCGCCCACCGGCCGGCCGGCCGCCAACGAGGCGCACCGCCGCTCGTCGTGTTCGCTTTTCTTCCCTAGTGGTGAGCTCCCTTTCCAGATCGTTACACGAAACACATCTCCGCCGCCAGCGACCCCGCGCGGAGCCAATTTCCGCCGTCTTTGCCTCCCACTAGCGCCTCGAATCCCCCACCACCGCACCCCTATGTAAAGCGGGCCGCCGGCCGAACAAGGGCGCATTCTTCATATCGCCGGCGCCGGGGGCGGCTGGTGCACTCGGTGGGAGACGCCTTTTGACGCGCGCTGTCGTTTTTGCGGCCCCGGGCTCTTTGCCGGCGCGCGACCGGCTATTAGCTGGCAGTCAGTCGGCCACCTGTTGTCTGCACGGGCGGTGTGCCGCCAGCCCACGGGCGTGTGACGGCCGAGTGTGTACCTACTTAATACAGCGGTCGGGACTTAATAAAAGTGAGTGAAGTGGGTACCAAAAGACATTTGCGAATGCCTAAATAAACAATAATTGCATCAACACGGTTAAGACTGTCATTTTCTAGGGAAGTACCTTTGACACACGCTTCTGCATCGAAGACCGTTAAAGTAATGGACACGTTTACGTTGCCATCTGGTTTTATGCGCTGGTGGAGTTAGGTCGTACTTGTAGACATAGATACTGATGAAGTATTGGCTGTTCCAACGAGTTTTTTCCCATCGTATACTCTCGAGAAACGAGATTCAGTGCACCGGTGCGCGTATCTAGGATGAATACGCGTCTTCAGTAGTTGTGAGGAAGGAGTAGTACTGGTTACGAGTCCCGGTTCCGGTGATCCGAGTAGCAGAGCGCTGGACGCGGGCGCAGCGATGCTGCCCACGAGCGGGGAGAAGCCGCTGCTGAAGATCACGGCGAGCGCCGCGGCGTCGGTGGCGGCGGCGGCCGTGGCGGAGATGGACCGCGGCCGCGGCTGCAGCCAGCTGCCAGCGCCCGACACCAGCCACGCCACCAGGGGCATCGACAGCGCCGTCGCCAAGGTGCTGCAGGGCTACGACTGGTCCCTCGTGCCCATCGCCAACAAGTAAGTCAGCCGCTCTAGCCTCTCCCTCCTTGCGAGCTCCACGAATGCATTCCACACCTGTCATCCAAAGTATTGGCGCATAAGGTCGTAGCGTTTTTGTTTTCCCTGTTGGTATTCCTATTGCTATACATACCGGGTGATCAAAAAGTCAGTATAAATTTGAAAACTTAATAAACCACGGAAAAATGTAGATAGAGAGATAAAAATTGACACACATGCTTGGAATGACATGGGGTTTTATTAGAACAAAAAAAGTTCACAAAGTGTCCGACAGATGGCGTTGGACCGAAAAACGGCTACCGTGAGAGGTACGCCGATATGTTACAGAATCGCATCATCCCCAGCCTGGCTGATAAACACCTGCTGCAACGTACGCTGTTTATGCAGGATGGCGCTCCACCCCATAATGCTAGACGCGTGAAAAATCTCTTGCGTGCGTCGTTTGGCCATGTTCGTGTGCTCAGCCGCCACTTTCGTCATGCTTGGCCTCCCAGGTCCCCAGACCTCAGTCCGTGCGATTATTGGCTTTGGGGTTACCCGAAGTCGCAAGTGTATCGTGATCGACCGACACCTCTAGGGATGCTGAAAGACAACATCCGACGCCAATGCCTCACCATAACTCCGGACATGCTTTACAGTGCTGTTCACAACATTATTCCTCGACTACAGCTATTGTTGAGGAATGATGGTGGACATATAGGGCATTTCCTGTAAAGAACATCATCTTTGCTTTGTCTTACTTTGTTATGCTAATTATTGCTATTCTGATCAGATGAAGCACGATCTGTGGGTCATCTTTTGAACTTTTGTATTTTTTTTTGGTTCTAAGAAAACCCCATGTCATTCCAAGCATGTGTGTCAATTTGTACCTCACTATCTACATTATTCCGTGATTTAGTCAGTTTTCAAATTTATACTGACTTTTTGATCACCCGGTAGATTTACAGCTTCTCATTTTTTATTTATAGTTCACTGCTGCTATTTGAGTTTACATATTGTCACTTTGTCAGTTGGAGATTGCGAATGGAACTGTGGACGCTAGAAAATGGAGTGCCATGTGCAGAAATTGGAACATTTCCGACATACTCTTCTGTTTGAGTTCAGTAGAGGGGTGACGGCAGCAGAGAAAACCCAGAAACATTTGCACCGTGTATGGGGGTAATGCTTTTGGACAGAGCACGGCAATAAAATTGTTCTCTCTTTTTAATGAGAATCGTTTTGACATTAGCGCCTCTCCAGGTTCAGGAAGACCTTCACGATTTGGTGATGATTATTTAAACCCATCAATACACAGTGACGCACGTCAGTATTCCACCAACGTGCAACATTTGCATGCAATGGTGATGGCTCAAAAATCAGGTGTATGACTATCGCGCGGTCTAAGCCAAAATCACAAGAATCAGCTGTTGGTCATATCCGAATCTCTGCTTGTTCGTCATCCGTTCGTTCGTGAAAAACAGCGACAATTGCTATCCTGTGCCATTACTGGTGACGAGAAATTGTGTCTTTATGCTAACCCAAGTTAAAGAAGGGAATGGTCGAGCCCAAACAATGGAGCAACTCCCTGTACAAAGAACTTCGCGCACCTCAAAAGATTATATTCCACGTCTGGTGGGACAGCGACGGTGTAACCGGGGTGTAACCGTCACTACTGACATTTATGGTCGACAACTGAGAAGTCTTGCTGACGAAATCGAACAACAACGACCAAGAAGACTATTCCACGATAAAACCCTCCCGCATTCATCTAGACTGACAGAAAACGCTACACAGAGGTTGCACCCACCTTATTCACCTGATATTGCGCCTTCAGATTTTCAGTTTTGCCACTCTCTATCGAACAGCCTTCATGGAACTTCCTTTCCGTATGAAAATGGGTTCCGAAATGGCTCGACGAGTTCTTCAGCTCAAAAACATGTGATTTCTATAATCGCGGAATCGGAAAGTTACCCCAGCGTCGGCAGGCTGATGTAAATAGTGAAGGAGAATATGTCACTGATCATAAAGTCTCTATTATGTGTATCTCTTGTAAACTCTTCGAACTTATGCACCAACATAATACGATCGTAGGGGATATCGATCGCAATTTGTTACTGGATTGAGGACTTCTTGATAAGGAGAATATAGCGCATTATCGCGGATGGAGACCCATCGACAGATGTAGAAGTAACTTCAGGTGTGTCATAGGAATGTTTGTTGCGATCCCACATCTACATCCACATCTGCATGGTGTCCCACGTAAAATGGTCAGTGTTCATGGATTTGACAGGTTCAATCAAAAGTCTAGAACACATGGGCTCTAAAATGCATAAGTTAAGGCCTACGAGGAGCGAAGATTAACAAGTGATAATAGCTCTTAATATATGCACTTCGGAGCCCATGATTACTGGACAGACCTGCCGCTGTGGCCGAGCGGTTCTGGGCGCTTCAGTCCCGAACCGTGCTGCTGCTGCGGTCGCAGGTTCGACGTCCTTAGGTTAGTTAGGTTTAAGTAGTTCTCAGTCCAGGGGACTGATGACCTCAGATGTTAAGTCCCGTAGTGCTTAGAGCCATTTGATTACTAGACACTTTCATCTTCTTTCAATCCATAAAAATGTGGAAAGCAGAGAACTTACAGTATATGTGTTCACATAACTCTTTAACTATGCATATTAGAACCCATATTTACTACAGTTTTCTATTTCGAATGACAGTTCCTGTCATATCCTTGAATACTGATCATTTTTTCTGCGACTCACTGTATACTCGGAGAGCAACGTTTCGGTGTATAGCGAATGGTACTGTGTGTACCACTGCCGTTCCCCGCTTTTCTTGTTTAGTTTGCGGGAAGAATCACTGCTGCTAACTTTTCATGTGAGCTCCCGTCTTATATTCATGGACGTTTCACGAAAAATGTATGTTGTTGTTGTGGTCTTCAGTCCTGAGACTGGTTTGATGCAGCTCTCCATGCTACTCTATCCTGTGCAAGCTTCTTCATCTCCCAGTACCTACTGCAACCTACATCCTTCTGAATCTGCTTAGTGTATTCATCTCTTGGTCTCCCTCTACGATTTTTACCCTCCACGCTGCCCTCCAATACTAAATTGGTGATCTCTTGATGCCTCAACACATGTCCTACCAACCGATCCCTTCTTCTAGTCAAGTTGTGCCACAAACTTCTCCCCAGTCCTATTCAATACTTCCTCATTAGTTATGTGATCTACCCATCTAATCTTCAGCATTCTTCTGTAGCACCACATTTAAAAAGCTTTTATTCTCTTCTTGTCCAAACTATTTATCGTCCATGTTTCACTTCCATACATGGCTACACTCCATACAAATACTTTCAGAAATTTATGGGAGGAAGCAATATATTGGTTGACTCTTCTAGTAACGTACGTTCTAATGCTTGTAATAGTAAATCACAGCACGATGCGTAACACCTCTCCTGCAGAGGTTAGCATCTGCGTGATGCTTTACTGCTTACTAAATCAGCCTGTAATGAAACGCACTGCTCTTCTTTGGATCTTTTCTACCTCATAGCTGGTACGGATTCCAGACCGACGAACAATATTCAACAATTGGTGCGAGGATGCTTCGCTTCTTCCTTTGTCGATAGACAACATTTCCACCAGTTCCTTCCAAGAAATCTGTTTGGCATCTGCCTTGTCTGTGATTAGCTTTGTGTGGTCATTTATCGCTACGTACGCATACTCGTAGATATTTTATGGAAGAGTCTGCTTCCAGTGATTGTCCTACAATGCGTCTCTTCATGTTGTATATTGATGATCTTGCAGACAATATTAATCATAACCTTAGGCCCTCCGCAGATGGTGCGGTATCTGTAATAAAGTACAGTTTAATAAAAGCTGCATAAATATTCTGTTACATCTTGACAGGATATCCAAGTGCAGCAAAGGCTGGTAATTTGTTTGAAATGTTCAGAAATTTAAAATTGTGCATCTCCAAACACGAACAAAATGTAGTATTCTATGACTACAGTACGAAAGAGACATTTGAAACAGGTCGTATGGATACCTGGGATGTGCACATGTGAAACTGAGCAAATACGATGGGGCAGTCATAGGTAAAGTAAAAAGTTTTCGATGACGTTGATCCACTGTCATGCAATACTTTTTAAAAGAGTAAATCACCATTTTTCTGTGTATTATTATATTTATCATTTGCACTACCCAGATTTTGGCTTTTATGCCATTATCAACTACAATGCCAAAAGTTGTTAGACCAGTATTAAGTTATATAAGTTAATTCAGTCCAGAGCAAGTAAACGAAGCTCATACATGTCTTTAAGATGCAGCTGTTAAAGACTGTAGACTCTAGAGGACATAGTGAATATGGAAACTTTCTGGAAAGTGAAAACTGTGTGTCGGACAGGGACTCGAATCTAGGGCACTTGTCTTTCGTAGCCAAGGGCTATACTCCACTGCACAGTGAAAATTCATTCCGGAAGCAATCTTCGATATGTACTACGTCTTGTAGAGTCCACATTCTTTGACAGTTACATCTGAAAGACATGTGTTATCCTTGGTTACCTGCCTTAACAGATGCGACTTAATAATGATCTAACAACATTTAGCATTGTACCTGATAATGGCATAAAACCGAAGTCTGGATAGTTCAAACGATAAATATAATTATATACAGTCAAATGGTGGTTTACTCTTTTAAAATAGGTAAAAAATTTGTTTATTTGGTAAGATACTAGCACCATGCAATCAGTCTACAAAGGAGACTGCTTACAAAACACTTTAACGGCCCGTATGGGACCCATGCCAAACAGGACTCGCATGGGATATAAAACGTACACAAAGCAGGTAGCACAAATAGTCACAAGTTTGTTTGGGCCATAGGAGAGATCAAGGAGATGCTAAAAAAAAAGAAAAGGAACTGTATTGGCAAACGCTGTAGATAGACGCAAACTATCCCGAGAAACTCCCCGGCACTTCAATCTGTGTGTCGAACCTGGGACCCTTGTCTTTCGCGGGCAAGTGCTATACTCTGCTAGAGAGTGAAAATTCATTCCGGAAAGAATCCTCCATGCTGTGGCTAAGCCATGACTCCGTAATATCCTTTCTTCTAGGAGTGCTAGTCCCACAAGTATCGCAGAACTTCTGTGAAGTTTGGAAGGTAGAAGATGAGGTATTGGAGGAAGTACAGCTGCGAAGCCGGGTCGTGAGTCTTGCTTGGATAGGTAAGTCGGTAGAGCATCTTCCCACAAAAGGCAAGGGACTCGGGTTCGAGTCCCAGCCCGGCACGCAGTTTTAATTTGCCAGGAAGTTTCAACAGCGAACACTGCGCTGCAGAGTGAAAACTCGTTCTTAAAACTGCCCCAAAAAAGCCTGCTTACCGAGCTTCTGGAAACAGCTTTAAGTGAGGAATCTAGAAATATAGTACACCCACCCACATACTTTTACATCACGACCACAAAGATAAAAATAATTACAGCATGTGCAGCGGTGTTTCATCAGATATCGCGCTCCGTTTGTCAATGTAACGGGTAGAAGCACTAACACCTAGTACTTCAAGACGTGCCCTCTGTCATGCACTTCACAGTGGTCTGCAGAATGTAGATGTAGGAAAAAGGAGCTAAGAGCAACCCAGAAGTGCCGCATCTACATTTACACTCCGCAGACCGCACTGCGCTTCATGGCACAGGATAACGGGAAACGACAGTTTTTTCAGGAAAAGCATTTGCACGTTCCGAAGCCAAAACCTCATGTTTAATATCCAACTGGGCTGAGGACTTTTTGTTATGCCAGTTATCGCCGCGGCAGCAGTAGGGATGTAAGCAAAGAGGCGTCGGGTGTTGTTACCTCGTTGTTGAGCGGAAGGATTAATATATCAGTAGGAGAACATGTGGCTGAAGTCCTAAAAAACAAATTATGGCTGGTGAAGCCCATAGTTCTGCCACAGTGAACATCGTTCCAGTCACACAGTTGGAGAGCAGCACTTTAACGCGACAGAGAATGGGGCACTGTTCGCTTACACAAAGGCTCGTCCTTCGCCGTGAGGACCCACCTGTGTGATGCGCTTGTGGCGTGACACTGCCGTGCGCCACATTTTACTTAATGCTGCATTTTATATTCTGACATGAGGGGAGCAGATTCTCTTGGTTTGTCCGCTGCATTAAGTAACTGTGAGACAAGTGTGGGCAATGTTTTTAAAATTTTGTCTAAGGTTAGGACTTCTGGCCCAATCATTGGGCATTAACGTGTTTTAGACTGGCTAGTTCATCCTTTCTTGGTGCATGTTCATTTCTCACTCAATATATGTTTTTGAATTCAGACTCAGCTTTTTATTCAAACGGGTTTTACTTTCACATTTAGAACTGTTAACCAACATCTACTTCTTCTCACTGTGGGTGCCTCTTTCCCTGTTTTTATTAGTGTCCGACCGGGCTCATGTATAAGAGGATTACTTTTAGCACATATTTTTAGTTATTTCTTCTTTTATGTAGTATTTGTCTCATGACTAAACTATAGTTCGAATTAAGCTTGAGGAAAGGACATGGAAGTGCATTTTCATGACGGCATTGTACCACATATACTGATATACTTTGCGAGAAAAGAAAAAAATCAGAAATTTAACGTAGTTTTTTTGCAAGTCGGAAACAGCCTACATCTACAACTTACTTAACACTTCAGTACATTATTGGTACTATACAGCGTTGCAGGATACACACATTTACATAAACAGTATATTTACAGGCTAACATTTAAATTTGATAAGCAGATCGAAGCACGCGGCATCACTTCATGCATAGCGTGGGCAGTTCTCAACAGAATGTTTCATTGCCTGTCGCTCCGCGCCACAACCATACGAAGCAGTATAACAATAGCACTAATTCTTCATAATGTGACCACATCTCCCTTGGCCGTTCAGATGCAGTTGAGTCTCGACCATTCGCGAAGGGGAAGACTGCACCTGCAACTTTCATCTTTGGACTTTCAAGTAGGTATGTGTGCTGGATTTTCATTTCATTGTTATGTCCATTTCTTGGTGACGTCTGAAACATTTCTGACCGTAGACTGACCCAAACTCTGCAAACCACTACTTAGAACTGAGTTCTTAAGGGATACTATCTTCTTAATAATATCAATAAATGAACAAAATGCTTACCACGTCGTCCATACACTTTTATGAAATACCCTTCGGCAGCTTGCTCTCATCGCCAGCTTTGTGGAAGAGAAGGAGGAGGAGATTAGAGTTTAACGTACTGTCGACAACGAGATCATTAGAAACGGAGCACAAGCTCAGATTAGGGAAGGTTGGGAAAGGAAATCGGTTGTGCGTTTTCCAAGGAACTATGCCGGCATATGCATGAAGCGATTTAGCGAAATCAGGAAAAACCTAGATCAGGATGGCCAGACGCAGGTTAAACCGTCGTCCTCCCGAATGCGAGTCCAGTGAGCTAGCCACTGCGCCACCTCCCTCGGTCAGGTTTGTGCGTCAAGATGTTGTTATCCACCGCAGACTTTTCTATGTATGGTCGTACTGGAGGTGATGTACACGTTCCTTGTCCGATCTAACAATGTGGTCAACGAATTTCTGTCAAAGCGCTTCCTGTCGGTTCCACCTCACAATAAAAAAGTGAATTATGTAGAAAACGCCAAGTCACTTTTAGAAAACCCCGAAGTTATTATAACTTCAAATCGTAATTTTCTGTTTAGAAAATGGATACAATCTCTTTCGTTATTCACTTCAGATAATAAGAACCACTAACTGATGAATCCTTTTTTCTTAATGTGTCATGTAAACTTGAATACTAAAAGCTTGTCCTCACAATTACCATGTGGGGCAAATGAAGAAAACATAAATTCCTGTCACAGTCTAATTCGTTTGCACGCTAGTAAGTGCTCCAACATAGCCTTCCCATAGCTTCCACAGTCGCACTACACTGGCGTGGAGACGTGCCTTCTCTTTCAGACCGTGGCCACACCTACGACAGTAATCTTGGGGTAGCATGACGTATGCATGTCGCGCTTTCGAATGCCCAATCAAACCTGACACTAGGTTTTTAAAGTCCCGAACTGTGAACGTTGGAAGTTGTTTGACGTCTACCTGTTGTCTTCTTGCCTTTGTTCTTCGACGTCTTATTTTTCTGAGTTTCTCTGTGTAGTTTCCGACATAATGGCGCTGCGCTGCGAACATATCAGAATGTTTTTTCTACTACAATAGCCCAGAAAATCCAACTTGTGGTGCGTGATAGCAGCGACATTTGAAAAATTACATTCTTGTTGACTCCGATGATCCCACTAATGTTTGTTTCCGTCGAATAAACTATCTGAAAACTATCAGCACGTAATTATAAGGGGTGATAAAAAAACTTCCGTTTGTAGGCCCTACAGTCCAGAATCGGTACGCCAATCAACCACAATCGCCGTGATCACTGAGGCAATCATCTCATCGACACACCAGGCGAAAACATTCTGTTGGCACCCACCTATATACGGAGAAATGATCATCACGATAAAATAAGAGAAATCAGGGCTCGCACAGAAAAATTTAAGTGCTTGTTTTTCCCGTGCGTCGTTCGAGAGTGGAACGGTGGAGAAGGTGGTTCACTGAACCCTCTGCCAGGCACTTTATTGCGAATAGCAGAGTAATCTCGTAGATGTAGATGTAGAAGATACCCGTTTGGTAAAACACCGTGTCCTACCGCGGGAAGAGTAGCTGGCTGTTGCACAGCAGCGTCCGAAAGGAATCGTCTATCCTTTTATGGGATCGAAGACGTGAGTTCAAGACTATAGGGCTGATGCTCGAGAGTCTCCACTTGAGTTGACTTAACTTCTGCGTTACGACGTTTGCGATAGGGGGACGTTCGTTATTGTGAAGCACCCGCGCCCCTTTGTCGCAGGTTTCATTCGAAAATGTTGGTTTCCGGCAGACATGCTGCCCCATACACATTTTTCATTCTTCGATGTCCACCGGTGTTTGTGCTTCGGCAGCCAAGGAAGGAACAACAGCACGTAAATGCTATTAGGGCGCATTTGGTAATTACGTCACCATAGTTCACGGTTCTGCATGTACCGCACGCATGTAGGAAAGACACGAATACCACACCAATCCCCTGCTTACATGTCGGTGCTTATATACCCTCGTCGGAGTCACGCTTCGTTGCATATACGTAGTAGCAACACCCTCAAATGGAAACTTTTTGATCGCCCTTTACATTTCGTCCATTTTGCTCAGCAACTTATAATCACTGAAACAGACATTCTTTCTCCTGGAAAGAGTAGCTAAAGTATTATTCTGACTGTGTGTAGGGGAGAGTCGTGCAGTATCGACCGACTTAAGTTTTTTAACTTCACTGTGTAACTGTGGTGGTTAATCGGAGTGTTACTATGATCTAGGAATAACACGGTGTAACGACTTCTGTGTTTATTCATGGTACTTAAATACATCGAAAGTAAAAGACCTAACATTACAAGGCTTGTAGAAAGGGTCTTGCAAAAATGGTTCAAATGGCTCTGAGCATTATGGGACTTAACTTCTGAGGTCATGAGTCCCCTAGAACTTAGAACTACTTAAACCCAACTAACCTAAGGAAATCACACACATCCATGCCCGAGGCAGGATTCGAACCTGCGACCGTAGTGGTCGCGCGGTGCTGGACTGTAGCGCCTAGAACCTCTCGGTCACAACGGCCTGCTGGGTCTAGCAGTATGGACCATTGTGTTTCTGTGATAATATCGGTTATCATTGATACGCTCCACTGATACTTATTGAATAGTAATAATACACAAAATCAAGGGAACTTGTTACTATTTCAGCTTAGTTCGCCAACGTTTACCTCAGTTTGACAGATATCGCGAACAAAGTAAAAAATATTCCCCTGATCGACACAGCCATCACGTTCCCTGCCTCTACACTTGGTACGCAGCACCCAGTCGTCTTCAAACGACTCCAGACACATAATACTCGATTCAGTCTCTCTTGTTGACCCATTATTTCCTGTAAATTTCGGTCTTCTCCGCAGCTTTATAATTAGCTTTTCATGACCACCCTTCGCTAGTTTATTTTATTTTGGAACACCCGACTTAAGTTCAGCTTTCGTCAGCTCTCTTTTAGACTTTATTATTTCTGTTTTTAATCTCGTCTCTTCGGTGGCGATCTTTTTCTTTTCTAATTGTTGAAAACGGTCAGCTGGCTCCATCGTGGTCATTTTGCTAGATGTAACTCTGCTCACAGCCATGTTCAGACACTCTTCTTTAGATTTTTCTCTTAGGTTTCCTCATTTTCCGCCATTTCAATCTGAAAAGAAGTAAGTAGAAGGAAATGTAATTTAAAAAGTGAAATTACTTCTGGCCGACACTGAAAGGCAATCGGCTGGCCGGTACTGTACGACAGACACGCAGTAGGATCAACTCATATTGTACGTCCTTTTATAGAAATTATCATGAAACATGTGTTAGATGTCATTCCTTACGTGACATAGGTATCCGAAATATAGCAGCGGAATTAATCACTTACCTTAAAAACGGCTACCACAGGACTCAAAATATCTTCTGCGTCGTACCAGAATCACCACCAAGCACTCAGAGCAGATGAAGCAACGCAGAGAGGAACAAGATATCCGAGTACAGTGCACATGGATATACAAGATTGCTTCTGATTATTGTATACGTCCGACATTGGGAAGCGGAAAGGGAAATCAGAGTAGTGACCAGTTGGCCGGTACTGCAAGTCATCCGATACTGCACGAATATACCCAATGTTTATGTTGGCGATCCTGTGAAATCCAGCTGGCTGGATGACCATCTGATCTATTTGGTGCACACTGTGATATTGGTTGCATTATCGCCTGTGACAGGCACAGTGCCTATTGCCAGCACTGCGTTGAAGGTAGTATGTACTGCATAGTTGAGTGGATGAAGGCATCTAGAGCCAGCTGACTTACCTCACATGAGCCCTCTCCCCCCTCCCTTCCTATCCTGGTCACGGGCGCTAGTGCTGAGAAACTGCTGTCTGTACGTCTTCATAGTACACTTTTGCACCTATGGTTATCGATTTGGTCTACGTGCCAGGTGCGAATGGGAGCTCTATTGGTAAACTTGGAGGGATACTGGGATGAATATTTTCATATGACACTGTTATTACTAGATATCTTACTATCAAGTTAATAGGCTGCTCGCATTTTTTTAAGTCTTCGGCTAGTGAAGACTGCCAACAGTAGACTACAAACTGAGTATACGGACCTTAATGCCACATTCCTCTTCATTTAAGTCCATACCTATATGATTACTCTCTGATTCGTACATCAACACTTGGCGGAGGGTGTATCATACCACTTTAGTGAACTCTTCAGTGCAGGCTCCGACTTTCTCCTGAATAACAGACAGGCAAAGATTTGTTAGCGTTCCGAGGCGAATATTGTTGATTGAAAATTTGTGAAACGTTTCACCGCAATGAAAAACGCCTTTGTTTCGATGACTACTGTAATCCCAACTCACTGTCAGATCCGTTACACCGTTTCCCCTATTTCGTGGTAACTGAACTGCAATTCTTCCACCTCTCATATGTCACGCCTAAGTCATTTCGTACTTCGTTTTGATTTTCTGCTGATTACACAAAACAGTAAACGACGACATAATCTGCAAACAATCTGAAAAGGCTGCGCAGATTGTCTAGTAATTCATTTACGTTAATAAAAGAACGTGATATAGTCTACTACACTTCGGCAACACCAGGAAAAATAAGAAATATTAAGATTTAACGTTCCGTAGAAGACGAGGGCATTAGAGAAAGAGCACTTAACCCTAAATGGGGATGAATTCGGCCCAACATCCGCCTTGAGCGATTTAGAAAAATCAGGGGTAACCTCGATCTGGATACTAGTACCCGGATTTGAATCGCTGTTCTCTTGGATACGAGTCCATTGTCTTACGACAGCGCCCCACTCACTGTAGGAACGCCGCACACAACGTCTGTCTCTCCAGATTAGTTCCCCTCAGTTACGACGTAGTATGACCTTTCTGAAATGAGATCACGATACAGTCGCATAGCTGAGACGATATTCCATAGCTGCGCAATTTGATTAACAGCCGCTTGTGAGGACTGGTGTGGAAACGACTTGAAATCCTCTGCCGATAGCACTCAGCGCTTAGTGTAAATAAAGAGCCACTTGGGTTTCGGATGACCGATACTTTCTGAATCTCTGACTGTTATATGTTAATAGATCGTATTTTTGTGAACACAGCTTAAAGGTATGATTTCCGAAAGCTACTAAAAATCGGTGTTAGTGAAATGGGTCTATAATTCTGCCCGTTGCTTCTACTTCCTATTTTTGCTTACTGGTCTGAGCTGTGCAAGTTTCTAGTCTTTAGGTACGGATGCATTGTCGACAGCTAAAAGACGATTGCTAAAAGTGGAGCTATTTTGTTAGTTTGGTCTGAAAGGTGCCCAGTGATATAAACTGTACCAGCGCATTCAGCGCTTGGCATTCCCAAGGGGATTTAATTGTCAATTATTCTAGAACGCAGTTGTCACCTACTCGCACGAATCAGTAACACTGATCAGTGGAAATTTCGTCTGTAGCAAAACTATTACCATCACTCAATGAAGGGAATGATTCTCTCTTGCAACTCAAATAATTTATATAGACTACCACCAGAAACCGAAATTGACAGTAAATCTCGAGATTCTGTAAATCATTGCCAATGTTGAAGGTTTTGCTTTCCTTTGAATCTGGCTTGCTTCTTTCCCAGATTTTGCAACGCAATTGTAATATATTTTACGTCCCATGGGAGATATTTTATCTTTTATTAATTTACTTGGAATATATTGCTCTGTCATTTGCACCATATTTGTTTTAAGTTGAACCACAAAGGTATCATTAAAAGATCAGAGATCATCTCTCATAAAGGCGTAAAAAGTATTTTATACGCTTTTTTGAAAAAATATCTATGCTTCGCCTTTTTTTAGTGGACTTGGATGTTACGATGTTGTGATTACTAATCCCTTTATTTGTCAATAAGTTCGATGAAAATTGAGCCAGTTGCGATCATCTGTCCTGTTTCGCAAGTTGCCTCTCGGCCTGCAAGTTCTGGTCATTTGGAGAGGGTAGGATTATTTATATTTGGGGGCTGCAACGTTGTAGCCACTTAAGGATATGGTAGCCAAGGAGGGGAAGAAATGCAGCGTGCACCCTGTCCGTATAGCGAGGGCGAGTTATCCCAAACGTGGAGCATGTCCTTCCAGACGCTATTCGTATGTAACACAGGTTCCATACCACTGCAGGTAGTAAGTCACTTAGGTGCTAGCGATGTACGTCGCTTGAGATCGGAAGAGAGTCTTTCTGATTTCCAGCGGCGATTGAACACGACGGCACTGCTTGCAAGGTGAAGGCGGAGCTGATCATGTACAAAGGCTTAGATATTTCTGCAACGTTGTGGACTTCGGATTCTTCGACTTGGTCAGCAGGTAGAGACTTGTTGAGTTCTAAATAAATGAGGGCTTCAACAAACACTTCAGGAAGTTACATGGGTAACCGAAACTTTGAGGAGTGGACTGGGAGAATTTTTTAGGTTATAAGCTCTCGGGAAAATTGACGTATGAACAGGGACTGAATGCCATTAAGTTTAGTCGCAGCGAGAGCGTAATGGAGGTGCTAAACAGACTGCAGTGGCAGGCACTATTGGAATGGCATCGTGCATGACGAGAAATGCTTACTGTTGAATTTTTGAGAGCGTACGTCCCGAGAAGATTCGGGCTACTTCCTTCGACTGGCGCAAAAGACACTGCTCCCTGCAATACCCTCCGCCACACACTGTAGAGTGCCTTGCGGAGTAACGTTTTTGTTGCAGTTAGTATGAGCAATAACGGATATAAATTAATAATTGATTCCCAGTTATTATCTGTGAGAACTGTTTTGAGCACTTAGTTCTGTAAGCGTGAATGGCGGCAATAACGTACTAGAGCTGTTAGCGACAAATGACCTGGAGCAAATACAGAACTTTAGAACGGTTACAGGAATTATTGGCCAAAAGCGCAATGTAGCAAGACAATGTCGCATTATCCATGTTCACATAAAAGAAATTCAATACACATGTTTTTAAACTAAATACATGGTTGTGCTGTGGTGCGCTACTCGAAGATGGTGAAAAGTTTCTCACCACTAGTTCAAAAAATGGGTCTGAGCACTATGGGACTTAACTTCTGAGGTCATCAGTCCCATAGAACTTAGAACTACTTAAACCTAACTAACCTAAGGACATCACACACATCCATTCTCACCACTAGTATTCGGTCGGTAGGACAAGGGGAGGTGACAACCAAAAGCTCCTGATCAGTAAACCACGCACCACTATCCTGCGTTAAATTCCAAACCACATCGCAGAGCCTCGTGGAGTGACCCTACGTAACAATGTTTATCGTAATCCGGCCCAAGGATGGCAGCTCCCTCGGCGCTGTTCACGAGGAGTAGGCTATGCGCCGGGACCTGATTTAAGCATTTCTCTTATCGTCATCGAGGTAAAAAGCAACAACAAAAATACAGACACTCCACGAACTCGTCACAGTCTCCTACTCGCAACAGTTACAGCTACGTTCCGTGACACGTAAATAGCACTAAATGACGTCAACCGGATAACTTGCACCAGGAAATGATCCGCACGAAAAAATAAAATAAATTAGTAATTAGCGTGCATTCCTCACACCATCAAACGTAAAGTTCTGAGAGCAAGTATCAATTGGGTGACGGTTATATCTTGTACCTTAAGCAATGCATTATTTTCGCAGACATTTTATTCTTAATATGCATACAACAATGTTTAAACATAGATATGTGAGCAGCTGCAATGAAAAATATTCTTATCAAACATTAGCTCTGTTTCATCTGAAACATTCATGTAGACATTTGTTGCGGTGACAGACATAAACCAGTTTCTATGAATTCGACTGCAGTGATTTGTATCGCATATTGAGCAAGAAATCTTCAATGGAATCTCAGTATGTAGCCTAAGGAAAAATTCGTGCAAAGAGCTTTCGGCAGCCGGAGGAATCTGTTACTTGTTCCTACAAGTTTTGAATATTAATGGAATTACGCTTCTTCTTTTCAACAGCAATGTCTTTCTAAACACAAAATTTCTATAAATTTGTTGGAAGCGGGCAGCGGTTCTAAGTTTTCCACTAATGTTCCACGACATGATCGAAATATACTTCTTCTGTCATGTGTTAAAACTTTGATGTGTAGTGGTCGGGTGACGTCCTACAACTGAAAGGGGAACCTCCACAACGACTCTCGACACTGCAAGACTGCGCTGTCCACAATCACAGAAAGGCAGCTGGGCACGCCTCCACTACGGCCGCCCGCATCTCGTGGTCGTGCGGTAGCGTTCTCGCTTCCCACGCGCGGGTTCCCGGGTTCGATTCCCGGCGGGGTCAGGGATTTTCTCTGCCTCGTGATGGCTGGGTGTTGTGTGCTGTCCTTAGGTTAGTCAGGTTTAAGGAGTTCTAAGTTCTAGGGGACTGATGACCGTAGATGTTAAGTCCCATAGTGCTCAGAGCCATTTGAACCATTCCACTACGGCCCACGGTCCTGCCAGCCGCCAGGTGCTCTCTTTCATCTGGAGATGGGGTCCGCTCGATGCTAGCTTGCTGTCCAAAGTAACGTCAGCGCTACCTGCGCAAACCACCGTGTGCCTCGACTCTGTAAGCCCGAGCTGCTAAAGAACGCCATACTGCTTTCTTCCGGTCCTGCAGATACTGCCAGCGTATCAAACACCTCACTTTGATCTTTCACATAGTTTCCTTCCAGTACGTAAATTTATTCCACTGGATCAATGGATCAATAACACAACTTCAAAGAACATATCCACGATTTTTAAGAGCAAAAATCAACATAACAGAATTCTGAACTGTTAAACAATGAAAACAATTAGGGTAAGGTATGACTCGGTATGTGCAGAGTCAGCGTGGCTGGATGCTAACCGAAGGGGCCTTGTTTCGATTCCCAGGCAGGTCGGGGATTTCCTCCACTCGGGGCATGGGTGTTGTCTTATCATCATCAAAAAAAAAAAATGGTTCAAATGGCTCTGAGCACTATGGGACTCAACTGCTGAGGTCATTAGTCCCCTAGAACTTAGAACTAGTTAAACATAACTAACCTAAGGACATCACACACATCCATGCCCGAGGCAGGATTCGAACCTGCGACCGTAGCGGTCTCGCGGTTCCAGACTGCAGCGCCAGAACCGCGCAGCCACTTCGGCCGGCTTATCATCATCATCATCATCACCGTTTCATCATAACCAACATGCAAATCTCCTAAACGGCGCCAACTACATTACTGGCCATTAAAATTGCTATACCAAGAAGAAATGCAGATGATAAACGGGTATTCATTAGACATATTATACTAGAACTGACATTTGATTACATTTTCACGCAATTTGAGTGCATAGAGCCTGAGAAATCAGTACCCAGAACAATCACCTCTGGCCGTAATAACGGCCTTGATACGCCTTGGAATTGAGTCAAACAGAGCTTGGATGGCGTGTACAGGTACAGCTGCCCATGCAGCTTCAACACGATACCACAGTTCATCAAGAGTAGTGACTAGCGTATTGTGACGAGCCAGTTGCTCGGCCACCATTGACCAGACGTTTTCTATTGGTGAGATATCTGCAGAATGTGCTGGCCAGGGCAGCAGTCTAACATTTTCTGTACCCAGAAAGGCCCGTACAGGACCTGCAACATGTGGTCGTGCATTATCCTGCTGAAATGTAAGGTTTCGCAGGAATCGAATGTAGGGTACAACCACGGGTCGTAACACATCTGAAATGTAATGTCCACTGTACAAAGAGCCGTCAATGCGAACAAGAGGTGACCGAGACGTGTAACCAATGACACCCCATACCATCACGCCGGGTGATACGCCAGTATGGCGATGACGAATACACGCCTCCAATGTGCGTTCACCGCGATGTCGCCAAACACGGATGCGACCATCATGATGCTGTAAACAGAACCTGGATGCATCCGAAAAAATGACGTTTTGCCATTCGTGCACCCAGGTTCGTCGTCGAGTACACCATCGCAGGCAGTCCTGTCTGTGATGCAGCGTCAATGGTAACCGCAGCCATGGTCTCCGAGCTGATAGTCCACGCTGCTGCAAACGTCTTCGAACTGTTCGTGCAGATGGTTGTTGTCTTGCAAATGTCCCCATCTGTTGACTCAGGGATCGAGACGAGGCTGCCCGATTCATTACAGCCATGCGGATAAGATGCCTGTCATCTCGACTGCTAGTGATACGAGGCCGTTGGGATCCAGCGCGGCGTTCCGTATTACCCTCCTGAACCCACCGATTCCATATTCTGCTAACAGTCATTGGATCTCGACCAACGCGAGCAGCAATGTCGCGATACGATAAACCGCAATCGCGATAGGCTACAACCCGACCTTTATCAAAGTCGGAAACGTGATGGTACGCATCTCTCCTCCTTACACGAGGCATCACAACAACGTTTCACCAGGCAACGCCGGTCAACTGCTTTTTGTGTATAAGAAATCGGTTGGAAACTTTCCTCGTGTCAGCACGTTGTAGGTGTCGCCACTGGCGCCAACCTTGTGTGAATGCTCTGAAAAGCTAATCATTTGCATATCACAGCATCTTCTTTCTGTCGGTTAAATTTCGCGTCTGTAGCACGTCATCTTCGTGGTGTAGCAATTTTAATGGCAAGTAGTGTAAAAAGACTTGCAACCGGCGGCGAGCAGCCACACGACAGAGAAAGAGAGAGAGGGAGAGAGAACAACGGTGATCGATGAATTCAATAAAGGTTATGAAAACATGGGATTCGAATTCGTATCCTTATTCTAAAGCTTAACAATGAGCAAGGAAAGCGTGACAGGATCGCTCTTGTTCTCTGTACTTGGTAGTCATGAACAGTCTGAAAGGCTTATCATGATGCTGCAGCGCACCGAGAAATAATTGTTAATAAAACTATTGGATACGTTGTGCCATTTCCCAGTTGATTGCCGTTGAATTTAGCCAATCAGGTCGTTGTCCGCGCAAATTCAACCGACTCGCTAGATGCAATTAGTGTCAATTGTTCTCACAGCGTAGATGGCAGCGCACGAGACTGCTCAGCCTTTGGCTCTGTTTCGATCCTTACTATCGTCCCATGTACAAACTTTGTTCGCTCTCTTGTTCGGTTTTAGCAAAGCAAACGAAGAACACTTTCCGCGATAGCGTTCTGGTAGGCCGCTCGAATTTGCGCTCGCAACGGACTGATTGGATGACTTCAATACTAATAAGCTTGCAAACGGCGCAACGCATCGATTTTTTTACTAACAATTATTTCTCAGCAGAAACTACACTGCAAGTTCCTTACAAATTTTCAAGCTACTTGTGACCACATTGTATACTCCATAGGATCCAACAAAAGTATGTGGTGGAATGGGTAGACTTGATTCCAAATCGCAGACAGCAATTGCCTGTAGAACCGAGACCGTTTCTTATGCAGGGTGACAGTAACATAATCATTGTGATCGTGTTTTTAATAGCGCGGTCCTTACGCGAAATGTATGCTGCAGTAGAATCATTCAACGGCCAGATTCAAATGTCTGTTCCCAGTAGTATTCCCCGATAAAATTATCGTCATCCCTCCAGTGATTTACATTTCAAATGCCTGGTGAATATACTCCAACCGCTGAAAAACAAGAAATATTCGCCATGCAAAATGACTCTCAAGATCAGTTTAATTAATTAGCCTATACATTTGCTATCAATGACGAGCTGCCTGTCGGGTGGAAGCAATAGCTAGGGCACACTAGATATGACTCTTGACTTGACGTTTTATTCGTTGGGATAATATCTTTTAACGTTATTTGAATCTCCCAACTACATGGGGAGAGCCGACCATCGTAATAAAATCAGATGTATTACCGAACTTATAAAGCGATACGCAGTATAAACCTAATATTTTCAACATCTCTGTGCTATTACCTTAAGACCTCATGTGTGGCGAGGCATTTGGTTAATTTAAGAGAGAGTTTGAAAGTGAGGAGGCGTCCAGTAACAGAGGTAGAGTATGCTCTTAGCACTCCGCCATGAGCCAAAAATGAATTTAATATTCTAGTCCCGTGATGCACCACGTAACAGATGAGGAAAGAGTATTTCTACCTGACGAGAGAAAATACTTAGAGAAAATGCAGCCTATCTCATACTGTTAAAGGATTTTCACAGCATGTAGTGATACTTCAGCGATGTGAAAAAGCGTGTATGCCCAGATTTCTTCTGTTTTCAAAAAAAACTTGTATAGAAGGGAGAAATCTACATTTCGCATGAGAAATTCGAGTAGTGTGGTCTACAACATTGCTGTCTCCGATTGGATAAAGTGGAGTTTTTAAACTGGTCGAGGTCTATGTCGGGGTGGAATTGGTTAGAACTACTATATACACGCAAGCCGCAGCTGTCTGTTTTGCAGTGCCACCTTGTATCTCACAAACTGTTTACATAAACAATATTCCACACATTATTTAAACTGTTTAAACAATTTATCAAAATGATAAGCAACCAGTTGCCCAAAAATGGTTCAAATGGCTCTGAGCACTATGGGACTTAACTTCTGAGGTCATCAGTCCCCCCGAACTTAGAACTACTTAAACCTAACTAACCTAAGGACATCACACACACATCCATGCCCGAGGCGGGATTCGAACCTACGACCGTAGCGGTCGCGCGGTTCCAGACTGTAGCGCCTAGAACCGCTCGCCCACTCCGGCCGGCAGTTGCACAAAATAATTTTTTTACTGGTTTCAGCACTTGTGCCCTTTTTCAGAAGGTTATAAGTATCGCATTATTTGCGTGTGTCATCAATAAGGTGTGTGAAGCATATTGCTGTGTCGTGTGGTTCACAGTCCCTGTATACATAAGCGATCTGACGGACAGGGTGAGGCGACTGTTTGCTGATGACGCTGTAGCATTAGGGGAAGTTTTTTCGTTGAGTGACTGTAAGAGGATACACGATGACTTACAATTAGAAAGAATTTCCGTTTGGTGTGCTGAATGGCAGATTTCTCTAAATACAGAAAAATGTAACTTAATGTAGATCAGTAGGAAAAAGAATGCAATAGTGTTGGAATATAGTAATAGTGGTATGTTGCTTGACGTAGTGACGTCGATTAAATACCTAAGCGTAACGTTAGAACGTGATATGAACATAAACAAGCGCGTAAGATCTGTAGTAGGAAAGGCGAATGGTCGATTTCAGTTTACTGGGAGAATTGTAGGAAAGTATAGCTTCTATATAAAGGATACCGCATTTACGATACTTGTGCCATGTATTGTAGAGCACTGCTCGTAGCTTTCAGGTCCCCCCATAGATCGAAATAAATATCCAAGATGCAACTCCAGGCGGGTGTAAACTGAATATGCGTAACGGAAAATAATAAACGGAAGATTTCGCCCTGTCTGACTACACCCTGAAGCAGATCTTAGGATCTCTTAATGGAGTTTAACATATGAATTACAACCTAAACATAAATGAATGATTAAGGCAACTAATACTGCTAATTGATAAACGTTGTTCCTGCTTATATATTTACCGTAGATTAAAAAACTTTATATCACAAAGTTAATATTTCCTAAGTAAAATTACTAATCAAGTGCCGAACTCTGCCCCTTATTATGACTGCGCGTTCTAATATCAATAACGCGGAATGACTGATATCATCTACGGTATCAAACATTAGAAGGCATTACTTTCAAAGATGATCTACGGTGGTGTGGAAACTCAGTTAAAATAAACTAACGTGATCACAGCTGTCTGGCTTTTGTAGCCCTAATACGCTGAAGCAATTTGCGATTTCACCGTATGTACTGTGTCCGGCGAGTCGAAATGATGGTTCTCGTACTCGTCTGCGACGATGGAAGAACTCCAGCCACAATTAGACTCTTTCAGACACTAGGACGGCAGAAGGCTGTCCTCTGACTAATATACTCTAATACTGTCTTCTCCTGTCAGTGTTCTACAGACGAGAAACGCGAACTCCTAACCACAAGGACGGAGTTCAGATAACGTCTCAACGTAAGTACAAGCAGAAGAAGTGCTCTCAATCACTGAATGCTGCGTACTCTATGACGACTTCCAACCCGGAGGCGAAGCCCAGAATCGTATAAGTTCACAACAGTACAGTGCCTAGCCGTTCTAACTATGAAATATCGTGAGAGCAAAGACAGCAAGTCCGTGCGTACCAACAAGAAGCTGATACTGAGTGACCGTTACACACTGGAGCTCAAAACGGAAGACTTCGCCTCTCCCCCGCCAGCTTCCCAGCAAGGCTCGGCTCTCCACCATCGTAATTCCGAAAACGAATCATAATCATATTTCCGAAACCATAGAATATTCTCCCTCTCTACAGATTTTTTAGACCGCCGACCAACCATATTGTAGTCCTTCGTCGTTCAGCGCGGAAAGTCCGCAAGGAAAAACCTATACTCGTACAATGGTACGCTTCTGAGTAAAAATCCTTTGAAGTAACCCAGCCTGCGTGTTTTCCGAGGTGCTGCTTCTTCGTTCCTCTCACCTGCGTCCAAGATTTGCGTAGTTTCCGAAGTATAATCCTTCCGGTTCGGCTACGCAACCGGCCGGTCGCGACTCTATTGTGCTCCAGCGCTTAGGTGCTACGACGCCCGTCTCCTACTTCCTGTGTTTAAGCAGGACCAACACCTGTGCGGGCCTTCCACCCAGAGCTTGAGTTCTGCCTGCCGTTTCACCTCCACTGGCGTTCGAACCTCTACTAGTATAGGCCGGTTTTATAATAAACACACTCCGTCACCTTTCATGCAATAAGCGTTAACAATTATTTACAAGACGTACATGACAATGCCAGTCTCCTTTATATATTCATATATACGATGTACAACCTATCACATGATACCTGTTTGCAAATCACAGCAAAGTATGTGGATGAGTTCTTGTGAGGTGCGAAATTATAGCCACCTTACAAAGAAAGAATTCATACCAGTTCAGAGGCGTGCCACTCTATCAGTTACAGGTAGGTTCGACCAACAAGCTAGTATTACGGAAATTTTTCGCAAACTCAGTTGGGAATACCTGAAGGGAAGACGACGTTCTCTTCGCGAAACAAGAGCACTGATAACCTCGCCAATGAGCGCCCGTAAGCACCAAACACACACACACACACACACACACACACACACACACACACACACAACACTGTTGATAAAATTTAGAGAACTGACATTTCTGGCTGATTGCAGAAACTTCTAATGCTGCCAATTTATCTTTCCTGTATCGTGTAAGGACCACGAAGACAGAGTTAGAGAAATTAGGGCTGGTAGTGAGGCATATAGACAGTCATATTTCCCGCGCTTCAGTATGTATGTACAGGGTGACCCGAAAGTCCGTTAACATTTCAAAATGCACTAATTTAGTGGTAAAAACTGACAAGCATGCCTGAAATGACATGGCGTTTTATTGAAACAGGAAACGAGTGCAAAAATTGGCCAACAGATGGCGTCGGACAGCAACACGTCAGTGACGTCGCATGAGAATCGTGTTTATAAAATGAGCTCTAGTGAGAGAGGATGTCAGTTCATTCCTAACCTGGCTGATGAAAACTTGCTGTGCTGGAAGGTACAACTTTTATACAGGATGGCGCTCAACCCCATAATGGCCACATGCATGAAAGACCTCTTGCACACGACGTTTATTGAGGATAGCGTGCGGAGCCGCCACGTCCGTCATGCTTGACCTCCCAGGTCCCCAGACCTCTATCCTTATGATTTTTTGTTGTGGGGTTACCTAAAGACGCAAGTCTACCGCGATCGTCCGGCCTCATTAGGGATTGTAAAAGACAACATACGACATCAAAGTCTTAACATGCCTACTTTTATACGTACAGTGCCGTTCACCACATTATACATCGACTGTAGGTATTGAAGAATGACGGCCGACGTGTTCATCGTCCTTGCTAAAAATCAATTTTTACGCCAATTATCATATGAAGCGCCATCTGTTGGTCATTTCGTGCACAGTTTTGGTTTTAGTAAAATCCTATGCCATTTAAAGCGTGTGTGTCAATCTTTATCTCTGTACCTACTTTATTCCGTGAAGTAGTGAATTTTCAAATGTTAACGGGTTTTTGGTTCACTCTCTAGACGTAGAAGGGTAGCGACCATGACCGTGGCTCGGCATTTGTCCGGAAAGACGTCGGAAAAGGCGAGTTAGGATGCTTACATCAATTAGACAGTACCCAATCTCATTTACAGAAAAAGTATATCACGTAAAGATAGTTTCAGTGATACACTCCATTTCAACGTGTATTGGGTTCGGTGTAATTAACATTCAGTACACTTCCTGTGAAGTTCTTAAATGTGTACTGACGACGGGATGTGTAATCAAGAGCCGCAAGACACATGAACTCGCATATTTGTACATATTCGGTGTCAAAATTAAAAGCAAAAACATATTTTAACTACATACTCGAAACTTATCTTGTATGTAGGCCTAATAACAATAGTGCGCATGACGTAATTGCAACACGTGATGTGGGAAATTGCACAGTGGTGAAGTCAGCGGTGTCGCGATTGATAATATAGTCCTCCAAGTTTCAGCCTACAAACTTTGATCTATGCATTCCATGAGTTACATAAGTCACATTCTGCAATCCGGAGCGATGTAACGTGTTCCAATATATTTTTTTCACTTTCCTGTTGTATTCGATTTTGATACGCGTCCTCGTTCATTGCTACAGGTGCAGGCGGGTGGGGAAACACAAGTGCCTCGGCTTCTCTCGAAACGATGGTTCGCTTAATTTCTTCGAGAGCCACTCACTGGAAGTTGTTGAGATTCTCTGACAATTCCTCTGAGGCATATACGAACCTGTTATGAGTCTTGCAGTACGTGTTTGAACTTTCCGGATCTTTTCCGTTAGTCCGAAGGCGTATAGGTGACAATCTGACTAACAGAATTGGACTTGGGACTGCCTCAACGGCAGCTTCGTCAATAATAAGATGATATCCCCCATACTTCTCTAGCTGTGCTAATGTGGCGTCTCTAATGAGACAGAAGTCGAAGAGACATCAACTTCTAACATTATTTTGTTCTTATAGTCTACAGTAACCGGCAGGAACGGCGTGATTCAAACCTTATGTCAAGGACTATTTTTTTTTTTCAGGCATCGTAGCTGGATGCTAAGCAGAGCTTTTTACAATCAATAAAACATGGAGTAATAAACAGACGCGTTTCAAGCTAGATGTTTTTACATTGCACATTTTTAAATTTCTGATAGTAATGAGTGCCGATATTCATGGGTGGGGTTGACTTGGGGGAAGAGACCAAGCAGCGAAGCATCGGTTTCATCGGATTAGGGAAGGATGGGGGAGGAAGTTGGCCGTGCCCTGTCAAAGGAACCATCCCTGCTTTTGTCTGAAGTGATTTAGGGAAATCAAGATGGCCGGACACGGGATTGAACCGTCGTCCTCCCAAATGCGAGTCCAGTGTGCTAACTACTGTGTCAGCTCACTCGGTCAGACATTCATGGGAAAAGCCATTATACAAATATTATTCTTTCAAAATTTGCATTTTTAGACATTAATATTCAGAGATACGTGAGGAACTGAATGTAACGAAACTTACACAGTCAGGCAACTACAGTGTGGCGAAAAAATAGGTCACTTTATACAGATGCACCAATATTCGTCTCCCGTTTCCAAAATCGGCTCGAACGGCCGCGTTTTCATTTTACTTGCATAGTTAACCCGTTTAGGACGCCATTCACCCATCCATTACACACATGCTATGCGACTGATTGTTTTCTAGTTCACTTTTAAAACATCGCATGTCATTTAAGTTTCTGTATTCCCTGCATTTTTAATTGGGTCTGATGGTCTGTTCTTCAGCATATATTTTCGTATTTCATCTCAGATTTCATCATTTATGTTTATTATACATTTTTTCGCCTCATACTTTGTCACTTACGTTCATTTCGGTAGCTTCACCACGACAAACAGAATATACTTGCGAAATATTTAATAGGTTTTATCTGCTGATTGTAAAGGCCAAATTTTTTATACTACTTGTACATACCGTTATCCTTACTGGTGGCCGTTTCGGCTGTCCTGGTTGACCTCTTTGCCCACATTACTACAATCGTAAATTATATTTAAACCCTCCTACTAGCTCAGTCAAGCGCGGGAGTAAAAGGTAATAGAAGAGTCATAGATGTGAACCCCCCGTGGTCATGGGTAAGTTCTGTGCCACGTATTTTGACAGCAGACATTGGCCACATGGCGACTAACACATGTAGGAGGGTTACAGCGTATCATGAAAGAAAATCGGCATTAATTACGAAAGCAATCGATTTTAGTATTAGGATTGATGGAAGTGTTTTCGCCTTGATATAGAAATTGCGTTGAAATTAACATTTACTTTATGTTGGTACATGTTGCGTGATTCGTCAACTGTGTATTTTAACCTGTCCTCAAAATATGATGCAGTACGGCTCGACAGACTTTCTTCGAACGTCCGACAAGGCAGCAACACTAGCAAAGCACTATCCTGATTTTCCTACGATAAAAAAGTCTTAATGTTTATGAATTTAAAAGTTGATGTTCTGTTATATTTGCGACAACTGTTGCTTGGAATTTATGAAATCTACTGCTTCTGAGACGAAATAACTTCATAACTAAAACAGAAGTCGAAAGACGTGAGCTTTAACAAAAAACTTTGATTGCAGACCTTATTAAACTATCGGCAACTAAGTATGTCTTATATCCTGGCCTCACAAACATATCATAAGAAAGAATGCAGTATTTTACGTTACGAAGCTAAGAGAAAATTTCCTGCAGTTTGGATGCTACATTCCTTAATGCTGCTTTAAAGCCACCTGCACAAACTGCTTTGCCTCGCTATCCGAAAATAGCATTCACGAAACCCGTTCGTTTCCCCTCTCCCATCGTCATGTCCACCACAAGGTAATTCATTTTCTAAAAACTATTTCTGCATCTGAATACAGAAAGTTGCTAAACTTGATCAGTGAATTACGCCTAATAAAATTAACTCTTTTTCACAAAAATCTTATTAAACTTATATAGGATACACCCTCCCACCAAAAAAAAAAAGGCTTTAAGATCATTCCTCCCACAGTTTCTAGGTTTGGGCATCTAAAATAAATTTTTGGTTCCTGAACTTCTTTCGTTTGAATATAACGAGGCAACACTGACTGGAGCATCTTTAACAACGCTGTCAGACGGTTCATTGTAAACTATCGCAGGGACCGTCAGATCAGGCGAAGACTTCACCTCATTTACGGAATACATTGTAATTACTGGTTTTCAGTTGGTTAATTCTTTTAAGTAATCAGAAAGTAAGAATCTCTCTTCTCTGTTGACTGCAAGACGCTTTCTGAGACTGAACAAGATTCTTACCTTAATACTTTAGGTCAAGTTGTGTAACCAACATTAAGCGCAGTTGCCACAGTTCAGAAATAGGAGAAAAGCAATTGTAAATCATCATTAGTAATACTGTGTGATGAAACGCTATGATGGTCAAGCCATCTTTCTTGTTTACAGCCGAAAGTACGGTATTCTCGACAAAATTTAAAATGGCTGACCTCTGCATATACCTCTGCTTCTACTCTGATGCTTAAAATTCCTAGTCACTTATTTCTTTTTTATTCGTCATACTCATCCTCACTGCCGTTAGCACCTCATGACATGGTCTGGGAGATATTTTGCTCTCGGATATCCGACACTGCGATGACCTACTTCTGAGTTTATAATTACACAACTTTATTTCTAGATGTTTGTTCAGTTTCTTCATTTTGAAACATTTTCCAAACCATAAACATACATTCATTTCCTATGCATTCGTTCCTAAGCATGTTTAGTTAGTTCTGTAGCCTTTCACGCTTTTCAAAATATCGTTTAATTTGTTGTAATTTTTTTCTATTTCTTTGAAGATACGCATCTCCCAGTCCCTTAAATCAGTTATAATATCTCCACTGGCGCGAATCAGTGTATTTTACATTTATTTTCCAATTTCATATTTAAGGCTTTTGTGGGGTATGTTACGCGCTTCTAATTTTATTTCCAGTATCATTGTCTGTTATGGAACGTATTTTAGATTCTAAAAACTAGCTTTAAAAAGATGAAAGAATATTCAGCAACCATTAATTGCTTTTGTTTCTTGATTGTTTATGTTTAGCTTGCGTTATCACCACTCAAAGCTCTCATTCCCCTCAGCACTTCAGTGTTTCCACTCGTAGCTTCTCCTTTCACGTTATCAACAGAACGAGCACCTTTTCTGTTTGCTTTGAATCTCGCTCGAGTACGTTATTAGCAAATGATAAAAGCTTGTAGATAAATGTTCTGGAGACCTGCAATTGACTGTGTCCGCACCCTTCTTACACCGTGACACTGGACCTTATCGGTTGCTTGTGATCATCTTATGAGTTGTGCCAGACTCTCAAATAAACTATCATTTCATAGCTATTGAGATTGTAAATACGGGCACAGAAATTATTCCGGCCATAGCGCTAACAAGTGCTGCTCCTCCGCTCTTCCTGGAGACAGACAGAAATTGGTGTTCCTGAAAGACCCAAAGCTAAATTGTTGGAACAGTTGCTTAAGCCATACAGAAATGGACAAGATCAATTCCACGTAAAATTGGTACAACATATATTTGGCAACATGTCAACTCGAAGAGGTAATTATTACTTTATCCTACAGAAAAACGTTAACTGAATTTCAGTTTAATCTTTGAAAGAGAAGCTGATCCCTTATGGGAATTCCCAAACGGAGGTCCTTCACTTTTTCATTGCATATCTCTCGTATGAAATTCACTCCCGTCGCCCCTGCCCTGTCGAGAAGAAGCTAACACCAACTGGGCTTTGCCTTCTCTCACTAAGAGTGTTTCCGATATTTTTCTTTAATGTATTTTAGAGCATCTCGAGCTGCTACAAATTAGCGGCAGCAATGCGAAATTATTAAATATTTCATATACAGAGCCTTTAATTTTACAAAAGTACGGAAAAACGCAGTAACGAATTTTTCGGAACATACCGTAATAGATTCAGCTGCATCTTCTACACGTTTTAATAAAAAAATAAGTAGCAATTTGCGGAAAGAAACATTAAAGTCACGACACTGAAAAGCTTCAAACTTTTTACACAAATTCACATCACCTTGACTATTTTCCCTGTTCAAACTCTAAGATGACCTCCGAAGAGAATTGTTGTTGCTACCTGCGTTATAGGACTATAAAATTTGTGTACGCTGAAAGTAGCTGCATATTTCCGAAATTTGGATCGGATACTGTGTACTTTGGAAAACCGTTATGTGTTCAAAAAAATGGTTCCAATGGGTCTGAGCACTATGGGACTTAGCGTCTGAGGTCTTCAATCCCCTCGAAATTAGAACTACTTAAACCTAACTAACCTAAGGACATCACACACATCCATGCCCGAGGCAGGATTCGAACCTGCGATCGTAGCGGTCACGCGGTTCCAGACTGAAGTGCCTAGAACCGCACGGCCACACCGGCGGACTGTTATGTGTTCATTCACCTCCTTTGTGCAAGTTAGATCCAGGTGTATCTCTTATAGTACGACTGAAATGTGAGGCGAATATAAATTTTGTCTTGTGGGTGCAGGCGATTACATTTGATACGAGACGCAGTTGCTGTCAGCAGTGATTAACGTGACCGCCTAGTAGTTAATATAATTTACTTTCCACGGAACCTAATAAATTCTTCCAGGGATGCTGTACTTCTTTCTCAATCAGGAGTGCGCTCTCTTATGAGTGATTAATCAATCGATCAGCGCTCGACATTCCACCCCCCTTCCTTCCTTAGGCACACGATAAACTCTTTGAGGCAGTAAGTAGGGCGTATGAAATATGGATCTTTTATTTGAGAGAACACATCCGGCTTGATCCTCTTTTAACGGCCAGCCACTGCCATTTAAAATCACTTTTAAATAAAATCTCAGGTGAATTCTCTGCTTGTAAACACTTACCCTCGTCTATTTACTACCACCGAGCAGTTCTGTCTCCAATTTAGCGGCTGATTCTATACGGATAAAACCCCATTTCTGTCATGGGTAAAACCCAATACTTCCCTTTTTTCCGCCGCTACACAATCATCGACAGCGAAAAAGCGTCCGCGGCTTTCGAAACAAATAATGTTTGAGCAGGGAAGGTCCGAGTAAACACCTGTTTTCTGGAGGTATGAAGAGAAATTCTCTTCAATGCGTCGTAATGATACCTCATTCACTGCCGAGGGAATGAACACAATGAAAACTTATTCAGCTATTAGCGTAAATCTCCTGGTACATTCCAACAAGATCATCTGTTGGTCGAAATGTGAAAGCTTGCTCCATTTGTAATTGTCTGAACAAGTATAGTGAAACGTCCCTTTAGAAAAATTATAAATGACTGTGCTGATAAACCTCTTACGTTACTTAATTTTCAAACAGCTGAGCAAAACTGAACGTACTCAGACATTTCTCTCTTTACTTATTCTGATCATCACTAAACTGACGCAAAAAAATTTTTTTAGCGCAACGCAATCTGACTTTCAATAATCCCTGACTAACAATAACCTATACCTTTCATGAATCACTTACATCACAAAAATCATCGTTACTCGAACTACTGCAATAAATGATCAAAAGCCATGATATATATCAGTTCATGACATCCAGTCTTACAAATTTACTCTTTCTGATGGACACACGTCCAGATCATGCGCTCTCAAAACTCCGCCATCTCTGTCCCCACATCCGCCACTGCTGGCGGCTCACCTCCAACTGCGCAACGCTACACGCTGTTCACATCCAACTGCCCAACACTACAATAGCAAATATTCCAACAATGCAAACCAGCCACAGATTGCACCCAAAATAGTCAGTGATTTTCATACAGAGCGCTACGTGGCGTTACCAACATAAAAACCTAAACAGCCTACTTATAATAGGATATCGTTATTCGGTGACTGACATACGAGAAAGATCCACCATTCAGTAATAAAATGTTGTGAACTAAGATCGACTTAAACAACAAAAGCGAACAGCTATCAAAGGAACATTATTTGTCGACGAGTAATAATCCCCATCACTGTCATTTACCATGAAGGCACGAATGTGTATTACTCGTCTGTTGTGTGTAATTTTATTTTTCCTTGTTAATGAAACATGTGAAACATTTTAGATGTGGGTCCACTTATTATATTCCTATACGTGAGAAATTGACATAATAAGGATCGCCAACTTCGCTTGTTCTTAGGTTAATTTGATTAGACATAACTCCTACACCACTGAATCGAGCGCCGTTGCTATTTAATGTCGGATTGCTGACTAAGTTACTCCAGACTAGAAAATAACCACCGCCAACACTTTCCACCTAATATCCCGACTGGTTCTTATCTTTATCTTCTAATTTCGGGAGGGAAGTTGTATTGCGTCCGGTTTTCCCATAACTGATATAAAACCTGAATGAAAAAGGTGCATCAAGTCGGAATAAATTAATCTCTGCCGATAAAGGAAATATGAATCAATACCTGTGATTGCTTGTACTTAATTACTACTAGATTACAAGCTCCTATTTTGTATTGCATGCGCACCTAGATAAGAAGCTTGTGTGGAAGTAATAAGTGCTTGGCTGCAGGCGAGGTGATGAGCCAAGGATCATAAAAACCGGCAGATGAAACGGCCCCGGCAGAATTCGAGGAAGGTCCGCGTGCACACATGGGACGCATTGCGCCAGTGTGCACAAACTGGAGACTTTGAAAGTGTCGGACGTACCAATGTCACTATATAGATTATATCTCCAAGCTGCGCAGGGAGGATGTACACTGTTTTTAGCGAGTTGTGCGCGGTTGGGGGCTGCCTACTGTATTAGCAGAGTCCCAGAAGATCGGATATTGTTGAGAGAACTGCAGGCAGTCAGAATTCGTTGAAATGTATGCGCCACTAAGATAACAGCGCCGAAAGTGGAACGAGACAGAACAGTTAAGGGTTACTTTGAAAACCGTGAAACACGGCTCCTGCACTGGGGCCCGCAAGTCAGAATGTTCAATAAAATGTAAAAGTAGCTACCACTGGTTAACCTAAATAATTTAGAACTGGGAATAAGAAACACGACTGTGCTTACAGTGGTCCACCCTGACTGGCCAGCCCTTTAACATAGACAGAGGAGGAAGAAAGATGGACACAGTTTTAGAGCGCCAGATATAACGAATTTTGTAACTGATTAACCACCTGAAATAACAGTAAGGGAGGGAGACCAGCATTCTTTAAAGAGAGCTTGTTACTGATCAGCACTCGCAATATTTATCATTCACCCAATCAAAATTACGTGATGCCATGAAAATGCAGAGGACCGAGTCTTCTTTCTGGAAGTGCACTATAGAAAGTTAATTCGCAATAGAGGGTCTTGATAGATAGATTTCAATGGCAGGGATCTCCATGGACGGACATCGCTTCAGAGACGAGAGACTCTCATCAGGCTGTGTTGAACTTACATGCAGATGTGAGTTGTCGGTACAAAGCCAATGACTGATTCTGCAGCCATTTTTCCAGCCGTTTTCAGGTCATGAGTATGGTGAGATCCAGCCGCAACAGCGAGCTGAACTGCGGTCGAATCTTTTTAACGATAGTCAGTAGTTTCAGTCTTCACTCTGAAGGTTTGTTTACAGTCCGTCCATACGTGAAAATGCATACTCTTCTGTAGTGTCTATCCTTTTGCACTAACCCTCGTCGGGAATCGCGGTACGACTTCAGCGCAAATGTTTTATCCACGTACTTGTTGATTTGAGTCACATTATAGATCTCTTGTCCAGGTTTGCCAAGGTATTAAGTTATTACTGTCAATCATGTTATTTCTTTTGGATTTACGTGTAATAAAGTAAGTTGATTGAAATCCTTGTTTAATTATGTAGTAAAACGAACTCTTTATTATTCATGGAATATTCCGTCGGTTCTTTGAGGAACATAGACATACTAATAATTTGAATATAACGTATTTATTAGCTCGTTATGAACCGGCTTTCGGGTTCTTGGGTCTTCGTCAGATAACTTAATGCTAAACAGATAGTCCATACAACTTCAGCGAACATTCATAGCTGTGAAAAGAATGCTGTAGAAAGATAGGTGACAATTTATGATTATATCGATACAAAACACAATCATGGTGTAATACCTAAAGAGACTCTGAACAAATAAATCTTATATTACGGTTCATTCAGATACTAAAATTAGGTGAGTGTATAAAACAGAAATGTTCTACAAGTGGGTAATAAGACATGGACAAACTGGTGAACATGACGAACAGACAGAATAAAGGGAGGGGAAGAAAAAAGCCTATGGAATGTGAGCGTGGAACAATTATAACAAGTTTATTGGATAATGATGAGAGGAGTAATAACTGGCTGCTACCTTAATAATGATGAATGGAGTTGTAGAGGGAAAAAGAAAGATTCCATCTTTGCTGAACATGTTCTGAATGAATGTCATTCATATGATGTGAAATGGAATCCTGACCTGGTCGTCAATGGCCAAACACAGTTCCATTACTCACACTTATTAGAGTACCAGCCAGTTATTATTCCTCTCACCATTACCTAATAAGCTTGTTATAACTGTTCCACACCCACATTCCACACACTTCTTTCTTCCCCTCCCTTTATTCGGTCTTTTCGTCACATTCACCAGTTTGGCCATATAACTTAGTAGCCTGTGCCATTACTCACTTGTAGAACATTTCTGTTTTATACACTCACTTACTTTTAGTATTTGAATATACAGTAATATAATATTTATTTATTCAGAGTCACTTTAGGTATTACATCATGCGTGTTTTGTATCGATATAATCATAACATGTCACATATCTTTGTACAGCTGTGATTCGCGCTGAAGTTGTGTGGACTGCCTGTTTAGCTTTAAATTATCTGACGATCGCCTAAGAAGCAGAAAGCCTGTACGTAACGAGCTAACAAATATTATTGCGGAACATTAATACTTTATATTCAAGTTATTAATCCTTTATTATTGTAATGGTGAGTAACGATTTAATTATATCACATACACAGGGTCACATTAATATTTTCAGTTCAACATTGAATTTAAAAGCATCTACCGTACACCGGGACAACTTACAAAATGCTTGGGAATAACATTTAAAAAGTACAACAGTCAGTGACATTCGCACAAATACTTAATTTCCGCTTCAAAAATCTAACGTACTCCATTCCTCAGATCGACATACTTTCCAGCTATCAGCCCTGATTCAAACACAGGGTAGCATCAATGTAACATTCGTTTCGAAAATAACAACTGTTTGGAAACCACCACCACATTTTGTCGTGCAAGATTCCAAACATGCTCACTGTTTTCAGCAGGGTTCTGTTACAGACTCAACCATCACTTTAGTTTCTAGTAATTCCAAAATATTTTAAGTGGACGACAAGCGACTTAAGGATTGATTGGATATCAATGGCGACCACAAACGTAATTTTAATCCCCCGACATTGTCAGTTCTTGTCTCAGCCTGCAGGTAAGTTCCCAAACACGTTTTCAACTATTCAGACCGATGACCAAATGCTGTTAACTTGCAGGCTCTGCGCCACATCGTCCACCAAACTAAAACTTACTTGCGCTTGTTGTTTGCATCTGAGCTCAACGTCAGCAATATCAAGCGATAGCTTACTTGGACGTACAGAAAGAAAAGGGATGACACTTTCTCATGGTTTTAACACAGTTTCATTGTTAATGGTTTCGTCTGACTGCACTGTTCACATGAAATAATAAGAAAAAATGCAGCCGATACTCATTGCTTTTATGTTACAAAGGTCCATAGATATTTTCACCTTTTGTACCGTTGTCCACCCACGCACTACTTCCCCTCCACACTCACATTCCTCGAAGACGTTCTCTCTAACTCTCGATTCGCTGGGGGTTGGACAGTAGCGATGAAGGACGCTTACGGGTTGGTTAATATTCAGCCAGTCTCCCTTGAAATTTATTGCGAATACATAGGAAGAAGGATCCTTTATTGTATGATTATATGATAGCGGAACAAACACTGGTAGCAGTTACTTCTGTAAAATATCTGGGAGTATGCGTACGGGGCGATTTGAAGTGAAATGATCATATAAAATTAATTGTTGGTAAGTCGGGTGCCAGGTTGAGATTCATTGGGAGAGTCCTTAGAAAATGTAGTGCATCAAGAAAGGAGGTGGCTTACAAAACACTCTTTCGACCTATACTTGAGTATTGCTCATCAGTGTGGGATCCGTACCGGGTCGGGTTGACAGAGGAATTAGAGAAGATCCAAAGAAGAGCGGCGTGTTTCGTCACAAGCTTATTTGGTAAGCGTGATAGCGTTACGGAAATGTTTGGCAAACTCAAGTGGCAGACTCTGAAAGAGAGGCGCTCTGCATCGCCGTGTAGTTTGCTGTCCAGGTTTCGAGAGGGTGCGTTTCTGGATGAGGTATCGAATATATTGCTTCCGCCTACTTATACCTCCCGAGGAGCTCACGAATGTAAAATTAGAGAGATTCGAGCGCGCACGGAGGCTTTCCGGCAGTCGTTCTTCCCGCGAACAATTCGCGACTGGAACAGGAAAGGGAGGTTATGAGATGGTACGTAAAGTGCCCTCCGCCACACACCGTTGGGTGGCTTGCGGAGTATAAATGTAGATGTAGATTCCTGTTATCTCCTTACTAACACCTCCAATGACGTTATGAAAAACGTTGTTACTCTCAGCCCGGAAACTCTTGCAAGACTATGAGGGGGGTGTTAAAAAGTAATGGCTCCGAATCTTTTATGGGAAAACTCTTAAAGTTTTTTAATTAAACAAACTTTATTACCATTCTTCTTCTTCATTCTTCATGTCTACATTTTTATATGTCAACACAGAACCATGGCGACGAACATATGTCTCCCAACAACAGACCAGTTTATTGATACTGTCACTGTACAAAGTTGGTGTTGTTGCGGAACCACAACGTCACCTCTGGTTGCGCCGCTTCATCACTATCAAACTGTAGACCTGGAAGGTGTTCTTTAAGTTTTGGAAACAGATGAAAATCGGATGAGTCCAAGTCGGGATTCTGCGGAAGAAGATTGATGATAGCGGACCCAACCCGTCGCATTGTTGTAAATGTCGCAGCACTCATATGTGATCTGACACTGCCATGCTGAAGAAGAGGGTGCGTCATGTGTGGACGAACTGTTCGAACTTGAATTTAACATGAAGTGTTCTCACACATCGATATAGCTACGATACACACTGCTATGTAACACGCTACAATTCGGAGCCCTCCAGCGGAAGAGCGCTGCAAATAAGAAGACGTGAAGAATAAAGCTGTAGAGTGTTAACACCGTTTGTTTTATTTAAAAAAACTTTAAGAGTTTTCACATAAAAACTCGGAGGCACAACTTTGCAACATGCTCTCGTATATTGTTAGCGCTGGAAAGCCGTATTGAGAGTCGATCTGTAGTCGACTGAGGAAATTCGGCGTCTTCCGTTGGGATGCTCAGAAAGAAGATGTCTCTTGCCTGCGTGCAAATTAGAATCATCTCACAGGAAAACTGCCATGGTCGTAAGGGACAGAAATCTATCACAAACTAAGACGATTTCTCATGAAACGCTTAAGTAGTTGCATCAAAATCGAGATTGGATGAACCGTTACCAAGAATTGCTATTCTGTGCAGGATGGAAACAATCCATCATCATACTCGTTTCAGTGAAGAATGTTTGTTCATTCATTACAGAGATGGTCACCTTTCTAGGATCTTCTTTCGCTTGTGCCTTTTCCTGCAGATAGGCAGGGTCCGCATGGTTAATCGGGTTTGGCAATGTTAGTGGAAGGGGTGGCCAGATGCCCTTCCAGCCGCCACCCCGTACCCCCTGGGACGGAAGTAGTGTACCCCAACTGTCTGCAACTAGTGTAATCCATGGAATAGTACGAAAGTGTTCAAATGTCTGCGAGCCGTGTAACTGACGCGGGATGTGGGGACTAGCCCGGTATTCACCTAGGGGGATGTGGAAAACCGCCTAAAAACAACATTCAGGCGGGCTGGCACACCGGCCGTCGTCGTTAATCCGCCGGGCGGATTCGATCCGGGGCCGGCGCGCCTACCCGAGTCCAGGAAGCAGAGCATTAGCGGTCTCGGCTTATCAGGCGGGTGGTCACCTTTATAGGATATCACCTGATATTGATGTTATTTTGATTACTTGTAATTTTGAAAGAAAATGAGAAATCAGACGTATCTGACGTTTTTGAAGTCTTTTTCAATAAATTTTGCTGAAACTTAGAATATAACCCTAGGTAACAACGGCAGTTGTCGAAGAGCAAGGACCCTGAAGCCGCAAAATGGAATTTCTCTCGCTGGTTGCGCCACAAGCTTGAGTTTCGCAAGAGGGGGCAGGCATAATGTAGTCCAAGGTGAGTGCTACAAGGGCGCGAGTTTCCAGTATACTGCGAAAAGCCTCGTCATAATCTGCTAAGAAGCGAGAAACAAAGGCGGCGGGCGGCGCGTGCCCTAGTCACGCGCCGGCTCTAGCCGGACAGGAAGCACCGGCCCAAAAGCGAAGCAGAGCGGGCGGGCGCGCTGCGACGCTCAGCGCTCGGCCGCAGCGACATGCGCCCCTTATCAGCCAGTGTGGCAACACAGGAAATGGAGAATCACTTGGCGGGCCTTGAGTCATGAACGAGGTTGCCGCTTCTGATAGCCCGCGCAGCAGCAAATCGACGAGTATCGCTTCCTCCGCCGGCCCGCGCCCATTCCGTCGCGTCACGAGTGTGATCGTGGCCACTAACTCGCTCTTTTTTCCAATGGACCCGGCACAGGCTTCATTCACTAATGTAAAATTTCGAAACACCACGAAAGTTTTGCCGAGTATTTCTCGAATGACAGCAAACAGTCACTCAAGAAAAGGACGACACACACTTATATAAGTTCAGTATCAAAAAATAAGTCACCAAATAACACTTGCACATGAGATGATGTAATATCAATAAACGAAAAGGATAGACATCACAGTGCGGCACACCATTACTGGGATTATCACTGAAAGATCGATAAACAGAGAGCACCTAGTTCTGATGACTGCTCGGACTTCAACAACCGATCTTCAGATACTCTTATCTGTTGACATCTTTCATCACAGCTTTTTATTAAATTATTTAACGAAGTAAGCAATCGGAAACATAACGATAATACCTAGAAGCATCTCTTCTAGCTCTGATAAAAAAAGAAAGAAAAGAAAACCCCGCGATCAGGCCCTGAAGACAACGCGATAATCGACCGATCACCTCAGCACTCATCATCGGATACGGTATGGAGAGGCATGTGATCAGCACACCGCACTCCCGGCCGTTGTCGTTGTTTCGACTATGCATCCGCTACCTTTCAGTCAGGTAGCTTCTTAGATGGCATCACGAGGCTGAATGCGCCTCGGTCCAGTCCTCCCTGGTCCTGCCGGGAATCGAACACGGTCTCCAGCAAGGGGGTTTGTTGCGTTAACCACTCAGCAATGGAGGCGCATTCTCGCCTTGGTCACTCCCTCAGTCGGCGCGGAAAAGAGTGTACAAGTTTCTTCACGAATGCCATATGCATCGGAAGCCATTATTTGATGATTAGAGCCCGCAGAGATACCCGCTGTTACAAGAAGTCACAGGCATTTTCTATTGAATTAAGATCGGAGGATTTAGCGCGCCAGTCGAAGTGCGATAGGTTGCCGCCGGCCGCTGTGGCCGAGCGGTTCTAGGCGCTTCAGTCCGGAACCGCGCTGCTGCTACGGTCGCAGGTTCTAATCTGCCTCGCGCATGGATGTGTGTGGTGTCCTTAGGTTAGTTAGGTATAAGTAGTTCTAAGTTCTAAGGGAGTGATGACATCAGATGTTAAGTCTCATAGTGCTCAGAGCCATTTGAACCATTTGATAGGTTGCCTGAGTGTTCGTCGACCAGGAACGTATGCTTGCAGCCCCATGAGCACCTGTCATCTTGGAAGGTAAGGGTGAAGTTGAAGAAAGGACAACTTTTCGTCACCGACAATCCACATATATTATAAAAATGGATGTACTTAGACATGTTCCATCATATCCTAAACCAGTGGACCGATTTCAACCAAACTTGGTAGAGATATCACTTATTGTCTGAATGTCTGGCAAGAATCGCCGTGGGTGTTAAGATCCTCCTACCTATCGGAGGGGCGAAGGTCAAAAGGAAGGGTAGCCATCGACGTGCGAATACCAAGAATTTTCTCACTCAGTATTTGAGAATGAGTGCACTTAGTGAGTTGAAACAAAATTTACACATAATTTCAATCCTTTACGAAACTTTTATCCACTGACAACTCCACAAAATGATAAAAGGAGAACGTTTATCAGCTACTACATTTTCGCTGTTCATGCAGTAAAACTGCCTCATCAATCATGTCGCTTTAATTTAATACTTTTTTACTTCTAACTGTATTAGCTGCACACTTTTCAGACAGTATTCGCATATACGACTAAACGTATCTACAAAATTATATCATTGTGCGACTCATGGTTAAGGAGATATGAAGTCATAAAACCTGGGTTGTGTGAAAAACTGCCCATCGTGAATGACATTTAAATTTGTGACTCTTTTGCTACTAACTCTATTTGCAACACATTTTGCAGACAGTATCCATATATCCCGCTGATTGTACCTACAAAACTATATTATTGTACGCCATATAGTTCAGGAGATATGGTGTCATAAACATTCAGATATTTGAAAACGAAACTACAAGGTGAAATTCGCTAGAGATACAAGTGAAATTAGTGTACTAATATGTGCGAAATATATGAAAAATTTGCGTATGCAAGCAAAGCCGTGAATAAAAAACTCCTAAACCTGTGGATCGATTTCAGCCAAATTTGTTACACGTGTTAATTACTATGTGGAAAGAAGTAATGTGGGGGTAAGAACCAGCAGCGTTCTATTGAGGGGAGAGTGATACCGTGGAGAGTGAACGGGGGGAGGAGCAAATAGGCAGAAAGACAGGGGTGGAGAAGATGGACAGCTGTAGGGGGCGGAGGAGATAGAGATTTGCGAGGAGGTGTACTGGGAACATTGCGGAGGAGGCAGACAGAGAGAGGGAGGGGGAAGAGGAAATGGACTACTAGATTTGGAATAAATACGCACACAGGCAACGCCAGGCGCTCACTGGTGTTAATATAAACATCCTGGTTCATATAACCACGAAGTCTTTCGCAACGGATTTGTTGTATTAAATGTTCTCCTTGCAATTTTCCTGCTAATTCTCAATGAAAATCCAATTGTTCGAGGATAATCACCGTTGTCATCGACGGGAAAGCAACTGCCGAAGAAGTAACGCCATCACACAGATATGAGAAATACATAAGTGCCCACTGCGTGCAGACAGTACATTGCCGACAACAAGAAAGTGTCACTTGCAGTGTCTCTCTTTGCATCACGACGTTCACTGAGATGGCAAAAATCATGAGATACCTCCTAATATCGTATCGGACGTCCTTCTGTCTAGCGTAGTGCAGCAACTGAACACAACATGGACTCAAGAAGTCGTTTTAACTTCCAGGCAGATAATAGCATACCAGAATTTCTTCTTTCAGTATTATCTCGCATTTGCTTAACGAGTGCCGTAAGTGCGTTGTTCATTGTCGCTGTACCAGTCATGTTATATTACACTCACCACTTATGATTTTTTAGTTTATGACAAAGCTGCCACCAAGTTTCCCCCACCTCTTACAATATAACATAACAACAAGCACTTCCGACGAGAATGACTACTTTCCATCTGTGGTTCATACCTCTAATAACAGAAGACATGAAAGAAAAACAACAGTTGTAATGCTTCGCTGACGAAATCCAAGCGTTTTGACGCGTTGAGAGTGACCATCGATCTAGAGACACAGCAAATAATGCTAGAATTCGAAATTGTGTACAGGTCTGAAATTACCAGAAAATTTTTAAAAAATCAGAAAGCCACTTTTAGCATTTCAAGACCAGTTTTTTGTGTTTTACGCCTTCTATTTGTCGCAGTACACATAAAGAAACACCACCTATCGTAAAAGAGGTTCCACCATAATCAGAACGCTAGTAATAAACTACTTCCAAACCCATTTCATTCCATATCTACTCCGTTTTAGTTTCCTAAATGAATTTCTCCTCCTATTTACAAAACTCGCTCCTAGAAATCACAACTGTTTTGAGGATATTAATCCAAAATGGTCATCAGTGCCTCATATTTACACTTTCATCAGCTTAATGAACGTTACTTACCAAGACTTCTTCCTATCTCCTTCTTTCTCCCGCACGGTGCAGGGTCGGCATGGTTATTAAAGCATTTCGCTTGGTTAGTTTAGGGTATGTAATTTATTACCTCAATTAGACTTCGCCAAGTCAGTCACTTTCATTAAACATCACCTCCAACTCTGCTTTGAAGCCTCTGCTTATCGGACACATGTGTGCTCACTGAACCACAATACAACCCGAGACAACAGAAATGTTCGGGAGAATTCCACATCCACGCACGGGAAAGCACTTGCGAACTCTTTCAGCGCTTACTTTTTTGACAGAACAACTTTACTGATTACTAAGGATCCCTCATCCCGAACTGATATACTTAACTCCTTACAACTTCACATCCACCTCGCAGGGCCTCCTACACCCTAGATAGCCACCGGTCGATTCCTAATTTCCACGAGTTCCAAACCCCTAAATGAATTTTTTGTTTTAACATTTAGCACTTTCAGCCAGTCAACTTCAGAAGCAGAAATGCAGTCAGTCGCTACTGCCTCTGGAAGGGGCTGCTTCTTACCAGGACACTTCAAAAGTTTCTCGTCAACAGACTTGGAACATAGCTAAAGTCATTAGAAAATCACTAGCCCTTTAGCCCGACCGTTAACAGGAGCGGATCCAAGGCTTGGAGGGGGGGGGGGGTGACATGGAGGTAATGACGCTTAAAAAAATAAAGTCAAGTCTACGAAAACGTTTATATTTTCAGGTATTTAATTTTCCAAATTTTTGAACTAACTTTCAAAGAATAAAGCTGTAAGAAGACTAAGAAATCCGAAAATGAGAGGAAATTGGAGGCTGCTTGTGAACATAGGGTCCTTCTCGGTCGCTCGCATGAAGGCGTTCCGACATGCAGAGAACTTTGCAGCCAGGACAGGCAGTCATCCACAGGCTGGTCCTACCTGCTATCAGCAACCAATCCGACACGGCTCTTGGATGCACATTATTACTGGACAGTTTTCTCAAAACTGCTCGGTAACATAACTAATAAACGACTTTCAAATTAGACCTCCAAGTCAATTCAAGTTACCAAGGACGCATGAATGTATGCATGAAACTGAAACACACACTAGTGATTACGAACATAATGAGAACTTTTTCGGTTCGTTTTTGTGCGGTAGTGACAGCTACGTGCAATTTTTCGGTGAGCTGAGTCCGCTGGCAGACTGTGAGAACGCGAGGGTGATAGGGGTGGAATAGTAAACAGGTCACAAAACTGTTTTTCGCTGACATAGAAGGGAGCAGGAGGCCGAACTCAGCAAATTGTAAACTTGCATTGTGAAAAGTAGCGAAAAGAACGCTTTGTACAAGGATAGGGATCTTTTAGAGGATGGGGAAACATGAAACAGTCAGAACGAGAGGTACCTGCTCGACTCAGAGGAAGTCAGCAGTAATTGACACAAGTTTTGTGAGGAAACCCAAGACTGGCGCACCTAAATTATTTTTGTAGCGGAGATGAACACTCTCGTGTGTCTCCTTGCGGCCGTTATTATTGACCGCAACGTGGAACTAACCTCAAACTAGGAAAGAATTTGCGCTTTCTGCCCCTCACTAAGAGAGGAATATGAGTAACTGGTTAATAATAGTAGAATCCTTAAGAGACGGGAGATTTTTTGTACTTTTATGAATTTTTGATTTGGCGGAACTCGGAAGGCCCCAGCATTGGCTAGAAATAATCCAGTGCTGGAAGAACCAACAAGATTTTCAGAAAGCGAGTATATGGGGACATCACCGTAATGCAGCAGGGAGGACACGTCTTCATCTGTGATTCCAGCAGATAAGGCTTTAGCTGATGGTTATTTTGAGACGCTGTCTCAGAGCCGATCACAGATGCTGGGTCTGAACTTTTAACTTTCAATTAGCATTGAAATCATTCTCTGCATTTCAGTTTTTGAATGATGATAAGCACGAGCAGCGTTTGCACATGACATGATGAGGCGACGTGGAGTCATTTCTTTGAATTAGTATTGCTTTTTTCAATTAATTAACGCACTCAGCTAGTAGAACTCAACAAGCGTTTAAGTATGGGAACTGGTGCTCATGTGTACTTTTTCTAGGTATTTCCTTCACTCTGTTTGCTAATTCAGCAATCATTGACAGTTTATGTCATTTCCTTTCCAATTCCACCTACTTGTGCCACAATATTATCGTGTATGTTTAATAATCCATTTGAACCACCGTACACTTAATAATTACCTTTTTATCTATTGAATGTTTTGAGTCAAGTCCATGCGTTTTAGCAATAAACAGGAAACTATTGTGACCTTTAGTTTCATTCCACAGTTCTATTAAATCGTTTCTCATTATATCTATGCAAGCTATGGTACCCATAGCATATGTTTAATTGAGCCACCCTTGTTCAAATTTAGATGTTCAATAGTATCCGCTGCATTACTTCCACCTAAGATGATGTTATGGGGAGGAGTCATCTCAGTATGTTGCTGACCGGGCTCAGATATTGATGACATGACAAGAGTAAACTTAAAGCTCAACCGCTGTCGCAGAACGGGTAGAAACAGCAAAGTGCAGGAAGATGAGTTTGAAAAGACAGAAACAGAAAGTTCTTCCTGTATGAAAAATATAATATGCAGACGGGCTTCCCAAACATGGTGAAAAAAGTGCAAAACACGCCATTTCCCGCATTTACAGGGTAGCATAACCAAAGTCTCAGACTGTTCACAGTCGTAGTACAAAGCGAAATAATAATGATGGTGACTGCACAATACGATTTCATATTATAACATTGGAGTTGTTCGGGTCTGTACTGCTGTTATAGTCGTCAAATCAGTTGCACAAGACATCTACTCAAATTTGCCAATGAATGCACTCAAGTGCTGTGTTTCTCTGAATCACAATTTCTTTGAAGTTATGACAAAATGATATGCTATGCGCTGATTTAAACAACTTATATTAACACTTTATACTTTTTACTGCATTAAATAATTTCTAATTATTATTATGTTAAAACACTTTGTATATTTCATTGTCATAATTATCAATGTTGTAGGATTATTTATCATGTTAAAAGGGTCCACGACATTGGCACGGGCAGGGGGAGACAGAAACTGTGGCGTACGCCCCGTACCCCTTCCCCCTCCCACCTGAAAACCAAATTCTGGATCCACGCGTTCCTAGTAGTCCACCATAAGCTATTTAGAATTGTGAAAGCCGTCATTCCCTTAGGTAACAGAAATTGCTTCTGACGTCTACAATAGCCAAAAGGACGAGTCCACAGGAGGGGTCAGGAATGATACATTAGCGGGAGAACGCTTAAGGGGCCCACGAGAAATACGAGTCCCGCAACGAACTTGTGACGTCACACTAGTCGACTCCGAGGCCTACTAGAAAGACAGGCCGCGGCACGTACGTCACGAAGGTAGTCCTGCGCTCGCTCGCCCGCTCAAATCAGCAGACAAACTACGTTTCTACACCTGTTGACTCTTAACTAGGCGTGTCCGTACAAACGAAAACTGAGCCTTCTACTGTAATCCGCTATTATTGAATCTTACTGTTATTAGTCCTATAATGATGGGGAAGAGCATGGGCCTACTTATAATTTGTTACGGCTGTATTGGCGTACGATAAAATAAAATCATGCTAAAATGATTATCAGTTGCATAAGGCACCACTTCCAGCAGGTAATGAGTACAGTTAAGCAGAAGAGACTAAATGCTATAAACAAGCCGTTATACCATTTATATCGAGTATTGATCTTGAATTAAATTTTGCTGTAGTACTGTTAATCAGTGACACTTCATAATAGCCGATTCCAGTGGAAGATGCAATTCTTGTTAGTACTTACACGCCCAGCTGCGAGTTAACAGGTTTAGAAACGCATTTTGTCAGCTGAGCTAAGTGAGCGAGCGATTTCAGGACTACCTTCGTGATGTACGCGCCGCGGCCTGTCTTTATCGTAGGCCTCGAGTCGACTCGTGCGCCAAAGTTCGCGAAGCTCGGCTCCATGCAGCACCCACTGGAAATCAATATGCAATTGGACGCGTACCAACTAAAGGTCGTAACTTTGTCATGTGCTGTCGAGAGCTTGCATGCATTTAGACGCGCAGTCAATAATTATTAATCTAGTATGAAATAGTTACTCGCTTCCCCCCGGAGACGGCTGCTGGCAATGATAAGACCTGCAGTGTCACTGCTGTGACGTACGCACCACGGCCTGTCATTCTCGAGGGCCTCGGATCGCTTACTACTGGCAAATGAGACATTTGGTATAGGAGGCGTGGCGCAGGAATGGGCACTAGAGTAGAAGTGTAAGCGTTGACAACGACAAGAATTTGGTAAGTGGTTTGTTGGGCACGCGGTGTAGTAGGTATACGGAGATGAAAAGACAGGAAGAAACTGAGGATGGTAAAAAAAAAATAAGTAAAATAAAATAAAAATAAAGGATTTTAACATTTCAAATAAAATAAGTGGATACAAGTATTAACCATGACGGAAAAATATTTATCATACGTCATACTTTACGATAATTTTAGGAGCATCATTGTGTGCTGGTGTAAATGAGAGACGAAAGATTTTCGAGCAGAGTAGAATCTGAAGAGAGACAAGTGGACATCAGGCGCGACGCCAGATGTGAGCTCAGCCCGCTCTGCCGGGGGTTAACAACCCCGACACCATGGCTGATGGCACCAGCCCGTCTCCATCGCCTCGCGACGCTGTCTTCCTTTTTCCGTTCGTCCCCCGCGTCTCCGGACAGCCGATAACGCAGCGCGACGGCGTCCTTTGCCCGTGGCAGCGGCTGCTATCAGTGGGAAGGGAAGGGAAGGGAAGGACGATAGCTGGGCCTCCGCGGAGCATCCAGCTTCATGAATGGGCGGCTGAATGGAAGCCGTACGCCGCGGCCTCAAAAACACTGGCTCGATAAGCCAGGCCGGCCGAGGCTGCCTGGCCGTCTGCGCGGACACCAATCACCAGGCGACGGTCTCACTCGATACATGAGAACCGCATTTGCCACAATAATTACGCGTATTACAATAATCATTAATCTACATATCCTTTCACATACTCATTCCGTCTGGGCATGGTACGTACATGGTAGCACAGTTTTGAGTGCTCTTAACTTTCGAATTACACGTGTTCTGCGTACTAAACCCGATCCATTCCATCTCATTTTATACATTCTAAATCACCATAATCGTGAATTCAGTTTAAATATTTCTCAAAAAAATTAGTACTTATTTTTTATCTGTGCAAAAAATCAAGGACTAAAGTCTTTTACGTTTGCTAGTATATCAACCGTTACCACTCCTGTCTTAATGTAAGACTTAGTGCCACACACCAAACTAACGCTCAAAGTTCCCAGTCAACTGCTAGCTATAAATTAGGCTGCTCGCAATACTATATCAAAGTTATATTTACCGAGAGAGGTGGGGTGATGGTGAGATACTGGACACGCACTAGAGACGACCGCGCATGGTATCTCTGTCGGTGATGTACCTAAATCGTTCAAGGTAAATGAAGGATGGTTCCTTTGAAAGGGCACGACCAAATTCTTTCCCCATCCTACCCCAATCCCATCCTGGAATCAGTCGCCAACGAACTGGTCATCGACGGGACGTTAAATCCTTATCTTCCTTCTTTTGAACTTATATCAGTAACTGTAGGATATTTCCAAACAACAGTCTCGCGTTAGAACGAGGAGACAGACGTACTACAACTATTTATACATTTTCTCCCATTTTTCCATTTTTCGTTCTCAGCGCAAGGGGCGCAGTGGGCTATAACAGAACTGTTTCTTCTTTTGAGACAAATTCAACTCAACTGAGATCTCCGAATTTCGGGAAGTTTCGATGCGGATTTGCCTGATATGGAAGGGAGTACCATGCCTGTTGCACCTGCTCTGTCAATATAACGACGGTTAATGCTGTCTGTGGATTACGCTATAGTTATCTTCCCATGATGTCCCATACTTGCTCGATTGGAAAAAGATCTGGTGATCGAGCAGTCCGAGGCAGCGCTTCGACATTCTGTAGAGCATGTTGCATTACAACAGCGGCGAGCGCTATTCTGCTGGAAAACGCCCCCTGGAATGGTATTACTGAATGGCAGCACAACAGATCTAATCACTAGAATGACGTACAAATTTTCTGTCAGAGTGCGTGGGATAACCACGAGAGTGTTTTTGCTCTCATACTAAATCGCGCCCCAGACCATAATTCCAGATGCAGGTGTGTCTAGGCTGCAGACAGACTGGTTGCAGACGCTCAACTGGCCTCCTTCTAACCGTCACATAACCATCACTGGCACCGAGGCAGAAACGGCTTTTATCAGAGAACACGCTAAACTTCCACTTCGCCCCTCCAATGAGTTCTCTCTTGACATCACTGAAGTCGGAAATGCCGGGAGTTTGTGGTCAGTGGAACGCACCCTACAGGACGTCTGTCTCGGAGCTGTCCTTGAAGCAACCGGTTTGTAACAAAAAATGGTTCAAATGGCTCTGAGCACGATGGGACTTAACATGTGAGGTCATCAGTCCCCTAGAACTGAGAACTACTTAAACCTAACTAACCTAAGGACATCACATCGATGCCCGAGGCAGGATTCGAACCTGCGACCGTAGCAGTCGCGCGGTTCCGGACTGAAGCGCCTAGAACCGCTCGGCCACAGCGGCCGGCCAATTTGTAACAGTTCGTCGTGTCACTTTGGTGCCAATTGCTGCTCAAATTGCTCTCGCAGACGCAGTACACACCGACAGTCCGAACACGACGGTTTTCCCTCTCTGTAGTGCCACGTGGTCGCCTGGAGCCCTGTCATCTTGCAACCGTACCTGCTCTGATCATCGCTGCCACATATCGTGTACAGACGACTTATTTCCGCCAAGTCTTCCTAAGTTATTGCGGAAGGAACATCCAGATTCTCGTAGCCCTAGTACACAACCTCATTCAAAGTCAGTGATCTGTTGATAATGGAAACAAACCTGTTGGAGGAACATCAGCAACTGTGCATTATACCAGAGGCTGAAGATACCGCTTCAGTTTTAAAGTTCTTCACCGCCCAACAGAACACCATAAAGAGCAACGAAGGCTCATCTATGCAGAATTGATTATGCGCTACGATGCTGATCGTGCCAATTCCTAGTGAAGCATCATCATAGTCAACGAAACATGGATTAATCACTTCGAACCGGAAACAAAACGCCAATCCATGGAGTAGCTCCATACCTTCTCTCCTCTGAAGAAGTTCAGACCCGCACCCTTAGTCGGTAAAGCGATCACGATGGTCTTCTGGGACTCTAAAGTGGTTATTCTGTTTCATGTCACCTCTCATGGTACAGAAACCAATTCTGAAATGTATTGTGCTACCTTCAGGTAATTGAAGAAACGACTCAGTGTGTTCGGTGACACAAAAATACAAACGAATTTTTCATTCTCCATGGTAACGCAAGGCCTTACACAATTCTGCGCACCCGGGAAGAGCTCAGAAAACTTCATTCGACTGTTTTTCCTCATCCACCCTACAGTTTGGACCTCGCACCTTCTGACTTCCTTCAGTACGTGAATGTTGGGAAAGTTTATGATGTAGCAAGACATTGTTTCCGATGTCGACCAGTAGAATGATATCATGCGGGCATACAGGCCTCCCTGTAAGGTGGTGTAAGGTCGTCGCATTAAACGGAGATCAAAAACAGGGTTTTATAGTCAAAAGATTGGGGAATAATATGGTGTGTTGGAATCAAGAATAAAACCGACCTGCTTTCAGGAAAAAATGTATGCGTATTGAACGCCGCTCGTCAAACAGGTCAAGCACAAAATATTATCGTTTCTAAAATATTACAGGATTGTCGCCACATGTAAACAGAAAATAATTAAAAAATGGTCATATGTCATTGAGACTGGGAGCCCACACCTGATGAAGTTCGGCCGTCCAGTGCAAGTCTTTTCAGTTGAAGCCTTGGGCGAATGCGTGTCGATAATGATGAAGTGATAATGATTAAACAACATCCAGTCACAGGCCGGAATCGAACCCTCGCGTGCTGTATGGTAGTCAGACGCGCTGACCCTTCAGCTAAGGAGGTGGACAGAAAATAATGAAACCACCTGTTAGAAGCTGGCATTGTACAGTGCGCCAGGTAAGTCCCCATACCTTCAGGTCAAAACAATATTTTAAGTATTAGGGTACTCTCATACTAAAACTACGCAAAAGGAGGACTTCTATGGAAATGGAAATGAGCTTTTGGCGTCATTGGCCGGGGGGCCCCTTGCGGGGCAGGTCTGGCCGCAGGGGTGCAAGTCTTACGAGTATTACATACGACGCCACGTTGGGCGACCTGCGCGCCGGATGAGGATGAAATGATGATGAAGACAACACAACACCCAGTCCCTGAGCGGAGAAAACTCCCCGACCCAGCCGGGAATCGAACCCGGGCCCGTAGGTCGGCAATCCGTCACGCTGACCTCTCAGCTATCGGGGCGGACGGTGGACTTCTATGAGTGCCTTCGTGCTTCACATACAGATTTATGCCTCTGCAATCCTCCTTGACACCCCGTCACCCTCGAGTTTATGCTTCTAATGGCTTCCTTAACACTTTGAGCACAGTGCGCCACACGGGGCTTGATATTCAACATAATGAGTTGTCTGGCGAGGCAAAGTCCACTTCTGCGGTGATCATTTCAATGGGGCTGGAAATGTTGAAGCACGTCCATTTCAGCAGCCTGAAATTGGTCTCCAAGGAACTCACGCTCCTGAATATTTGTAAACAAACATGATTCATTATTCCCTTGTCTTCGAGATGAGGTATTAACGACGTTTGCAACATTTTCTAATAAGAATTTCGATTCGTGTATTCTTTACAAAAATAAGGTTCAGGAAGGTATCCGAATAGCATCATAGTCCTTATCATAACGTGAGACTTGTTCGTTTCCAACGCTTACGTGCAATGGAGATTATCCTTAGACCAGAAAACCACACTCGTTCCGTTTTAATTCTTCAAAAAATACCTTGAGCAAGACATGGTACTTCGAAACTGTGCCAGAGATGCAAGGTAGATTGAACCTTCGACGCTCCATGTAATTGCCAGTTAATTCATCCACAAACATCTTTACCAATCCTTTCATTCTCAGTTCTTTTAATATGATCATGCATTGTTTCTTGCGGTGTTTGAAGTTCTCTTGCAGTACTATTCTGCCAGCGGGTTTCGTTGAAGGTTGCTCAAATGAGCGAAGGCGACAAGTTCGAGGGAGTACTGGGACTTCTTGAATTTGGATTGCAGTGCATACTGGAATAGTTCCCGATGAACACGTTAGCAGTTTGTCAAATAACGCTTCAACCACAGGAATACTCTGATACACCACACTTTACTTTTAACAGTTCCTGGCTTGTAGAGCACAGTCTTCAGAGGACTGATCATCCGATCTGCGTTTTTAATTGTGTTAGTTTCTCCACTTTCAGTTGAGTCTAACCCGATAGACAAGCTCTACTTGGAATGTGGCCGTAGCTGTCTGCCAGAGAAGAGCCGGCGCCTGTTGGAATTTCTGTGAAATTTTTAAGGGCTCGTCGGCGAGAGGTGCTCGAGTTTTTCTGCACCACGTAGATAATAAGTTCGTCTTCATTAATTCGGAATATTCACAACCCACCCTGAATTTTGTGACCGGCGTGTAAAAGGCTCACTTACGAGTTGTGGACTTTCCAACGATGCCAGGAATATCCTAGTACCTTGAAAATTAGAGTGGGATAATATCTGTTAGGGGATAGCATTTAGCAGAGAAGAATTATATGCAGGACAGAGGTGATGACAATTGAGACATGGCTGATTGATCAAACGGCTCCAATGTTTAAACAGCTTCGAGAGTTGCTTGGAATTCGTGAAATCGGAGAGTTGGTCTGCGTCACGAGCGCGGGCTTGGAGTCCTGACCACTTATTTCTCTGTTTAAGTGGGCCGACATTGCTTCTCAGTGCGTGAGTACGTGCTGAGTAGGCCGTGGTATGGTATTGGATCTTAGCGCTACTATGTGGAAGAAGGAAGAGACTAACATTTAAAGTGGACAGACTGCAATGTTTCAGTGTTTCGAGTTTGGTATGAGTCTACGCAACATATCATTTCATGGACGCAGCTGTGTACTCGCCCTGTAGCTACTGTGTACGGGAGAGCCGGTTTCCAGTATTCAGGGGGAAGGAGGCTTTCTCCAGCCTGGGAATGATGGATAGTCTTTCCCTAATCCTCCGAAATGGGTTGTCGTGGAGAACCGCGAGGTGGGTGAAAGGAGGTGGGGAGCGAGGGTTTTCAGGATGTCAGATATTTCCCGGCAGATGTTGGAAAAGCTGTTTTGAAAAGCCCTGACGGGAAGCAGAATTTCTCATTTTATGGCAGGACTTATATTACACCTATATTTAGTTGTTTATACGTGTAAATCTATTATTCGAGGCGTCGTAAGCGGATGTCAGGCACCCTGCACCAGCAGGTGCTTCTCCTTCACCAAGTCATGACAGAAAGACTCAGTCAGTACTGGAAACTCTGCTGCAGGATCTTTTGCTCCGTAATACGAACAAAAAATAATAATCTCGAAAGACAAGCAGTCAAAGACAATTTATTTATAAGATATATACACTGACGGAAAAAAATCTCAACACCAGGGAGATAAACGAAAGTTGGAAGGCGTGTTTATACATCTGAAAGATGAAAAAAAAATGGTTCAAATGGTTCTGAGCACTATGGGACTTAACATCTTTGGTCATCAGTCCCCTAGAACTTAGAACTACTTAAACCTAACTAACCTAAGGACATCACACACATCCATGCCCGAGGCAGGATTCGAACCTGCGACCGTAGCGGTCACGCTGTTCCAGACTGAAGCGCCTAGAACCGCACGGCCACACCGGCCGGCCTGAAAGATGAAGTCTATTCAAATTTCATGCCAGTCGCATAAGAATGGCGCTAGTAGCGCCACTATGAGAATGCAAAAAGGTTTGTTTTAAATACGCTCTGTAACGATCGTGGGCGTTAGTTACATTTGAGACTGGTCGCAGTGATTTGATGTTGGTTAAGCCATTATTAACAGTTCTAGAGGTTGAAAATACCGATTCACTTGTAAAGTTATTTTATTATCATACGACCGGTTTCGGGCTCTTATACGCCCATCTCCAAGTGTCGTAACTTGGTGCTGTGACCCCCGAGCGCCGCGGTTGACGTATACAAGGTTCGGTACGCTTCAACCGCGGCGCTCGGGGGTCACAGCACCAAGTTACGACACGTGGAGATGGGCGTATAAGAGCCCGAACCGAATGGTGTTCTGTTAGGCGGCGAATAACCCAGCGTGCACGTCTTTGAGCATCCCAACTAGAGGACGAGTGTGTGATCAGTATCGTCTAACTGAGCAGTAAGATGTTTGATTGTGGTCCGCAGCTCGTGGTCTCGTGGTTCGTTCTCGCTTCCCGAGTGCAGGGTCAGGGATTTTCACCTGCCTTGAGATGACTGGGCGTTTGTGTTGTCCTCATTATTTCATCTTCATTCATACAAGAGGCAAGACTGGACTGAGCAAAGGTTGGAAATTTTTACGGACGCTGATATCCGCGCAGTTGAGCGCCCCACAAACCAAACATCATCATCAGATGTTTGATTGTGATCTGTCTATGACCTCGAAAGAGTGTGTCCGCACATTCCAGTATTGCAAGAGTCACAGCTGTGTGTGGCCGGGTGGCACGTGGTAGATTGAACAGCTTTGCACGACCCTGTTGCGATGATGACAGACGCCTCATCCAATGACGCGCCGTACTTTTGTTCACTGCCAAGTCTCCGTAGACAGGCCGCGCGGTGTAGCCGTGCGGTCTGGGGCGCCTTGCCACGGTTCGCTCGGCTATCCCCGTCGAAGGTTCGAGTCCTCCCTCGGGGATGGGTGTGTATGTGCGTGTGTGTATGTGTTGTCCTTAGCGTAAGTTAGTTTAAGTAGTGTCTAAGCCTAGGGAGCGATGACCTTAGCAGTTCGTTCCCACAGGAACTTACCACAAATTTCCAAATTTTCTCCGTAGACATTCTACAAGCGTCTATGCGTATCTGCTGTGCTGTGGTTTTCCGCGAAAAGAAACTGTCTACTAGGTTAAAATGGTTCAAATGGCTCTGAGCACTATAGGACTTAACTGCTGAGCTCATCAGTGCCCTAGAACTTAGAACTACTTAAACCTAACTAACCTAAGGACATCACACACATCCATGCCCGAGGCAGGATTCGAACCTGCGACCGTAGCGGTCTCACGGGTCCAGAGTGTAGCACCTAGAACCACTCGGCCACTCCAGCCGGCTATCTACTAAGAGCGCGCCCCCGTTAGAGACACCATATTGACGTTTACGTATAGCGCCGCCACCAATCGGAACTTTATGAAGCTATATGGGCTGAAGCGGTAATATTTCACGATGCACTTTCTTGAACAACTGTGATTTAACGGATTTATGAAGCCTGAAGCTCTCCCAGAAAAATCAGCGCGTCCCTTACAGCCATTGCAACTGTTGCTCTGTGACATCGACACATCTCACATTAAGACAGCCATAATATACACAAAAGCTGCATCTGCATAACATACTGTAACTTACGACTGCACGTGACGACTCTAGTAATAGTCTGCGTACTGCGGAGAAAGTGGCGGGCATTAGGAGAGAGCCGACTTGCGGTGCTCATTACTGCTCTTACCAAACAATCAGAGAGGAGAAGCGGCTGAGTGCTAAGGCAAATATTTGTGGCTGCTCTCGAGCGGCCACTAAGCCAGTGTTTACGATAACAAAACACTCAGGGCGCGGCCGCTATCGCTGCAGCAGCGGCAGCAGCAGCAGCCACACCCGACGCCTGCGCAGCAGCGGGCCCGGCGTGTCTCCATGCCACCTGTGGCCACCACAACCTGCCGCTGTGCTCTGAACTCACTACCTGCCACTCACCGGTGCAAACAGCCCCTTTTGCAAGAACGGATCTTTAGCTATGTTCGGTGTATGTCATACTTATCCCTATAGAAACGTTCCTACCGCCCGCCATCGGAGCTCCTACTCGCAGCCGCGTCCAAAATGTACACACCTCTCGGGCTCGATGCACACGAGCGAGGAACGATCTGGTTGATGGTATTGACAGTGGCCTTAGACTGTTTTCCGATGATACTGTAGTCTACAGGAAAGTAGTATCACACGAAAGTTGTGAACAAATCAATGAGGATTTGCAGAAAATAAATGCGTGGTGTAATGACTGGCAGTTATCTCTCAATATTAGAAAGTGTAACCTACCGCGTATAACAAGGCGCCGATCGGGATTAGCCGAGCGGTCTCAGGCGCTGGAGTAATGGACTGTGCGGTTCGTCCCGGTGGAGTTTCGAGTCCTCCCTCGGGCATGGGTGTGTGTGTTTGTCCTTAGGATAATTTAGATTAAGTAGTGCGTAAGCTTAGGGACTAATGACCTTAGCAATTAAGTCCCATATGTTTTCACACACATTTGAACATTTTGAACATAACAAGGCGAAAATCCCCATTAATGTATGAGTACAAAATAAATGATGAGTTTTCGGAAGCGGTAACATCAGTCAAGTATCTGGGTGTGACTATTCGAAATGATCTCAAATGGAATGATCAGATTACACAAGTAACGGGTAAGACGAACACTAGATTGCGGTTTATTGGTAGAATCCTGAATCGATGCAGTCCTTCAACAAACAAAATAGGTCACAATACGTTAGTTCGTCCAGTCTTGGAGTACTGTTCGTCCGTATGGGACCCTTACCAGTTGGGTCTGATTCAAGAAATTGAGAAGGTCCAAAGAAGAGCGGCAAGATTCGTGACTGGTACATTTAGCCATCGCGAGAGCGTTACAAATCTCATAGAAAGTTTGAGGAGGGACACACTTGCATGTAGACGACGCTCTAAACAGAAGGGGCTGCCCCCTAAATTCCGAAATCCAATCTTCACCGAGGATGTAGAGCATTATTACCACCAACTTTCAAATCGCATAATGATCATCATTCAAAGACAAGGAAAATAAGAGCTCGTACTGAAGCGTTCAGACAGTCGTTTTTCCCTCGTGCGGTCCGCGAGTGGAACAGAGGGGGGAAATACGACTTTGGCGCGAATTGTGCCCTGCGCCACACACCGCTTGGTGGCTAGCGGAGTATATATGTAGATCTAGAACAGTCGCGTCTGCCTGCGACGATGTGATGTCAGAAATATTTGTAGTACACACACGCCGGATAGCAGCGATAATCGCGCAGTAGTATGAGACTGGAAGGCAATCGGTATGTACGTTGAGACAAGAAAGTAGGTAGTGTTTGCTTTTTTCATTTGTGAATCCATTAAGAAATACAACATCGCTCTTGGACTCATCATGTGTTAGTTCATCGGAAGTCAGAAAGGTGTGCATGATCCGTCTGTAGATTTAAGAGGAGATGTATTATACCCTTGAAACCATACGGCTTCCATCCTAATGGTATTCCTTGCGAGATGTGACCCATCTTTCAGAGCATTTCTTCGCCTCTTCAATAAAAAATTCCACAGGAAAACCGGCTGCTTACTTGTCAAGCTGATGAGAGCTGTTGCCAGAGTTGCGAATACGTGTACCTCTCCTGCGTCCTCGCAGCTTCACTGCAGTAAAGTACGTGGCTCCATTGTTTCATGTATTGCTAAAACGCGCGAGGAAATGTCGCTGCAAGTCCTCGATACTAACTTACTTAGCTACATGTCCACCCCGGTAGCAGCGGCATCAACGCGGCGAATTGGTAATCGAAAGGGCTCGTGTTCGATTCCGGCCGGCTCCGAAATTTCCTCTGCTCTGGGACTGGACGTTGTATTGTCCTTATCTGCGCACCGACCTAACTGGCACGAATATCGCTTGCATGGCATCGTATGACAAGTCTAAGCCTATGTTAACTTCGTACCAGGGCACGCCTTGCCGCGACTGAATGTTCTAAATTGTCGAAATACTCTGTTGTATCTTGCACTGCTGAGTTGGCTTTATGGACAAGTCCCGAAAGTTAATTTTAAAAAATCATACCCAGTGGTATGCGGTGCCTGAGATAAATTACAATGTACAGTGTTCCACACATTTATTTGGAAACATTTAGTGGCGGATCTGTATTAATCATCTGCATTGTAACAGTATTAAACCAGTGAAACTTCGTGGCAGTTTTAAAGGGTGTGCGGAATTGGGACTCGAACTTTTCCTTTCCGGGCAAGTTCTCTAATGACGGTGACATCCAAGCACGACTCAGTACCCGCCCTTGCAGGGTTACTTCCGCCAGTACCTCAGTTCCCACCCACCAAACTTTATTCTGGAATAGTAAATCAAGACGCCAGCCTCGCTTCGACCCGAAAGCCAGGGTTTAACTTATCATTACTCCTCAGCCCACAGTTGAATCTTCATAGCTAACCAACTAACTTTAGAAAATTTTGCCGGCCGGTGTGACCGTGCGGTTCTAAGCGCGTCAGTTTGGAACCGCGTGACCGCTACGGTCGCAGGTTCGAATCCTGCCTCGGGCATGGATGTGTGTGACGTCCTTAGGTTAGTTAGGTTTAAGTAGTTCTAAGTTCTAGGGGACTGATGACCTCAGTAGTTAAGTCCCATAGTGCTCAGAGCCATTTGAACCATTTTTTCTTTAGAAAATTTTCGAGATCTGATGATCGTATCGAAAAACCTCTCACAGATGAAACATCGCCTCTAGCAGGCCCTTAGCATAATCTCCATGGAAACACATCTAATGTATTGGCTTCAATTAAACAAGTCCGTTCTTTTATCAAGCCCAACATTCCAGTTAGCCTCTTGCTCCGCGATGTGATCTAAGGCCTCTGCTTAACGAACATACGCACGCTCGCATGCTTGCCCAGAAATCCGGAAGAGAGTATGCCGAATTCCACGCCCTGCTACAGGAACACACTTTGGAATGCTCGTAGGCGTAACATAATCTCGTTCAGCACAAAGGAAACGTAACCTGGTTCAACACAAAGGATCACTAACTTCCCATTCCACTATGAGAAATTTTATCATTTTTATGTCTTAACAGACAAATTATGTATAATTCACAATCTAATTCTAGAAACGAAACAGATATCAATGCTATGGATAGAAGCCCAAAGGTGATGCAGATTTCATCTTGGCGAAATGTCATGGTCATTTTCTACAAGTATGCAAGAGAGATTCTTCTTACTTATTACTTTACATAAGGTACAATAATAACTAGCTAACACTAAGCATGTTGTAAATATCGGACCTACCATTGTCCCACGATATCCTCAAAATTGTGGACTTAAACCACTCATTGAAACCCAACATTCGTCAAATATACGCCGTGACGAGGTTTATACTTATTCTCATGATAGAATATTTGTTTGCTTCACCAACTCACAAGCAAGTTTTAGCATTCCGACCTATCCTAGACTTCGTAGCCTCTCTATGCTATAGATTAGTATGTAAACAAACTAAGATTTCGTATTCACTCCAAAGCGAACTGTCAGTTGCCAGTCAGCCGTAAGCCCCTGGCTACACTACTAATCAGTTTGTCAAATGGTTCAAATGGCTCTGAGCACTATGGGACTCAACATCTTAGGTCATCAGTCCCCTAGAACTTAGACCTACTTAAGCCTAACTAACCTAAGGACATCACACACACCCATGCCCGAGGCAGGATTCGAACCTGCGACCGTAGCAGTCCCGCGGTTCCGGACTGCAGCGCCAGAACCGCACGGCCACCGCGGCCGGCTAATCAGTTTGTCACTATAAGATACATCCAAAAAATAATATAGAAGTAAAACAAATATTGTCAGTGCTCTAACATTTCTCTGGTTTGCGCACGTATGACATCACACGCCGTAAGTTCATTACGTCACGAGTCAAAGCTGCCGTTCGGTATCGATAATTTCAATTGACCGTGCAAGGGTTCTGTATCAATTTGACGAAAAAAATTACGTAAGTTTAATCCTCGATGTCAAAAGAAAAATTTGTTAGCGAAGCTACCTACAATATTGCTTTAGTGATGAGGAAATGAAAGACTTCAAGTTCGCCTACCAACATCCATAGTATTAAACAGATTACACTTTCTCTTACTTCATCCTATTTACGACACATACGTAATTTGTAAAACTCTCATTCATTATGGATGTGAAACACTACGACTATGATCAATAAAGCTTCCAGTAATAACTGGATAATTGTGTTACTTGCCACGATCGGTTAGCAACTAATCGTCATTGGTACTTTTTTATGAATGATTGGAGCATTATGAAGTAGTGCAGCTGTGACAAGATAGAAAAATGAAACAAGTAAGCGGTGAATATAGCGAGAATTATGTGGATAAATCGATCTTATGATATAAATAGTTCTCGCTTATTTGTTTTGTTTTTCCATCTTATCACAGCAACACGACCCCTACTATGCTCCAAATATTCATTAAATATGTGTACCAAGTAATGATGAGTCGCTGGGCGATTCGAAACCGGTCATAGTAAATAAAAATTGAAGCATCACAAAAGGCGACTGCCTGCAGCTATTTCTGGAAATATTTAAATAATTTGTGTGTGGAAAACTTTTTGATACCAGTGAAGAGATTTCAGGCCACTATGGATGGTAATTTTGTTGGTCTTCTGATGCTGCATTTAAAGAACTGAATATACCTCCGGAAAAGTTTCAGACAAAGTGTAATACACTAATAGAGACCTTTTTGCGAGTTGTTTACATCTCTTTGGGCCATCTCTCACAACCTCCTGTCCAAGGCTCTCGATCCTTGTACATATGTTCTTCCAAATTTCTTCGTTGCATATCGTCCTTCACTAGATTTTTCTATTCTGCAGAGCGCCCTCCTATTTCTCTCTTATGTGCAGGTTGCCAACAAAGTACTTTCTTCAGCCATCGTTCATCCCCTAATCTCATCGCATATCCATATCATTTTAAACCCCGCTTTTCCACCTCTTCCTCTCAAAAACTTCATTTTTAAGGGTTCGAGTCTTCTTCCATCTTGTATCGCCATTTCCCAGGATTCTGATCCAAACAAACAAATGCTTAATATTATTGATTCATATAAATTTTTTGTCTTTTTGCTAATCCTATCTCATTAAAAGATGGAATTTAACTTACTGATCGTTTGTTCAGCATGTGTTATAGTCTGCGCTATTTTTTGTTTACTGATGTACTGATGTGACGCTATAGCTCGCAGATATTTATAGTTTTGACGTATCTCAATAGCATTTCCATCTATGATAATTTCATGTTGTTTACTTCCTACTGAAATATATTTCGTTTTAGAAAAATTATTATTAGTCCGGCCTTATTGCACGCTTCTAAGGTTTTCATCATCATGTACTCGATATCACAGTCATTTGACAACAATTTTACTTTATTATCGGCGAATAGTGAACTCGATAGGTAATCCCCATCGCTCTACATAATTTCATCCATTCTTTAAAATTTGGTTCAGGGAACTACGTCAAAATTATAACTTGACCTAAAATACTTGCACTGTATAAGTGTGGGGGCTTTTGTGGCCTTTGTCTTGAAAGTAAAATGTTATGGGTTATTAGGCCACAGCATACGTCAAATTTCTTCTCCAGTACTCACCATTTAGACCCCTCAGGAGCCGATTGGAATCCTTTGAAGGCACGGCAGCGTTCAGCAACCTAGGAACATCAGATGATTCGTAAGATAAATCCCTGAGTAGAATTCCTGACTCTGAGTTTCAAAGAAGAGACTGGACGAGAAGAATTAGGACGCCTGATCACCCACAAGTCTTTTACTGCCTTTTCGGATGGTCCTACTAACGAAGAGAACACGTCAAGTGACAGAATCCGATATCCCAGGAACTTCGATCAGTGGAAGAGGAGGCAAATCCGAAGATACTAGATCTTTTCTGTAAAAACGACGGTCAAAGTTTTGCAGCTATTTCCGAGGTACTCTAAATGCCTCTTACCGCGCGATATCTTCAGACGAAGTGGTGGCTCAGTGGTTAGCTTCGCAGCTTCTTAATTCTGAACACGGGGACAAAATTAAGAAGCCCAGACTCTAACCACTGAGCCACCGTTTCGTGTGAAAATATCAAGCTGTAAAAGGCGTATGAAGTACCTCAACAACTTTGATCTGCGCTTTTACAGAAACGCTCGAGTATCCACGGATAAGCCGAGACTCACGTTCGCTTATTTTGACTCCTCTTCCACTGTGCGGAGTTTCTGGAAAATCAGGTTACGGCACTTGCCGTGTTCTCCCCGTAAGTAGGAATAAGAGAATAGTAAGTTTCCTGGTGTCCATAGGTCGTAAGTGGCGCGACTTGATTTCGTTGGTGGGCGCCGTTAGCAGAGCGCGAACCAGTTTGCGTCGTGTCACCTCTGCGCTAGTGCGTTGGCGTCGCCGCGCTAACCGGGCGGGGCGGCTGAGGGCTCTCGACAGGAATGAGGAAGGAGACGCAGAGAAACGCAGCGCGCCCGCCCCGCCAGGTGCCTCGTTTTGGTCTCTTTTGTGGCTCGCTGCGCGGCGCTACGCGGCAGAGGCAATTATCGCAGTGGCGGCAAGCGCGACGCGGCGGCTCGCAAAATTCCTCGGCCGGAGCTGGGCTGGCGTCCGAGTCGAGGGCCGGCGGCAGGCAGCGCGTTTGCGCAGCAATTAGGCGGTCGGGGGCGCGTGTGGCCAGCGCCGCGCCGCGGCGGACTCATTAACTCACCATCGCTAATGGCCCACACCCCTTCCTCCGCGTCTCCTGCCCGCCACCCTCGGAGACGCCGCTCACACTCTGGGTCAGCCTGTCCATTGGAGGACGTGAGGAATAGGAATAGGAAAACAAACTAAAGTAGCCAAAAGTTTAAGCGTGCAATGACGTGACAAAACTCATGGGATAGCGACGTGCACATACACACATTATAGTATCGCTTACAGAAGGTACAAAACGGCAATGCACTGGCGGAGCTGTCTTTGTACTCATGTGATTCATGTGACAGGTTTCTGACGTAATCATGGTCGTACGACGGAATTAATAGACTTTGAACGTGGAATGGTTATTTATTGGACCTAGACGCAAGGGGCATTCCATTTCGGAAATCGTTAGGGAATTCAGTATTCTGAGATGCACATTGTCAAGAGTGTGCCGAGCATACCACACTACAGGCGTTACCTCCCACCATAGACAACGCAGCCGGCCGGTGTGGCCGAGCGGTTCTAGGCGCTTCAGTCTGGCACCGCGCGACCATTACGGTCGCAGGTTCGAATCCTGCCTTGGGCATGGATGTGTGTCATGTCCTTACGCTACTTAGGTTTAGGTAGTTCTAAGTTCTAGGGGACTAATGAAAAAATGGTTCAAATGGCTCTGAGCACTATGGGACTCAACTACTGTGGTCATCAGTCCCCTAGAACTTGGAACTAATTAAACCTAACTAACATAAGGACATCACACACACCCATGCCTGAGGCGGGATTCGAACCTGCGACCGTAGCAGCAGCGCGGCTCCGGACTGGAGCGCCTAGAAACGCACGGCCACCGCGGCCGGCAGGGGACTAATGTCCTCATATGTTAAGTCCCATAGTGCTCAGAGCCATTTTTATAGACAACGCAGTGGCAGACGGCTTTCACTAAACTACCGAGAGCAGCGGCGTTTGTGTGGAGTCGTTACGTGAAATTACCGCCAAAATCAATGTGGCTCATACGACGAACGTGTCCCTTAGGACAATGCGGAGAAATTTAGTGTTACAAGGCTATGGCAGCAGAAGACCGACGCGAGTGCCTTTGTTAGCAGCACGACATCGCCTGCAACGCCTCTCCTAGGCTCGTGAGCATATCGGTTGGACCCTAGACAACTGGATATCCATTGCCCAGTCAGATGAGACCCTGTTTCCATTGGTAAGATCTGATGGTAGGTTTCGAGTGTGGCGCACACACCACGACGCCATGGACTCAAGTTGTTAAAAGGCACTGCGCAACTTTTCGGTGGCTCCTTATTGGTATGGGCTGTGCTTACACCGAATGGACTGTGTGCTGTGTCCAACTCAACCTACACTACTGGCCATTAAAATTGCTACACCACGAAGATACGTGCTACAGACGCGAAATTTAACCGACAGAAAGAAGATGCTGTGATATGCAAATCATTAGCTTTTCAGAGCATTCACACAAGGTTGGCGCCGGTGGCGACACCTACAACGTGCTGACACGAGGAAAGTTTCCAACCGATTTCTTATACACAAAAAGCAGTTGACCGGCGTTGCCTGGTCAAACGTTGCTGTGATGCCTCGTGTAAGGAGGAGAAATGCGTACCATCACGTTTCCGACTTTGGTAAAGGTCGGATTGTAGTCTATCGCGATTGCGGTTTATCGTATCGCGACATTGCTGCTCGCGTTGGTCGAGATCCAATGCCTGTAAGCAGAATATTGAATAGATGGGGGTCAGGAGGGTAATACGGAACTCCGTGCTGGATCCCAACGGCCTCGTATCACTAGCAGTCGAGATGACAGCCATCTTATCCGCATGGCTGTAACGGATCGTGCAGCCACGTCCCGACCCCTGAGTCAACAGATGGGGACGTTTGCAACACAACAACCATCTGCACGAACAGTTCGACGACGTTTGCAGCAGCGTGGACTACGAGCTCGGAGACCACGGCTGCGGTTACTCTTGACGCTGCATCACAGACAGGAGCGCCTGCAATGATGTACTCGACGACGAACCTGGGTGCACGAATGACAAAACGTCATTTTTTCGGATGAATCCAGGTTCTGTTTACAGCATCATGATGGTCGCAGCCGTGTTTGGCGACATCGCGGTGAGCGCACATTGGAAGCTTGTATTCGCCATCGCCATACTGAAGTAGCACCAAGTGTGATGGTATGGGGTGCCATTGGCTACACGTCTCGGTCACCTCTTGATCACTTTGACGGCACTTTGAACAGTGGACGTTATATTTCACATGTGTTACGACCCGTGGCTCTACCCTTCATTCGATCCCTGCGAAACCCTACATTTCAGCAGGAGAATGCACGACCGCATGTTGCAGGTCCCGTACGAGCATTTCTGGATACAGAAAATGTTCGCCTGCTGCCCTGGCCAACACATTCTCCAGATCTGTCACCAACTGAAAAGTTTGGTAAATGGTGGCCGAGCAACTGACTCGTCACAATACTCCAGTCACTACTCTTGATGAACTGTTGTATCGTGTTGAAGCTGTATGGGCAGCTGTACCTGTAAACGCCATCCAAGCTCTGTTTGACTCAATGTCCAGGCGTATGAAAGCCGTTATTACGGCCAGAGGTGGTTGTTCTGGGTACTGATTTCTCAGGATCTATGCACCCAAATTGGGTGAAAATGTAATCACATGTCAGTTCTAGTATAATATATTTGTCCAATGAATACCCGTTTATCCTCTGCACTTCTTCTTGGTGAAGCAATTTTAATGGCCAGTAGTGTATTACTGACTGTAAATGGCTGTTTTCGGCTACATGGAGAACATTTTCAGCTATTCATGGACCTCATGTTCCCAAACAACGTTGGAATTTTTATGGATGACGATGCGCTATATCACCGGGCCACAATTGTTCGTGATTGATGTGAAGAACATTCTGAACAATTCGAGTGGACGATTTGGCCACTCAGATCGCCCAATATGAATCCCATCTAACATCTATGGAGCATATACGAGAGATAGTTCGTGCACAACATACTGCATCGGCAACATGTTCGCAATTCTGGATGGCTATAAAGGCAGCGCTGCAGGAGACTTTCAACGACTTGTCGAGTCCCTGCCACGTCGCGTTTCTGCACTACGCCGGGCAAAGGGTGGTCCGACACGGTATCCCCTGACTTTTGTCACCTCAGTGTAATTGAATAGTGTATTTACAAACTGACTTAACGCCACTAAAAAAATTAAAAAAGCTGAGATAACGCTATTGTCACATTCTCATATGTCTCTCCTATCATAGGTTACTTATAACATTTTGTTTCCAAAACTGGGTAAGCCCTGTCTACAAGTATGATAGAAATGTATGTTTATTTCCTAAGTGACTTTATTGCTTCGTTTCTTTATTTGCTATCTGACTTGGCCAACAGGCGCTGCTTCAAGTCATGTGAATTACGTCAAGCTAACGAATTTCAGAATAGCTGACATGAAAGTACTCTTTATCGATCGAGGTGAAGTTTAGTGTAGGTTGGTGTAATCCATTCTAAGAGACATGTGCAAACGTAGTGTACCGAAAAGATGGAGAAAGTGTTGAATGTGCGAGGGTTATCATTGGGAAACAATGAAAAAATAGAATAAATAAGTTATGTGAAAAAACTAGTTTCCAGACGACGTGTAGGACCGGATACTACCGCTATGCCTTTCTGTAAAAAAGATGTTCGGTTTTGAAGGTGATAACGAAAGCATGAAATCAGACTTATGTTCCTATGATTTATCACAGTTTTGATACGAAACCATGCAGATTGAGCGTCTGTAAATCAGTACATAAGTATTAAAAGGTGTATTCCTGTGACGTTCATTAGTAAATATTTGGCTCTACCAAATGCGACATTTTGGTGTATTTAAAAAATTATTCCTCTGTTTCCACATTAAAAAGTAAAAAGTACTTAAATAACTATTTAATACAATTTTTATCATATTGCAATCGGGAAAAATATTAAAGAATATTATTTTAGTGTCAATGTGTCTTAACTCCACAAGACACGAACCCAGTTCCTGCACTTCCAAGCATCAAGAATTTTAGTAACACTTTCCGTCTTTCACTGGTAGATCATTAAGTTAGGTGCTTAGTTTCACATGTGCTTATTAGATATTTAGGACCCAATTTTGAAAAAGATGATTTCTGGAGTTCATTATTTTACGAATGTAAATCACTTTTTGGAAATATACTCTTCATTTGTTGTTGCTGTACTCCGAAGACTTTTGATGCATCTTTGTACGCTAGTCCACTCCGCGCGAACCTTTCATCTCCTCATAACTACTGCAACTTACGCCAGTGTGAACACGCTTACTGTACTCAAGTCTTGGTCTCGCTCTACAGTTTTGATGTGAAAACACCTATTGGCTCGTCGATTGAACTTTCTTGTGTGACAAGCAAAATATCATCATATTTGAATCGCCAATAAATACGAGACTAATAATGCGTGGTTAGTGGTTGAGCCCACAACGGATACATATGCACGTGATCAACACGCAGTAGTTGTTTTGCCTCGGACGTCATTGAACCAGTGGAAACTCACGCGCGCGATTTATTACGAATTGCCTGTGTGTAGAGTTATAATTAATATAACGTGGACACGTGTTTGGCTACAAAATTGATTCGGACGGCACTGTGAAGAGCTTGGGAGTGCACTACAAGGACCAAAAGCGAGATGTTTAAAATATTGTGGTGTCATCCCATGTCAAAGTTAGTACCTCGTGAAGGAACCACTAGTAAGGACAATGGGTGCCAGGAGCAACACTGAGTGAGAGACGTCGGCGAAGACACGTCCTGAAGAAGTTCCATGCTCCGCCACTAGCGGAAAATTACTTACATCAGACCGCAGCACTGCTCAACCCCCACTCCGTAATCATCGTCTACGACGACAGCTCGTCTTACTTCAACAGATCAGGGTGCGTTCTAACACAACTATGTACTAAAGTTCATAACCAACTGAACATTGACCTATTTCTGTCATTCTGTATTAAACGAAGGGATAACGAAGTGTCAGCGGCATTATCAAATAAACGTCATTCCTATGGACATCGGTTGATTCAAAATTAACTATCTTAGATTGCTTAAATTTTAACAGAGTGATCTAATATTTTGGTGCATCCGCTCGACCTTCTCCAGAAATACACTAATCAACCAGAACATTATGACCATCTAAGTTTGGCACGGATAGCGCGGCGATGCTTCGTGTCATGGAACCAATGAGGCCGCTGGAGAGAGTTGGCACCACATATGCACACGCAAGCCACCTAATTCCCGAAAATTCCGGGGAGGGGGACTATGTTCTCTGACGCCGCGTACAATCACATCCCAGATGTGTTCGATCGGGTTCAGATCTGGCGAGTTTGGTAGCCAGCACATCAATTGGAATTCCCCACTCGAATCACTCCATCAGACCCCTGACCTTGTGACATGGCGCATTATCTTGCTGAAAAACGCCACTGCTGTCGGGAAACATGATCGTCATGAAGGGGTGTCCGTGGTCAACAACCAATGAAAGACACTCCTCGGCCGTCAAGGTGCCTTGCACGAGCTCTACTGGACCCACTGATGCCTACGTGAATGCTGCCCAGAGCATCATGGAGTCGCCACCAGCTTGATTCCGTACCGCAGTACAGGTGTCATGGAGCTGTATCCCGGGATGACGACAGATTCGCGCCCTCCCATCGGCATGACGTAGAAGGCGTCGGGATTCATCAGACCATGCAAAGCTGTGCTACTGCACCAACGTCCAGTGTCGATGGTCACGTGCCCATTCCAGTCGGAGATGCCGATGTGGTGCTATCATTGGGACATGCGTGGGCCGTCGGCTGCGAAAGCCCTTCGTTAGGAGTGTTCAGCGAACTGTGTGTTCACACTTAACTCTGGCTAGCACTAAAGTCTGATGTTAGTTTCTCCACAGTTCTCCGCTTGTCCCGTTTCATCAATATGCCCAACCTACGGCGTCCAAAATCTGTATTGAGGGGTGGTCGCCGGACCCCACGACGTCTGGAGGTGGTTTCACCTTAGCTTCTCCCATGTTGAAGACACTCACCAGAGTACTCCTCGAACACCCGACAAGTTTTGCGGTTTACGAAATGCTTATGCCGAGCCTCCGTGCCATTATAATCTGTCCTCGGTCATACTCAGATAGATCGCGTGCCTTCCCCGTTCTACACACGGACAGCACACTCACTGATACCAGATGCACCGTGCGTGTGTCTGACTAGCAGTCATTCCTCGCCAGGTGACGCTGCTATCCTTTGGACGGGTTTATATCCATAGTAGATCGGTGGTCATTATGTTCTGGCTGATCAGTGTAAATCTTTGCTTGTTACGACACACTACATATATTCGCCGGGATATAAGTGAAAATCGATGTTAAATTGGATATTACAAAATAATGATAGATGTCGTTTCATATGACTCGTAAATATGTTCAGAATTATAGAAATCGCAAGTCAGGGGAAAGGTCGCTTCCAGTGTCGAGCAAATACGAGACTACGGCATTGTGTTAAATAGATTGCTAATTAAATTATTCGTTAATATGTAACACTTATTATAATTTTATTGCGACGTTTTAAAAATCTACTGCACCGATCACAACTGCGCACACGGAAAGTTTTTAGTCCCTACCCTACCCCTCACTGTCAAACTGACTATTCGTTGATGCCTCGGGATGTGTCTATCCTGGTGATCTTCTGCCCATATTGACTCTGAGATGGTTTTGCCTGTGTACATATTGCAGTGGTTTTGTTTACATTTCTGTTTTGGTTTATTTCTATGTTTATCAACTATTTAAATCTGTAGTTACTGTATGACCTTAGCCTTCTAGCAAGTTCGTACACCTTGGGGATATTCGGTGCTAGCTGTCTCCCTCGAACGCCCGGATCTTCCCATTTATGCACGTCTGTTTCTTCAACGGGTTCTACACAACGCTCGTGACTACTGTGAAGGACAGTAACAGGTGCAAACAGGCAACTCTTTTGTATCGGTTGTGAATAAATAGTTGCCACTTTTTAAGTTCCAACCATCGTATTAAAAAAAAAAAAAGTGCTCTAATTTTTGCGACCGAGGGCTGTAATTGCTTTAACTTTAATTTGTAAACGGTCGCTGATCATGCAGCCATGTTTAAAACTCTCCAAGTTCTAATAAGTGTTATAATTCTTCGGTTGCACATGCCCTGTCCCACTTTGACTGCAAATATATTTATGCATGCATTTGCTTCCTAGAGTCTCTTTTTGTCTAAAAGTCGACACCAGTCACTGAGAATTTTTTTAAAATTATTTTCAGATTCAATGCAGCCGAGCGACGTCGAGTTGCGGCGGGGATGAGGTGCTATTTGTTTGTCGTTTTCGCTTACAATCGGGAAAAGTAGTCTATGTTATTTATTTATTTATTTACTGTAACGGACGGTCATTCCCTTTCTGTTCTTCCTTACTCAACTTAATGTGATTAGCTGGCGCTACCAGTGAACTTAAGAACCGTGGCAACGGGAATGGTCATCCTGTGGTGAGCCGTATTTTAGTGACTGATACGTCAGGCTGCCAGCCCATCAAGCGGTCAAGTCGTCTGGCAAGTAATTTGAAAATGTCCTGCGTTAAACATATATTTTTCTAGAATTCCTTGCCATTTTCATTCGTGCCATGGAACTATATTCTCCGAAAGCTAGCTGAACATTTTCAAAACATACACTTCCGGTAAAATGTTCTTGGGACGGGAGGGCGGGGGGTGGGGGGGAGGAGGGGAATGGGGCATGACCCCTTAAGACCCTTGTTGGAACTGCAACTGCTATAACAGATATCGTGAACAGGAACATCGCTGGCCGAAAGGCTTGTAATGACACAGTGACTCGGCTACGGTATTGGCTTGTTTTAAGAAGCGCCGTCGACGGGCGCAGGGGATGGGGAGAGGGAGAGCCAGATGCCAGAGGCGCATCGACAGCGGGAGGCGGGCAGGTGGCGGCCAGACGCAGACACTGTGCAGCCGGGTCGGCTGGCCATTGTCGGCGGCGGGACGGCGCTGCCACGCCTTATCTGGCCGCAGCTGAGGAAAAACAAGCGGCGTGCACAGCCGCGGTCACTCGCGCCTAAATTTAGACGACACCAGTCTAATTAAGTAACCCCGACGACATACGCGACCCTAACTGCCTGTCACCGTCAACACCACTTGCCTCCCCCGGCACATACGCAGGGAGAACTTCAGAATCTGAACAGTTGTATTCGGCGAAGTCTCTGACGGATTGGTGTAAAAGGTGAAATAATTTTGCAAACATTCTCTACTCCGTCTTCACAGTGCTTTCTCAAGTAACAATTTTAATATACGCGGAGGTGACGAAAGTCAAGGGATGCTTTAAGCACATATATAGCTGGCGACATTATCGCATACACAAGGTGCAAAAGGGCACTGAATTGACGGAGATGTCATTTGTACTCAGATGATTCATATGAAAAGCTTTCCTACATGATTATGGTTACACGACAGGAATTAACAGACTTTGAACGCGAATGGTAGTTGAACCTAGACGCATGGAACATTCCGTGTCGGAAACAATTAGGGAATGCAATATTCCGAAATTCACAGTATCAGGAGTGTACCGAGAATACGACACTTCAGGCATTACCTCTCACCACGGACAATGCAGTGGCCGATGACCTTCACTTAACGACCGAGAGCAGCATCGTTTGCATAGGGTTGTTAGTGTTAGCAGACAAGCAACGCTGCATGAAACAACTGCAGAAATTACTTTTGGGCGTCCGACGAACTTATCTGTTACGACAGTGTCCTGAAGTTCGGCGTTAACGGGCTAAGGCAGCAAACGACCGACGCGAGTGCCCTGCTAACAGCACGACATCTCTCATGGACGCGTGACCATGTCCGTTGGAGCCAAGACGACTGGACATCCGTGATCTGGTCAGCTTCGATTTCAGTTGTTAAGAGCTGATGGTAGGGTTCGAGTGTGGTACAGACCCCACAAAGCTATGAACCGAAGTTGTTAACAAGGCACTATGCAAGCTGGTAATGGCCTCATAATAGCGTGGTTTGTGTTTTTGTGGAACGAGAGGACATTTCGTGCACAGCATGCTGCACCGGCAACACTTTCACAGTTAAGGACATCTGTAGAGGCATCATGGCTCGACATATCTGCAGAGGACTTCCAACGACTTGTTAAGTTCATGTCACGTCGAGTTGCTGCTCTATGCGGGGCAAAAGGAAGTCCGAGACGATATTAGGAGGTATGATTTTTTTCAGCTGAGTGTAAATAAGTATGAGCTTTCTCTATTCGCCACAAAAAAGGGGAAGAGAGAAAAACGGCTCGTTTGCCACACTCGAGCAGTTGAGTAAGTATCTCCGACTTCTCATTATTTTTATGCACCATTACGCGCAGATCGCTAAAACGGGGGTTATTCCTAAAGAGCATTTTGATCGCCTGCTGGTATCAGAAATTTATTTTCGTTAATAATAACTTTCAGCTATCATTACTGGCATTTTAAGACTTTTTAATGTATTACGTGTTCCGAATCTATTCCACTATGTTTATGCTGAAAGTTTGTAGCCGTAATGTGAATTCAGTCATTTTTTATTTTTATTTTATTTTTTAAATTGCATCTAGATGTCGATGACATTTTTCTGCCTGACAATCAAGCAGCCGTCTTCAGGTGAATTTTACGAGTCGTCAGGATAACTGCTGGTTTGTTAGCCGAAATATCGAGGCAACGAGTACAAATCCTCCAGCTGTAATCTTGAATTCTCACTGGATATTGTACAATGTAGTTCATCATTCGGCATACCATCTATGGCTGAACCATCAAGTCATTACGTTTATCACACAGAGTGACAGAGACTGCGTGGTACTCTCGACTTCAGTAATTTTACCTGCCAAGTAAGCTACCTTTCTATACCTACATCATAAGGTTTCTATCGAGGGTGTTCCAAAACTCGACGGAAATCACAGATTTATTCGACCCTCAGTTCCTACAAACTGTACTCTAGGTCTGTAGCGCGAGGCGGTACACTCTGGTTACGTATCAGACGAAATATTCAAATGACCTCCTCTCGCCCGAATACAGACCTCCGACCGTCACGTCATGGAATTCAAAAATGTCTGGTGAATTCGTATTGTCTGAGAGGCTACCACAATGCGTTTCATGGAGAGTAGTTTCATTCACACGAGCTGTCGAATACAGGTGGCAGTCCAGGGCGTTTAACTCGGGTGAAAGGGGTGGCCAAGTGAACTATCCATTCAAAGTCGAGCTCCGAAACAACACATATACTGAAAAAATTCTTAAGAATATGTTATTAGAGAGATCTGCACACATAACAACGCTTAATCTTACCACTTATCTTATTAATAAATTCATTGCACTTCATATCAACATGCTTTGTTATGCCGATATAACAGGCCGCCTTAATTCGTTCAGTTACGGGCCATTGGGTCTTCAGTCGATAACTGTTGGATAACTGCTACTAGTCATTAACTCTTTCAAGCATGAAATGTATCCAGCACATTTGTGATTATCTCTACAGCTTTTAGACAAAACTATCTTCTCGTAAGCAACAATAGCACTGAATAACCAGAGATTCCTTCTAAGAGAACGCTGGTCTCATAGAGCGTTTGAACGAACATATGCCCCCCTTGTAAGTGCGGCACAATTCCGCCAGGCAATTCACGCAGTCGGTATGACGTAATGGTCCAATCGGCCGCGTAGTTAAAATCACAGTGAAAATCCAATGAAGCTTTGCTCAGTGTCTCCAGTACGCCCATCGACAGCGTCTCATTGCACGATGCAGTTATGAACGTGAGGTAAGCATTGAAGATTCCTGGAATAATAGAGTCTCCTGTCATGGGTGAGGTGCATGCTGTCATTCGATTTCTTCATGCTGACTAGTTCTGCCTGGTTTCATGCCGCCCACATAACGTAACAGTCACGCGTGACAGCGAAGAGTGGCTACAGTGCAGGAACTTTGAAGCAGGACATTCAGGCATTCATGATGCAGGTGGTAAAGAAAGAAAGTGAGTGTCAACTACGACTGATTAAAAATCCGAAGAGCGTCTGGCACTCCGCTGAAGTCGGAAAGCAGTCACGTGTCGTCCCTCGCTCGCTATCTTCCAGACGTCATATTGGGTTCATCATAGTTCGGCACTTTCTGCATTATAACTTGTGTGTTGTGACAGTACGACGTTATAAGACAAAGACACAATAAATATTTATCACTCTAGCTGCCATTTATTGTAACTCAATGTCAGATAATGGAACATTTTTTGTAAAATTCATACTAAAACTTACTATCAACTGTTTTAAAGTACTAGCCCGTGCCTGTTTCCTGCGGTCATGTGGTAAAAGACAGGGTGTTGCAATGTTGAAGGTTGTAGGTTCGCATCTAGATACATAACAATACTTTTTTTTCATCTTAGCGTTTGTAACCCGTTTTGGGACTACCTTATTTTGTGTAACAGGAATATGTTCTGCAGTATTCGATGTTATTTATAGAGTATGCTCTCTGAGTAATTTGTTCCTTCCATTTTGGAACTTCACACACAGGAACCTAATGGTACAGCTTAAACTGATAAGAGTAAAACGAGGGACAATCATGTTTACAGTCTTGTTTGACACCTCTGCTTTTCTGTTTGTTCGGAATATGTCGCAGATTTACAACCTGGAATGACATTTAGATTCCTCCTTGTCGCAAGTATTTAAGTATTTGGCCATTTTTTTTCGAACATGTCTCGATTTCCAAAGGTGTAGTTAGGCAGAAATGTAAGAGTACAGCTTAAATTGTTGCTAGTAGAATGAGGGGCAGTCATGTCTACAGTTTTGTCCGACACCAATATTTTGCTGTTTTTTTCTGAATATGTCGCAATTTTTGAGGGTGTCGTTAGGTAGAAACCTAACGACACAAATTATTATGATTTTGCTTGTCACGAATGCTCGGCTCCAATCAGATTCTTAACAATGGTTTCGTAAAATTGTCGGTCAAGACAAAGATCGCATCACTCGTGTGTCAACTGATGATCTTGTTTCAGCGAATGGAGAGAAAATCGTCTACGAAGGGGAATGTAGAATATGCGAAGAGGAATGTCATCAGACATTGTCGTTCTTCACGACAATGCTCGGTCTCACACTGCAGCTACAACGAAGATGCTCCTATCAAGTTTGCGACGAGAAGTGTTCGGTCACGCACCATACAGCCCTGACTTGGTTCCCCCTGATTTTCGTCTCTCTGCTTACAAGAACAGCTGGCTACGAGGACAGTATTTTGGCACATACAACGAGCTGCAGAAAAGTTGAGAGAATTGCCGCATAGCACAGAGGAATACCTACTATGACGATGGTATTTGAATGTTGGTACAATGCTACAACAAATGTCTAAGTCGGGGAGCCTACTGTGTAGGGGAGTATCTAGGTAGGTGTAGTTAATTGTTACAAACAAAAAACTTCTGACTTTTCACCGTGGTTTCAATTTCGCGATCGATCGGACCTTGAAAAAAGTAACCATCGTACTGACAGTGATTCCATGTCTATTGTTATTTCTCGCATTATCGATTTTCTGTTGTATTGGCAGCGATGGACTGCTAGACATCTAAACAGATCCCGAGCGCTGAGTCTCTACGTATTTTTAGATTTCTGTTTCCAGAGACTGAAATTTTTTTAGTAGCAAATGTGTTCTAAAATTGTACTGATTTTGAAATAGCTATTCCGCGTATGGGAAAAACTGTATGCTTGGGGGAGAGGGGTGGAGTAGGGGATGAACCTCTCTTAAATCATAAAAATATATGACTAGAAGTAGTAATTAATTGTACACGTTATCTACACTCCTGGAAATGGAAAAAAGAATACATTGACACCGGTGTGTCAGACCCACCATACTTGCTCCGGACACTGCGAGAGGGCTGTACAAGCAATGATCACACGCACGGCACAGCGGACACACCAAGAACCGCGGTGTTGGCCGTCGAATGGCGCTAGCTGCGCAGCATTTGTGCACCGCCGCCGTCAGTGTCAGCCAGTTTGCCGTGGCATACGGAGCTCCATCGCAGTCTTTAACACTGGTAGCATGTCGCGACAGCGTGGACGTGAACCGTATGTGCAGTTGACGGACTTTGAGCGAGGGCGTATAGTGGGCATGCGGGAAGCCGGGTGGACGTACCGCCGAATTGCTCAACACGTGGGGCGTGAGGTCTCCACAGTACATCGATGTTGTCGCCAGTGGTCGGCGGAAGTTGCACGTGCCCGTCGACCTGGGACCGGACCGCAGCGATGCACGGATGCACGCCAAGACCGTAGGATCCTACGCAGTGCCGTAGGGGACCGCACCGCCACTTCCCAGCAAATTAGGGACACTGTTGCTCCTGGGGTATCGGCGAGGACCATTCGCAACCGTCTCCATGAAGCTGGGCTACGGTCCTGCACACCGTTAGGCCGTCTTCCGCTCACGCCCCAACATCGTGCAGCCCGCCTCCAGTGGTGTCGCGACAGACGTGAATGGAGGGACGAATGGAGACGTGTCGTCTTCAGCGATGAGAGTCGCTTCTGCCTTGGTGCCAATGATGGTCGTATGCGTGTTTGGCGCCGTGCAGGTGAGCGCCACAATCAGGACTGCATACGACCGAGGCACACAGGGCCAACACCCGGCATCATGGTGTGAGGAGCGATCTCCTACACTGGCCGTACACCACTGGTGATCGTCGAGGGGACACTGAATAGTGCACGGTACATCCAAACCGTCATCGAACCCATCGTTCTACCATTCCTAGACCGGCAAGGGAACTTGCTGTTCCAACAGGACAATGCACGTCCGCATGTATCCCGTGCCACCCAACGTGCTCTAGAAGGTGTAAGTCAACTACCCTGGCCAGCAAGATCTCCGGATCTGTCCCCCATTGAGCATGTTTGGGACTGGATGAAGCGTCGTCTCACGCGGTCTGCACGTCCAGCACGAACGCTGGTCCAACTGAGGCGCCAGGTGGAAATGGCATGGCAAGCCGTTCCACAGGACTACATCCAGCATCTCTACGATCGTCTCCATGGGAGAATAGCAGCCTGCATTGCTGCGAAAGGTGGATATACACTGTACTAGTGCCGACATTGTGCATGCTCTGTTGCCTGTGTCTATGTGCCTGTGGTTCTGTCAGTGTGATCATGTGATGTATCTGACCCCAGGAATGTGTCAATAAAGTTTCCCCTTCCTGGGACAATGAATTCACCTGACCCCAGGAATGTGTCAATAAAGTTTCCCCTTCCTGGGACAATGAATTCACGGTGTTCTTATTTCAGTTTCCAGGAGTGTATGTCGTTATATTTACACAGACGTTCACTGTTGACAACAAATGAACTGAGGCAGAAAATAAGTGTAACATCCCTACGAACAACTGAGGGTAAAAAATACGTAACAGAAAACATGCAAGATTTGATGTATTTCCTTACAGTAAATGGATCTAGTCTTTTTTTGTATATAAGTTTCAAAAACTACTTCGCACAGTTAGATAACAATTTGTCCTCCAGTCTGAAAACAACTGATGACGTTGAATTATTGCGGTTAGGGAATAATTTACATCTTGCCTGTCTTTTCAGTGAGGGTTTCTCGCAAACTCTAAATGGATAGAAGGAACAACCGTCGCTTCGGTCTGTAAGAACAATTGTGTCATTAACCACCAACATTACTAACGCCTGATTCTCACAAGATTACTCCAAGTTGTCACATCACTCGAAAAAGCAAGTAGTGGGAACCAAGTCGGTCACGTGACAAGGTACAGTCACGTTCCGATTCAAAGTAGTGCGCGTTTTTACATAGTTGGGAAACCGTGAAAATTCACTGTGGAAGATACCTTCGCGGCCAGTCGTGGCGACTTGCTGTTAATTTCATTACATTTGTTAATGATGACAAGGAGCAAGAAAGAATACAGGTGGAAATGATGATGGAACGCCCAAACTAAAGGATAAAGTTGAGTATTTCGATGATGAGAAAACTACGGCACGAAAGACACTATGCTGAGAGGGGTAAGACTCAAGTTTCTATCCGATATCAGAAGCAGCAACGTACAGATAGTACATACCAAGTCTCTAATGCCCTTGCCTCACTGAATATACCGTTATCAGCGGATCACCGAAGTTGAGCGATGCCGGATGTGGTCACTGCTTGGATGGGTAACCGCCTGGCTACTTACTCCACGTGCTGAATATCTTCATCGAAGTATAAAGACAGAGTTAAGCATCTAAAAAAAGGAAAAGAAACTTTTATCGGTAAGGGAGGTCATATTGCTGAGAGCGTGAAGTATATAGAAATTAGATTTTTTATTTTAAAATTAGAAGAGGACAATTTAACATGGCTGCTAAAAGTCATAGTATCAAAATTTAATATCAACTGCTAGTAGACTTCGTTTTCAGTGAAAAACAACAGCCAGTGCTGGGAAATAAAAAAAAACTATATCCGTTATTTCAGAAACTAGTTTTTAATACAAATTACTTTTTTTTAAATTTCTGGTTTCAGTTCAACAGACAATTGTAATTATTAAGGTAACCTTTTCTTTCTGCGTATAGAGGCTCGAAAAGAAAGGTACAAACCGTGAATCACTTACCGCACATGTTGTTCAGCATTAGAAGCTCAAAACCTTCATTATTCTTGCAGGAATGAAAGTGATTGCCTCATGTGCATATAGTCTTCGTCCGTATATACTTCCATCATGACATCAGACATGTCATTGAAGAGCTTACATAATGTAAGCTTAGCAGTACTGACCTGATGTTTTGTCGACCGTTACCATTTTGTATCTGTGCTTATACCTGTACTGAAATTTCACTTACATTGCATTGATAAAATCGAGAAAATTTCTGTATTCATAAATTCAATAGAACAGTAAGGTTCAAATGGTTCAAATGGCCTGAGCACTATGGGACTTAACATCTATGGTCATCAGTCCCCTAGAACTTAGAACTACTTAAACCTAACTAACCTAAGGACATCACACACATCCATGCCCGAGGCAGGATTCGAACCTGCGACCGTAGAAGTCGCGCGGCTCCGGACTGAGCGCCTAGAACCGCTAGACCACCGCGGCCGGCAGAACAGTAAGGACTCCATCGATATTATAACTCGCGGATGTTAAGTGGTGACAATAAGAAAACCTTTACACACTGCCCACAAAGGTCTATATCAAAGATCTTAGATTAACTCACTAATCTGTTTCATTGGACAGCGATCTTACCGCAACCAACTGCCCAAATAACTGTATGTTCCATATTATCACTCGTCTTTATATCTTATGTATTCAAAACTGGCCAATAAAACAGTTTTTCAATAAATATTTACATACTGACTAATGAAAGACATACATCGCATTAGCCTAATTAAATTCTATTTCATTTATCACCCTGTGGCGGTACGCGCATATTGCAGTGGTGCTGATGTGGCAGAATGCGTTGTGGAATGGTAGGCAGAAGTTTTTTCCATACACTCTCTTCCTCAATCCTCTTGCGCTTAATCTCCATATTTTATGTGCTCAAATATCCTTGAGCAGCATTCTATGGCAACTGATTTGGACTGATCTAAAATTCTGTCATTATGGCTGTTCACACAAATACGTATGTGTTTTCGACTGACCAAGGAAAGTTCTTTTTTATTTACTGTCGCTGAAATTTAAATTTTAGGGGCACGTTTCTCTGCATCACCCTTTTTATAGCCCTTTTTCTAACAAGTTTCTGCGATTATCCTTATTAGAAGTCATGCCCCTTTATTTTTCTCCTTTTAAATTGATGTATTGTTCTTTCATTATGTGAAGCATACTTTCCTATCATTCGAGGTGCTCTATGTTAATATAATGTCATCTTGATTTACGCTGTTCTGAAAACCTTTGCTACATAATTGCTTTCACATAACAGCCATTCTAATAGACCTTCGAGGTCCTATAGTCTTTCCTATAAAGTTGACGCACTTTTAAATTGATGACATCCACATAAAGTACTTTTCCTCCTAACATTTGCAGAATTAAAAAAATGGCATTTTTTATTTCAATACATTAGGTTCTTTCATTGCCCGTGTTTGTTGTTTCAAACTACAAGGGCGAACTGAATGAAAGAACCAGACTAGATACCTCTTTCAACTATATCATAAACTTACAGTCAGCAACATAGAGTAGGACCAGGAAAAATTAAGTATTCGATAGATAACAAAAAGAGTCATCATTACAGAGGACTCCTCATAAAATTCCTTCTGGGAAGAGGTAAATGAGATACAAAGGAGAAGACGAAAGGGGATCAGGTGCAGTTCCCTTTACATGTATTAGGGCGACTCCGACGAACTGACAAACTTCGTTATTTAAAAACTCCGGCCGGCGAAAAAACCGTTTAAACTATGATTCGTTACGTGGGTGCACGGCACAAGCCAATAAAAATAATTAACGTGCTACGTATCTCCCCCAGTAACGCTGCCGTTATATAAATGTGGCGCGCGATACAACAGGACAAGGCGCGCTTTCATACTTGCCCTCTGGCAGCGAGCAATAAAATAAGATAGGAGAAAATTGTGAGTTTTTTCGTGTGTGTGTGCTCGGGACCTCCCCTCGACTGCTCGTTGGCATCATAAATTAGTTTTGACTAAAAGCTACAGTAATGGCCTACGAGATCAAAAAATCTAGAGACAGGCAGCTGTTTTCCCTTTAAATTTGTCCCTTATTATCCAATCTCCCGTATTCGGTTTCAATCCAAATCCAAAATCTTACAGTACAATCCATATTTTTCGAGTTCTCTGATCGCTAATGCAGGAGGCTCTTTATCGCATCCAAATTGTTAGCAACATATGAGCGTTACGGCTACCACAATTTTCTTCGTGGTTCCTGAAAACCAGAAATGTAATTAGATAACAAGCAGCGGTAACAAGGAACTGTCAGTAAATACGAAAATAATAGACACATACACTAAAACTGAAGGTAGCCCACTTTTTCACCCCCCCCCCCTTTCCCCGTCTTTTCTACCCATACCTCACATACTCGTACATGTAAACCGCCAAAACTCATCTTTCAAAATACTGATGCACGAACTTTTACTTTCAAAACCTCTTCGCGAATTATCTATCGAGCGTGCATAGTAAAAAGTCTAACAGGGTGGGGGGGTTCAGTAGCTGTTTTTAGCACATAGTGATATGGTTCAGACAACGTGGAAACCACTACGAACACCGACGAAACCAAGTTGAAATTAGTTTGTTTATTTGTACTCCCAAGTATTAGAAATGCTTTTCTTTAACTACAAAAATGCACTGTTTTACTGGACCTTAAACTCTAATCTTACCTCCTGAGCAACGGCGCTTGTCAAAAACAGAGTTAATACTGTTATTCTACCAATTTGGCGGCAGCAGTAGTGAGGCAATAAACACGGTAAACAGTGTGAAAGAAATAGTTCAATTAATAGATAGAAGCAAGTAATTCAACTTTTATGCATATGTTTTACCTCGTCAAAACGTAAGTCCTTCTAGAAAGCATTATTAGTGACAGAGTACTCATCTTTCATATAGTATGTCTCAACAGATAACTTAGGACTTGACTGTTTCTCAAAACACATGCACACAATATACAGGGTGTTACAAAAAGGTACGGCCAAACTTTCAGAAAACATTCCTCACACACAAATAAAGAAAATATGTTATGTGGACATGTGTCTGGAAACGCTTACTTTCCATGTTAGAGCTCATTTTATTACTTCTCTTCAAATCACATTAATCATGGAATGGAAACACACAGCAACAGAACGTACCAGCGTCACTTCAAACACTTTGTTACAGGAAATGTTCAAAATGTCCTCCGGTAGCGAGGATACATGCATCCACCCTCCGTCGCATGGAATCCCTGATGCGCTGATGCAGCCCTGGAGAATGGCGTATTGTATCACAGCCGTCCACAATATGATCACGAAGAGTCTCTACATTTGGTACCGGGGTTGCGTAGACACGAGCTTTCAAATGCCCCCATAAATGAAAGTCAAGAGGATTGAGGTCAGGAGATCGTGGAGGCCATGGAATTGGTCCGCCTCTACCAATCCATCGGTCACCGTATCTGTTGTTGAGAAGCGTACGAACACTTCGACTGAAATGTGCAGGAGCTCCATCGTGCATGAACCTCATGTTGTCCCGTACTTGTAAAGGCACATGTTCTAGCAGCACAGGTAGAGTATCCCGTATGAAATCATGATAACGTGCTCCATTGAGCGTAGGTGGAAGAACATGGGGCACAATCAAGACATCACCAACAATGCCTGCCCAAAAGTTCACAGAAAATCTGTGTTGATGACGTGATTGCACAATTGCGTGCGGATTCTGGTCAGCCCACACATGTTGATTGTGAAAATTTACAATTTGATCACGTTGGAATGAAGAACATTTGCACTGAAATGAGAATTGACACATTGTTGGATGAACCATTTGCAGAAGTGTGCCCGTGAAGGCCAATCAGCTGCTGATAGTGCCTGCACACGCTGTACATGGTACGGAAACAACTGGTTCTCCCGTAGCACTCTCCATACAGTGAGGTGGGCAACGTACCTTGTGCAGCAGCAACTTCTCTTACGCTGACATTAGGGTTATCGTCAACTGCACGAAGAATTGCCTCGTCCGTTGCAGGTGTCCTCGTCGTTCTAGATCTTCCCCAGTCGCGAGTCATAGGTTGGAATGTTCCGTGCTCCCTAAGACGCCGATCAATTGCTTCGAACGTCTTCCTGTCGGGACACTTTCGTTCTGGAAATCTGTCTCGATACAAACGTACCGCGCCACGGCTATTGCTCCGCCATACATCAAATGGGCATCTGCTAACTCCGCATTTGTAAACATTGCACTGACTGCAAAACCACGTTCGTGATGAACACTAACCTGTTGATGCTACGTACTGATGTGCTTGATGCTAGTACTGTACAGCAATGAGTCGCATGTCAACACAAGCACCGAAGTCAACATTACCTTCCTTCAATTGGGCCAATTGGCGGTGAATCGAGGAAGTACAGTACATACTGACGAAACTAAAATGAGCTCTAATATGGAAATTAAGCGTTTCCGGACACATGTCCACATAACATCTTTTCTTTATTTGTGTGTGAGGAATGATTCCTGAAAGTTTAGCCGTACCTTTTTGTAACATCCTGTATATTTTGGCACCACATCTGGTTGCTCATTTCGCTATTTATACTTTGAAGTATGAACGATGTGTGCTCTGTCACTAATAATGCTTTCTAGTAGGTGCAGGTCTGCCACAATCAGTTTATATATATACACGGTGTGAGGAAAGAGGAAAGGAATTACCGAATAAAAGATACAGGGTCCCATTTAAAAAAGTCATACCGCTCTTCACATCTTTGTAAAAAATAAAGCTACAACGAAGGCAATCATGCTAATTGATGTCCACCTGACGGTTAAAGAACATTTTACTCGTTATCTACCTTATTAGCGTTTATTTTCAGTGTTCGCAGCCACAGCGAAGTTGCATCCGTGGCATCTGCATTTAGCTTTTCCTCATCCTGTACTCAAATTTACAGTTAAATGCAAAGGAAAGTATTTTTATTGCGTAGTTTCTAAATAAAGGTTTCTGGTTTACGGATGAACTTGTGTACTACCGCGGCTTGTCCTGCGCGCACAATCGACGAACTAGGCTGTATCCGAGGAAGCAGCTTTTGAGGCTGGAACGGGGCTTGGGAGCGAGTGCAACAAACATTTACGTCTGCCTGCTCCTGAGTAGCATAATACGCGAGCATTAGACCTGTGACCATTCATGTATCTGTCACGTGCGGCCCCACTCGCTTACTCTTTCAACAGATCATCTAAAAAAATAAAAGGTGGATATTTAGAAGACTATTTACTTACTAAAGGTAATTTTCATTGTTTCTCGTCCTTAACCATTAGTTTATTTCTATTTCAAAATCAGTTCCATTACTATAAATTTGCAACACATTCCTGTCAGCTTAATTAGTAATTACATGGCTATTGCTATTATTGTTGTTGAATCTGGGGACTGTATAGTTAGAGCTTCGGTGTCTCGTATCAAAACTATGAATTCAGAGCCATTAGATGCCAGTAATTTCCTTCCCTAGAGTGAAAAAACCCTCACGGGTCATGTTGTTTAAGGATACGGCCTCTGATACAGCCAAAGAACCTCGGAGATATCTCTAATTCATTCGCTGCCAAATTTAAGGCTATGATTTCACGTCAAAACAGTTGGCCTTGGAGTTGACACCAAAATAAAAATTAGATTAGCGGAAATGCAATCATTGTACTTTCAGATGGTAGTGTAGGGCCTGTCAATTTTCATATTATTATTGTTTCTTGGCTTTTCACAATTCTGATTGAGAGTTTGCAATTATTCAGCTGTTATTGTTTTCAAAATATTATTATCGTAAATTGTTGATAATTATTGTATTTATTTATTCGTTCAGTGATTTGCAGAGCACATATAAAAAAAAAGAGACTACACCATAAAATAAGACACATTAAGTATTATATAATACAAAATTTTACACAATACGACTTATTTTTTAAGTCAATCAACGGCATTGTCCATGAGTTTATGTATGTTCTCAGCTTCACCACTAAAGTCACACAAAGTGCACTGGGTCAGGTGGTCCATCGATTGGCTGAGTCCAAACTCGCACTCAGGGTCGTTCGAGAGGTCCCATGTTGTCACTATCTCCGTTGCTTATCTGAATATTAACTGATTTCCTCGGGTTTAAGATGGTGCTATACGGGTAGCCAATCAGTAGTTGTAGGTCTAAGCGTTCCAGATATCACTCTCGTTGCATCTCTTAATTGGGTATCGATTTTTGACACGTTTGCACTTCTGGCTCATACAGGCGCACAATATTCGGCCAGTGTCATGGTTGAAGTTAGCAAAGGTATTTACATCACACCCCCAGGTTGTTCCATTGAGTTTGGGACGGATTGTATATCTAGATTTGAGTTTTCGTTTTGTGTCCTCTGTATGACTCTGTACGTTAGAGTCCAGTCAAGCCTTACTCCAAGATACCGAGGGTTACCTTCATGCTTAATGATCTGGTTATTCCTGCAGATTTTCAAATTTCTTTTGGCTTCTCTATTATTGAGATCGTCTTGCCTAGATTGGACTGTAGATGCCATTTAGTGTAATATAGGTGCAGCAAGTTTATATATTCGTTCAGTTTCTGCCCTATTTTTTCGAAAGATTTATTTTGATAAGCTATTATCATATCATGAGAGTATACAAGCTTACGGGACGTTGAACCTGGAACATCCGTAGCGTACAAGTTAAATAATAGCGGGGCCAGTACCGACCCGTGCGGGAGTCCACTGTTGAGCGCTATGCATGTGCTGGTCTTGCCGATAAGTGTTGCTCTAATTTTTCCTTTAGTTAAATTGGCCATCAATGTATAAATCTGGATGTATTGAGCTTTTTCTATCAGTTTAAGTAGGCCATTCCTCAATACTATATCATATGCTGATGTTAAATATCCGTAAGGACAACGTCCGTTTTCTTCTTATCCTGGTGGCGCTTCTCGATTAAAGCTGTGAGGGCAAGGACTTGATCACAGCAATTTCTTTTAAGCCTAAAACCTGATTGCTCCATCGGTAGATTTTACATATTGGGTATTGTTTTACTTTCCATCTGAATAAGATAATATTCTGGTTTACAATTATTTTCTTGGAGACTGAGTTGTACGGTTGAGTGACTGGAGGAAGGGTGCTAAAGATGAAAACCTTACTCGCCCAGAGCACCAAAGGAACAGAAGACGACATTGCGACGGTTTCACTGAAGGCGTGGATCGACTGTTATCATTATCTTGACCCAGATTCGCCGACAACTTTCAAAGAGTCAGAAAGCAAGTATTTCCTCCAGGATAACCTTCTACTACGATTCAGTGACCATTTTCGTTTCCAATATAACGCAAGTTCAAACCTTAACAAGTTATGCAAGTTCATTTATTTTCCACCTCATCATTATTCCTGATATCGAAAAGAGTAAACAATAGTTGCCCATTTTCCTGTTAAAAATCTTGAGTAAAACAGGGAGAAAGAGCTCTAAGAAGAAAAAATTACAATAGTGTTGCCTTTCAATATTTGAACTGAAACTGAATAAATTAACAGGACCAGTTACCTATTTTATTCCTGCCTTTCGACAGATTTCACATCTGTTCAGCACCAAAACAGACTGCGTGTTAGGCTTCTTCTAATTTTTATGTTTGAGGAAGTGTAGGTATTTGTAGCGTTACTGCAAAATGGGCTGTGGCTGACTGTGCTCATTTTGTTTCTGGATGATAATTTATTAGTGGGGGACAGCAAACCAGTCCTCCTCTCATTAATTAACGGGACTGCAGATATCTATATCAATCACATCGGTCCCGTCCAATCCATAGTATAAAGTCTGCACGAGTATTCAGAAGAACCGTGGCCCCTGTGACTCATTTGCTTTTCGTTAGAGCAAAAGCAAGCAAAACATTCGCACGTACGCCTGTCGACTTGAGATATGTGCTTAACTTCTACAAGGGAAAAACAAAGCAGAGACGCCAGAGTTCATTATTGCCAAATTAGGAGCACGCGCTATACTTCTTAAAGAGATGGCCATTACAGTGCTCCCGCCGACGGCCACAAGACTTCACGAATTATGCTTCTCATTTCTTTTTCCTCGAACAGTTTCTCGTGGCGCTCGCTGGAATGTGCACGTTATGTTTGCTTAGATCCCATGTGTCAAACATTGACTACTGCTAAACTCTGTGTTCCTATTCGTATTTTTCAAACTCCCGTAAGAAAATCACTGTCTCGGTACGAATTGTCAGTTAAGAGAACACGGCAAGCGCCATTACGCGATTTCCCAGGAACTTCGCTCAGTGGAAGAGGAGTCAAACTAAGCGAATGCGTGTCTCGGCTTATCCGTAGACACTCGGTCACACTTTTCGAGGTATTTTCGAGGTACATTATGTGCCTTTTACCACGCGATATAATCAGTGGTCAGCGTCACGGTTCCTTGATTTTGCACTTCATGTTCGAAACCCGATTATTGCTTTTATTTATTTTATATTTATTGTTTTCAATCCACTACCCATGTTCGTAGAAGGTTATTACACGAATGTTTCTTATCAAATTGAGGGATACAAGGGCGTTATATCAAATGAAAAATTGCAACTGGATTGAACGAGAAGTATTAAACATTTATTGTATTTCTAAATTCTCATATTCTGATATTTCATTCTCATATCAATTCTGCATGGAGAGCTGCATCAAACCAGTCTCAGGACTGAAGACCCCAACAACAACAACATCAATTCTTATGTTAATTCTTGTATCTTATTCACTTGTTTATTTTTCAAGAAGATTTGGTTCATTACCTTGGATGATATCGATCGTAGAAACATTCGAAACACAGATATTCCGGACACCACGAGCATTGTGTAAAGACAGGTTTGCCACAGTGGCATTTCTTGGTATGACTCTCTCTCGGAAAAGAAGCTTCGTTAACGTTGCTGAAGATTTCGCACAATGGCAATGATTTTGGGGCTAACCATGCATAACGGATCACTTTTCTGAAAACTGGCGCTTGCAATTGATTATGAATCAAGAAAGACTGCTAGAATTTCACCTATAACAATTTCAAATACTTTTCTCATTCTTTTTTCCTTTTTTTAATCCATTCGTCTGACACAAAATCAGTAGATGAACAAGGACTACGTTATATCAATATACACTGGAAAACATTCGTGTAGTAATGTTCTACATACATGGGTATATAAATGAAAAGCAAAAAAGGTAACAATCGAGTTCCGAAAACAAGGCCCAAAATTGAAAAGCCGCGACACTAACCACTGTGCCACCACGTCATTATTTTAGGATATCGTGTGGTAAAAGGCACATTAAGTGCCTGCAGTATACCTTGAAAACTTTGACCGTCGTTTTTCCTGAAACGGTCGAGTATACAGGCATATGCCGAGACACGCATTCTCTTATTTTGACCCCTCTTTCAATGAGTGAAGTTTCTGCGTAATCGGATTATGACCACTTGACATGTTCTACTCGTCAGCTGTTTCTTACGACTACTAGCCACTTATATACGAGAGAAATTCCGAAAGTAACTTACGTTTGATTATTTTCGTTACAGACTTTCTTACTACATTATTGTTGCTGCTTAATATCTGAACTAAAATATAATGAGTTAACAGAACTAGTTGTCTGTTTCTTTATCTCACTAGACAGATATCGCATTAAAACAGATTCAGCATTAAAACAGGCGGTGTGCTACGCTTCTGACACTAGAAATGAGCCAGCTACCGTATACACTCGTCAAAGAACTCTGTCGCGAACTACTTTAGCCGTGATGTATGTAGGAGTCCTTTGGGCTCATGGTTAAAGAGCTCCCATTTGAAATTTCTCAAAAGTTCTAGAATTTTTGTGGCAGTGCAGTAAAGCTAGAAATTGTCTTTTGCCTGCCACGCCAGAAATCAACTGCCGCGTCCTTTTTTGTTAATTCAATGGTTATCATACTGAAGGAGTTACACGTCAATTTTCCATACATTGTGTTTTATGCTTCGTTGAGTGGTATGTGAACAATGCCTTTACATACTAAAAGGACTGTCTCCAATGATGACCGATGTAGGTGCTTCGATGGTCAGTAGATGACATGAGGGTAAGTCATATGAACTGTTAATGCTAAATGGAGTAAGTGCCGAATGTATTACACGACTTGGATATACTGTACATAGAAATTATACACTTCCGCTTCCTCCTCCCGTTGGAAAGACAATGGACAGTGAAAACAATATGGATAATTCAGGAAAGGGAAGTAATAGAAAACCTGGTACTCTAAAAGAGGTCAGTTATTTAAATAAGAGTGAAGATGGGGAAGCTTTTTGTTCCTGATGATGTAATGAACATCAGAGCAACAGCTCGCAATAAGCAACCATTTCAAGTAGTTCAGACGAGAAGCAGCTAGTTTGTGGAATTTCAACAGCCTTGGATAACTCAGAAAACTTAGTTTCGCATTTCAGTGCAAATTTATTTAGGAAGGTCAGCGTTTATTTGCTATTTTTGGATCACTCCAAGAGATAACTTCCGTTCCTTAAGTCCATGAGTAAGTGTAATGTGGAGTTCGTTCACATTTATGTCCACGTTATTTGTATAAAGTTTATTCTGAATAAGATAGAAAGTACCTTTTGTTACTAAATCCCTTTAGCATGACAGTTCTTGAGTTATTATTCGTACCTTTTTAACGTTTCGTTGTACATTGCTGAACTTCTTGTTGTAGCCTCACTGCAGTTACTGATCTAGCATTACACCGCACCTGTCCACAGAAGCCACTAACAACAACCTTCTTAAAAGAGAACATCTAATCTCTTTCCAGAGGCTCTCATGGTTAAGTGGGATGAGCTCATTCGATAGATGTTCACGTACGAAATCCATGTCACACCAACTGCAAAAATGTGGTCAAGGAAATGGGTACCATCACTGAATAACGTATCAAGAACATGAGTTCCGGAACCTTTCCCTGTGTACTATTATCGTCAGAAGCAAAGCTGAGCGCAAATCTTGTGTTAGTATAATCAGTCGGTTAGCACAATCTGTTAGGAAAAAATTTGGAAAATGTTTTAATAATGCCTTGATTATGTGATCCTATCACTTCATCCCTGCAAAAACATGGGACATTATTGTCTCACGGACTGCCACACGTAAAGTTCCCTCCATAATCTGCACAAATTACTCGACGAGTGTCTTCAGGTGTTCCTTTTTCGCCCACAGAGAAAGTATCACCGATCGCAAATTACACAGCCGCCGGAATTTACTACTGTATTGGTCACTCTAACACTTTATGAAATAAAGCATAGCGTCGTAAAGATCATTTATTGAGGCCTTCAAGACACCTAATGACCTCGGTTACGTATAGGCTCACAGTAGACAACATTACGTATCTTCTGCTTCACGCAGGGTGCAATCGGAAGCTGCTTCACGAATTGCCCCTGTTTGTCCCATTCTCTCACCACGCCTTCTGGCTACCTCAGTGTTAGACATGAAATGTATTCGCTACTGCGACTAAGGACTACAATCATCTGTATAATGGAATGAAGACAATGAAAATTTGTGCCAGACCGAAACTCGAACCCGGATTTCCCGCATATCGGGAGCGGTCGCCTTACCATTTGGCTATTCGTGCACTACTAACGGGCAGTCCCAAACTTCCATATGTCGTCAACCACGTGTCCACAGCCTGTACTCGTACATCCATCATGTACACTCCTGGAAATGGAAAAAAGAACACATTGACACCGGTGTGTCAGATCCACCATACTTGCTCCGGACACTGCGAGAGGGCTGTACAAGCAATGATCACACGCACGGCACAGCGGACACACCAGGAACCGCGGTGTTGGCCGTCGAATGGCGCTAGCTGCGCAGCATTTGTGCACCGCCGTCGTCAGTGTCAGCCAGTTTGCCGTGGCATACGGAGCTCCATCGCAGTCTTTAACACTGGTAGCATGCCGCGACAGCGTGGACGTGAACCGTATATGCAGTTGACGGACTTTGAGCGAGGGCGTATAGTGGGCATGCGGGAGGCCGGGTGGACGTACCGCCGAATTGCTCAACACGTGGGGCGTGAGGTCTCCACAGTACATCGATGTTGTCGCCAGTGGTCGGCGGAAGGTGCACGTGCCCGTCGACCTGGGACCGGACCGCAGCGACGCACGGATGCACGCCAAGACCGTAGGATACTACGCAGTGCCGTAGGGGACCGCACCGCCACTTCCCAGCAAATTAGGGACACTGTTGCTCCTGGGGTATCGGTGAGGACCATTCGCAACCGTCTCCATGAAGCTAGGCTACGGTCCCGCACACCGTTAGGCCGTCTTCCACTCACGCCCCAACATCGTGCAGCCCGCCTCCAGTGGTGTCGCGACAGGCGTGAATGGAGGGACGAATGGAGACGAGTCGTCTTCAGCGATGAGCGTCGCTTCTGACTTGGTGCCAATGATGGTCGTATGCGTGTTTGGCGCCGTGCAGGTGAGCGCCACAATCAGGACTGCATACGACCGAGGCACACAGGGCCAACACCCGGCATCAAGGTGTGGGGAGCGATCTCCTACACTGGCCGTACACCACTGGTGATCGTCGAGGGGACACTGAATAGTGCACGGTACATCCAAACCGTCATCGAACCCATCGTTCTACCATTCCTAGACCGGCAAGGGAACTTGCTGTTCCAACAGGACAATGCACGTCCGCATGTATCCCGTGCCACCCAACGTGCTCTAGAAGGTGTAAGTCAACTACCCTGGCCAGCAAGATCTCCGGATCTGTCCCCCATTGAGCATGTTTGGGACTGGATGAAGCGTCGTCTCACGCGGTCTGCACGTCCAGCACGAACGCTGGTCCAACTGAGGCGCCAGGTGGAAATGGCATGGCAAGCCGTTCCACAGGACTACATCCAGCATCTCTACGATCGTCTCCATGGGAGAATAGCAGCCTGCATTGCTGCGAAAGGTGGATATACACTGTACTAGTGCCGACATTGTGCATGCTCTGTTGCCTGTGTCTATGTGCCTGTGGTTCTGTCAGTGTGATCATGTGATGTATCTGACCCCAGGAATGTGTCAATAAAGTTTCCCCTTCCTGGGACAATGAATTCACGGTGTTCTTATTTCAATTTCCAGGAGTGCATTTTCTTATACAGGGGAGATATTTTACTCGAGAGTTGCTTGTCTGGTGTCGGGGGTAAATACAATATTGCAGTGCCTGCGTTATTCCGAACTGCGATGCAAAGTTCCTTCGGACATACAACATCGTATCGCTCAGTGTTCTCCGATGCGCGCCTGGCGTAGCTGAGCGGCCCACGGCAGTGGCCTGTGATGCATCCCCTCCTGCTCCAGGCTCGTTAAGTGGCGGGCGTTAAAATATGAAGAGGCCTTAGGAGAATGTAAACAGGACCCACCGAAATACAAGTAACAACCGCCGCCGATAATTATAGTAAAGCGAAGCCAAGTGCCTCCTTGAGAGCGTACAGTCTGTCAAAAGAAACACTCTGAGGAAGGCATAGCGGAGTCCGCACAGCAACAGATTTACTGCGAGAATCCCTGCCGTTAATGAGTAGACTGTTAAAATTTGACGGTCCGACAAGACTTTGATTTCAGCCAAAAAATGCAAGATTTTGACTAGTCCCTTTTTCGATCAGCGCGCTGCGTCAATGCGGTTTTCCGTATATCCAGTACCTGAACTGCGATTCTGGTAAATTACTAACAAATTTCATTATGATCAACGAATATATCACACAGCAGGCACGATAAGTTGCCAATGGCTGGTTTCCAATATATGTACGTGTAACAAACCCAACGAAATAGTCTTACTGTGTACAAATTGTGATGGAATTCTTGCGCAAGGCTCCTGCAGATGTTTTAGATTTTCAAATAATATGCTGTATAACTGAAGGCGGTTTTTTCCCTCGTTTTTATGAAAATATACAACTACTTGCCTACAAAATTACTTACAAATAAAAATACTTTAAATCTGTCACTAAGGAAACAGAAGCATGGCTGTTCATGGAACAGTTTTATATTTGATGCTTTCACTTACGTACCTCAACTATTTTAACAAGATAATATAAACTGTTTCCTCAAGCCACGTTGTGTAAAACAGCAAAGAATTCCAGAAAGCACCACAAAGTCCGTTCCTCCCATACTCCTTACGTCCTCCCGTCTCTTTCTCTCCTCTAATGGTGGCTATCCATGGTGAAGTCTCTTCGAACGTGGAACAAATCTTATGAAATAAAGCTAATGAAATACTTTTCAACGATATGCGACACATTTCGCATTTAAGCACGTATATATTTCTTCAAGATTTCAGATTTGCACCAAGCACTAAGCCAGATTATAGTGCTCGGTGCCACAGACCAGGGCGCCAACAGAGGGACAGGACTGATATTTATTTTGAAGAAAATTTCTTTACAGTTATTTGACACACAGCCAGTGCCTTCTTTAACTGTTAGGTCCAAGGACTGAATTCTGTTATTTGCCATACAGCAAGGCTCTTCTTCAGCTGTTGGAGCAAACAAATTCACATTGGTAGAGATGCAAACGATAGATCGAAGTTTTGAAAACCTCGGTGTTAGCATTGATATGCTGAATGACGATACATCGCCGATGTATCGATGAAAAAAGTCCAAGAATACAGACACTGTTCGACAGTGGCTCATTCATTCCGTATTGGGATGCGCAGCCTTCGACGCGTCGAGTCTCTTAATTCGTGAAGTGCTACATTTATTGCTGTCCTCGTGATTTTTGTGTTTTTGAATAAGTAGATAAGTAAAGTATGAAGCTTACAATATATGAGAATACCATGGATTTTGGAAACTACCGATTGTTTAAAAGTAAAACAGACAAAAGAATTCTTAAAAACACTCCGCATCTGGGTGTTGCATTCGCAATTTCGCAAGACATTCTTGGCTCCGTAATCGAAGTAAATCCAGTAAACAACAGACTAATGACAATTTCCATGAAATGTGCAAATAAAATGTACTGTTTAATTAACGCACACATGCCTATCAACCAGGAGAATAAAACAAATCCAGAAAAAGTAAATAAGTCATGGGAAGTGTTAGAGAATACAGTCTCCAAAATTCCTCAAAATTATGTCAAGATTTTAATGGGTGATTTTAATGCACAGTTAGGGAAAGAGAGAAAATTTAGAAAAACGGTCGGTGAATTCCCTGCACATAAATGGACCAATCAAAATGGAAAGAGGCTGGTAGAATTTTGCAGAAATTTCAATCTCAAAATTATGTCAAGTCATTTTAAGAAAAAACCTTCAAAACAAAAGACATGGCGATCACCTAACAAGGACATAGGTGAATTCCAAATTGACCATATTGCAATCTCGTATCCATGTCACAAAGAAATTTTAAATGTTCAAGTTCGTAAAGGCGCCAATATTGACTCAGACCATTACTTAACCCGTGTGAAACTAAAGCTAAAACCCCAAAAGTTCAACAAAAGGACACCATTAATCCCCAAATTTGACACCAGTAAAATCCAACCATCATTATTAGCAGACGAATTTGACAAAACAAGTGCACAAAATTGGGAACAACTCAAACACAAGATTATCAAAACAGCTCAAGATCAAATTCCTTTACGAAAACACAAGAAACATGCTTGGTGGAATGAAAACTGTGATCATGCAATCAAAGCCAGACAAGAGACATTTAAAGCATGGAATAGCAACAAGACAGAAGACACATATGATACATTCCTGACAACTAGAAAAGACACTTCAAAACTAATTAGACAAACAAAAAGACAATATGAGAATAGTCAACTCTTAGAAATCGAAGAAGATTTTCAGAAATGTTGTTGTTGTTGTTGTTGTGGTCTTCAGTCCTGAGACTGGTTTGATGCAGCTCTCCATGCTACTCTATCCTGTGCAAGCTTTTTCATCTCCCAGTACCTACTGCAACCTACATCCTTCTGAATCTGCTTAGTGTATTCATCTCTTGGTCTCCCCCTACGATTTTTACCCTCCACGCTGCCCTCCAATACTAAATTGGTGATCCCTTGATGCCTCAGAACATATCCTACCAACCGATCCCTTCTTCTGGTCAAGTTGTGCCACAAACTTCTCTTCTCCCCAATCCTATTCAATACTTCCTCATTAGTTATGTGATCTACCCATCTAATCTTCAGCATTCTTCTGTAGCACCACATTTCGAAAGCTTCTATTCTCTTCTTGTCCAAACTATTTATCGTCCATGTTTCACTTCCATACATGGCTACACTCCATACGAATACTTTCAGAAATGACTTCCTGACACTTAAATCAATACTGGATGTTAACAAATTTCTCTTCTTCAGAAACGCTTTCCTTGCCATTGCCAGCCTACATTTTATATCCTCTCTACTTCGACCATCATCAGTTATTTTGCCCCCCAAATAGCAAAACTCCTTTACTACTTTAAGTGCCTCATTTCCTACTCTAATTCCCTCAGCATCACCCGACTTAATTAGACTACATTCCATTATCCTTGTTTTGCTTTTGTTGATGTTCATCTTATATCCTCCTTTCAAGACACTGTCCATTCCATTCAACTGCTCTTCCAAGTCCTTTGCTGTCTCTGACAGAATTACAATGTCATCCGCGAACCTCAAAGTTTTTATTTCTTCTCCATGAATTTTAATACCTATTCCGAATTTTTCTTTTGTTTCCTTTACTGCTTGCTCAATATACAGATTGAACAACATCGGGGACAGGCTACAACCCTGTCTTACTCCCTTCCCAACCACTGCTTCCCTTTCATGTCCCTCGACTCTTATAACTGCCATCTGGTTTCTGTACAAATTGGAAATAGCCTTTCGCTCCCTGTATTTTACCCCTGCCATCTTTAGAATTTGAAAGAGAGTATTCCAGTCAACATTGTCAAAAGCTTTCTCTAAGTCTACAAATGCTAGAAACGTAGGTTTGCCTTTCCTTAATCTTTCTTCTAAGATAAGTCGTAAGGTCAGTATTGCCTCACGTGTTCCAGTGTTTCTACGGAATCCAAACTGATCTTCCCCGAGGTTGGCTTCTACTAGTTTTTCCATTCGTCTGTAAAGAATTCGTGTTAGTATTTTGCAGCTGTGAGTTATTAAGCTGATAGTTCGGTAATTTTCACATCTGTCAACACCTAATTTCTTTGGGATTGGAATTATTATATTCTTCTTGAAGTCTGAGGGTATTTCGCCTGTTTCATACATCTTGCTCACCAGATGGTAGAGTTTTGTCAGGACTGGCTCTCCCACGGCCGTCAGTAGTTCCAATGGAATATTGTCTACTCCGGGGGCCTTGTTTCGACTCAGGTCTTTCAGTGCTCTGTCAAACTCTTCACGCAGTATCGTATCTCCCATTTCATCTTCATCTACATCCTCTTCCATTTCCATAATATTGTCCTCAAGTACATCGCCCTTGTATAGACCCTCTACATACTCCTTCCACCTTTCTGCTTTCCCTTCTTTGCTTAGAACTGGGTTTCCATCTGAGCTCTTGATATTCATACAAGTCGTTCTCTTATCTCCAAAGGTCTCTTTAATTTTCCTGTAGGCGGTATCTATCTTACCCCTAGTGAGATAAGCCTCTACATCCTTACATTTGTCCTCTAGCCATCCCTGCTTAGCCATTTTGCACTTCCTGTCGATATCATTTTTGAGACGTTTGTATTCCTTTTTGCCTGTTTCACTTACTGCATTTTTATATTTTCTCCTTTCATCAATTAAATTCAATATTTCTTCTGTTACCCAAGGATTTCTACTAGCCCTCGTCTTTTTACCTACTTGATCCTCTGCTGCCTTCACTACTTCATCCCTCAAAGCTACCCATTCTTCTTCTACTGTATTTATTTCCCCCATTCCTGTCAATTGCTCCCTTATGCTCTCCCTGAATCTCTGTACAACCTCTGGTTCTTTTAGTTTATCCAGGTCCCATCTCCTTAAATTCCCACCTTTTTGCAGTTTCTTCAGTTTTAATCTACAGGTCATAACCAATAGATTGTGGTCAGAGTCCACATCTGCCCCTGGAAATGTCTTACAATTTAAAACCTGGTTCCTAAATCTCTGTCTTACCATTATATAATCTATCTGATACCTTTTAGTATCTCCAGGGTTCTTCCATGTATACAACCTTCTTTCATGATTCTTAAACCAAGTGTTAGTTATGATTATGTTGTGCTCTGTGCAAAATTCTACCAGGCGGCTTCCTCTTTCATTTCTGTCCCCCAATCCATATTCACCTACTATGTTTCCTTCTCTCCCTTTTCCTACACTCGAATTCCAGTCACCCATGACTATTAAATTTTCGTCTCCCTTCACAATCTGAATAATTTCTTTTATTTCATCATACATTTCTTCAATTTCTTCGTCATCTGCAGAGCTAGTTGGCATATAAACTTGTACTACTGTAGTAGGTGTGGGCTTCGTATCTATCTTGGCCACAATAATGCGTTCACTATGCTGTTTGTAGTAGCTTACCCGCATTCCTATTTTCCTATTCATTATTAAACCTACTCCTGCATTACCCCTATTTGATTTTGTGTTTATAACCCTGTAGTCACCTGACCAGAAGTCTTGTTCCTCCTGCCACCGAACTTCACTAATTCCCACTATATCTAACTTCAACCTATCCATTTCCCTTTTTAAATTTTCTAACCTACCTGCCCGATTAAGGGATCTGACATTCCACGCTCCGATCCGCAGAACGCCTGTTTTCTTTCTCCTGATAACGACATCCTCTTGAGTAGTCCCCGCCCGGAGATCCGAATGGGGGACTATTTTACCTCCGGAATATTTTACCCAAGAGGACGCCATCATCATGTAATCATACAGTAAAGCTGCATGCCCTCGGGAAAAATTACGGCTGTAGTTTCCCCTTGCTTTCAGCCGTTCGCAGTACCAGCACAGCAAGGCCGTTTTGGTTATTGTTACAAGGCCAGATCAGTCAATCATCCAGACTGTTGCCCCTGCAACTACTGAAAAGGCTGCTGTCCCTCTTCAGGAACCACACGTTTGTCTGGCCTCTCAACAGATACCCCTCCGTTGTGGTTGCACCTACGGTACGGCTATCTGTATCGCTGAGGCACGCAAGCCTCCCCACCAACGGCAAGGTCCATGGTTCATGGGGGGGATTTTCAGAAATACAATACCAGAAATTTTTATAAAACTTTTAAAACCAAAATAAAGGGGTACCAACCCCAGAATCTTTGCTTCAGGAAGGAAAATGGACAGTTGGCTCTTAACAACCAAGAAAATTGCAAAGAACTTTCTAAATATTTTAAGAATCTTCTAAATTGCCCCGAGCCCACAGAAAGATTTCCACCAAAAATTCCCCAACAATGCACTCCAGTTTCACTTGCACCAAATGAAGAGGAAATCATTAAAGAAATTCATAGGTTGAAAAACAACAAAGCATCTGGTGAAGATGGAATTGTTGCAGAACTTTTAAAGGCAGCTGGTCCAAAAACCGTTAAAGAAATTACTTCAATCATGCAAAACATTTGGCAAACTGAAAAAATTCCTGATGAATGGAAAACCGCCTTGATTCACCCACTTCATAAGAAGGGAGACAAAACTGATGTTAGTAATTACAGAGGAATTTCTCTTCTTCCAGTCACATACAAAATCCTCTCTCAATGTCTTCTGAACCGAGCACAACAACAACTTGAATGGAAAATTGGCGAATATCAAGCAGGTTTCAGGCCAAATAGATCTTGCCCAGAACAGATTTTAGTCCTCAAACTAATTCTCAGACATCAAAAAATTTACAATAAAAAACTAGTTTGTACCTTTGTAGATTTTAGAAAGGCTTATGACTCAGTGGATCGTGAATCTCTTTTCCAAATTGTGAAAGAACAAGGCCTGGATCCTAAAACCACGGCAATTATCAGAGACACGCTAACTGGTACAAAATCAAAAGTAAAGTTCAGAGGAGAAATTTCAGAATCCTTTGAAATAAAAACAGGCGTGAGGCAAGGTGATGGACTCTCTCCGTTGCTATTTAACTGCGTTCTAGAAAAAGTAATACAAGAGTGGCGCGAACGAAAATTGAAGTTCAAAATTGACCAACCAGTGAAATTAGGACGAACAAATATTCGAATAGACTGTTTGGCCTTTGCAGACGACTTGGTTATTCTAACGCAGGACATCCAAATTGCTCAGAAACAAATAGAAATTCTTAAAGAAACAGCAGAAAGAGTAGGTCTCCAAATCTCATTTGAAAAAACACAGTATATGACTAGCAACAAACTGGCACCCAAACTTTTGGAAACTAAGTATGGAAAAATCAAAAGAGTTTCGCAATTCAAATATTTAGGTGAAACAATCTCAGAGACTGGTCTAGAAAAAATTGGAAATGAAATTCGTTGTCAAAAGATGGAGACAGCTTTTAGACTTACAAAAGACATCTACAACAAAAAATGTCTCTCGAGGTACTCTAAATTGAGACATTACAACACGGTCATAAAACCAGAGTGCCTTTATGGGGCTGAAACGCTAATTTTAAACAGAAAAAAGGACATTCAAGAAATCCAAAAAAGAGAAAGAAAAGTAATCAGAAAAATTCTAGGTCCAAAATATACTGAAGAAGGAACATACAGGCTAAGAGCAAATAGTGAAATTCAACAATACACCAGCATATATTCGGATATGAAAAAACGCAGATTAAAATTTTATGGGCATATTAAAAGAATGGATGCTACCAGACTAACTAAACAAGTAGTGGAATTCTACGAAAATCGAAGTAAAGCTAAATTTGAGACAATAAAATGGATTGCTGCTATAAAAGAGGACATGAAAGAGGCAGATATAAAACAAGATGAAATTCAAGACAGAAAATTATTTAGGCAAAAAATTCATGACTGGGTAGTTGGTCAAGCTGAAAAACCAAAGAAAACTGGAACCACATGGTCTGATGAAAGGAAAAGAGCTCATTCCGAGAGAATGAAAACAATTTGGGCAGAGAGAAAGTCTAAAAGAAAATAACTGAATGCCCCGTGATTGTACTTCGCGTGGTCCAGTAGGGCCCAAACGTGAATAATAATAATAATAATAATTTACTTTAAGTAGTCCCAATGTCCACTGTACGTGGTGCCAAGTCGAGAATCAATAAAAAACCAGTATTGACGATAAGTATGTGGCAATGATCGATATTTTTAAAGCGTACATACATTTCTGGGCGTTACTATTAACCTTAACGTTGGGTGTTTTTAAGCTGACTGAACACTACACATAGCGTACATCACAGAAGCCGGCCGCTGGGGCCGAGTGCCTCTAGGTGCTTCAGTCCGGAACCGCGCTGCTGCTACGGTCGCAGGTTCGAATCCTGTCTCGCTGTTAGGTTTAAGTAGTTCCAGTGTGCGATTTGTGCTTTTACCAGTGGGGGAGATGTCCTCGGGGGTTATTATAATTATATATGTTACTAGCTTGGACCGTGGCGTTACCCATGGTTAAACAGTTATTTATATATAGATGTTAATGCCGAAACTCACTATTCACGCGTATGCACTATCAGAAAAGCCATCCCTTGTTATATCTTTAAAAGTGCATCATAGGTAAAGCTTATTTACAAAATCATCTACATAGAGGTATACGAGGGGAATTCAAAAAGTAAAGGTACATTTGTGAAAAGCTGTACTTATTCTGACGATAGAAAACTGAAACATTCGTTATTTTTCTACGTAACATCCCTCGACTTCAATGCAGTTTTCCCGACGTTTTACGAGTTTTTTTTTTACTTCATCAGAAAATACGTTTATCGGTTGCATCTGTAACCAATTTTGCACCGCAGCAATGACATCTTCATCACTTTCAAATCTTCTTCCCTGTAGTGCTTCTGTTAAGGGTCCAAACATGTGAAAATCGCTTGCAGCCAGGTCTGGACTGTATGGTGGATGTTCCAGCACCTCGAATCTCAACTCTGTTATTGCGTCGGCTGTCCGTTTGGCAGAATGTGGGCGATCGTTATCTTGCTGCAGGATGACACCTTTTCACAGTTTTCCACGACGTTTGGATCTGATTGCAGGTTCTAGTTTAGTACGCAACACATCACATCCACCATACAATACAGACCTGGCTCTAAAGCCTCGTTTACGCTGGGGCGACGTCTTGCAACATTGTGGCATGCTACGGAAATGTGGCGTGCGTCGTCTTGTCATTTAGTTCTAAATGTTTTGAAATGCTTACCTACTACATAACACTTCGTCAAAATTAGTAAGCAAACATATTAACAGTATTAATAGTAAGACTGTATTAAAAACTTTCAGTGTTCGGCTCCGCAAATTTAAATTGTATAAAGTTTTACTCCAGAGCGTGGGAAATAAACATCCCAGGTTGGGATGCATAAACTAAAACCAGAGGAGGGGATGGTCTGATGCAGAGGGGGGGGGGGGAATCCCCCCCATCCCCCCCATGCCCCCCCCCCCCAGCAAATCGCACACTGAGTAGTTCTAAGTCTAGAGGACTGATGACCTCAGATGTTAAGTCCCATAGTGCTTAGAGCCGTTGCAGCCATTCACATAAAAACTTACAAATATTTTCTCCGAATGGAACATTTAAATTGAAAAAGTTTCAGCAACCAGCGAAGGTAATGCCAGCACTATTATGAAGGTCAACCGCGACGTGTGTGGCAAAAACATGCTATCCCTTGTTTTGTCCATATGATTAACTTAGTGGTAACTAAGTTCACTGATGATGCGGAACACTGCAGTGAACTGATAAGTAAGGTCCGAGATATTGTCAAATATATTAAAGGGAGCTTCAATGCAAGTAACGGTTTACGGAAGAGACAGGTAGAGAGAGGACGGAAACAAGACCAAATTAAAAAGAAAAAATAAAATATACGTTCACACCCGACGGAATTTCGTGCTTGTATATGTTAGAACGATTTGTAGAATTAGTTCCAATGGCTCTGAGCACTATGGGACTTAACTTCTGAGGTCATCAGTCCCCTAGAACTTAGAACTACTTAAACCTAACTAACATAAGGACATCACACACATCCGTGCCCGAGGCAGGATTCGAACCTGCGACTGTAGCGCCTAGAACCGCTCGGCCACCCTGGCCGGCTGTAGAATTAGTGTCCGTTGTCACAGCGATACTTTTAGGAGGATAAATCTGAGTTAGACTGTGTCCAAGAAATGACGAAATCGCTACGACAGTTTGAAAAAGTAACAAAAAATTTCAGGGCACACTTAGAAAGCGAAGCGATCACGATAGTCGCGTTCCTGATACAGCCTAGAAATAACATGATTGTTCAATTTATTAACGAAATAAAGGAAGAACTGGCAAGAAGGATTGAGAGCTTAGAACATTCCACCATTCTGGCAATTTCAACGTCTCTTGACCCAAGCTTCCAGTTATGGACTTCAGAGATGCCGTCACTCAATCAAAGGTAATTAGTTATTTGCACAAATACGTACGGGACTGTAACGTACCTACAATCAAGACCAACGCATCCGTCTCATAAAAAAAAGCTTCAGAGATTAAAGAAGGTTCAGATTTCGACATCTGAAAATACCACAATCAGTTGGCACATAAAACATGAGAAATAAGTCAACATCTGATGAAAACATTACTGAAACTGTGGTTTACGTGTACCTATCGTTTCCTGTTACACTAATAAAAAGAGGCTCTACTGATATCTGGGAGGATAAGAAGTCACTTTTCCCCAAACTTGCAAAAGTTTATCTTCCCATTGCCGCAGCGTCCCCAACGGGCGCTTATTCCACGAGGCAGGAGCAACCATGACAAATAAATAATAATAATAAAAACAGACTTCTAGGGATATATCATCTAATCTTTTTTACCTGAATTCTGTGCCTAACTAAAACATCTTTGACATAATGAGTGTTTACATGTACTCTGTACTTTCATGAGACTGGGAGAGCGTACAAGGATTTGCATTTTAATATCTAACAACCCCACAAGAAAGCAAACCTGTTTTATCAACACAATACAAATATTTGTCGTATATCGTTCCTTTTGTCAAACTGATAGCCTCTATGCCACATCTTCTAATGAACACAAATTTCATTCTTGACCTCGGATTTTATCTCCGATAAAGTTCAGACGGTTGCTAAATGTTCGTCTTCGGATTGGAGCAGGCTGAGGATGACAACTATATTACGCTTTGATAGTCGCAGTGTGTGACTAGCGCGTTATTCCCTCCATGACCATGTTCGGTTTGCAGCTGGTAAAAAATGGTTCAAATGGCTCTGAGCACTATGCGACTTAACTTGTGAGGTCATCAGTCGCCTAGAACTTAGAACTAATTAAAGCTAACTAACCTAAGGACATCACACACATCCATGCCGAGGCAGGATTCGAACCTCCGACCGTAGCGGTCACGCGGTTCCAGACTGAAGCGCCTAGAACCGCACGGCCACACCGGCCAGCGCAGCTGGTAAACCACAGAGCTCCTTGAGTTACCGACGCCGTCGCCATGTATTCTGTTTCCGCCGTAGAAAACGCTACACTTCGCTGTTTGCACGAATCCCATGCAGTACTGCATTTTTGGACCAGGGAAATGTAGTACAGGATCTTCTGTCTATAGGATTATTGTCCCAGTCTCCGCCGCAATATCCAGTTCTTTCTGTTGAGTCTTTTTTTAATGTAACAAAGTTGCAAACTCTTGGTTCCCTGAAGATATCTGAGAATTGGTTTCACATCGGCCCAGTGTTGGTTTTATGAATAATTGGAGTGTTGGCTTACGTTGTTTACTCCATATTAATTATCAGTCTTGTTACTTGACAAAGATATAGCAGACATCCTGTCGTCTGTCTGTAGGGTATGTTGTCTCTTCTGCCAAATTTTGTATTCACTTCAATGGAAGTTCAAACATACCTAATATTTGACATGCTAAAATGAAGCAGTACTTTATTGATATACTTCTTTTGGTCTTGTTTACTCACATCAGCTTTGCAGGTTGTATTTACGTTCATGCCAATATATTGTTTCACTTCATCATTCTGTTCCCATAGGATGATATGAGAACGGACGCAAGTCCGAAAGTAGTCACCATTAAAAAAATAAAGAAAACTTCCTAATGCAACATACGATGGTACTCCAAACATCTATTTCACTAAAGTTGCGATCCTATTTCATCTCTGACATTCTGGAGGTCTGTAAATCATCATTATCTTAGATGCAAAATTTCTGTGTTAGTTTTTCTTTGGTTTCTGGTTTGTTTCGATGATGTGTAGCAAAAATTAGTATATCATCAACACACTTTGTAAAGAACAACATTACTGATTTGGCAGCAGGGGCTGTACAGACAGCCATTGCAGAAAAACTAGTAGGAGTGCCACCTTAAAGCATTCCCTTACAGAAGCTTCATTACGGCGAACGGGGTATGGCCAAAGAGAATGTCTACATTCTGCTCCTGATTTTGATTGATTGGAAGGCCCAAAAAAAAAAAATAATTTCTTGGATCTATTTGGAAAGTCACGGAACTGTCTAGTAGATACTGATATGTCAATAGAATAATATCCGCAGGGATCAATTGTTGATTTTTTTTGAGTCCTACTTCAAGCATTATATTATTCAACTTCAGGTTCCACTGTCGGCTAGCCTGCTTCAAGCCATACAGAGACTTATGTGGCAAACATGCCTGGACACCTTGAAACGTCCCCTTAGAAAAATTTATGAATTACTGTGCTGATAAACCTCTTACATTATTTGCTTTTCAAACAAAACTGAACGTACTCAAACATTCACTAAATTGACACACAATATTTTTAGCGTAACGCAATCTGACTTTCAGTAATCGCTACAAAGAATGGCCCTGACTAACATTAACCTATACCTTTCAAAATCACTTACCTCACAAAAATCTTCGTTACTCGAACTACTGCAATACAGCGAGCGTCACTACTGCCAGCTAAATAAAAGATTCAAACTACTGAAGGCACTAACTACTGATAGGCATAGTTAGCAAATGAAAGATTTTGATAGAGAACAAACAATGTATTTACCTTAATAGTGTTGAAAAATCATAATATACATAGCATTTCATGACAGCAGTCTTACAAATTTCAAAACTCCGCCATTTCCCTCCCCACATCCATCACTGCTGGCGGCTCACCTCCAACTGCGCAACTCTACGCGCTGTTCACATCCAGCTGCCCAACACTACAATGGCAGACAACAATGCAAACTAGCCACAGACTGCACACAGCACAGCTAGCGATTTTCATACAGAGCGCTACGTAACGTTGCCAATAAGGAAACATAAACAGCCTACTTACATAGCCCCCATGCTCCCCACAAAAAATTTTACAAATTGTTTTGGGCAGTGGCCAATAATGATTCGATAAAATTTTTCATCATTACAATAACAAAGAAAACAAATGCACACACTTATTGATACAATGTTGGTCAAAAGCTAAAATTTTCTCACAGTCCATAAAGACAGTACTGATCATTCATCACAGTAAAATTGCAGTGTTGTTTTTTTTTTCTCAAAGTCTGAGCAGTAAAAGAGAATGCACACGGAAGTAGTGGATTTCCATGCAGTCTTGAAGAAGTAGTGTTGTCCTTCCAACGGAAAGACAGTGCTGACTCTTGACATGCAGACAGGTAATGGGCCACAACAGAGCAAACTCACAGCAGAGTCAGTCGAAGTTTTGAAGAATATTGGTAGGTAGGTCATCAAAGAGCAGACCCACTGTATTCCTGGTAGAGGTTACGGTATTGGAGGGCCACCAGAGGTGCAGATCCACTGTAGTCCTTGTAGAAATAATGGTATTGGTGGGTCATCAAAGGTGTAGACCCGCTGTAGTCCTTGTAGAGATAATGGTATTGGTGAGTCATCAAAGGTGTAGACCCACTGTAGTCCCTGTAGAGATGGCTAGCAGCCATCAAAACATAAACAGCCTACTTACAACCTTCTGACAATGAATACATCTCTGGTGTCAATGACCTCCTGTCTGCCTCCGTAGCTGATTTTGAGTGGTCAGCCTGGCTCACAGCCGTGAGGAGTGTCCGCGTTCGATCCTGGTACTGCCTGTGATATTTTTCCTTAATGGGAGGACTTAAACGGTTTGAACTCAGTCTCGTGACGCCAGTTCAGTTGCTATGTCATCCAGCTGTAGCGGCCCCAGGTCACGAAAACTGGCAACGGCCGGAAGAGGGTTATGCGGTCCCCAGTCCCCACCATAACGCATCCAATGATGCCATTGACAGAGGATGACACGTCGGTCGGTCGGTACCGACGGGGCTGACAGATCCTGTTCCAGGTGCCCTGGACATTAAGTTTACTTTACACCAGTGTTTGACTCGTATCCCCTCTGAATGATAAAATGAGCAACAGTTTTAATAATCAGTTACTTCCAAGTTGGAATGCACACCCCGCTTTCAGGACCTGTGTCTCATTTTCAAGAGCATATCAAAATGCCTTCTACGAAGGATGCATAACTGAGGTTACAATAGCTTAAAATATGTTAAAATAATGTATGCTTGGTGCATGGCATGAAGCAGGTTATCCTCTTTAATCCTAGGCGTTCCAGAAAGCGGTTCGCAGAGAAGAATAACGGCTCGGACTTAAGGGCGTGCCACACATGGATCCGCATGAAAACATATAGGCGGTCATACGAATCCTATGCTGCATACTCAACCATCAGCCAAGTGTCAAGGACGACCAAAAGTTGAAAAAAATGTAAATAAATAATTTTTACAACTGCAGCAGTTTTTATCATTGAGCATAAGAATGAAGTCATGGTCGAATGTACCCTTGAAAAGACGCACTCTGGGAAGGAGTACAGTGTCATTGTCACAACAACACTGACCGGTGAGTGTACAACAGAGATTTGTATATCAGCAGAATAATGTCGAACGCGATTCTTTTGGTGGTCCGGTGCTACGCCGTGGGAGGCATAATGTTGCTGTGGCGTGCTGACCTCCAAATAATTGAACACGGTACAGCCACCGGTCAACGTTATTACGATACTGCACTGTTTTCCCGTGTACGTCTTTTCACGGATGCAGTCCACCCAGATTTCACTTTCGTGGATGCCAATGCGCGACCACATCGAACAGTGCAGGTGGAGGACCTTTTGGGACGATACAATGTTCGGCGAATGGACTGGCGAGCTCCTCTGTGTTGTCCACCTGATACTTGGGGGATGCATTAGGGAAACATATTACAGCGCACCCAAATACGCCAGCCACCACGCAGCAGCTATCAATCACGGTGGTGCGGGAATGGAACACCCTACTACAAGAATTTCTTATCAGCCTTGTGGGCAGCATGGTAGTTCGTTGCAGAGCATGCATCGCAGATCGTGGTGATCACACACCGTGTCGAGAACCATGTCCCGCCTTCCGTAATATCCAAAAAACAATCATAATTATTGTATCTGAATAAAAGCGTCACTTCTCGATCGTCTCACTGCATATTTCTTTCAGTTAGCTTCTGTACTATGCTGTAGCAGTGTTCCCGTTTAAGGTCTGAGTTTCTTCGAACTATACTACTTGGTGGTGCCAGTTCACGCAGACGTTCTTTCGTCCCTAAGTTTAGTACACGAGTGCAGGCGTAGCTGAAACCAAACGCTCGACCCAGATCTCCTATTTCATTCACTGTAACTACACCTGTACAAGCGACCAATAGGCGGAAAAAGCATAGGAAATAAAGTCTGCATAAATGTTCCTCACTTCATATGAAACATGGTACACAATGCTGACAAACTTTTATTGTAACTTGATCAATTTGATCAAAAGTTTTCGAAGAAGTGTGACGCTATGAAATCACTGAAGAATGGCCCTCCGCAACTGTTCCAGTCAGGTGAGTTACGAAAGACGTTTTCCTCGTTTACGGCAGCACGGGGTGCGCAGACAGCCGCCAACAGCAGCCAGGAGAGCCTGCAAACGGCCGCCCGGGCTGAGCTGGCCGCGTAGTACGCTCATTAGCGCCGCAGTAGAAGCCAATTTGAGTCCCACCGCCATCGACTCATTATGCGCTTTGCACACTTTTGACTCATTCCCATTTTTCCCAGCGAAATACGTCGGCCTCGTGGCTGCCTCAGCCCCTCTCTGGTAATATTCCGCCTTCCACGGCCTTATGGTTTTTTTCCGTAAACTGCAACTTGTCCTTCGGTTCTAAAACTCCTCAAGTAACATACACGGCAGGTAACGTAAGTTCGTTTAACTTAGTTTATTAGCTATATATTCTATTGAACATATGTGGGACAAAGGTTGTTGTTGTTGTTGTGGTCTTCAGTCCAGAGATTGGTTTGATGCAGCTCTCCATGCTACTCTGTGCTGTGCAAGCTTCTTCATCTCCCAGCACCTGCTGCAACCTACATCCTTCTGAATCTGTTTAGTGTATTCATCTCTTGGTCTCCCTGTACGATTTTTACCCTCCACGCTGTCCTCCAAAACTAAATAGGTGATCCCGTGATGCCTCAGAATATGCCCTACCAACCGATCCCTTCTTCTAGTCAAATTGTGCCACAAATTTCTCTTCCCTCCAATTCTATTCAATACCGCCTAATTAGTTATGTGATCTACCCATCTAATCTTCAGCATTCTTCTGTAGCACCACATTTCGAAAGCTTCTATTCTCTTCTTGTCCAAACTATTTATCGTCCACGTTTCACTTCCGTACATGGCTACACTCCACACAAATACTTTCAGAAACGACTTCCTGACACTTAAATCTGTACTCGATGTTAACAAACTTCTCTTCTTCAGAAACGCTTTCCTTGCCATTACCAGTCTACATTTTATATCCTCTCTACTTCGACCATCATCAGTTATTTTGCTCCCCAAATAGCAAAACTCATTTACTACTTTAAGCGTCTCATTTCCTAACCTAATTCCCGTAGCATCACCCGATTTAATTCGACTACATTCGATCATCCTCGTTTTGCTTTTGTTGATGTTCATCTCATATTCTCCTTTCAAGACACTGTCCATTCCGTTCAGCTGCTCTTCCAGGTTCTTTGCTGTCTCTGACAGAATTACAATGTCGTCGGCGAACCTCAAAGTTTTTATTTCTTCTCCGTGGATTTTAATTCATGCTCCGAATTTTTCTTTGGTTTCCTTTACTGCTTGCTCAATATACAGATTGAATAACATCGGGGATAGGCTACAACCCTGCCTCACTCCCTTCCCAACCACTGCTACCCTTTCATGCCCCTCTACTCTTATAATTGCCATCTGGTTTCTGTACAATAGCCTTTCGCTCCCTGTATTTTACCGCAGCCACCTTCAGTCACTCACTTTCAAATTCTGAAGGTGGCTGGACAAAGGTTATCATGCGAAAAATATCAAGAGAGCGAAATTTGCAACGATTTCTTAAAAAATACTTGTTTAAGAGTAAATTGAAAGTTTTTAGTTCGAAGTCTTTACAGTCCTGAATCGGTGTGCCAGTCAGGCTATATCGCCGTGAGCACTGAGGCAATCATCCCACAAACGCACCAGGTTGAACCCTTTTGGTAAACACTGTGTCCTGCTGTGTGAAGAAGTCCGTAACTGCTTGCAGCACATCCTCGCCCGACAGGAATCGTCGGCCCTTAAAAGTCTTTTTAAGGCACAGAAGGCGTGATAATCGCACAGGGAGAGATCAGGACTATGGGGGAGGTGTTTGTGTGTCCCCCACTTGAGAGGCCTAACTTCTGCGTTACGACATTTACGATGTTGGCGCACCATTCCACAGTGATGGTTTTCGACAGACATGCTGCCTCACTCACATTCTTCATTCTCCAGTGGATGTGTACCGGTGTTAGTCCTTCGACAGCCAAGAAAAGAATAACACCTTGGTCCTGTTTGCACGCATTTGGTGATAACGTCGCCATAGTTCACGTTACCACATTTACTGCACACACTTCAGAAAGTTACGAATGCCACACTAATCCCTTACCTGCATGTTGGTGGTTATATACCCATAGCGGAGTATCGCTACATTCCATATACGCTGCAGTAATTCGCTCAAACGGGTACTTTTTGATCGCCCCTTATATTTAAAAGCCGGCAGTTTACAGATCTATAAATAACTTGTACATCTTTGTACAGGAGCTCGTCTACGACGTATAAAAATTTACATAAGTCGATCAACGGCTGCATCTAAAAACTATTTTCGCTGTCTCTGACATTTTATTTCAGTTGGTAAATTGACAAAGATTTTTATAACCCCGAAATATCTTCCCTCTTTTCTTGTGCCAGAGTTAGGCTTACTAGGCAGTAAAACAGATAATGTTTCCTTCCTGAACTGTACCTAAGAATATCTCTACTACTCAAAAACTCGAAAGGACAGTTCCCCTCGACAAGTACATGTACCTGTCCTAATCATTAGATTCCTTACTATAACGTAGGGTCTACATCTACATCTACGTGATTACTCTGCTATTCACAATAAAGTGCCTAGCAGAGGGTTCAGTGAACCACCTTCAAGCTGTCTCTCTACCGTTCCACTCTCGAACGGCGCGCGGGAAAAACGAACACTTACATTTTTTTTGTGCGAGCCCTGATTTCTCTTATTTTATCGTGATAATCATTTCTCCCTGTGTAGGTGGGTGTCAACAGAATGTTTACACAATCGGAGGAGAAAACTAGTGATTGAAATTTCATGAGAAGATCCCGTCGCAACGAAAAACGCTTTTGTTTTAATGATTGCCAATCAAATTCACGTGTCATGTCTGTGACACTATCTCCCCTATTTCGCGATAATACGAGCTGCCCTTCCTTGTACTTTTTCGATGTCACCCGTCAGTCCCACCTAATGAAGATCCCACACCGTACAGCAATACTCCAGAACAGGGCGGACAAGCGTGGTGTAATCAGTCTCTTTAGTAGACCTGCTGCACCTTCTAAATGTTCTGCCAATGAATCGCAGTTTTTAGGTTTGCTCTACCCACAATATTATCTATGTGATCGTTCCAATTTAGGTTATTTGTAATTGTAATCACTAAATATTTAGTTGAATTTACAGCCTTCAGATTTGTGTGACTTATCGCGTAATCGAAATTTAGCTGATTTCTTTCAGTACTCATGTGAATAACTTCACACTTTTCCTTATTCAGTGTCAATTGCCACTTTTCGCACCAAACAGATATCTTATCTAAATCAGGCGGTTTGAGGTCTCTGCGGATTGTGGGATACTGATCTTTCCAGTCTGATCCTAGCAATCTGTGGCTGTGACAGGGAGCTCCCTACTGGGGATAATTGGGAGGCAATTTCCACTTTCAGTTCATACTTCACAATCAAGGGAAACCTTCGACAGACTTTGATCGGAACCTGGGAGTTGGGGCTCAATGTGATATAATACTTTAATATTTCCGACTGCTTAAACAGATGCCTGCAAGACGTACATATAATCAGATTTAATGTTCTTTATCTAAGTAAGACGGAACTTATTATCCTGTAGAACACAAGTGTTAACTCGTTTCTAGTCTATGAATTTCATACTTGAAAGTTTTCATAAAAGTACTTTTTCTTATTTCTAGATGATACGCTACATTAATTGAGGTCGGGTATTTTGACAAGACATAGAATACATGAACTGTACGCCGCTTAAATTTAAAACTAATCCATTTGCGACGTCGCAGTTAATGATTTACACAGAGATTTTCACTTATTATTTCTTTCAGTGAGGTTCTTTGTTCGCGTTGAGAACCATCCTTTTATTAACGACAAAATGGACTAATGTTAGTATTACTTTGTTAATATATTCTGAAGCGGGCTCACTGGCATATATAGAGTACTAATGAGACGCTTGAAATGAAAATTTGCGTTTTGTTCGTTCTCACATTACCCCATAATTCATAAATTTTGTGTGAAGATTATCGACAGTGCTCCAGCGATTCTTAAAAAACCGGTCTCATATCTGAACAGACTTCATCCAAAATTCTTATTCAGACCTTTCGTTGCTGAAACCAAAAGCCACGTGTAACAAACTAATCCGTAACTGTATGAATCTCTGGAGCTATACAAGTTTAATTGTCACCTATCGACTACAAACCGTTTCTGAGCGTACTTCAGCCGCTCTCTATCAGTTAAGTATTACTATCATACGTTTAATGCGATATTATCCGTTACAATGATCTGTTACTTCTACTGGTAATACGTTGCAATGTATGACTGACTAACACTGTTTGTGTTGTTATCACGAAACATTTGACATGTTGCTTTTATATATTTTTATCTCGCAACAGGTAGCATTAACTTCGTTTCAATAAGATATCCCTTTTAACAGGTCGAAAATTCTGCCTATATTTTACTTCCGAAAAAAAAAACTGTTTCACTGTAATTATTGAAAATTAGAAAAAATCTAATGTGTCCATTATTCACACTGAACAAATGTTCATAAACTGTTGGTATTGTGAAAGACAGCTCAGTATTCATTTAAAACTATTGTTAGCCAAAAATTGCCCCGTTTTCGTGTGAAGGGTGTTCCTGGAGAGTACAGAACAAACACAACACACGCTCCCAGTGAAGTACAGTACCATGTGCGATATTCTGAGTGTTCTTTACCATTAAAGCTTCCCTGAACGATGGGCTGTCCAGTATACAGCTAACGGAATCTATCTTTGCTGCTGACTCCTCAGTTCATGTACTACTGGAAACACTACTGTCGGGGCGATGTCAATTCCGAATAATGCGTCTCGTTATTGCAGCACATCCCATTGTTCGAACATTCCGACCGCTGAGTTTAGTTTTCTTGGTTTCTTTACTTAATCCAGCCAGAATTTACGCTGATTTCGTCAGGAAGTGGGTAACGTCTTCTACGTAAGTTACTGTTATATCTTTCGGTGTCATTTTCAGTGCAGGTAAACTGAAAAAATTGATAAAATAAAAGTGAAAAAGGTATGTTCCCGCAATGTTTGCAAATATTTTAGAACTTCTTAAAATGTGGCATATTTCAAAGCTTCAAAACGGAAAAAAATCCTCACAACTTCCACAGGTACGCGATTTTGGATTTAACAATTTTCGAGCAATTGTCGTAGTCAGCTTGCTACTATAAAGAAATGCTCATTCCTGGATCCCTTGGTGCGTAATATGGTGATTAGGAACTCCCAACTGCCACATTTTCTTTCCTTGTTGAGAATACTTTGACAGTGTAAAGTTTCTCTTCAAACTGGATTCCAAGTTTCAAAAAGAAACTAGAGCATGTCGTACACGAGGAGACGTACTGCGCACTGAGGTGTTAACATTCATAGGATACCTCCTAATATCGTGTCGGACCTCCTTTTTCCCGGAGTACCACAGCAACTCGACGTGTCATGGGCTCAACATGTCATTGGAAGTCCCCTGCAGAAATATTGATTCATACTGGCTTTAGAGCCGTCCTTAATTGCAAAATCTTTTTGGTGCAGGATTTTGTGCACGAACTGGTCTCTCGATTATGTCCGATAAATGTTCGATGGGATTCATGTCGTGCGATCTGGATGACCAAATCATTCTCTCGAATAGTCCAGAATGTTCTTCAAACCAGTCGCGAATAACTATGGCCCAGTCACGTGGCACATTTTCATCCACGAAGCTTCCATCGTTGTTTGAAAATATGAAGTCCATAAACGGCTGCAGATGGTCCCCAAGTAGCCGAATATAACCATTTCCAGTCAATGATTGCTTAAGTTGGACAGAGGACCCAGTCCATTCCACATAAACGCGGCCCACACCATCATGGAGTCACCACCAGCTTGCACACTGCCTTGTTGACAGGTCCGGTCCACGGCTTCGTGGGATCTGCGCCACGCTCGAACCCTACCATAAGCTCTTACCAACTGAAATCGGAACTCGTGTGGCCAAGCCACAGTTTTTCAGTGGTCTACGGTCCATCCCATACGGTCACAAGCCCAGGAGAGGCGCTGCAGACGACGTCTTGCTGTTATCAAAGACACTCGCATCAGTCGTCTGCTGCTACAGCCCAGTAACGCAAAATTTCGCCGCGCTGCCCAAATACATACGTTCGCCGTACGTCCCACATTGATTTCTGCCGTTATTTCATGAAGTTTTGCTTGTCTGTTAGCACTGAAAAAAAATGGCTCTGAGCACTATGGGACTCAACTGCTGAGGTCATTAGTCCCCTAGAACTTAGAACTAGTTAAACCTAACTAACCTAAGGACATCACAAACATCCATGCCCGAGGCAGGATTCGAACCTGCGACCGTAGCGGTCTTGCGGTTCCAGACTGCAGCGCCTTTAACCGCACGGCCACTTCGGCCGGCGTTAGCACTGAAAACTCTACGCTAATGCCGCTTCTCTCGATAGTTCAGTGAAGGCCGTCAGCCACTGCGTTGTCCGTGGTGAGAGGCAATGACTGAAATTTGGTATTATCGGCGCACCGTTGACGCTGTGGGTCTCGGAATATTGAATATTGAATTCCGTAACTGTTTTCGATATGGAGTGCCGCATGGGACTAGGTATAAATACCATTCCTCGTTCAAAGTGTGTTAATTCCCGTCGTTCAGCCATAATCATGATCGAAACCGTTTCACATGACTCACCTGAGTGCAAATGACAGCTCCGCCAGTGCACTGTCCTTTTACACCTTGTGTAACCTGTACTACCGCCAACTGTATATGTGCAGATCGCTATCCCATGACACTTGTCCCCTCTGTATTGTGCAGTGACCCAAAAGGAGACTGCTGCGCTGTTTTGAAACCTTGGACGGCACGCGCGTGCGCAGCAATGTCATTCACACGGAAAAGCTGTTCACGTCTTCAGTCAAATGTAAGCAGAGATAGTCGTTTTAATTCATAACTACAGCACTGGCCGGAAGCGGTGTCCGTGACATTGTTCTTGGGACTTCTGCCAAGGCGAGGAACGCTACTGTATCTCGTCGCTCTGCAACGTTACGTCAAAGGCGAAGCTAACCAAGGTCCCCTGACCATTCTGAAGAAGCCCTTTTATGTTGTAGCTGATGACTGAAATTAGGACCCAGTTTTCAAATATTTCATGTATAGGGCTCATTAACTATTGTGAGAGGTATCCTCTCTCAAGAGTCAAATCAAAGTTCAAGTTGACTAGAAGACCGTGCGACATGACATCAAGTCAGCAGGGAAGGGCACTGCATTTGAATAAAATCCAATTACCCGACAGTCTCAAACAAATTCGAAAGTCAAAAGATGTTCTACGTGAAATTTCATGCTCACATATACAGCAACTACTGTTACATTCGGCTTCACCCACCTCCCAATCTAGCAATTACTGTTCTACCGCTAGCCAGTAAACCACCATTTGTATGTTTGAGCAACACAGAAAGCTGTCGTTATGTATGCTTCACTTACATGGTACGTTCGCAAGGGAAACATGTAACCCACCATCCGTGTTTCTATTCGCAGTATGAGCAGACTTTCCAAGATAACCGCGACTCTCATCCAGTACGACAAGTGCGACTGCCAGATATCTGCGATGCAGTTTCTGACTGATGAAGCTGCTTGACTGAATTCTGTAATAGAATTAACCAGGTTATTCTTTTAATCCAAGACTGAAGCAAATTCTCTCTCCATAAAACTGAACAGTTTCGTTCTCTTTGGGTTAATGTATTTGCAATAACCGGTAGTTACTACACATGGCGATCACGAACCCTGAAGTTCATGTGCCAACGATACAACTTTCCTCCATAGCTGGACTTTGGACTTTGGATCCAGTTCTAATGGACACCCTGCAGCTGAAAATCCTTATACAGTCCATGCTTCTTTGGTCTTCCAATTGGACAAGTTCCATTAGTTTTTCTCTATCATACATCTTTGACCCGGTAAGTGTCATTGTGTGCTGACACGTTTATTCTCCGCGCTTTCATTTTCTGCACCACGTTCGGCTGTTTCCATCACGTCGTACAGTTCGTGGTTCATTTTATGTTTCCAGGTTTTCTCTTCGCGGTTTCGTCCAAAGATCTCTCTCACGATTTTCCGTTTGAAGATCATCGGGCTCTCTTTATCATTTTTTGCGAAGGTCTAGGTTTCCGTACCATACAAATATACTGTTATTATCACTGCATTATAGGCTTTAAGTCTGATCTTAAGTGACAGAGTTTTTGACGACATTGTTTAGACCTATTGACAATATACTGATTAGTTTCCTGTTTTAGATAGTTATATCTACTGAACCATATACAAAGGTATTTAAAATTCTCCTCTCTACGTATGTTCCGTATTCCTACATGTAATGAGGCTTTATTAGGGGCTTCTCACTGTAATTCTATCATTTCAGAGTGCACCTTATTAATACTCAGTGAAATATTTCCTTTTGTGGTACTAGTTTAACTTCCACAGTAGTAGTATTTTTACAAGCATTCATCGAAAGGATCCACTTCAACGATGGTGGAATAAAAATTCTGTATCTTTGACATATGATCACCAATTGTGTTTTTGATCAATTTTCTTAAGTTTCTTAACGAATTACTTCAGTGAAAATACTGGAGTTAATGGCTAAAAGTCAATGTTTGTTGTCAGTACGTTTGGCGACGTATGACTGCGTAAGTAAGATAAATTCTCACACAGAAAAGCGTTTTGAAAAATTTTATCGGATTTCCTATTTAAACTATAGGTTCACCTTTCAATAAATAAACAGCCAACGATATACCACTGATAACACTTGATCGTTGCGTGATCAAACAAACCCCTTCCAATTCAGTTAAAAAGGCCAAAACCCATTCCCATGACTCAATTAAAACGAGAGGAATCATTGGTTAATCAGTTCACTGAAAGGAAATGGTTTTTGAGTTAAACACAATGTTATTAGTTACAAAAATCATACAGCACGATTAATAAGCGTCTGTTCTACCCTAATTCCAGAGAGCGAAGGACGGGTAACTAATAACATGTTGATTTTCAGTACAAAGATCGTTGTTATTTGAAACGATGATTGACATAACATTTCAGTATTTTGGATACTTTGCTTTCTTATTACTGTCTTAAACTATTTTTACAGTGGTTCCAATAAAATTGTCATTAAGTTACGCCTATTTTTAATAGTGGTAATGACACAGTAACTCATAAATAAGGTATGATTAATGGTTCTGTTTTGTGAGGTACTTGCCTTGGACGTGGGGATGATTTCAAAGCTGTGCGTCCCGGTTTTCATCTCCTTCGTAGAGGCGTCAAAAGAAATGGTGAAATGTGGGTAAGAGGAGGTTTGACGATCTTCTGGTCATGTAACACGTCCACGGTGGCTTGGGCAGAACTGTGTTGAAATTTGGTCCCAATGTGACATCATCGTTAACCCGCCTCACACGCCACATGAACTTCTGAACTGTGGCCTTTTTCTTCGCAGGTGTCAACACCTTGCTGTTTGAAGCGTTGTCGAGTTCGATGGTTACGTTGCAGGGTTAGAGGAAGACTATACGCACATTTGAGCCAAATTTTAAACTTAAGCGTAGTAATGGGTGGGAATTACGCGATTTCGAAAGAGTGAACCTGTAATTCTGCTGCGTAGTGTGTACCTATTGCACAAAATTTTCCTTCGTTTTCCCAAATAGGGAATCACTGGAAGGGTCTTCGCTCGTCTTGACCACATACTTGTTGGTACTCAAGACTTCAAGTGGGATCTCGCTTCGGCGGCAGATACAAAGGTAGACGTCACCGGTTATGGAACTGCACCAATACCGCAACATTGGATGGGCAACATGCATAATCCCTCTGGTGTCAGGCCCCTTATTTGACCGGTTGTAATACGCGGTAGCTAGGGTATAGTGTTCCGAGTACAAATCTAATTCGAAATTTGCCAGCTGCACGGATCTAAAAATTCAGTTGAGTTATAATGTTCCATTTTTCTAAATTCGTTCTTAAAAAATGCTTTGCAGCCGCAGTAGTCATTTCCGGGACTTAGGCCCCTAGCTGTTTCTCAGTCAGTAATGAACAGGTACTTCCCATGACTATCATGGTGAACACTACAGTACTGTTCAACTATTTTCGTTGCATGAAAATAAATAGAAGCAAAAAGGAAAACTAAAAGCGTTATTGCATCTCTGAATACCGACGGGTTCTGTTGTCTGTATTCACACGCGTCAAATTTCTCAATTTGAAAAGCTGGCGTGCAGTTATTTCTGCTGGATTCGCACTGATATTCTACAAACAATATTTTTCTTGTCGTCTGAAGCTTTCCAACGGCGTGCAGTCTTAGACCGTGGTGTAGATATCACTGAAAATAATATCTGTAATTTAAAAAAAGAGCATTATTGTGGCTGTGTAAGACCCTCCAAATTTGCGTTGATAAATGACGCAGCGGGAGCTTCAAGACTACCCCGAAGTCATGCCCACTTTGTATGTAACGAAAACAGCAAAACCGCAATCCGTCACTCGTCGAAAACAGAAGAGTTATCGTTTTTGTACACAGCGTGGAAAAAAAAAAACAGAAGCTGTCAATGAGGAATACTCATTAGCACAAATATTGCTTTGGGTTTAACACAGCAGCTGCGGGCAACACATATTTTCTAGCAGCGTTGAAGCACACATGCTTCACAATTCTCAAGCGAGCTCTGTATTTCTCAATGTTTCTTGTAAAGTACTCATTCCACCGCTCAATCTTCGGACGTTGGCAGACCTCCTGCGGACCGCTCGTAAAATACGTGTAAGTTAGCTGCGATGCGCAGTGCCAGACGAAGAAAACTGCTGTTTGCCACAGCAGCTGCTCCAGACCACAAAGACGCCAGTGCTACTATGAGCAAGACATTACTAAACACTAGCAGGTTCTTCACCGATTTAGGTGACTTGCTGCTTACAAATTAAGTAGTTAGAACGATTAAATCGCCTCATAAAAAAAGTGTACAAAATATTTTTCCCATAATTCCAATTGGGAATTAAATGCAAATTCTATCATTTAATATGCATAACTACGCACACAAAACCTAACTACAGAAAAACAAGCGATGGTGAAAACTGAGACAGCCACTTCCTATTCATGTGAAGTAGAGAACCCTTTCCTTCTGAGTGACTTGATGTACATGAATAATTTTCTCGACGATACTATAAGTGCCTTACTATTGGTGGGAAGTATGTAGAAATGTAGATTAAGGCACAAGCCTTCGCGTAAAAATTAAATTGCTAAAAAAGTCGACATGTTTTTATTTTTATATCAAAATGGTATTTACTTAAAAGCCACCACTCTTATATCATTTCTCAATAGAATTAAACATTGTAAAATAGGTGCAAAACTGTCATTTCTCAATGGTAATAAACACTGTAAAATAGATGTAAGACTGTTTTTAGGATTTGCTACCTGAGACATAAACTCCCAAAGATTTTACTGTCGACAGCAGCATCGTTGGTGGCACTGATATTTGTATGGAGGTAACAAAGAAGGGAGATGGCACTATAGACACGCTGTACAATGTTTTGAAGCCAGAATGGGCGGGGTCTGACGCCGTCTTAAATAGCCTAGCCCGCATCTCGTGGTCGTGCGGTAGCGTTCTCGCTTCCCACGCCCGGGTTCCCGGGTTCGATTCCCGGCGGGGTCAGGGATTTTCTCTGCCTCGTGATGGCTGGGTGTTGTGTGCTGTTCTTAGGTTAGTTAGGTTTAAGCAGTTCTAAGTTCTAGGGGACTGATGACCATAGATGTTAAGTCCCATAGTGCTCAGAGCCATTTGAACCATTTTTAAATAGCCCAGAACATTAGCACACTACTGTTTACGACTGCTTCTTGTCCATTATCTCTGTCGTTTACATGCAACAATTGTTTCATAGGCTAAAAATTACAGTGCTTACGTGATAACATAGTACCACGAAGGCAATTTCGATAATTTTTTGTTCTTAAATGCGTATTTGCTGTAGTAATTTGCCACGTTAATGTAATTTGTTTTTTGTTGATGGTAATTCGAATAACCAAGAAGATAAGGATGTGATGTGAAAAACATGCTTTAGTAATCTACTTTATTCCACTTTTACTGTATTTGTACCGACAGCAAATGAAGCTGTAACTCCGATACCAATACTTGCTTACTTACTGGTACTGCTCCTTGTTCGTTACATTTTCGGTTTTCAACTCGTATGCAGAGCACTTTCAATGTTCACATTTGCAAAAAACTTACCTACGTGGCCTTTGTGAGCCTATAAACGCGTGCAGTGAGGGAAGATGCAAGGCATGCTATCTTATCTTGTGTACGGAAACAAACTGAACGATTGTTGAAATGTCAGCGAAACAGGACTGCATGCAGAATAGAGTTCTTGTTTTATTAGAATGCCAGTGCATTAGTCGCACTGTAGTTTACACATCTTCTCACTTTGGAATCTTACATATGTCGCGCCTTTCAGTGTGTGGTCAATAATAGCAATCTGCAGGGCAAAAGAAAAAGATATAATTTTTTAAATATCTTCCGGCATTGTGGAACGCTATAAATGTGATTAAGGAAATGGTCTCAATCCTTAAGTAACTTTAAAATGGACATTTTGCTTTAACATGTATGTAATTAATTTTTTGGTAATGATAGCCTAATCTGTGTAAAATGTGGCCTACCTATTCAACAGTAGCCTATTTCCTTCCTTCCCCGGAATATTTGTCACCAGTAACTCTGACAGTTTTTCAGCAATCACCAAACATAACACAATTTGAATATGCGTCTTCTTTGATCATCTGGTTGATTTTATTTCGAATTTCATTTTTAGGTTTTAAAAGTATATAGGCCTTATATCATGCTTTTTGATATACCAGTTGTTAGTTACTTAGTTTCATGTTCCATGTATAATTTGCACGATAATTCGTAATGATGTGGAATGAATCATTATATACTGATATCAATTTCTTTTTCTTTTTGTAAATATGCCTCCATGCTGATCATTTATTAGCTTTTTTCGTTTTGTTAAAAATTAAAGACAGGCAGACTTTAGACAGTAATTTCCATCCATCACCATTTACACATTACAGTAACAGATAATTTTCTGTGGAATTGGAGGAGTTATCAAAGAGAGACGTTTTCACGTTAGTTTCAAATTTTACTTTAACGTCTGTTAGACATTTTATGTCAACGGGTAAGTGAACAAAAGCTTTGGGTGCAGCATTGTCAACCTCTGTTTGTGCTACACACAATCGTAATGCGGCGTAATGAATGTCAGTTTTTCTTGTTGTATTGTAGTTATGTACATCTTGTTTCTGTTGAAGTGCAGTGGATTATTTACTGCAAACTTCATGAGGGAATAACTATACTGTGACACGGATAGACGCTAGTTACACGCCGAGCACCAGTCAGGCACGACGAAAAGACTGTTCACATCGGCAAAGCCTTCTTCAGAAAGGAAGCAAAGAACGCATATACATTCATACAATAATAGACACATGACCACTGTCTGCGGCTGTTCTAGAAATAGTATTTTCTAAAGCGATGGAGGGGGGTGGGGATCTTGAAGAACGAGCAATTATCGGCGGGAGGAATTTAGGGCATAAGACGCTGGCCCGACAATCTGTGCGGTTACGTAGCCGTGCGTTGTGCGGGAACGAGACCGTTGATAGTGGATCGGATGTCGGAGCGTTTGCAATTTGGAAGGCAATGGAAAAACACAGGAAAAAAGAGAAAGAACGTGCACTGAGTAAATTAAGGAAAATCTAAAAGCAAATCACAGAAATAAGACAACTACAATAAAAGTACACAGTGCAACCATAATATACGAGTATTTATACAAAAGGAAATATTGCTTGAACACCTCCACTTACGAATGAAATGTGATTCCTTCAAAATTTAGATTACGATGGGATCTAACAGTACACCTGTGCACATGGCAAGCTAACATTTTTGATGAAACAACTACGCCTCCACACAATCAAAGCGCCAAACACTTGTAGAAACTGGGCACGAACACGTCAGAGTGACGTTTCGGAGAAGTATTACCTCGTTGATCCATGGAGGTATGAATGCGGTGAACCGAATGTTCTGGGCTACTTAAGATGTCGGACATTGGCTTCAAGTTTGTGACATAATGACAACTCTCTTCTTTTATTACTTCCATAGATGTTTACGTAACAAGATAGTAGAATCTTTGGTGGGTAATTGGCAGCATTTTCGTTAGTAAACGGAGAGCCGAGTCAGCGTTATGTGCCATCGTCTTGTGTTTTTGACAATGCGTGTTTGCTATTTGCTTATTATTTTTGACTGCGCTAATGACATATTAATTTTAAGGTACGTACACTTAATGGTAATACAGGCAGTTTTCGTGACATGTATGTTAATATGTGCAATAATGCGAAGTAATGATTTGGTTTTTCCTTCTTGTATTGTACTGACAATACGATAACGTAGTACCGAAACTTGTTGTGTTAAATAAGTCAGGTATGCCTATGGTTCCTCATGATGTTCGTACTGATATTGTGATACAGATCTACCATGGCTTGACAACAGATGAGTTCTTCTCACAAATAGTTCCAACAGTCTGACCAGTCTTTCGTTCTGCCCATTTGACCTCCCACAAAACGAGCTCCCTAGGCATCTAGAGCAGCAGTATGAAAAAGAGCTGTCATTTCTATCATTGCTTCTACTGACTAACCAGAGCAATGTGAATCTTTATAAAGCTGCCAAGTTAACATCTTTGCTCTTCTAGGAGATTTATTGTTAACATATTTACGAGTTGTTCGAATGATGATGCTACATTCCATACTGTTACCCAAATTGTCGTTGAGTCATCTGTCTTCTTTGTGACCAGCTGTCTGCTTCTTCTTGGCAGTGTCGTTCTTTTCCGTCCCACAACGTCTTTTCACTTGATGCATAGCCCTTTATTTGCTCCGAAACGATATTACGAGACAGGGAGACCACGTCAGCCTTGCGTAAAGAGGCTCATTCCATGGAATGCAAGCCAGAAAATAGCTGCTTCTATCATATCGCGACAACATTAGCACACGACTATACGTGTCAAAGTTTATCCGACGTAAGTGATCTGATGTAAGCATGCACAAACTGTTTTCATGCCCGTCAACAACGAAGGTGATAGCTAGAGCTACGGTTTCGTGTGAAACACTACCAGAAAAATACTACTATCAACAGCAATACTCTAATTCTATCCTTTAGTTATTAGTATATATAACAAAATTTATGACACAACTTGACTGAAGGGATAGGATACATCCTGTCCCATCAAGGAATAGCTAATGTGGTAATGGGCCGAAGTGTGAAGAGTAGAATTTTTAGAGCCACACAAGGACCTGACAAAAGTAAATAGGTTCAAGTGAATGTAGGCTATAGTAAAAGGATACTTACACAGGGTTTAATAGCATGGGGAGCTGCATCAAACCAATCTCTGGATTGGAAACCAGTGCAACAGAAATTGATCAACGACTAATCATTGAATTTGTTCATTTTTCTTCACTGGTGTTCTGTTGAAACTTTGCAGTTAAACAACGACATTTTTCTGCAGTGTAAGAAATGCGACAGCCAGTGTATCGGTATTCCCCAGGTCAGTGTCAGGAGTCATCCTTGGAAAACAATCGAAAATCTTAATCACAGTGGTTGGATACACGCTTGAATCCAGATCTTCCTCTAAGGTCTCTTTGGAAAAGCGAAGCGAACTTATAGTCCGTCCCGTCGCCCACGAGGTTAGTAGAAATGGGACGTTATTCAGTCTGTGCAAACGAACCAAATGTGGTATTTTATGATATACCGGGTGATTATAATTAAACTTACAGTTACAGAACACGGTTGAAAGGAACCGCTGCCCATAATGACGTCAAAATTGGGGAGAATCATCAGGGAAATTAAAAAAATTTAACGAAAATTTTCCCGCTATAAGGTACCTAGGTTTGGCTACAAATGACAGATGAATCGCAATATGACATCTGTCGTGAGAGTTGCACATTAAACCAACCGTGCTGTGCATTTTGCATGATAGCACTAGTTTCACGGTGTGGCAGTGTTAGCCTATCCACAACGGCAAGGTCGTGTTGTTTTCCTGCCACATCGCGTGAAAAAAACCCAACAAAAAACGATATTTAACTACCCCTTGGCCGAAAACCGAGAAAAGCGAACAATGACATCGGATGTTAATTGTCGTGTGTCTGGTAAAAGACATGCTGTATACTGCCCACCGCTTTCTGCCACAAGCTGAAATCGAGCAACAGTATGTTCCACAATAGGTGAAACTCAGGTGTCACGTTCGGTATGTGTTGTGCTACATGTGCCTTCAATTAATCTACGTTTTTAATCGGGACACAGCGTACTGCACCTTTCTGATAACCTCACAGGCAGAAGTCAGACGGATTAAGATCATGTTATCTCGATGGTCAGGCAGTGTGGAGATGACGGCTGGTAATTCTACCATTTCGAAAATGTCTGTGCAGCAGCTTCGTCACTGGCTGCGCAATGTGCGGAGGAGCGCCATCTAGAATAAAAATGATCCTACTCACATATTCACGCTGTTGAAGAATTGGAAATACGTTGGTGCCCAAGACACATCATAGCTTTTAGCAGTGAGGTACAGATAACAGGATCCACAGGACTCATCTCCTCGAAAAAATGTTGCTCTGTGGTAAACGATGCTGTCAACCCGCAACACACAGTTACCTTTGCAAGATGAAGAGGTACGGATTTATTTGACAGCGGCTTTTCCATTGCTCATAATCTGCAGTTCCTTGTATTGGCATGTGCTTGGAGATGTAAATGGGCTTCTTCTGTCTACAGAATTTTCCGTGGCCATTCATTGTCCACTTCTATGCAAGCAAGAAATTCTATAGCAAACGTTTGTCTTACTAGGAGGTCAGCATGTAGCAGCTCCTCGACATGGATAATTTTGTATGGACAGCAGTGCAGAATGTTTCGCAGAATTTTAAGCACCGCACTCAGAGGCATGTCCAAAGCTGGGGCAATTCCCCGTGCACTGCGTGTTTGCACATCACCACTCGACCCCTCCTGCAATACTGTGGCCACATCTTCTACTGACGTCGGATAAATTGCTTTCCTCGCTCTGTCACACTATATTTCAAAAGACTCTGTCTTTTCGAATTTCGTAATCATTTTCTCCAGACCCTCGGCGGACATCGGACCAAAATCTGTTTACATACCCTTGAGTGTCCGGAACTTTTGCAGAGGTACTAGAGCACAGTCGGGTTCTTGTAAAAAAAAAAAAAAAAAAAAAAAAAAAAAAAAAAAAAAAAAAAAAAAAAAAAAAAAAAAAACTTTACTAGTAGCTCGGTTCTGGTTTCAAACAGTCATCTCAAGCGCCTCAGATACAACAAAGGAACAGCCGTGTACCCCATCTCTTTCATTTTGCATATTCTGCCTCTTAAGCGCTATGTAGTGATAAAATTTTATTTTTGTTTGATTCCATAAAGTTTCCCCATTCTTCGATAATATTACGTTCAAATTTGACGCCATTCTGAGCAGTGATTCGTTTTTTATAGTGTTTTTAAACTGTAACATTAATTATAATCACACTGTAGATTGCAGATATTTCTTAGACACACTTAACCAGTAAACGTTCAGTTTGTAAATTCTACTGTTAATCTTTTAGCCCGTATTCGAAGGTTTCGAATGAATTATAGACAGGGTGTTTCAACGTCTTTGCATGAAACGTCAGTGGGTGATATAGATCACGTCATGGGGAGCAACTTTTGCTAGAGTTAAAATGCGTGCTACATTCGCATAATACCTACCCCAATAAATTGATAGAGTGATTTTCTGCACGAAAACTTGACGAATCAGTGTCTCTACGTCGAAGAAGATATCTCTGAAGCGAATCAGAAATATTCATTTTTTTCTGCCTACTCCGTTTCATGCGGAGAAGATGACTGCCCTATAAGCAGAACACATTATATACTCACGCTACGCGTTGCCAACGCCCTGATACCCCTCAATGACGAAACAAAACACACCCTGTGTCACGGGGAAGCGTTAACAAACATTTTGTCTCCAACTAAAGTTATTCCCCATGACGTGATTTATCACCCCTAGACGTTTCACGTAAGGACGTTGAAACAACATTGCTCGGTTACTCGGATTAAACTAAATTTGTAAGGAAAAGTAGGAACTGAAAAACGGTGCATACTGCACTCTATTGTCTATTACAGCCCATTGTTCATGAAGCCCGACCCATATTCTTCAATCCCCCCCCCCCCCCCAAATATACGACAGCCAATTCTCAAAAGCGTGAATTTCGTATATATATTTAAAAGGGGGGGAGGAGGCGTGTGTGAATTACTGTTCTTTGGTACTTGGGACGCACTATTATCATATCTCTATAGTGATAACAAACGTTGTGCATAGGCTGTAGCTTTAGATAACAGGGGTATAATTTAAAGAAGTTGACATCTATATAACGTAATTATAGGATAAATAAGGGTATCTTGAACATGAACCGGATTTGAGGACGGTATTCATTTTAAGTTCACGTCATACAGGGCTCATGTGGAATTCTTGAATCTCTACTACTGAACCGGCTAAATAAAGCCAATTGATACTGACTGTATGGGCAAGGGATAACTTCAGCATTAGCATGCAAGCTCAGTGCTACGTAGTAACGCGTGGAACGACAGAATAAATTGGCTTCGTTCCCTGTTCCAACATTCATCACGATGTTGGAGAAGATTAAATATGTGGGAAAGGACCAAGTTTTGATTTATGCGTGGTATCAATAAAAGATTGAGGTAGGTAATTACAGAGAATGGTAGTTTATTCAGTCTTATACCACAAGGTTGCTACGCAAAGACAGAAACGTTTCAAAGTATACTCACGTTGTTAACAAAGGCAATAATGCAATATTAATTAAACAGTGCCTCAACGGAGATAACACAACATGACTGCGGACATGGGGTGCCATTACAGTTAGCCTCACTTATTATGGTTGCACTGTTTACTTTTATTAAATGGTTCAAATGGCTCTGAGCACTACGCGACTTAACTTCTGAGGTCATCAGTCGCCTAGAAGTTAGAACTAATTAAACCTAACTAACCTAAGGACATCACACACATCCATGCCCGAGGCAGGATTCGAACTTGCGACCGTAGCGGTCGCTCGGTTCCAGATTGTAGTGCCTAGAACCGCTCGGCCACTCCGGCCGGCTTACTTTTATTGTAGTTGTCTTATTTCTGTCATTTGCCTTTAGATTTGCGTTACTTTAGTCAGTGTTCGTTCTTTATCTTTTTTCTTGTGCTTTTCCACTGCCTCCCAGATCGCAAACTCTCCGACATCCGAGCCACTACCAACGGTCTCGTCCCCGCACAACGCACGGCTACGTAACCGCACAGACTATTGGGGCAGCGTCTTATGCCCTAAATTGCTTTCGCCGATAATTGCTCGTTCTTCACACTCACCTCACACCCCTCCGCCACCCTGGCACAGTGGATTTGCACAACTGTATGGACTGCCATAACACACCTCCCTTCTCAATCCCAATTCACAACCACACTACAGCCCACTTGGTACTCACCCTATTCCAATACAGTTGGAGAGCCTCTACAGTGCTGTTCCAGTTTAGGAAGAATATGAAGTGGCGTGAAGCTAGGCTAGGAATTTGGGCTGATGAGTTGTGCAAAGCCACTGTGCCAGGGTAGCGTAGTGGTTAGCGCGTCAGCCTTTTGATCGTGAGACCGGGGCTCAAATCCTACCCTTAGTACTAATTTTCATTCGTCCCTACATTCTATATACGTGCTTATATTAAGGTTTTACTTGTGGTCCTGGACGTGATTCCAATTTTTTCACTAGCTAACCCAAAATATCGTTGAGGACTGATAATATTTCGACACTCGTAGGGAGAAACAATGTGATACTTGAAACTTACTGGCAGATTAAAACTGTGTGCCCGACCGAGACTCGAACTCGGGACCTTTGCCTTTCGCGGGCAAGTGCTCTACCATCTGAACTACCGAAGCACGACTAACGCCCGGTCCTCACAGCTTTACTTCTGCCAGTACCTCGTCTCCTACCTTCCAAACTTTACAGAAGCTCTCCTGCGAACCTTGCAGAACTAGCACTCCTGAAAGAAAGGATATTGCGGAGACATGGCTTAGCCACAGCCTGGGGGATGTTTCCAGAATGAGATTTTCATTCTGCAGCGGAGTGTGCGCTGATATGAAACTTCCTGGCAGATTAAAACTGTGTGCCCGACCGAGACTCGAACTCGGGACCTTTGCCTTTCGCGGGCAAGTGCTCTACCATCTGAGCTACCGAAGCACGACTAACGCCCGGTCCTCACAGCTTTACTTCTGCCAGTATCTCGTCTCCTACCTTCCAAACTTGCCCGCGAAAGGCAAAGGTCCCGAGTTCGAGTCTCGGTCGGGCACACAGTTTTAATCTGCCAGGAAGTTTCATATCAGCGCACACTCCGCTGCAGAGTGAAAATCTCATTCTGGAAATATAATACTTGCTTCTAGTTTTTTCGTGGTTACTGTATAGATATACAGTAAGTACATCGGCTGCGCCAGATTTCGAGACATGTACGGAGTAACGTTATGCTGCGCCCTTGTGCGCTACTAGCCAGATCGGCTCGACTTACAAACAGGTCGATTCTGGTCGTTAAATAAGAATTTCCTGCTGCCAGACGCAGATGGCGGGGACTTCTTGCAGCACGCCGCACGCCTCGGTGTAACGTACACCGCGGCGCGGAACACGTGGCGTTTCCGCTGACCGCACCGCCCTCCGTCGTCAGGATCGCAGAAAAAACGGCGTCCAGCGCAGGCGGCGCGGCGCGGCGTGACGGACGCGCGTAACGCGAGCCGACCCGGCGCGATCGGCGCTCTGTGCTCGCCGCCGCTATCGCCGGCCACCATCTCGTCTAACAGTCCCACTCCCCCCCCCCCCCTCACCCACCATACTCCTACACCACTCCCACACCAATTAATATGGTCCTCATTAGCGCACGCGCCTGACGAATAGCCTGTACTGTATTACATTTCTCGATCGACCTTATAAGTCAGCATTAGGAACGCCGGTCTCTCCGCTGAAGTTCGTGCCTGCAGTTAACGCGAGCGTCCGTCATCAATTCGACATAATCTGGCACACGCAACAGAGAATCCTCAAGTATACTGTCCAGTCAGCAGGATTCGGAGGCCAATCGACAAACCGCCGATCGTATAGACAGTCCAGACGTCCGAGGAGACGGCGTGAGGCACCAACTACATTTTTTTTTTAAGCCAACACGGTCATTTGACGTGGTTTGGTGACTTGTAACGATACAGTCCTCCCACGCAGCTATTCAGAATAAAAGCGAGCGACTTGAATTCTGTGTGGTGGAAGCCGCGAGAGAGCGATATCGCTTGTAGATAAAAAACTTCGCAGGTTATCTGAAGCTACTCATCCAGCAAAGCAGAACACTGGAGCAGATGGGCTTCCGGTAAAGGACACCAGAGGGTACTCCCAGGCCCGGATAGCCCCAAGTGAGTGCCAGACGATGAGTAATAGCGATGCTGCCCATAGATGTTTCACAGCAAATCCGAAATCCGATAGTTACGAAGAATACAGAAAGCTACGAAACAGGGTAAAACAATGCGTTAGCGACGCCAAAATCAGACATGCTCGTTCCCTTGTATGCAGCGATTCCGAAGTCGCGGCTCTGTGGAAGAGTCTGCTCCGTAGGTTGGCTGTTGGGAAGGCAAAATCAGAAACTGTTTTTCAGGTCTCAGCCGACCTTTCAACCCCCTGTGGCAAAGAACTGTCACCCATAAGAATCCCCAAAGTACATAAATAACCACCAGGTTTTCCATCTGTAACAAATAAAAATACCAACATATTTGGGTAAAGATTTCAAAAATAGAATTTTAACTAATTGTAAATACAAGAATAAAATCAATAACGACATTATCTTCTGAATCAATAGGCAATGACGGTATCAGCATAACCATGATCAAGGCTGTCACCGATTGCTTAGTATCATCTTAACTGACATACACTGGTGAGCAAAACTTTAAAGAGGAAAATAATTTTCGTTTGACGTGTCACTGCCAAGTAACATACCTCGATGAAGCTTGGGCCATACGTAGAAATTACTACAAAAATGTATTAGAGAAGGTAACTGACGTAAATACGCGATGAGACTAACGGAAAGAATACTTTTTTCAGATACGAATTACAGTAAGTAACCGTCATTTACGATGGTCCCCTGGACATTACAAAAGGCGAAATTTGATTCTTAGTAGGGTGTGTGTTCAACACCGACAGCTATGGATGCTGTGGAACGTGCTGGCATGCTGGCCACGAGGTTGGTAAAGCGTTCTTGTGGTTGGGCGGTAGGTTGCTCCACCAGTGCTGTTGACAACTGCTAGATGGAGCCATGGAATGTACTGCAACACGTCTCCCCAATGCATTCCAAAATGCGCGATGGGATTTAAATTGGGGAAATGAGAAGACCAGTCCATTCGCCGAATATCGTCTCGTTCCAAGAGCTCCTTCACCTGCACTGTTGTTTACGGTTGGGCATTATCATCCACAAAAATAATATCGGAGCCGAATGCATCCCTGAAAAGACGCATGGGGAAGGTGTAGACAGTAATGTTGACTGGTAAGTGCATCGTGTTCAAATGTTTGGAAATCAGTATGCACATGCAACCACACTATCTACATCTACATCATACTCCGCAAGCCACCTAATGGTGTATGGTACTTTCGAAACCACTATCTGATCCCTCCAACCCTGTTCCACTCGCGAATAGTGCATGGGAGGAATGATTGTCGGTAATCCTGTGTATTGTCTCTAATTTCTCGAATTTTCTCCTCTTGGTCCATACGCGAGATGCCGCAAGGCACCGTATGGTGCGTGGTGGAGGGTTGCTTGTACCACTGCTAGCCATTTCCTTTCCTGTTCCACTTGCAGACAGAGCGAGGCAAATACGACTGTCTATATGCCTACGTACAAGCCCTAATCTCTTTAATCTTATCTTCGTGTTAAGGAACGCTCGGTCGCGAAATGGAGACCACAGTGAAAATCCGATGAAGCTTTGCACAGGTGTGTTGGGCAGTGTCTCTAGTATGCCCGTCGATCGCGTTTCGTCGTTCTTTTTAGTTCTGAGCACACAGGGAGCACATAAAGATTCGTAGAACAACAGTGTCTTCTGCCAAGTGCGATGGCCTGGTGAGAAATTTCGCCCGAAGCTATGCAGCCAACATTACATAGATGTTGTGCGTTTTCTTCTTCAAGACAATTCTCATCCGCATTCTGCAGGGCTCCTGCATCGTTTTCAATTGGAAATGTTTGATCACTCACAATACAGCCCTTACTTGTCTCCCTCTGAGTTGCATCTGTGCTGACATAACCTCTGGCTATAAAGAAAATATTTTGGCACAGACAACGAGCTGTAGGCCAGCGTAGAGAATTGGCGGAGAGCACTGGCGGCTGCCTTCTATAACGAGGGTATTGGAAAGTTGGTACAACTCTACGATAAACGTCTAAGTCGGATCGGCGCCTATGGAGATAAGTAGCTGGAAGTTGTAGCTAACTGTTGCAAACAGCCGGCCGGGGTGTCCGAGCGGTTCTAGACGCTTCAGTCTGGAACCGCGCGACCGCTACGGTCGCAGGTTCGAATCCTGCCTCGGGCAAGGATGTGTGTGATGTCCTTAGGTTAGTTATGTTTAAGCAGTTTTCTAGGGGCTGATGACCTCAGAAGTTAAGTCACATAGTGCTCAGAACCATTTGACCCATTTTTGTTGCAAATAAAACAGTTTTGATTTTCACTGTGGTTTCCATTTCATGACCTATCGTTCCTTAGTTTCCGAATAGCCCTCGTTGTTGGCAGCAGCAGAATCGTTCAGCAGTCAGCCTCAAATGCCGGTTCTCTAAATTTTGTCAACAGCGCTCCTCGAAAAGAACGTTGCCATGCTTCCAGTGATTCCCACTTTAATTCCCGAAGCATCTCCGTAATACTTGGGTGTTGTTCGGACCTACTGGCGACAAAATTAGCAGCCGGCCTCTCAATTGCTTCGATGTCTTCCTTTCATCCGATCTGCTGCCGATGCCAAACAGTCGAACAGTACTCAAAAACAGCGTCCTATGTGCAATTTCCTTTACAGATGAACAACACTTCCTAAAATTCTCCCAATAAGCCGAAGTCGACCATTCGCCTTTCCTCCTACAGTCTTTACGCTGTCATTCCATTTCACACTGCTTTGTGACGTTACGCCTAGATATTTAACCGACGTAACTGTGTCATTCAGCACACTGCTAATGGTGTATTCGAACATTATGGGTTTGTTTTTCCTACTCATCTACATTAACTCACATTTTTCTGCCTTTAGACTCAGCTTCCTTTCATCACACTAACTAGAAATTTTTTCTAAGTCTTCTTCTGCCTTCTTACAGTCACTCATCTTCGATACTTAACCGTATACCACAACATCATCAGCTGTTTACCCTATGAGCCTTAGCGCGCTCATTGTGGCTTTTGTCTTAGAATAATAACCTTACTGATTGGAAACCTACTCCAGAATCGAAGATTCTTCGTGGATTTTCAGGGACAGAGAAGCCGGTGGAGGATACAGAAAAAGGGCCTCCCCCCCAAGGAAGCGTACTGGCCCCAACACTTTTTAATGTGTATACTAATGACCAGCCCCTCCGCCAAGGCACCGAAAGCTTCATATACGCAGATGATTGCGTCATTACCGCTCACGCAGACAGCTTTGAAGCTGTTGAACAGAATCTGTCAGAAGCCCTCGAACAGCTTGCCACCTAGTATAAGGGGAACCAGCTCAAACCCAACCCAGGGAAAACCCAAACCTGCGTCTTCCACCTAAAGAACAGACAATCTGCAAGAAGACTACAACTTAACTGGGAAGGAGTGCCCCTGGAACATTGCGAAACACCAAAATACCTAGGCGTCACCTTGCATAGAGCACTCACCTATAAAAAGCACTGCATGAGCACTAAACACAAAGTAGCCGCAAGAAACAACATTGTGCGCAAACTAACGGGTACTACATGAGGGGCACAGCCTGCAATAGTGAGAACCACAGCTCTTGCTTTGTGCTGTTCAACAGCGGAGTACGCGTGCCCAGTGTGGTACAATTCTAGCCACAACAAGCAAGTGGACATACCGCTTAATGAACCCTGCCGCATCATCACAGGATGTCTGAGATATCCCGACTGATAAATCGTACTGCCTGGCAGGAAAGTAGCGGCCAGGAAAGTAGCGGCCAGGAAGGAAAAGACAAAGGTGTTGACCCACCTGCCCACCCGCTGTACAAACACCAGCCAGCCCGCCGTCGACTAAAATCTAGAAAAAGCTTCCTGCACACAGCAGGAAACATCGTCGGGACACCGCAGCAAGTGGGGCTAGCAATGTGGCGAGAAGAAAACGCGCACCTTGGGGAATGGTTAGTCCCAAACGAAGAACTCCCTCCCGGCCATATGGAAGGATGGACGACATGGAAGTCTCTTAATAGGCTGCTCTCTGGTGTCACACGATCCAGAGAGAATGTGCGCAAATGGGGCCTCTCAAATGAACCGGCGCTGTGTGACTGCGAACACACTCTAACCACCACCCACCTCACGCAGTGTGTGCTGTGCCCGAGCACCTGCACCGTGAAGGATTTGATGAACGCCACCCCGGAAGCGCTGGACGTGGCCAGGTTCTGGTCCAAGACTTCACAAAATAAAAAACAATTTGACCCTGCTTATATATCTGTATACTTTTATACTCTTTTTGTATTTGTTATATACTTCATATGTATGTGGTAATTATTCTGATTTTATGTACGGTGCTTCTGACACGATTAAATAAATAAATAAAGATGTAATAACTGACATAAGAAGAGCCTTTTTCCTGTGGCGCCAAAATGTCCGGTGTAGGTACACCGCTACCGACGATGAGTCGTTGAGTGGGCGTTGGTTTAGACTGAAGTTGAAATGGTTCAAACGGCTCTGAGCACTATGGGACTTAACATCTTTGGTCATCAGTCACCTAGAACTTAGAACTACTTAAACCTAACTAACCTAAGGACATCACACAACAGCCAGTCATCACGAGGTAGAGAAAATCCCTCACCCCGCGGAGAATCGAACCCGGGAACCCGGGATTGAGGTTGAACTTGTGATAAACAAGTATACAGTAAAGCATTCACGCTGCAACTGAAGAGCGTGTTTTTCGAAACTGGGTAATACTGAAGAAGCGAGTTTCTGGGGTAGGCGATGAACAGATGCCGCGTGTAAGACGGGGCTGGGAGCCCGTGGCCCACGGCCGCCGGATCGCAGGCGCGGGAGCGGCTGTTTGCTCCGCTGACGGCCGCTTCCGGCGCCCTCCGCCCCGCACTACCTGTCCCTTGGCGCCCAGACCTCTTCCTGTCCCCCCCCCCCCCGCCCCCCCCCCCCCCACACCGCTACCACCAGCAACGCCAACACGGAGCACGAGCCGACGACGCCGGTGTGTAAACCCGCCTCGGCGCTACGGCACGAGCTGTGCTCGCAGCCGAGGAGTGATGGCCGGAAAGGACCACTGTGCACCTCACACTTCCGCTGCGGACTCTGTGTGCGCCGCAACCACGCCGAATCTTTCCGCCTCTGAACCTAACCTCACTACTATTCTCATCACTGAGACCTGCACCACAACCTCTTGCTATTCGAGTAATAATGGAATTTCAGGTGAAATACCCCGACGGGCGCTGATGCCCATTGATACCGCGAGACTGGATGCTGTCTAGTGGCGTTTGAGGATAAGTACGAGGGTCACTCCAGGACAAATGCACACTATTTCTTTTAAAATCCATCTTCTATTCTACGTGTTTGAAAGTTTTACAGTGTGTAGATACATCCTTTAGGAACAATATTTTCATTTCTCCACATAATTTCCATCCCTCTCAACGGCCTTACGCCATCTTGGAACCAGCGCCTGTATACCCGCACAGTAAAATTCTGGACCAACCTGTTGGAGCCACTGTTTGGCAGCGTGCACAAGGGAGTCATCATCTTCAAACCTTCTTCCACGAAGAGAGTCTTTCAGTTTCCCAAAGAGGTGATAGTCAAATGGAGCCAGGTCAGGACTGTAAGGCGTGTGTTTCAGTGTTGTCCATCCGAGTTTTGTGATCGCTTCCATGGGTTTTTGACTGACATGTGGCCGTGCACTGTCGTGCAACAGCAAAACATGCTGCTTTTGCCGATGTAACAATGGAAAATTGTACTGAAATGCAGGAGGATCTGCAGCGAATTGACGCATGGTGCAGGGAATGGCAATTGAATCTCAATGTAGACAAGCGTAATGTGCTGCGAATACATAGAAAGAAAGATCCCTTATCATTTATCTACAATATAGCAGGTCAGCAACTGGAAGCAGTTAATTCCATAAATTATCTGGGAGTACGCATTAGCAGTCATCTAAATTGGAATGATCATGTAAAGTTGATCGTCGGTAAAGCAGATGCCAGACTGAGATTCATCGGAAGAATCATAAGGAAATGCAATCCGAAAATAAAAGAAGTAGGTTACAGTACGCTTGTTCGCCCACTGCTTGAATACTGCTCAGCAGTGTGGGATCCGTACCACATAGGGTTGATAGAAGAGATAGAAAAGATCCAAGGAGAGCAGCGCGCTTCGTTACAGGATCATTTAGTAATCGCGAAAGCGTTACAGAGATGATAGATAAACTCCAGTGGAAGACTCTGCAGGAGAGACGCTCAGTAGCTCGGTACGGGTTTTTGTTGAAGTTTCGAGAACATACCTTCACCGAGGATTCAAGCAGTATATTGCTCCCTCCTACGTATATCTCGCGAAGACACCATGAGGATAAAATCAGAGAGATTAGAGCCCACACAGAGGCATACCGACAATCCTTCTTTCCACGAACAATACGAGACTGGAATAGAAGGAAGAACCGATAGAGGTATTCAAGGTACCCTCCGCCACACACCGTCATGTGGCTTGCGGAGTATGGATGTAGATGTGCTCGAACACGACTCAGTCGAGCTTGACGTTTCTTCAGTGTCGTCACATTTGCATCAGAATTTATGGTGGTTCCGCTTGGCATGACGTCCACAAGCTAGAGTCCTTCGGAATCGAAACACACCGTATCCGTAACTTTTCCAGCAGAACGTGTGGTTTTGAATTTTTTTTTTATTGGGTGAATTTGCATGATGCCACTCCATTGATTGCCTCTTCGTTTCTGGTGAAAAATTATGGAGCCATGTTTCACCACCTGTCACAATTCTTCCAAGAAATTAATCTCCACCATTCTCATACTGTTCCAAATGTTCGCTGCACGCCGTTTTTCTTGTTCCTTTGTGAGCCACTGTCAACATACTGGGAACCCACCTGGTAAAAACCTTTTTTAACGCCAACACTTTCAGTATTCTTCAAACACTTCCTTCCCCTATCCCAACGTAGCGTGGCAATTCGTTCACTGTGATGCGTCTGTCAGTAGTCACCAATTCGTTAACCCTCTGCACATTGTCTGCAGTGTGTGCAGTACGAGGCCTGCTGCTGCTAGGACAATCCTCAATATTGCCGTGCCCGCTTTCATCATGTAACCTGCTTACCCACCGACGAACTCTACTGCGATAGACAGCAGCATCTCCATACACCTTTTAACCTCTTGTGGATTTCTCCCACTGTCTCGTTTCCACAGCACAGGAATTCTATGACAGCACGTTGCTTCTGACGAACGTCAAGTGTAGCACCATCTTGAAGACATGCTGTGACGGCGCCATTCACGGGAACAGGTTGAACTAAGTTTGAAAACAAGCGGGAAAGATGTATTACACACTGTAAAACTTTTACACATGCGGAATGAAAACTGTATTTTTACGAAAATAGTGTGTATTTCTTTTCGAGTGGCACTCGTATATAACCGGAGATGAATGGGGAATCATTCTGGCTGTGATAGGGAAGCCTACTGGCATAAGCGACTTTGACGAGGCACAGGTTTTATCGCTCTGCACCAGAGAATGAACTTGGAGGGCGTAGGCTTGCCCATTCTATAAAGCAGGATAGGGGGCTATCTGTGGCAAAACTGATAACAGAGAAAGGGAAGTGGGCCGGCCGGGGTGGCCGAGTGGTTCTAGGCGATACAGTCTGGAACCGCACGACCGCTACGGTCGCAGGTTCAAATCCTGCCTCGGGCATGGATGTGTGTGATGTCTTTAGGTTAGTTAGGTTTAAGTAGTTCTAAGTTCTAGGGGAGTGATGACCTCAGAAGTTAAGTCCTATAGTGCTCAGAGCCATTTGAACCATTTGAAAGGGAAGTGGGGTAAGATCGGGTAGTCAGTACTCCAACGCCCTTTGGAGCTAAACTATGTGACCTAGAGATTGTGAGATTTAGCAAAAACAATCATTTTTAACGGGATACAATACATTACTCTTGAAGGGTTGCAGCCCCAGTACTTCATTAAAAGGGAACGTATGCAAAGTTGTAATTGCTTTGAAAAAATCCTTATAAAGACCAAAGTTGTCAAGGCAATGTAACTACATTTGGCACAGTTGTAGAGGAATGTTACATGGATACAAACAAACGTTTTCATGCTTATTGAAGTTATACGGTTTTAATTACAAACAGCTGAAATTTTTTCAACAAGCTGAGTACAAGTATTCCTTTTTTGAAAAATCTGTCACAACGAAATTAATGTATTTTTGGAGAAACTTTGCAAATATCTGTGGAAGAGAATTCTCTTTTGCTAGACTTTTACAGCTCTGCAAATTTCTGTGAAAAAAATATGCAAAATGCTTTACTGCTGTAATAAATGAAAGTTCCTTCCACAGAATGTTTCACTGTAGTATTGACTAAGTGCATGCTAAATTTAAGTACTATAATGTGTGATTTGTAAGAGACAGATACATAAGGTTTCCAAAATGTAAGTTACGGGCAACGTGAATCAGAAGCATGACAGAGTTTGTATTAACCCTTACCTTATCTGGGTGTACTAGTGAAAACCACATGCATTCTCCTTTTCACCCTCAAGCAGTCTTTCCTTTGCTTGGTTAATGTGAACTCAGTAAGAATAATGTCAGCTACATAAGCTCTCCTGTTACCGGTTTCCTTCAGTATCGACAGTGTGAAAGCTGCTGTATCAAATCCTGGCTTCTGTAGAGACAGTAGCTGCCAAGATTAGCACAATTAAAAACTAAATGAGCTTCCTTCGCTGCAACTTCAACAGCAGTTATGGAAAAAAATGTCTTCAGGCTTGGTTTTCCTTTCAGAAAGTTGTAACTTTCATTAGGATTTTTAGTTTTTTCATGCACACGCTTTTGTAGAAGTTCTGGATCTGCTAAACACGGAAATATCCCCCATATTGCGACTGCATAAAACTGGAAGAAATCGTCGCAGGAATGAATAATATGAGGAAATATAGAAGAACAAAGTAGGGGCGTGGCCCCGTGCAAGATTCTGTTAATTATTATTTTTATAACACTTAGGAGTGGAATTGGAACGTAATATTCAGGAACTGAAACCTCAATATCGTGTAGTAAATGAAGATCCAATAAACATTTTTTCACAATTTTAGTCGCTTTCGCGTACTTGCCCCATAATGAGAGGTTCTTTTACAGAAAAAGACAAATCATCCGGTCTTACCTCACTATTGGGGTAAGAGCAGGAGCACATGCTACCGTTAGGGGAGCGTAGCAAAACATTTTCAGAGGGAAAGCAGAAGGAATGTTTGTTGCAGTATAATTTAATGAGCAATATTATTCGAAAAATTCACACGTAAAGTAACAGTCCTCCTCAGCGGTTCCAATATAGCTTTCTTGGGCACATCCAAGACATTTTCCCCACTGAATCCAACCGTCTCCTTCTTCTTCACAGTGCTAGCAATTGACGTCTGATTTGTTTTTATAGTCTTCATCCATACAGTCATTATCGTAGGACTGAGAATTTTTTGATGAAATTTCTTTTTTGTGGTGGTTATTCACATGCGTCTCTTTTTGGCTGATCTGCTTTGACCTCTTTTTCTGATTTTTCGCGTCTTTAAAAAACAACTTTCTCTTGCTTTATACAATTTTCTCGTGTATTTTTTTCTTTTCTTTTAATTGGCATTCCAATTCAGCTTTATAAGATGAGGATTTAAAACGAGTTTCCCCCTTATTTTACCATTTCTTTCTGTTTTCCTGTTTGCAATTTGAAGTGATTGCATTATCCCATTGGATGATACAGCAAACACTGACGACGTATCCAAGGCGTGACTCCCAAAAGCTTCTGGTTCCCAACTTTTAGAGCAGCAATGCTCATTCGCAAACGATTCAACATTCTTGTTTTCTAAAAAATACCGAGGCTTAATTAGAGTTTCGGGTTTATTCTTTGTTTGTGGTGTACGATTTTATGTTGCAGCTGGGTCTTCTTCTGTAATGAGATTCGCCTGTGGAGGTGAGATCTTTTCTAGAGTAGGGTCTTCTTATAGAAATAGGTTCTCTTCTGGAACGGTAGGATCAGGGCAAACAAGTGGTCCAGAAACAATTCTGTCGAGTGGTGGAAAAATACGTCTTTTTTTAGCCCGTCTACTGCAGGTTGCATTCCCTTTGAGAAAACAGTACCAAATAATGTGGCTACTTTATGAAAGGCCATAGCCCTTCCAGCCATCGATGAATTCCTTGGCTGTAATAGATGTTCAAAGGAGCTATGAAGATCACGTTTAGTGGCTGCATTCAGTGGGAACAATGTGGTGGGAAACCCAACAGAGTAACATGATTTCCTCGGGCCAAGCTGATCAGATGGAGTCTCTTCCTATGTGACACATGCCCTTCCCAAATCAAGAGAATTCGGTTACCATTAGATGGCTTGTTTGTAGTGCAATATTATATGGTCGGGCAAGACCGGCTACTGCTCACTTAACGTACCCGTTCTTACCCGAAGAGCAGAGGTTATGAAAACGGAACAAAAGCACGCTATTGCAGAACCAAATCGGTGTTGTATGCTAGTGTGTAAATACTAGTCATCTAATTTTCCTGTATAAATAGAAAGTTTACAAGAGTAATGACTATGAGATAATCATAGTTTAAGAACAAAAGAACAAAGTCAATTCATACCGTAAAACAAACTTACCTTCACAGGCGCATTGAACTGAACACCAACAACACGCCTGTACAGTCGCTTTTCCTTCTTCAGTTATTGGCTATGATCGTGTATCTCGTCACCAGAGGGAGTAAATAGTGACATCAGAAATAGGATACCCGATTTCAAGCCACTACCCGCTCACTTTGCCCTACACTGATGGTGCAGACGCGGAACCCACCGTTCAGCGCATATTGTTGGTCATCTGGCTTCGTTGCAGACGACCCATACATGTCCCCATGTTATCCCAACGATATCTTCAATTACAATCTCAATAGGCTCGGAATGATCGAGATTGGACTATGGTTCTATGGAACCGTGTCAACATATGATTATACAGCCAACCGGTTGCAAACAACTGGATGTACATGACCTAGGTTTCGACACGTACTAAAGATGTCTTCATCAGAATGTAATTTTGAGAAACCCTATAAAATAGCACATAGAAAATTTAGTATGACAAAAGAACACATTATCCAAGGTGTCAATTGTCATGACATACAAAAGTTACTTAGGTAAAATTTCATTGCGAGAAAGCGTCAGAATTTTTGAGCAGTTATGCTCAAGCCAAAAATAAAATAAAACACTTTGCAGCCTTTGCTACGTGTGGCTTCCTGGGAACAACATCCGACTGATAGACCAAGTGACTTACATTGCTGCCACGAAAACAATACAAGTTGCGCCGCCTTTCGGGCGCGGATAGTGACGTGTGCCCATTTGAAACATTGTAACAGAAATAATAGAAAAAAATACGAAGGAAGAGTGCTTAATGCATTTTTGAAAACACACAGTAGTCGAGCAGGTTAAGTACCACTAAGAGCCATCTATTAGGCTTTACAGAAGTTACTATTACGTAAAGCACAGAATAACTTAGAAAAGCTATACAAACAGAGGTACAGTTCAGTATCTGCATGAAGGTATTGTGTATTGTGTGTATTGAACCTGGGTTCTAGTAACGACGGAGTGGCTCCGTCCCCGATGTAGCCCTCAGTGGTTCACAACCCCACAACTGGCTACAGGAGTCCACCCACCTTACCGCCACCCCACACCGAACCCAGGGTTATTGTGCGGTTCGGCCCCCACTGGACCCCCGGACCCTCCTCCCCCACTCCCCACGGGAACGTTTTATACCAGACGAGTGTAACCCAAAATGTTTACCTGGTAGAGTAATTATTGTGTACGCGTACGTGGAGACAATGTTCGCTCAGCAATCGCCGACATAGTGTAACTGAGGCGGAATAAGGGGAACCAGCCCGCGTTCGCCGAGGCAGATGGAAAACCGCCTTAAAAACCATCCACAGGCTGGTCGGCACACCAGACCTCGACTCTAATCCGCCGGGCGGATTCGTGCCAGGGACCGACACGCCTTACCGCTCGAGAAGCAGCGCGTTAGACCACGCGGTTCGCCGGGCGGGCTGCATGAAGGTGAACATGCTAGCACATATCTATAAGATTCGAAGAAAATGATGTTTCGGAACCGTGTCACTCGTCGGATGAATTGAATTTTTTGTTACACTATGTCGATTGTCGTTTCTGACATCGTCATCCAGGCGAATGGCTGCCAGAGACATGTACCGCGCCACAAACTCAGACTGTTGCGTACATTATTAAGCTACGGAGTACAACCACCTGGACTTTCATGGAACCTGTGGCACTAATCAAACGCGCTCATGACAGCCGTGGAATACCTGGTGGACATTACTGCAGACAACTTGCATCCCTTCAGGCTTCATATCTTGCCATACGGCGATGGCTTCTTCAGGCAGGATAACGGCTTACTACAGTGGTTTCCGCAGAATTCTAGTTACGTTGATGTCTTCACCACCAAATTCAATTGATGAGAACGCGATGGAACACCTGGGACACTTTCGGTCGCCAACTTCACGCCGGCCGCTGTGGCCGAGCGGTTGTAGGCGTTTCAGTCTGGGACCGCGCGATCGCTACGGTCGCAGGTTCGAATCCTGCCTCGGGCATTGATGTGTGTGATGTCCTTAGGTTAGTTAAGTTCAAGTAGTTCTAAGTTCTAGGGGACTGATGACCTTAGATGTTAAGTCCCATAGTGCTCAGAGCCATTTGAACAATTTTTTTGAACCAGCTAACTGCGTGCCCACAAACTAGCGGCCCGTATTTTAAGGGAACTGCATGACCTGTACGTGGACATCTCGTGGCACATATCTCCGTATATCTAACAGGCACTTGTAAAAGTCATTAGATGCAGACACGCTGATGTACTGAATTGCAAAGATGGACAGACGCGCTACCAAGCAGGCTGTCGTAATGTAGCGCCTTATCTGTATATAATGGAAATGATACTGAATAACAGTGTCACAGTGGTATTCACGTCCTAAAGATATCTCCTGACTGGAAGCATGAACTTGAAATTGACAGGATTCGTGATATTTTTAAGCCAACAACTACACAAGAGATTAAAGTCTCTTATCTGAGGTCACCGTAAAGGTTGCATCATGTTTCACTTCATGCCTCTACTTCTTACAAGAAGATTTTACTTGTAGGACATACAGACAAGATATTCTGCCCGCAATACTCTTTGAGTGGAAAGTGTAGTCTGTGGCTGTATACTCTATCTGTAGCAACTCTAAACTAGAATAAAAGTTTCCCGAAATACTGCGCCCAATAATTAATCCATTTTGTTGGTTGTTGACTCCGTGGCTGTGGATCACATTATTTTAAGAAATATAGCAACTCTTTCACTTCCTTTTCCTTTACGGCAACATACGTTTCAGGCTTTCACCCATATTCAGTTAGCATAATACATACTCAGTCTTCAGTTGTACATTGTTAAAACGTGAAAGTTAATTTAGATAACGCAGCTGGCCTGTGCAGTGTATTTACCTAATACACTTCGCTAGTTGTATATTTTTAATATATTACTCATTAAATGTATTTACTTTATACTCTGCTTGAAGTTGTTCCAAATTTCGCCTTTATAATCGTAGCATAAACACTTTTCACTAAGATTTTGCACAGAAAAGCGTAGTATCCACGATGCTGCCGACTGAAATATTCGTTTACATCGGAATATTGTATCTATCGTAAAAACTATATTTTACTTACACGTTATGAAAGGACTATTTCTAGGTTAAGCCCACGTACGCGTAAAATCTTTTATAATAATCAACATACGCATTTAACCAGTCGCTACTGCACTTTATAAATAACCATACAGCCACTCAGCACATTCATGCTAAGCAGTTATAATTTTTTTCAATCATGCAGAAGTTTAAACTAAAATAGTGCTTTCAGAATCTGTCAGTAAGATATAAGTTCGACCATAGACACAATTTTCCACGTAAACAAAAACGTCAGTTGGCCACTTGGCTGATACTTCACTGTTTTTGTCTAAAAAACAGGTGAAAGAAGGAAGTGTGTAGAAGCGTGCTTCGCTCAGCATCTCTTCACGCGACCAGAGGATGTATATCTGTCTATACATTCTCATTACTTTTACTGTACACGTTATCAATATTTAGCTTATGTCCTTGATTATCTACATTTTAGAGGCGTGTAATGGTCTAATGATGATGGTCAAAAGTGAGACACACTACAATTACACTCCTGGAAATTGAAATAAGAACACCGTGAATTCATTGTTCCAGGAAGGGGAAACTTTATTGACACATTCCTGGGGTCAGATACATCACATGTTCACACTGACAGAACCACAGGCACATAGACACAGGCAACAGAGCATGCACAATGTCGGCACCAGTACAGTGTATATCCACCTTTCGCAGCAATGCAGGCTGCTATTCTCCCATGGAGACGATCGTAGAGATGCTGGATGTAGTCCTGTGGAACGGCTTGCCATGCCATTTCCACCTGGCGCCTCAGTTGGACCAGCGTTCGTGCTGGACGTGCAGACCGCGTGAGATGACGCTTCATCCAGTCCCAAACATGCTCAATGGGGGACAGATCCGGAGATCTTGCTGGCCAGGGTAGTTGACTTACACCTTCTAGAGCACGTTGGGTGGCACGGGATACATGCGGACGTGCATTGTCCTGTTGGAACAGCAAGTTCCCTTGCCGGTCTAGGAATGGTAGAACGATGGGTTCGATGACGTTTGGATGTACCGTGCACTATTCAGTGTCCCCTCGACCATCACCAGTGGTGTACGGCCAGTGTAGGAGATCGCTCCCCACACCGTGATGCCGGGTGTTGGCCCTGTGTGCCTCGGTCGTATGCAGTCCTGATTGTGGCGCTCACCTGCACGGCGCCAAACACGCATACGACCATCATTGGCACCAAGGCAGAAGCGACTCTCATCGCTGAAGACGACACGTCTCCATTCGTCCCTCCATTCACGCCTGTCGCGACACCACTGGAGGCGGGCTGCACGATGTTGGGGCGTGAGCGGAAGACGGCCTAACGGTGTGCGGGACCGTAGCCCAGCTTCATGGAGACGGTTGCGAATGGTCCTCGCCGATACCCCAGGAGCAACAGTGTCCCTAATTTGCTGGGAAGTGGCGGTGCGGTCCCCTACGGCACTGCGTAGGATCCTACGGTCTTGGCGAGCATCCGTGCGTCGCTGCGGTCCGGTCCCAGGTCGACGGGCACGTGCACCTTCCGCCGACCACTGGCGACAACATCGATGTACTGTGGAGACCTCACGCCCCACATGTTGAGCAATTCGGCGGTACGTCCACCCGGCCTCCCGCATGCCCACTATACGCCCTCGCTCAAAGTCCGTCAACTGCACATACGGTTCACGTCCACGCTGTCGCGGCATGCTACCAGTGTTAAAGACTGCGATGGAGCTCCGTATGCCACGGCAAACTGGCTGACACTGACGGCGGCGGTGCACAAATGCTGCGCAGCTAGCGCCATTCGACGGCCAACACCGCGGTTCCTGGTGTGTCCGCTGTGCCGTGCGTGTGATCATTGCTTGTACAGCCCTCTCGCAGTGTCCGGAGCAAGTATGGTGGGTCTGACACACCGGTGTCAATGTGTTCTTTTTTCCATTTCCAGGAGTGTATAATTAAAAATATGCAACAAATATTTTTGCGATTAGAATTTATTATTTCTTATGAATTTCAATACAGATCGTTGTGTTTCCAATTTTATTATAATAATTAATTTAAGTTACAAATCAAATTTAATATAAACATAGTATTGTGAATGAAGTCGTGTGAGAGAGATGATGTACGACACACAGGCGATTTTCCGTGCCAGTATTAAGTAATTACAGAGATGAGATTTTTTGGGCTTAAGCAGTATGCTGAATTGACTGTAATAATACTTTGCTTTTAGTTTCAAGCTGTAACCCCTCTCCTCCACGCGCGATTCCCTAAAGAATCGAACTCCCATACATAAAACAGCTCTCATTATCAAACACTGGAAGAGTATAGTCTGGGTAATTTGAGCACCGTGAGTTATGCTGCCTCAAGTATGTACACAGTTTCTGACTATAATACTTGACTTATTGTGTTAAATCTTTAAAGTAAGATTGTACCTCTTAATGAAGCAGATTGTGACAGCATTTAAAATTTTCAAATTCACCAATAATTATATAAAATAGTGAAATACAAATTTTTGTTGCCCTTTGAAGCCATTAGTAAGGGAAACTCACAAATAGTATCTCAGCGGCGGGGTCACCATTTTAGCTACTCAATAATGTAAATATCATACAGCAACAAAAATGTATCTCACCTCCAAAAAAACATCAACACACCAAATATGGAAAAAAGGTTACAGAAACTCTTTGGAATGTCGTTGTGTCTCCGTTTTACGTGCCGCATTCGGATGTACTTGTGACGGTGTACTATTTCTTCTGCAGGGGAACGTCGGACAAGCGCAAGCTGCACGTGAAGCGGCCGATGAACGCGTTCATGGTGTGGGCGCAGGCGGCGAGGCGTAAGTTGGCCGAGCAGTACCCGCAGCTGCACAACGCCGAGCTCAGCAAGACGCTGGGGAAGCTCTGGAGGTGGGTCTGCCTGCCTGCTCTCGTCGCACCACTTGACTCTCGTCGCCGCTTAAGATTCACTCTTTAAAACATTAAGACTGTAGTCCAAACCCACACGAAATTCTGACAGCCTACTGTGTGTGACAAAGACCTTATTGTTGTGCTATAGTTACTCGGTTTACAAGTTGTTGATTAGTAGCATCAGCCTCTTTTTCCCGTGGCGACTAGAGTTCAATATCAGTTGTAGATCGGCAAGTACTATGGATCATCTGTGTTGAATATTTGTTTCGATGAAAGATAAATAATGGTCTTCAGAAAAACGTTCTGTAACGACAAGCGCTCTACGTGACTATCGACATTTCATATTTTGGAAAGTATATTCGGGGATGACGAACTCCTTTCAGTCTGTAAATATGTTGAGGGGGACACCCTCTGTCACGACATTCTTAGATTGGGCGTTTTAGAACGGTGGCGTCATTGTTTATTTGGATTGTTCTTGGTAGTCTAATTAGTTATTCAACCCATTAGCCAACAGTGCAAGGTGTATCCATACTCCAGTAGGACACCCCGCATGACCATAACCACGAAAATCTGGAAACTATTCATGTCTCCAAAAATTGTTTACTGCCCTTCTCAGTTCTCTCTCTCTCTCTCCTTTATTTTTTGTTTTCAACCTTCTTCTGAGGAACCAATATACTAATCGCTAATCAGTCCCAGTCCTCGCCTCTACTTTACCTTGATACTATATGAAATAAAATCGTTATAACTTCTGAACAGTTTGCGTTACGACGTTCAAACTGCACTGTTCGCCGCAGGGCATGACGGGAATTAGTATGCGCATGTCCACACGCCATGTCGTTCTCAGCCACTTTCATTTGGGTGGGTTCGTAAATAAGTAAACTTGGCACATTTGGGGGACAGAATCAGCATTTCGCGACCGAAAAGTCTCTTCACCCTCAACGGGTGACTGTGTCCAGTCACGGAATAATAGGTGCGATATTGTTTGACGGCACAGTGACTACCGAACGCTACGTGAAGGTTTTGGAACATGATTTCATGCCCACTATCCAAATTGACCCCGATTTCTACATGATGTGGTTCATGCGAGACGGAGCTCCACCCCATCGAAGCAGGACAGTGGTTGATGTCCTGGAGGAGCACTTCGGGGACCGCTTTCTGGCTCTGGGGTACCCAGACGCGCCCTCAATTGGCCGCCATATTCTCCGGATCTGAACGCATGCGACGCCTTTTGTGGGGCTATATTAAATACAAGGTGTACAGCAATAACCCCTAAACCATTGCTGGGCTGACAACAGCCATTCAGGAGGTCATCGACAGCATCGATATTCCGACACTTCAGCAGACCGTGCATAATATCGCTATTCGTTTGCGCCACGTCATCGCCAATGATCGCAGGCGTATCGAACATACCATAACCTAAATCCGAATATCTGTAGTGACGTTTACATGTTGAGTAAAGTGTGTGCACGCCGTAGTTTGTAATTAATTTACGATTTTTTTGTATAGTTCAATAATTGTCACCCTTTAGGTAATGGGTTGCACAACTAATTACGAAGATCCTTTGACCCCACCGTTCTCCAATTCTGACGTCCACAATTCCGTAATTGTACCTTTCCGGATATGGATTCCCTCTTGAATAATTAGCAGTTTGCCTTCATACAACACACTAACCTTTGTCAGTATCTTCTAAGCTTCTTCTTCTTCTTCTTCTTCTTCTGCATTTCCATGTTTAGGAACTTGTGCATGTCCCGTCTTCACTTTTCACGACTATCTCGTTCTACGTCTTCTGTCTTCCTAGGTTCCTTCTTCCTCTAGGCTGGTAAATCATCGCCTGTAGTTGATTATGTTTTATTTTCTTCGGTCTTTTCAGTAAAATTATGAACATCTAGTTGTGTCCTAATATCACCATTCCTTATACGGTTTTAGCTGGTAATACTTCTAACCTTCCTGAGAAATTTCCACAGCTTGTAATTTATCTCATTTCTTTCGGGATCCGTAACTGACTACTGTGGGGCATAGAAGCGTCGCCGCGTTTTTTTTTTAATTTAATTTTGTCTCCTTCCGTATTTTGTTTTGGCTTCTTTTATTTATTATTACGCATATTTATTAACATTTATTACTCTCATTTTTCTGCATTCTTGAAGGTTATACCGCATCTAAACAATTATAGCTGCAGACCTGCTCATTAGATATTATTATTATTTTTGAGTGAGGTATTTCCCGTGATGAGCCAGGATTTTAGTTTCGAATGTTATATTCTCTATTCCTTATGTGATGTAGTTTATACACTCTCTAAACACGCCACTGCATTCGGTCTTGCTTTAAAACCATTCTCAAGATTTATGATTCGCACTCACTTTGCGTGCAGCTGTATATGTTGTCTAATAAGGAATGCCCAGTAGTGCAGTAGCTCATAATGGTCGTTGTGAATTCAAAGTGCGGCAGTCGACATTTACCTGTTTGAATGTAAAAATTAAGAAAGTATTGGTAATTACTCTTTTACTTTAAAGAGGTACAGAGTTTAGAGGAACAAGAGATTATAAGAGTGTGGAATATACAGTATACACTGAAGAAAAATGAAGCGCAAAACCAAGTAGTTGTGCGACATAAACGAAAGTTGGTACGCTTGTTCCTACATCTGAAGGACGACGTCTACTCAGATTTCGCGCCAGTCGTATGACAGTGGCGCTAGTGGCGCCACTGTGAGAATGCAAACCAGGTTTGCTTTAAATACACGCTGTAACGGTTGCGGGCGTTATTTACCTTAGGTTAGATGTGCTGAATCAGCCAAGAATGCCTTTAAGGCGACAAAGACGCCGTTATTGACACCTCACTGACTTTGAACGACGCCGTGTAATACGGCTACGCGAAGCTCCATGTTCCTTCTGCCATAATGCAGAAAGACTGCTGGCAGCAGTGGTCACGAGCAAGTACTGTCGCAAGATGACCAGGCTACCTAGAGGAAGAGCATCGTGTTCGGCGTATGGCTGTGGCGCGTCGTACTGCGTTTGCAGCAGCAATCCGAGCGGCAGTTGGCACCTCAGTGACACAATGAACCGTTACAAATCCGTTACTTTAAGGATAGCTCCGAGACAGACGCCCTGTAGCGTGCATTCCATTGACCCAAACCGCTGCCACCTGCGACTTCAGTCGTGTCAAGCGAGAGCTCTTGGAGGGCATGGTGGAGGTCTGTTGTGTTTCCTGATAAAAGTTGGTTCTGCCTCAGTGTCAGTGATGGCCGTGCGTTGGTGAGAAGAAGGCTAGCTGAGGGCCTGCAACCAACCTGCGTTCCTCAAAAGCAGTGATGCTCACATAATACTAGGTACAGATAGCTGGCTGAAACTTGAATTTGACACCAGTGAGATTTTTGGGGAAAATTTAAGGGAAATGATGGTGGTATATTCGTCGCAGTAGACAAGAAACTCAAATCCACCGAGCTAGAAATTGAAGTTACATGTGAGATTTTTTGGGGAAGACGATATTATTGGTGGGCATACAACGATAATTGGACCCTTCTATCGCCCATCAGACTCATCTTCTGAAGTAACCGAAAACTTTAGAGAAAACCTCAGTTCACTTGTACTTAAGTTCCTCAATCATACTGTAATCATCGATGGAGACTTTTATCATACAACAGTCAAATGGGAAAATTACAGTTTCATTGGTGGTGGGCCTGATAAGACATCCTGTGAAACATTACGAATTTCCTTCTCTGAAAATTACCTAGAACAGATATTTCGGAAGCCGGTTCATGATTGAAATATATTGTACGTAACTGCCTCTTTGAGGATGTCCACATCGAAATTGGTATCAGTGATCATGACGCACTTGTGGCAACAGTGATTACCAAATTACGAAGTACAATTGAAAGAAGTTAAAAGATATGTATGTTCAGTAAACTACATTCAAAAATCAGCAGTATCATATCTCAGTGAGGAACCTGAAACTATCAGCACAGGGCAGGTGCATGTGGAAGAACTATGGCTCACGTTTGAAAGAATAATTGACCATGCACTGGATAGATACGGACCAAGTAGAAGAGTTCGTAATGGGAGGGACCTTCATGGTATACAATCACTGTAAGGAAACTTCTAAAAAACAGACGTCACAGCATAACAGGTGTAAATCAAAGCATAGAGCTATAGATAGAGAGATGCTGGATGAAACGCGTTTGGCTGTCAAGACAGTAATGTGTGAAGCCTTCAATGACTACCACAGCAGAATATTGTCAAACTATCTGCCACAAAACGCAAAGAAATTCTGGTCGTATGTAAAGGCTGTTAGTGGCAATAAGTTAGTGTCCAGCAAATAGCGAAAGAGACAGGCACTGAATAGAGGGTATCAAAGCAGAGACTGAAATGATTGACTTCGTTTTCAAACTTTCCTTTACAAAGGAAAACCCAGGAGAACTGCCCTGATTTAATCCTCGTACCACTGAAAAGATGAATGCAGTAAGCGTTAGTGTCAGTGGTGTTGAGAAACAGCTGAAATCGTTAAAATTGATAAAAGCTCCAGGGTACAATTCAGAATCTGTACTGAATTTGCGGCTGAGTTAGCCCCTCTTCTAACAATAATCTATCGTGGATACCTCGAACAAAAACCGTCCCTATTTCTTGGACAAATGCACAAGTCACATCCTTCTGTAAGAAGGGTAGTAGAAGTGATCCACAGAATTACCGTCCAGTATCTTTGACATCAGTTTGTTGCAGAATTTTAGAACATTTTCTGAGCTCGAACGTAATGAGGTATCTCGAACAGAATGACCTCCTCAATGCTAACCAGCATGGATTTCAAAAACATCGATCATGTGAAACCGAACTTCCACTTTTCTCACACGACATACTGAAAACGAAATTTCGTGGGGCCGTCGGGTAGACCGGTCGTGTGGTACAAGTCTTTTTAGTTGACGCCACTTCGGTGACCCGCGCGTCGATGGGGAAGAGGTTATGATGTTGAAGATAAGGCAACACCCAGTCCCTGAGTGGAGAAAATCTCTGACCCAGCCGGGAATCGAACCCTGGCCCTGTAGCAGGACATTCCGTCGCACTGACGGTGGATACATGACATACTGAAAGCTTTTGATGAAGGCAGTCAGGTAGATGCATTATTTCTTGATTTCCGAAAAGCATTTAGCTCAGTACCTACGCTTATTGTCAAAAGTACGGTCATCTGGCGTATCAAGTTACATTCATGACTCGATTGAGGACTTTTTGACAGGGAGGACGCAGCATGTTGTCTTAGATGGAGATTCATTGTCAGATGTAGAAGTAATTTCGGGTGTGCTAAGAAAGTTTCAAGTACTGGTTTTACATGATGATTCTAGGAATATACTACATCCCCCTACGTATCGCTCACGTAGAGACAAGATTAGAATAATTACAGCACACACACATGCATTCTAACAAACGTTCTTCTCGCCCTCCATACTGCGAACTAACATCCCAAAGATGTTCAGGCTCACATGCGGTTGGCTCAAACTCGTCTAGGGGTTGAACCGCACGTGTCGCATTACACTCCCTAAATTAGACACTTGTGACCCTTTGGTTAAATTGTCTGGCTGATAGCAAGTTTGCGAAATTGCATGAAACAAAGTTAATGTAATAATAATATAGAGAACTAAATTAACGACCCATAAATGATCTAGGTCACACAGTTGTGATTTGGTTAGAATAATGTTTATCTAGAAATAAAACTAATAGAGACAGTAGTCGTATTTAGGTTTACTATTAAACTCGAGCTCTTATCCATTTGACACAGTTCGATCATTCACAATCTCATCACGAAACACAGGTCCAATACTCCAACTCGACATTCACACGAAAGTTAGAGTTCTCACCAGGCGCGCGGCTGCTCACCGCTCAGATACCGCACAACGCGAAATTTTCTAAGTCGTTTCACTTCCTAGCTGCCTAAAGACCGACTGTCCGCTTTCGCGTCTCAATCCGAACTGTACCCTTTGGTGTCTCGAGCCGAACTGTCCGCTTTCGTGTCTGCATCAGCACTGTCCCTCTGCCCGTCCCTGGCAGCGTTCCCCGCGCGCCGAATATCCTCTCTCAACTGACTAGGGCAGTTCCCTTTCCTGAAGCCGTCCATCTGAATGGCTATTCAGGTTGTTCTACATTATTTTACATTTTAACATAGTTAAATAATCAAAGCTTGACCACTTTCACGTTCTAAATAAAGTAACAATAATATCCATTACATAATAAACGTTAAATTCTTTTACATAAAACCGCCGGCCGCTGTGGCCGAATGGTTCTAAGCGCTTCAGTCTGGAACCGCACGACCACTACGGTCGCTATTTCGAATCCTGCCTCGGGCATGGATGTCTGTGATATCTTTATGTTAGTTAGGTTTAATTAGTTCTACGGTCTAGGGGACTGATGACTTCAGATTTTAAGTCCCATAGTGCTCAGAGCCGTTTTTTTTTTTTTTTTTGCGTAAAACCAATACCATTTTCCTTCTTAGCTTGGAACGCCACGGCCAGTAGACTTGCACCAACGTGCTTTCTGATAAATAAGTAAAGAACAAAGTAACTATTACGCACTAAACTTTATAACAAATATTCTATTACATAACGATTCAATAAGGTGTCATGCTGTCATCGTTCACTGTGTTTTGTGTGGAGGAAATGATAATCTGATGCTTAACTGAAAATACTGATAATTTAAATTTACTATACTTTTAAACAAATAAAGTTACAGTGTTGATATTTACAACATTGTCATTTCAATGATGCGCTTCTATATGAAATGTCGATCGTTAAGATCGACTAAAGCGTTCAGATTTTAGCATTCAGGTCTTTGTTACAAAACTTGTGAATTTCACTTTAACAGAAAATCCTAAACTATTATAGATATGATCAATATTCAAGTTTTATTGGGATCACCATGAAAGTTTATGAAGGACGGTAGATTAAAATTACTGTGGCTTCATTCCCTGCATTACTAGAGAATTAAATACTATTAAACTCGTGGTGAATCTGTGCGCTTTGTGGCACACGGTCCTGGACGATAGGGTTCGTTTCACAATTCCTGTTGCCTGACTCTTTCGGCCATATATTTAAATGGAAGCGCAATGCTCGTTGACTGACAATACGAGAATGGAACAGGAAGAAACCGTGTAACTAATGAGACGTACCCTCTGCCATGCATTTCATGGCGGTTTGCAGAGTATAGATATAGATATAGATGTAGATGCAGATGCAGACGCAGAACCCATCTACTTGCTAGACAAGCTGCACTTCCACCAGAAGTGATGGGGTGGGGTGCGATTTCGTATGAGAGATTTCTAATCAATGGCATCCCAGTTCACTAGTGAAGAAAAAATTCTAAGTGTCACCCTCCGCAGTAAAGTTTATAGCCACAGTCTTCCGGGACGTGCGAGATGTGATTCTCCTGGGTTTCCTCCAGCAAGGAACCATAAACGCGTTACGCTACTGCGACACCATCACTGAACTCATGTCCGCAATTCGACGAAGGAGACTTCGGCTATTTGCTGAAGGAGCTGTGCTCTTGGGCGACAACGCAAAACCACACGCAGCAATGCTCACACGGGAGTGGGTTAGTCGCGCTGAATCGGAGAGATTGGAACACCCATTCTACAGCCCTGATCTTGCCTCATCGGGCTTTCATCTGTTCTCTGCATTGAAAACTGAACTCTCGGGGTGTCACTTTCAAACCAAAGCTGAGCTGAGCAGGATATGCGGTAGTCCCTTGTTCCGCAGGGTACCGAGATTTGTTAGAGAGGTTTCTTAAAAACCGACTGCTACAGCAAATGTCTCAATGTCGGTGACGACTATATCGAGAAGTAGTGCAGGTATACACTCAGGTGACAAAAGTTGTAGGATAGCGATGTGCACGTATACTAATGACGGTAGTGTCGAGTACACAGGGAAAAAAGGGTGGAGCATTGGCGGAGATGTCATTTGTACTCAGGTGATCCATGTGAAAAAGTCTCCGACGTGATTATGACCGCATCAGGAGAATTAAGAGAGTTTGAACACGGAATGGTAACTGGAGCAAGACGCATAGCACATTCTATTTCGGAAATCGTTCAGCAATTCACCATTCCGAGATCCACAGCGTCAAGAGTGTGCCGAAAATACCAAATTTCAGGTATTACCAGTCACCACGAACACCGCAGTGGCCAACGGCCTTCACTTAACGATCGAGAGCAGCGGTGTAGAGTTGTCAGTGCTAACAGACAAGCAACACTGGGTGAAATAACCTTATAAATCAATGTGGGCCGTACGACGAACGTATCCATTCGGACAGTGCGGCGAAATCTGGCGTTAGTGCGGTACGGTAGCAGGCGAGCGACGCGGGTGCCTTTGCTAACAGCACGGCATCGCCTGCAGTGCCTCTCCTGGGCTTGTGACCATATCGGTGGACCAAAGACGACCGGAAAACCGTGGCCTCGTCAGATGAGTCCATATTTCAGTTGGTAAGAACTAACAGTAGGGTTCGAGTGTGGCGCAGACCCCACGAAGACATGGACCCAAGTTTTCAACAAGGCCCTGCGAAAGCTGGTCGTGGCTCCATAATGATTTGGGTTGTGTTTACATGGAATGAACTGGGCCCTCTCGTCCAAACTACACTAAACATTGACTGCTAATGGCTATGTCTGGCTACTTGGAGGCCATTCTCAGCCGTTCATGTACTTCAAGTTCCAAATAACGATGGAATTTTTATGGATGACAATGGGCCATGTCACAGTGCCACAGTTGTTTGCGATTGGTTTGAAGAACGTTCTGGACAGTTCGAGCGAATGATCCCTCCAGCCAGATCGTACAACATGAATCCCATCGAACCCAATCGAGCCGGCCGGGTGGCCATGCGGTTCTAGGCGCTACAGTCTGGAACCATGCGACCGCTACGGTCGCAGGTTCGAATCCTGCCTCGGGCATTGATGTGTGTGATGTCCTTAGGTTAGTTAGGTTAAAGCAGTTCTAGGTTCTAGGGGACTGATGACCTCAGAAGTTAAGTCCCATAGTGCTCAGAGCCATTTGAACCATTTGACATAATCGAGAGGTCAGTTCGTGCACAAGATCCTGCACCAGCAACGCTTTCGCAATCATGGACGGCTACAGACGCAGCATGGCCCAGAATTTCTGCAGGTGACTTGGAACGACTTGTGAAGTCCGCCCCGTGTCGATTTGCCGCACTACTCCGGCAAAAGCATGTCCGACACGGCATAAGGAGTTCCGATGATTTTTGTCACCTCAGTGTATCGTTCCTCATGTCACGGTGTATTTGCTTTTGGCAATAACGAGACTTACGTTCTGAACGGCCCTCGTATTTAGACCCGTTGATATAGGCACACGTGGCACCCGACCATTGTTCGAGAAAGTTTTCTAAATTACGAGTACTTCAGAACGCTCTAAAGTCAAATGCCTCTCTACGTGGCTCTCTCCTTTCGGTTGTATAGTTCGTAAGAGCTCACCCAGAGGCGCGCGGCCTTCCCTTGCCGCACATGGCTTGTCGGAGGTAGGGGGCGGCTGGTGGCAGCACCCCAAACATGCTCGTTAGGGCACAGGGAGGGAGGGCAGAGAGCGCGCGCACGTGTCAGACCCGCCAACGCCGGCCGCGTTGAGGCTGTTGTGGCTGCCGCCGCCGCCACCACCTGCTGGCCATTTATGAGTGAGGCGCGGCTCCCGAAAAGCTGTGGCCCGCCTTTTAACGAGGATTCGGGGAATCCCGGCGCAGACGCAACAACGGGGCGCTGCCGCGACGACAGCAGCGCGAGGCCAGCACGTGTCCCTCCGGCTGCAGGCGGCGGCCGGGGTGCCCCGCGGACCTGCAGTCAACGACCTCTGACCGCGTAATCCAGCGAGCCATCATCCTGTCGACGGGCGGGAAACCGCCACGTACTATGCTGTCTCGTGAGCACCAGAGCCCATTATTTTCTTTGCGCTGTTTACCTCTTGGCCACACACAAATATGGGCGGTTCTCCGCCAGTCTTCCGAGAAGAAGAACGCGGTCAGCAAAGTTATGGGTTTCACTGACTTGTATGTTTAAAGCTAACAGTAAGCACAAACATAGCGCTGTTTAGCTGTAACTTTCGTAACCATTCCATAAGATTCGCGGCTTTACTTTCAATTGAACGGCTTTCCATTGACGTGTACATGTTAATGGCACACAGCAGGGTACTTTTTGTATAGCTTTAATTTACGATAAGACTTTGATTTGGGCTTTCACCCGTCTTGAAGTACAGTAATATTTTTTATATCTTTGTCCCTATAACTTTTTATCGACAGCAATTTGAATGCTACAGTTGCCTTTTGTTCTGTAATTTATAACTCTTTCAATGTCCGCGTCCGTAGCTGAGCGGTCAGCGTGGCTGCTACCATTTAGGGTCCCGGTTTCAACTTTCTGTACTGACAAGGATTTTTCCTTGGTGGAATGACTGGACCTCGTGGTGACCACTGAGGAGCTACTTGAATGATAAATAGCGGTACCGTGGGCTATAAAGCCAACAACGGCAAGGATGGCTGTGTGCTGACCCCATGCCCTTCCACTCCTCATCAAATGACGACAGTTTGTGAGGATGACACGGCGGTCGGTCGATTCCAACAGGCCCGTTTGAGGCCAGAGCGATGGAGCTATACCTTTTTATATACTTTCCACCAACACTTTCAGATGAACCGCGGGACCTTCCCCGTAATGAAACGAATGTTCAAAGGTTCGAGATCATGCAAGTGGGGGCCGTGGGGCACAACAGTTACGTCAATCGTGGCACAAACAAAAAACCTAACGAGCAACAAAAGTTGACGAAGGGGGTGCACTTTAGTGTTGTAACAAACAAGAATAGTTGGACCGTGTTTGAATTCCTTACTTTCATACTGTCTCCCTCTGATGTGGCCTTCTAAATAAAGATATTTGCTCACGGATGCCATTCGTGCTATACCCTATTCAACAACACCACTGAAATGAATTTTAAAAAAGGGAACAACAAACGTAGCTTTTAATGAGTAATGAATTTGCTCTTTTTGCATTTCAATCTTGACAATGTTTACTGATCCCTTTATGACGTTTATGTTTTGTTTTACATATTATGATCGTTTTATCATACCTCTCGTTAAGTACTTGGTTGATATGAATATGTACTAATCTCTTCTCATTTTACGTTACGGTTACACGACATTCTTCTCTAACGTTGGCAGCAACTCTTACGTAATTAATGGATGCCATAATATAACATTAATCGCCGTACACGTTTTCACTAGCCTTCATTTCAGGCTTTATGTCTTAAATGGTGCTGCTGCACCCGTCGGAGGTTCGAGTCCTCCCTCGGGCATGGTGGTGTGTGTTGTCTTTAGCGTAAGTTAGTTTAAGTTAGATTAAGTAGTGTGTAAGCTTAGCGACCGATGACCTCAGCAGTTTGGTCCCATAGGACTTACCACTAATTTCCATTTTCTTAAATGGTGTGCTCCCTTCAGAAATACGTAATATTGTGCCAAGTAAACCTAGCTTGTCCTGATATAAAGAACTTGTATCTTGTAACAGCCCTGTCAATGATACAAGTAACACCACAAGAAACGAAATCTGGCTGTATTATGAGGAAAGATATTTGAATGAGCAGCACACGCGTATATTAATCGTGGAACAGAAAAATATCAGGCATAGTATCCGAAACTGAACAATAGTGAAGATAAAATAGCAGTCACAAGATTCTAACAATGTTCACAATATTATAATGGACAACTTATAGTTGGTCACTGTGCGATATTGATGTGAACCCAGTACCGTAATCACAATAGTAAAATATGAAACTCTGAATAACTGCTAGCAATAAGACTTAAAGTCTCTTGAATGGTGTTGCAGTCCGAAAGATTTGAGTAGGCATAAAACATCAAATCAAAACATTTGCAGCCGTCTAAATTTCCAAATCTATTTCTTTTGTGCTACCAGATTCAGTGTTATATTACGCCACCTCCAGGCGCGTAGGAAGAATCCCACCTCTTTTATAATCGAAATAGGAACCAGCATACAAAACTGGTATTCATGGGCTTTTTCTTAATATAGCAATATCTTCGATCGCGAAATGGCGGCACTTACGCCAGTTCTCACCCAATAAATGAATCAGGAAGGCATCTGCCTTATCTACTACTGATTTTACGTTCTCACCCTATAACATATTTTTCTTAGTGCTAACTCCAGACACTTAATCCATATGGTGGGCCCATAAAGCTTTTTACTAATCTTGCAATTGTACTTTATCGGGTTACTTATTTATGTTACGGGCATTATCTTGCATTTTTCCATATGTAAAGAGGATGTCATTCACTGCACCAAGTGGAAATTACGTCGACGTATTTCCACAATCCCTTACGACCATCCAATGGCGACACAGTCATGTAGACAATACCATCGACAGAACCGTTGGCTCTACATTATAAATATTTCTAAATTGAGAACTATAGAGGCCATATCATCTTATCTTCGAGCAATCTCCTTCGATACTTCATTTCTATTGAACATTCTTCGTCGAATAAAATGTATTGGACTCTACGAGGGTTGGAACTTTAATAGTGGCAACTATTTATTTACAGCTCATAAAAAGAATATACGTGTTTCAAAGTTTTACTGACCTTCAAAGTAGTGTGTATAACCCGTTTCCAGTGATATGCAAGTCGTAGGATACTCTTGGCAGTGCCAGTTGTGTTGACAGTTCAAGCGGCGCGGTCTATTGCCCGACGAATTTGTAGCAGTTCTGAAGCGAATGCGGTGAAGTTTTTCCTTCAGTTTAGAAATCGAGTTGAACTTACGAGGGCTTCAGTCAGGGGAGTGCAGTAGATGATATAGCACTTAGCTGCCCCATCAGTCAAACAAATCAGTTACAACTTGCACTGTACGTGATTGAGCATTGTCCTGCAAAATGATGGTCAGGTCCTGCAGGAAGTGTAAACACTTCCGAGTCTATGCTGTTCATTTCTGGAACACAACCTACCACCAGGTGGCGAGTACTTTGAAGGTCAGTAAAACTTTGAAACACATGTCTATTTTGGTGAAGCTGTAAATAAATAGTTGGCACTATTAAAGTTCCAGCCCTCGTATTAACCATTCTTAAAAGCAGTCATCTATCTCTGAAAAACTGTATACGATCGTATCATGCTTCCAGGAATTAATTTTCGGGTAGCGGCGAAGTTGTGCTGATTTGAAACTTCGTGGCAGATTAAATGTGCGTGGCAGAAAGTTTCATATCATGGTTATTACTTGATAATTTAGTAAGGGTGGGTTGAAACATTGTGTGCAGTGGGTAACTGTGCGCATTCAGTATTATTTTGAAGCTTATGATAAACATGGCGACATCCGTCCACTACTGCTCTCTTCTGTTTCCTGTTAAGTAACAAACACGAACAAGAAGACAGGCGGCATTTGAGCTGTGGAATGCGTCATTGTGAGGCAATAAAGCAGGCCAATGACAATTAGCTTTAGCAGCCACAAAAAAAGGGAACCCTACAGGTATTACTGATTTACTTTTATCTGAATATGCTATTGAAACCTGTAATTCATTGGGTCATTGCAGGGATTTGCTTTTTGAATATACTAGTGAAAGATAGGGAATCTTATCACGTAAGTGTATATTGGTAGACTGGGATAATGATGTATCGAAAGAGAACAAGTTCACATCCTCGTGGATAAGAAGCTGGAAGAATTTGAAGAAGAAAGTAAGAAATGAGAAAAAAAACCGGATTGGATTGAAAAACAAGAAAGGTACAGTTGTACGCGCGTACCTTACTGGATACCCAGAAGAGAAGGAAAAGAAAACCAGAACAAAGAGAAAAACAGTAGAATTATCGGTGATTTCGGATGTTTCCAGCATTTTTGATTACGGCGAAGTTGATAATTACGATAGCCAGTTTACTGGCGCATTGAAATCGATACCTACACGTTGTAAAAAAGTGGATAAAGACGAATAATTGGGTATAAGCCTGTGTGGGCTCGGCTTGAAATCGTATTGCATGTTGTGGGGAAGAGACCGGATCTATGTTTATGATGCTGATGTTGAGTGAGCGTTTAAGGAGACCACACACACACAGACACCCACACACACATACACACACACACACACACACACACACACACACACACACACACACACACACACACACACACCTCCCCCCTCCGTATATCCCTCTCCGAAATTTACACATAACTTAAAATTTCATTAAATGAACCCACATGCTAAGTTCTGATGTTTAATCCATTAATAACTATCAGTGTTTACCATGCAATAAGCAAAGAACTCCTAGATTGATACACTTTGTAGATAGCACATATAAATTTTGGAATTTGAATATATGTTGCTTTTGTAAGAATTAATGTACTATAAATCGATATATCACCAATAGGCATTGTGAATGATGAGAAAAAAAAGTCTGTGAACACAACTTGAGTCACGCACTTTGGTTTATTTAAATTGTGTGAAGCACGTGGGAGTTGCTGCCTGTGGCAAAGCTTGTGTAGTGCAACAGATTTAACATTATTACATACATTATGTTTTACAGAACTATCAGATGTTAATAACCATGCCTTTAAATGGATCTCATGATGTAAATAATTCTTAGCAAATTCAGGTGCTTTCTTTTTTTTACGTCTTGCCTCAGCTAACGCCTTCCACAATGCCACAATTTTTTAGTACATCTGTCCCATTTCACGATGAATCATTAGGCGACTCTAAACCGATCATTGTTAAATAAAAACTGAAGGATAACGAAAGGTGACAGGTTGCAGCTGTTTCTCGAAACCTTTATTCATACGTGCCTCTGAGGTTTCAAAAGACGACTGTACCAAAATTACGAGGCATACAGAAAAATTGCACAGCGGGAAGAGCATCTCGCCAAAGTTTTTTAACAAGCACCGTGGCGTAGTTCCACTACAGTGCAGGTGCGTGAGAACATGTAGACATACTATCTTCTCTGTAGTGTCCCATCGAATCAGCTCGCGCCTGCAGGTAGGCAACCCAGTCAACGAATTTCCAAAGCGGGCTGCTCTTGCGCCTTCCACGCAGTTCGTGTCAGCGGTTTCTATGATCTTGACGCACAAACGGTGTCCACGTTGAGCACCTCTCATGTGCGTTAAAAACTTGGAGAGATGCTCTTGTCCACTGATAAGTGTCTGTTTCCTGTACGTCTTATGGTTGTAGCGCAGCTGTCTTCTGGGAGCTTGGAGGTAGTTAACGAAAAATCCTGTACTTCAGACATCTACACTAATGACCATTAAAATTGCTACACCAAGAAGAAATGCAGATGATAAACGGGTATTCATTGGACAAATATATTGTACTAGAATTGACATGTGATTACATTTTCAAGCAGTTTGGGTTCATAGATTCTGAGAAATCAGTACCCAGAACAACCACGTCTGGCCGTAATAACTGCCTTGATATGCCTGGGCATTGAGTCAAACAGAGCTTGGGTGGCGTGTACAGGTACAGCTGCCCATGCAGCTTCAACACGATACCACAGTTCACCAAGAGTAGTTACTGGCGTATTGTGACGAGCCAATTGCTCGGCCACCACTGACCAGACGTTTTCAATTGGTGAGAGATCTGGAGAATGTGCTGGCCAGGGCAGCAGTCGAACATTTTCTGTATCCAGAAAGGCCCGTACAGGATCTGCAACATGCGGTCGTACATTATCCTGCTGAAATGTAGGGTTTCGCAGGGATCGAATGAAGGATAGAGCCACGGGTCGTAACACATGTGAAATATAACGTCCACTGTTCAAAGTGCCGTCAATGCGAACAAGAGGTAACCGAGACGTGTAACCAGTGGCACCCCATACCATCACGCCGGGGTATACGCTAGTATGGCGATGACGAATACACGCTTCCAATGTGCGTTCACCGCGATGTCGCCAAACACGGAGGCGACCATCATGATGCTGTAAACAGAACCTGGATTCATCCGAAAAAATGACGTTTTGCCATTCGTGCACCCAGGTTAATCGTTGAGTACAACATCACAGGCCCTCCTGTCTGTGATGCAGCGTGAAGGGTAACCGCAGCCACGGTCTCCGAGCTAATAGTCCATGCTGCTGAAAACGTCGTAGAACTGTTGGTGCAGATGGTTGTTGTCTTGCAAACGTCCCCATCTGTTGACTCAGGGATCGAGACGTGGCTGCACGATGCGTTACAGTCATGCGGATAAGATGCCTGTCACCTCGACTGCTAGTGATACGAGGCCGTTGGGATCCTGTACGGCGTTCCGTATTACCCTCCTGAACGCACCGATTCCATATCCTGCTAACAGTCATTGGATCTCGACCAACGCGAGCAGCAATGTCGCGATACGATAAACCGCAATCGCGATAGGCTACAGTCCGACCTTTATAAATGTCGGAAACGTGATGGTACGCATTTCTCCTCCTTACACGAGGCATCACAACAACGTTTCACAAGGGAACGCTGGTGAACTTCTGTTTGTGTATGAGAAATCGGTTGGAAACTTTCCTCAAGTCAGCACGTTGTAGGTGTCGCCACCGGCGCCAACCTTCAGTGACTGCTCTGAAAAGCTAATCATTTGCATATCACAGCATCTTCTTCCTGTCGGTTAAATTTCGCGTCTGTAGCAAGTCATCTTCGTGGTGTAGCAATTTTAATGGCGAGTAGTGTATAAAGGCGGCATCTGTTTCATACATTGTTTCCACCATGGCTACAAATGGAAATGAGATCCTGTCTACGGCTCCTGATTTTAAGTACGTTCACGGCTGCAGCAGATGGAGGCGGGAGACCTGAGACAGCAGACGCGGCGAGCGCTGAGGTGGGCGCCCGCTCGCTCTTCTGCTCGCTGTGGGAACGCCGGCGGCTCCCACAGCCCGGCGAGGCGCGCTGTCCCGTCCTGTGGCGCTGCCGCTGCCGCCCCCACATGCTGCTCTCGTTTCTCGGTCCGCAGCTTTCGCTGGTCGCTGGCGCCTACACGCCTCAGTGAGGTTCGCCTGTCTATCTGCCGGCATCTTTCCAGTTGCTTGGCCCGACTGCAGGAGACCGCGTTGCAGAGGAGTTGCGTTGTAGGCCGGGTGAACCTCCGCAAGTTGATATCGAAGAACCCGAGGATCCCACTGCGCTGTTTCTTGCTTCTCACCGGCGAAGTACCCCGAAACATACAGCTCCTCCTACGTTACACACTGTCCAGTCGCATTCATATGACCAGATGTCAAAAGCCTGAATAACCACTTTTGCAGCGCATGACGTGCAGGAGGACAGCTAACGAGGTACCAGTAGGGAAGTGGAACCATGCCGACTCCAATGCGTGGTCACCTGCGCTATGTTTCTCGGCTGAGTATCCTTGGCGCGAAGAGCCCGACTGAACTGGTCCCACAGATTCTCAACTGGATTTCAATCCGCAGTGTTTGGTAGCCATGGGAGTACGGTAAACTTATCACGGTACTACTTGAACCACCCACACACAGTCCGAGCTGTGTAACACATTGCCCTGTCCTGCTGATAGAAGCGAACGAGAACAGCAGTCAGCATGGGTGCATGAAACAGGTGCCTGCTGCGATGGTCCGTACGGAGTAAAGTTCGCTGGACGTTCTTTGAGGAGACACTAAATAGTCCCTTGCTTCATCTGAGCAGTTAGTTATTCAACAGCTCCACGTCTGTTCGTACGTATCTATTCGCCTGTACACAGCTCCGCGGCCGTCGTTCACCCCTGTCATCTATGGCCCCTGGAGCACTACCGCTGCTCGACGCCGATTTTGCAAAGCGCCATTTTGTCAAGCGGGGTATACTTTAAGTCGGCGACGGCCGAAGTGGCCGTGCGGTTAAAGGTGCTGCAGTCTGGAACCGCAAGACCACTACGGTCGCAGGTTCGAATCCTGCCTCGGGCATGGATGTTTGTGATGTCCTTAGGTTAGTTAGGTTTAACTAGTTCTAAGTTCTAGGGCACTAATGACCTCAGCATTTGAGTCCCATAGTGCTCAGAGCCATTTGAACCATTTGAACCAAGTACGGCGACACGCAAACAGTTTACAAAATTACTTGTTTCTGAAACGCTTCCACTTTTGCCCCAAAAGCCAATGTTCATACCCATTTGGACGTCAGATAAAGTGCTCCGTTTCCATATTACTACAACGATTGCACTGTTGTCCCTTTCCCCCAACAGTCTTCATATGCCGTCCTCTGTTAGTGCTGTGACCTGCCGTCTGTGAGTGGTTATTGCATACTGACGTCGAACATAAGCGGTGGTGACATTAATGTGACTGGGCTAAGTAACTCCTTAACACAGTAAAAATGTAGGGAAGTATCATATTCTAAAATACTCGTTACTTAAAAAATATTCAACTGCTAAAACAGCTCTTTGGCTGCGGCTAAGCATTTATTGCGCAATATCCTCCCTTCCGATGCTAGCCGCGCAAGGCATGCGCAAGAATTTCTGTGAAGTTTGCAAGATATCGCAAGAGGTACTGGAGGAAATAGAGCTATGAGGGCGGGTAGTAAGCAGTGCTTGAATAGCTCAAACAGTACAGCGCTTGCCTGCGATCGGCAAAGATTTCAGGTCCGAGTGCAGATATAGCACACAGTTTCAGTCTTCCAGATAGTTTCAAATCAGCGCTCATACCACTGCAGAGTGAACGTTCTTTCTGGTACTGAAAGTCACATTTTGTGTGACATTGGTTTTATCATAAAACTAAAAGATGTCCAGGTGGCATTGGTAGCCCCGATCTCGCCACGCTTCTTCAACACGACCAGTCTTGTGTGTTTTGGTTTGCTATTACAATGCGCCAGCTCAACTATGGTAACGTCGCTGGAAGTGGAACAGGAATGTAAACTGAAACTCCCTGGCAGATTAAAACTGTGCGCCGGACAGAGACTCGAACTCGGGACGTTTTCCTTTCTCAGGCAATTGCAAAACAAAAAAAAAGTGGTAGAGCACTTGCCCGCGAAAGGCAAAGGTCCCGAGTTCGAGGTTAGAGTCTAGAGCACTTCCCCGCGAAAGGCAAAGACCCCAAGTTCGAGTCCCGGTCCGGCACACAGTTTAATCTACAAGGAAGATTCATATCGGCACCTCCCACCTCTATCTATCTCTTCCTCCCCACCGTCTATGTCACTTCGTCTCTAATCTAACCTAACCCGTTTCCTCCAGCCCCTCGCTATGACAATGTCTTCCTCCCTCCACCTTGTGACTATTCCTCCTACCCTTCTCTATTTCTTACCTGCACCTCCCCCTCTTCGTACTCCACCTGCCCACTACCTTTCTACACCTTCCACATGCCTCATGCACCTCCCCTCCACCCCTCTCTCTATTTCCTTCTCCCTCTCACTCTGTCCATTCTCTACTCTACCCATTTCAACTAGTACCCAGCCATGCTCATTGGCACTAGTAGTTCAGTAAAGTGGGCCTATACTACTCCCATAACATGCCTGTCATCCATGACAGCCTACATGTCGAGACCTAGAAATATTACTTCTTGCCCTAGAAATGTAGGCTGCCTGGCAAAGGAGGTCGATTTACCAGAGCGATACTATTCCCACATAATATGTCTGTTTTACGGTGATGATACTTCTGATGCCTGCTGTTTCTATGCCAAATATGGCTGAAATAGATGCAAGGGTCTGGGTTAAGAGGTTCACATTACGCACAAGCACTCGTTAATGCACACGTATATGCGGTTTGTGAGATTTGAATGAACACTGAAGTCTGAGTTCTATGAGTGGTAGCGATTTTTGGCGAACTTCTTAATCGAACTGATATTAAGTTGGAGCTACCAATGGAACTCCATTTAGCAAGAAATTGCGACACAATACTTACTGAAAAGCTACAATGCCACATAGAATATGAGATTACTCAAATACTACGTAAAGAGCATACATAATGTACCACGTTTTACAATATTCACAAAAATGATTTTATTAAAATAGTTTGCTCATGTATAACTCAATGAGAGCAGATACCACGAATTGGCGCTAACGAAGCAAGCACCACGGGACATTGCTATCCACTCGGGCACGTGATTATGAACTGAGCACAAAAAAGTTAAGTTCCATTTCAATTTGAACAAGGAGAATTTACTCCGCCTAACTCGAAGAAACAAACGCGCCTACAATCGAATACTTGTTAACAGTGTTGCTTGAGCACATTGCGATCGCACCCAATAAGTACGTTGCAGCATGATGAAAACTGCAGCCAGACTCCACAACCTCAAGTTCGGAATCCGGCCGACCATGGTTCCACATAGCCGAGACCGCTCGCCTCCGTGACATGTCGTGCGCGTGTTTTGAAATACTCGCCTGTTTGGAAAACAGTACATGAAAATGTGCATGCCTCAGCTGCTGTCCCTGCGTAACAAGTCCACTGACGTGAGAAGTGTTGACTGAGGTAGAGACGTTCATGTACCAATGAGTGAGCTCAATATTGTTGGACAATGGACCACTGTTTCTCTTTCTCTGCCGCAATGACCTGTGTTCCTACTTGTGCAGGTATATGTTACAGTCCGAAATTTTTTAACCCTATGCTGGAAAGCTATTTTATATAGTTTACCCCGTTAGAGTCGCCGTTTGAGCAAGTCTTTTATGAGGTAATGGCTTTTTCATGCTATTAAGCTCGTAAAGCTAATTTAGATTAGTTCCATTTGTTACACACATTTCCATTAAATGTGAAGAATTGAAAGTCAGACTAATTGAAGTAATGCATATCTCCGTGGCACTTGATACACATAAAATTAATATCGAAAGGTTATGTGCACCAAGTGCAGGAATGTAGCTACCGATAAGTTCGGTCAGCAAGCAAATGTTAGGGGGGTGCTTCGTGAACTCAAATGGGAATCGCTGGAGGGAAGTCGATGCTCTTTTCGCAAGACACTACTGCGGAAAATTAGAGAACCAGCTTTGAGGCTGACTGCAGAACGATTCCACTGCCGTCAACGTACATTTCCCGTAAGGATTATGAAGATGCGATCCGAGAAATTAGAGCCCATACGGAGGCACACATATTGTCATTTTTCCCTCTCTCTATTTGCGAGTGGAAAAGGAAACGGAATGGCTAGTAATGTAGAAAGATACCCTCTGCCATGCGCCGTTCGGTGGTTTGCAGAGTATATATATAGTTGTATAAGTACTATGGCTAAATTTACGGTAGCTACCCGTTCTAAACTTATTTATTATCTTTCTCGGGTGTGCTTAACCCAAAATAAGTGACACCTCTCCATCAAAAATACGGATTGAGAAACAACAGTATATTCAGTATGTTAATTATAATGTCAGGACCACCTTCCTGAGTGTTAGTTACGAGTGACTTCAAGGAGAGGTGGATTTTACTCTGGTTCCTTAATGCACACAATTACTAGGTGGCGATGAATTTATTGGCGGCTTGGTCCGTCACGTAGCTTGCATGTTGCGTGCTGGAGAAAGTAACAGTGTCACTGCATGCACTGATGTCCACCGGATTCAGCAACCTTCCATCCCTCTTATCAAACATATTAGCATCTTGTTACTCTTGCGTTCACCAAATTCATTCTGGTTGTATACTTACATTTTATTGTCCTGTCCGTCAGTTTAATTTTGCCAATAATTATCTGATAAGAATTTTCATTGCTCTTTAACAACGCTTTCTTTTCACTCGTTTTGCTAGTGAAGTTATTTGTGATACAGCTCTGTAGTAACACGCGAATTGCTTACATTTCATCCGAAACCTGCCAACTCCGACGCGTGTTGAGGCTCTGAACAGACCTGCGGTATGTCCGTCATGTATTTCAGCTGGCAGAGTACTCTCTCGTGAAACGCAAAGGTCTCACGTTCAAGTGCCGGGCCGGCACACAGTTTTAACCTGCCAAGAAGTTCTAAATCAGGGCACACTCCGCTGCAGGGTGAAAATTTCATTCTGGAAATAACCACCAGGCTGTGGCTGAACTGTGTCTCCGGAATATCGTTTCTTCCAGGAGTGCTAGTGCAGCAAGTTCCGCAGCAGAGCTTATGTGAAGTTTAGAAGGAAGAAGATGAGGTACTGGCGAAGTCTGGCTGTTACGACAAGCTGTGAATGGCGCTCGTGTACTCAGTTGGTGGAGCACTTGGTCCCAAAAGGCAAACGTCTCAGGCTTGAATTCCGGCCCGGTAAATAGTTTTAATGTGGCAGAAAGTTTCAAAACCGTATCCCGTCCATTAACAGCTATAAAATTTAATGAGATGCCTACGTTTCCATGCGCTTGTGTACCAGTATGTTTTTTATGAGTTCGTTACAATTGGTTTTGTAGAGTCTTCATCAACATTGATTTTTCATTCAATTTTCTATCGTCTTTTCACTGACAATTGGCTTCCAAGTGGCCATTTTCCTTGATCTCATTTACGTTTTCTGCCTCTAGACTTATCGTACCGTCTAAAGACATACCTCATAGCGGAGAAGGGCGTCCTAAACGCCATTTAAATGCGATGGGCATAGACCAGAAGCGTTCCCATGCTTCCAGCAATCATGAAAGCTTTCCTCTTGATGAAAGATACAATCAAATGCCCGTCACTTTGAAATCGTTCTAATTCTGAAAATTAGGCCTTGTGCCACGTCCCAGTCAGAGACTGTCGGCAGCAACTTACGATAATAAGCGTTGTTCTGCCAAGGAGATTCGCACCACTGCCTCCGACTTTAGCTTAACTCTGTCGCATTCGGTGTAGGGTAGTAGGCACAAACGTACAGCTTTAGCTAATATGCTCCTGGAAGGAACGAGGGATGGCTAGATTTGTAGCGGAAGGTAAAGACTGCATTATGAAGATGAGCGGCGGCCTACTTAGCATTGACAGGAGACTGTCCATGTCCGGTATACGTGTGGAGGGGCGGCAGGCGCGTTCCAGCGCAGGCAGCACGGAGCGCGCTGCCCTGTGCTGTGCTGCGTCGTGTTGCGGTGCACTGTGTCGACATGTCGCGCTGTGCTGTGTGTACACAGCCGGAGAACGATGGGCGCCGCCACCCGACGACACAATCCAGGCGCCCCGGGGCGCTGGGGCACAGCGCAAGCGCGTGGGACACCGCTGCCGTCTCCTATTCATCCACCAGCCTCGACGTGTGGCGCCTGATGTACAACGACGCCACCCTGTGAGATTATGGAGACAAAATTTCGAACTTCATGCCCTTCCTCTTATCCAATGGTCACAGGCCTTGTAGATAATGTGCTGCATCAACCATCAGTCTCCATTAAATTCTGTCTGTTGTGTTTCCTCGCAATTAACTGTATTCCGAGCTTTCGTATCTTTCTTTACGGTGTCGTACCATCTGTTCGTTAGCCTACTCATGCGTATTTTTGCTGTGGGCAATGAGAGTCTGCTTCGGACGTCGGGTCTCTGGCATACGGATTACTTCATCTGCCCGTTGGAGTCGTCTGCTCTTCTGATATTGCAAAAGTCTTGCTGGTTTATGATCTTATAAAATTCATTATTCTTTCTTGATCTGCACGTATCTCCGTCTCCCAGAAGACGTACTTGTTAGTCACTTTTACGTCTCTCTTTTAGTTAGCGTCCACCTTCCAGAACCACACAGGACAATGGGGCATATAACGGCATTGAAGGTCTTAATTTTCGCAGAATGCGATATGGCTTTTGTCTTCAACGTAGACATCAGGTGCCAGCAAAAATTCTATGGATATTTCATTACAATTGTACCATTCCTAGGTACTTGAACATATCAACATACTTGTCAACTATGAAGTGCTCTGGTGCATATTTAATTCTGCCTACTTGCATATGTTATTTTCTTTTTGTTTATTGATGAGTAATCTTGCTTTACTTGCTGCTACAGCTATCTGTTTACACAAATTCCAAAGATATTGCTCATTCTTGCTCACTAACACTACGTCGTCTGCGTAAGCAACTTCTGAAACTCGTCACCTTCCATTTGTAGCCCATTACACTCTTCGACTTCGCTCTCTCTTACGGCTTTCTCCAAGCTGAGACCAAATAGTACGCATGACGGTCCATATCCCTGTATTAACCCAGTTCTTATGAGAAAAGTTTGTGACTATCTTCCATCAGTTCTTACTATCGCTCTCCATTCATTCGTATATACTCCAATCATTTCAGTGAGCTTATTTGGGATTCGGAACTCCTCCAGGATTTTGTGGAGTCCATTTTGATGAATACTGTCATAAGCTCTTTGAAAATCTGGTAGTAATACCTGTACTTTTCTCTTTACCAACATTTCTAACATCACATTGTCAGTAGTTGAACGTTAGCTATCCTTTTCTTTAGTAAGTCTGTTTTCGACACACTCTACGCTGTCCTCCATTTCTTAGTGCTTTTTCACCTGTAGGTATTAGCAGCGACCAATATTTCACACAACCCATTTTATGCGCGTAAAATGAGCAGTTCGAGAGTTGCACACCCGATTCAGGTTACGCAGTACTCCAGAGAGATAATAATAATAATAATAATAATGTTGTCATCAATGCAATGGCTGGTTTGAATACTGCTATGCCTCATTAGGAATGGAGATTGTCTTCTGTGACCTGTCAATTGATTCCTTCAGCCAGTTGTATGCAAACACACATAGTTTAACGTAGCATCCAGTGAGTTAAGTGAAATGATTAGTTTCTCTCACACGAACCATTATCAAAGGTGAAAGTCGTGTCACTTGCAACAAAAAATTGTTAAACCAACAGATGACCGATAATCGAAACTCTGCATTCAGCAGAGCAACCATCTAGCAACGATATAGGGTAATAAGATATGAATGTCCCATTCCAATGTCTTCAGTTTGAGTGGTTTTCGTAGTCACTTCAGACGAAAGTCACGATTCTCCTTTGAACGAAACTATGGCGGTATTTTATCTATTTCAGTTAAATTCAGCTAATGTTCAACTTCTAATAATGTCATGGTCGAGTGGAAGTTAATTATTTTTTCTTTTTCTCGAGGAAAATCCCGAAATATTCTTGGATAAGGCTTTAACGGGTGTCTGTCTGTGACGCACCGAGAGCTATACCTTGTCAAAATACCTAGAACACCTTCACCTCTGCCACATCTCCTATAAACTAAAGTTCCACAACTCTGTAGTGTCCATTCTTAAGAAACTCGGCCGGCTGTCGTGTCTTTATTAGCACACTCCACCTTTCCTTTCTCTCCAAATGTATTTTCAATTGTCTCCCCCTCGCAGACCATGAACTAATTCCTGAAATCTACCCTTCCTTCTAACCATAACTTATCATTCCCAACCCATCTAATCCCCAACTAAGGCTCCATCCTGCCATCCCTTGCCCAACTGCTATTCCAGTCATCTCCTAACATCTACTTATTAGTTCTTTCCCAAATAGACAACTCCCATCCTTTTCCACATAATAACCCCCAATACCTCTCAGATCCCAGTATCTACTCACAGCTGCCTACCGGTGTGACCGAGAGGTTCTAGGTGCTTCAGTCTGGAACCGCGCGACCGCTACGGTCGCAGGTTTGAATCCTGCCTCGGGCATGGATGTGTTTGATGTCCTTAGGTTAGTTAGGTTTAAGTAGTTCTAAGTTCTAGGGGACTGATCACGTCAGATGTTAAGTCCCACAGTGCTCAGAGCCATTTGAACCACGAACCATTTTTCTCTCTACTCACAGTCCTAATAGCCCCCACCATATCCTCATAATAAAGACAATGTGTAACACGTCGCAACCATCCAGCAGATATCATCACCTAATTTACCTAAAAAGTGGTCCATATTCTCATTCATATTTAGATATCCTTCGGGACACCAGTTTCGACTTATAAGGGTCTTATTTTTACAATAGTTCTTAATTAAATCCTGTACACTTACAGTTGAAGATTTATGTCTTACATTTTTTTTTTTTTTGTGACTAGCAAGACATATTAAGCGGGTTATAAAAACTTTTATTCTATCACAGTAGGTATTAAAATAAGGCCTTAGCACCTAGAGGCAACCCTTTAGTAGGTTCGTGGCCATGTATTCGTAGAGATGTGAGGACTGTTACTTTCATAAATAATATAACACTAGTTTTACTGTCAAAGAAAGAGCAAAGTACAAATGTATAGATTTTCGATTGACTGCTCAAAGAATATCTGGATCGTAAACTGATACATTAACCAGCTGTAATATTGCATACTGACAACTATTATTTTCTGTTAATAGGCTGAAATGTATTCATAGTCCATTGGTAATTCCAAAAGAGGTTATTATAGGTTATGATAACTGTACACGGAAATTTTTCTTACTTTATTTACTTGTTTTAGAAATGCAAGTGGCCACATCAATGTGCAGAATTTTTGCGTATGAATGACACTAAGTATGCACTTTTTGCTGTTGTCCTCTTTAACTGTGTGTGTGTGTATTAATAACAATATGTATACGCCAATTTTGTTGGCATAGATCAGAAGGCCTATGGACGTTACTGACCACACTCGTAGATCTTTGATGGTCATGTGTTTTTGTGAGTTCTTTTTATGTTATCTTTGGCGCTTTGTCATGGTAAAAAACGTAACCTGACGAGTATGATTACCGTATATGAAGTATGTGATCCTGATCTTCTGACATAAGTTGTTGTCATGATTAGCGAATACTGTGTGAACCAAGGCAGAGGCAAATTCAGAGTGAACTGTCATTGTACCGATGTGCAAGCGTAAATCTCCGGCGTCCAGATTTGTAAGTAACCTTACAGCTATAAGTTGTCAGAACATTTTTCTGTGTTTGTATTTGTATCCTACGTCTTGTGCATTGCATTTTTATAGCTCTTCAGTGACGGTGGTTTTATGAACCGAAAACGGTAGAAGAATAAAGTTTTTTGGTAAATCTGATGACCTCTAACGCATTATTTCAAGTACTTGACAGCTGTGCAATGTTGCTTCAAGAAAATTATAAGATACAGAAACTGTTGAGGAGGGACATGAGTTCCTGACTCAGTTCGTCACAATCTAATAAAGTCGGTAAATTTCGACATTCGCAAGTTTGAATACACATTTAGGTATTCACTATGCTCAGTGAGATGAGAATTATTCGATTATCCTGTCTTCTAGTGGGAACAGTTGTACTTAGAGCCCACGTGGTGTTTAGCACTGCACAGATGTATAAGTTCAACCTGAGTAACCATACATGTACGGAGCCACGATTTGAATAATCAAAATAGAAAACAGGAGTTACAGATAATTCGCTAAAAGCCATCAATAAGCTGTAATGGTTGAGGAATTTACACAATTTTAACTCGGTACAAAGTCTTGCATTCAAAGCTCACATAAAAACAAGCTACATCTATTCAAACATTCACTTCACAGGATGCAAGCATGCGTTAATCACCTAGTAACCACAGAAGCAAATCCTGAATTTACCTGTCGATAGCGCTGAATCCACTATTTCAGCATCACACCAAGTATGAAGTATACAATCACCGAAGTCCACAACAAGCTGAGAAACCTTTGAAAATGAAAGTGTGGCCTTTCCGGAAAGAATTCTTTGACTGATAATTCAAGTTGCATGCGATAATTACCTACATCTACTTCATTACTCTGCTATTCACAATAAAGTGCCTGGCAGAGGGTTCAATGAACCACCTTTAAGCTGTCTCTCTACCGTTTCACTCTCGAACGGCACGTGGGGAAACGAGCACTTAAATTTTTCCGTGCGAGCCCTGATTTCTCTTATTTTATCGTCATGATCATTTCTCCCTATGTAGATGGGTGCCAACAGAATGTTTTCGCAATCGGAGGAGAAACTGGTGATTGAAATTTCATGAGAAGATCCCGTCGCAACGAAAAACGCCTTTGTTTTAATGACTGCGACTCCAATTCAAGCATAATGTCTGTGACACTATCTCCCCTATTTCGCGATAATGCGAAACGAGCTGCCCTTCTTTGTACTTTTTCGATGTCATCCGTCAGTCCCACCTGATGCGGATCCCACACTGCACAGCAATACTCCAGAATAGGGTGGACAAGCGTGGTGTAAGCAGTCTCTTTAGTAGACCTGTTGCACCTTCTAAGTGTTCTGCCAATGAATCGCAGTCTTTGATTTGCTCTACCCACAATGTTATCTATGTGATCGTTCACATTTAGGTTATTTCTAATTGTAATCCCTAAGTATTTAGTTGAATTTACAGCCTTCAGATTTGTGTGACCTATCGCGTAATCGAAATTTAACCGATTTCTTTTAGTAATGTGAATAACTTCATACAGATATCTTATCTAAATCATTTTGCAAGTCGTTTCGATCATCTGATGACTTTACAAGACGGTAAATGACGGCATCATCTGCAAACAATCTAAGACGGCTACTTAGATTGTCTCTTATGTCATTAATATAGATCAGGAACATTATGAAACGAAAATTTAACTAACTCCTACTAAACTGGACCTCATGATAAGCGTACTCTGAGGAGCATCAGACACTCAGTGTGACATCCTCAGGAAGCGTGTGTGTCCGTTAACCGCTGGGATCAGGTAGAGGCGTACTTGACCAATTGCAATATCGCTAAAAAGGCCGGTGGTCCTTGACCAATCAAAAGACGCTAAAAATGACGGGATGGTTTTGCTCTATGCCAGGCCACATTAGTAAAGAAGTTTAAACAGGAGTCAATGCAAAATATCCACGACTCTACATAGGAAAAGAAAGAAACCCTGATGCCTACTGGTGCCCTCAATTACCCACATATCAACATATTACAAAGCTTGTTCGTGATGTGGATTACCGAAAGGAGACATAAAATCGAACAAATTGGTCTCTACGTATTCCTTCTCCAAGAACAGGATAGAAGTGTGGCAAAAATAGCAGAAAACTAAGCTGCGAAGCTGATTCCGAAGTGAACAAAATAAAATGACATTTGTAAGAGGTGATCAAAAAGTTTCCGTCCGAAGCCCGTTCAGTACAGTATCGGTATGCCAATCAGGCAAAACTGCCGTGACTATTCAGGGAATCATCCCAACATCGCACCAGGTTGAAGGTACCTACCAGGTGAACCAACGTGTCCTGCTGTCTGAAGAAATCCGTAATTGCCTTTTGCACATCCTTGCCCGACAGAAATCGTCGACCCTCTAAGGTCTTTTTTAAGGGACCAAAGGTGTGATAATCGCTTGGGGAGAGATCAGGACTATGCCGATGCTCGAGAGTCCGTAATGGATGAGGCTGTCCTCCCAGATCGACCGGCCACACTAATCTCTCGCCTACATGTCGGTGCTTAAATACGCATATCGGAATCGAGCTGTCTTGTGTGAAAGCTGCAGCAGCGCCATGAAAGGGGGCTGAAACTGAGCGCTTTCACCCTATTAAACTTTTTTACATTAAAACCGTAAAATCTTATAATGTAGTGGCTGAAGACGGACGAAGCCAATTTATCCTCTGCCTTCCCGCCCCCAAGTAAGGGGGAAGAAAGTGACTCGTCAATAAAAACAGTCGGAGAAGGACCAGCAATAAATACACCTGTTGTGAGGTCCATGTATTAGGCCTATAGGGACTCGTTGCAACATTGTCAATACGTCACTGCTCGAGACAAAAGGCGACATTCTGGCCTCTGACTTGCTGACGCTGACACAGAAACCTGGTACATTAGACATTATGACTTCCGTCGCCTGTCTCAGGTTACACAGCCACGTCTCCAGCGAATGTGCGGGCGGCGAGACGGTGATGGACGCTGCGCGACGCGCGTTCCCACAGAAATGTGTCGCCGCTAATGGTCCCGGGGCTTCGTTAGGCGCGGGCCGCAGTCACGAATTGGCGAAGCGGCGCCGCCCCCCGCGGCTGCCTTCAAAGGCGCCGCCTCCGCCGACTCACTCCGCGACCGCCTCCACGTGCGCCGCAGACCACAGCCGGTCCCCGCTACGTACACGCATAGTCCACTCGCACCGTTATGAGTCACGTTAAGGGGTCCCTCCATTTGTAGTTTTACATTTGGCTTTGAAGACTCGACAAGGCTTCATAAAGGCTTCAGCAGTTTCTCGTCAAGTCTGAATCAACTTCCTCTCAAGGATCATTGACGACTGTGTAATGGATGAGAAAGGAAAGACGATCCAATTTAAGCGCTTATGGCTTGGATCCTTGAAACTTTGACCAATTTGTAAGTTTTCAATGAGGTATCGGCAAGTTTTCCGTTACCGATGCACAGTGGTCTGCCATTAAACTACGTCGTCCACGGAAAACCCGTTTCTGTAGCTGGTGCCTTCTCTGTCAAGTAGTGTGCGATTATCGACCACTGTAGGCATGCATTGCCAGTTTTGGAAAGAGCTTCTAATTACATTCGTTTCCGGGTCGTGTTTATGGAAATTTAGTGGAGATTTTTATGATAACTGAAGAAAACTTCATCAGCCAAGATCGCTAAAAAAGCATTTTATTGGATGACTGTTTTCGACAGAGCTATTCTGTCATCATCGGATCTTATACTTTAAAATTTTTGCACCATATTATACATAAGTGTTGCAAATGTCTTCACGCTGCATATGCAACTGAGGATCATTCCAGATCGGAATGTCAGATAAGAAAGTGTTATGTACAAACATAAACATAACTATATTGCGTCGATTACAAGGGCTCATGTTCACCACCCAGGCGGGTCAGATGCGAGATGGAGGTGAACATAAACCCTTGTAATCGGCGCAATATAGTTATGTTTATGTTTGTACATAACACATTCTTATCTGACATTCCGATCTGGAATTATCCTCAGTTGCAAATGCAGCGTGAAGAGATTTGCAACACTGATGGATAATTTGCTGATAAAAAAATTTAAGGCGTAAGATCCAATGATGACAGAATAGCTCTCTGTCGAAACCAGTCACTCAGTAAAATATGTGGCCGATTGTTAACCGATAGGTTCCATTCCCGGATGAACTACAGAGTCTACTCAGCTTGAAAATTGGCTGTTGTGTTGTCCTTACGTTCGTATCGTCATAACTGTCATTACATTCCTGAGTTGCTGAGTTGGCTGTATAGGCACGTCCCGAAAGCCAATACATTTGAAAAGAAGTACACGATCAGCCACAACATTATGACCACGGATCTACTATCGACATAAACTCTTGCAGGCGATAGCATCGTCACCTGGCAAGGAATGACAGCTAGCCACACAAGGCGCGCGATCTGTCTGTGTTTGGCCGAGGGCAGATTGTGATAGCCAGTAGGCTTGGCACGAGCATTTCGGCAACTGCGCGAGTTGTTGGCTATTCGAGGAGTATTGTGGTGAGTGTCTTCAACACGTAGCGAAACCAAGGCGAAACCACGTCCAGATGTCGTGGGGTTGGGCGGCCGCCGCTCATTGCATATATCGGAAGTCGTAGGCTGGGTAGATTGGTAAAACAGGAGGGTCGGTGAAATGTGGCGGTACTAAATCAGATTTTAGTGCTGGGCAGAGTACAAGAGTGTGTGAACACAACCAGTGCACCGAACGCTCCTAACGATAGGCTACCGCAGCCGACGACCCATGAATGTGCCAATGTTGACGCCAGGACATTGGTAACTACGGCTCAAATGGGCAAGTGGCCATCGACACTGGACGTTGGCGAAGTGGCAGAGCGTTGCATGTCTGCACGATATCTTCTCCATCGCGCCGATGGGAGGGTGCAAAATTTAGAAATTTGTGATAAGGACTATGGGACCAAACTGCTGAGGTCATGGGTCCCTAGGCTTACGCACTACTTAATCTAACTTAAACTAACTTACTCCAAGGACAACACATACACCCATCCCCGAGGGAGGACTCCAATCTCCGACGGGAGGGGGGGAGGAGGGGGGGGGGAGCCGACGGACTGCGACAAGACGCCTCAGACACAGACCGCACGGTTACCCCGCGCGTGTGGGAGGGAGCGGATCTGTCTTCTTCCAGGGGGGCAGCTCCTTAACACCTGTACTGTGGGCCGGAGAGAAGCTGGCGACGGGTCCATTACACTCTGGGGAACAATCACGTGGGCGTCCACGGGTCCAGTGAAGCTTCCGCAAGGCACCATGACGGACAAGGAGTATTGTACAATGGTTGCAGACCACGCACACCCCTCCATGACGATCATGTTTCCCGATGGTAGTGGCATGTTTCAACAAGATAATGCGCCATGTCACAAGGCCGGGAGTGTGATGGAGTGGTTCGAGGAACGCAGTGGCGAGTTCCACGTGATGTGCTGAACCCCATCTCAGCAGATCTGAACACAATCGAACACATCTGGGATGTGATTGGGGTGATTGAACGTAGCGTCAGAGGTCATCGCCCCCATCCCCGGAATTTGCGGGAATTAGGTTCCTCATTCGTGCATATGTGCCGTCAACTCCCTCTAGCGACCTACCTAGGCCTCACTGCTTCCATGCCACGACGGGTCGCCTCTGTTATACATGCCAAAGGTGAACGTGCCGGTTATTAGGTAGATGGTCATATGTTCCACAATAACAACAATAAATGTCAAAGATCTTATTTTGAACATCGGGCAAACAAAGTCAGAATTCTATATGTTGAATCAAATCTTCCTCATTGCTTGTTAAAACACTTTTATTAAAAAATCACTGCCGGTTTCGCAGCAATAGTGATGCATCGTCAGATGATCGTTACAAGAAATTAAAACATTACAGAAATGCTGTACAATCATTTTAATCGTTCTGTCTGATGAACGATGGGACTTGGTTCTAAGCAATTACTTCCTCGCACCATGACTGATTAAAAAACACAGCTCTCATTGATATCTGGCTTTTTATGGTAGTACACACCTCTTTTCAAGCCACTGTAGTTCTGTAATGTTTTGATTTCTTGTTCAGGTATCTAATGATACGAAACCTGCTGTGACTTTCTAATACAAGTATTTTAATAGCCAGGGCGGGAGGTTTTATTCACCATAATAAATGTTAAGATGAAAGTGGAATGGTCCATCTTTAGTTGCGTCGATGTAGAAGGAACACCACTTGCGGCAACACACTTTTCACGCATCTGAGAGCTACGCGGTGTTGGTCTCACAGAGCGTAGCCAGCTGACGCGGCGCAGCACGCCAGAAGAGCGGGCACGGTCGCGGCAGGCGGCGGTCCTTTAGTCAGTCAGCCAGCCAGGAGTGTTGTCAGCGGTATGTCGAGTGGCGGGCAGGCGGCGGAGCCGGCAAAGGCGCGCCGCTGCCGGGGAGGCGGGGATCGCAAAAGCTGGCTTTGTCTCCGACAAGAGGCGCTGATTGGGCGGTGACGGGCGGAATGCGGCCCGCGGGGTGGTCCTCGGCTCGTTATCCGCCGGTGCCGCGTCACGGCCGCGGCCGCAGCCCGCTGCCCACTCTCTGGATAGCCTGACAAGTGTGGCCCTAGTTTTGTGCATCGCTGTAGTGCCTCATTCACTTTTCTTCCCACACCGCCGGAAGGGCTCAGAAAGAAAACTGCGACACGTTAGTCTGAAATTTGGCTCGAAGATTCCTACAACCTTCCTCTATAACTGTGCAAAAGCTTGACGCCCTGAGACATCATCCTCGGCCTCGGCGACACTTCAAACAACACGTCGACACATGCAAAAAAAAGGACCACATCTCAGGAGCTTATATGAGCTTTAAGGTGGGTTAAGGATTTCACATGGACACCAAATCTCACCACAACACTGCCAAATATACTGCAGACATGCCACACGGTGGAAAGGTTCTCACACCCACTCTTACACGTAAATCACACCTTCTTTAGACGCTGGAAGGCAGGTAAGCCCCGTATACAGAGAAGTTGCAGCATTAGAAAATTGCATCGAAATGCAGGAAGATCTGCAGCGGATAGGCACTTGGTGCAGGGAGTGGCAACTGACCCTTAACATAGACAAATGTAATGCATTGCGAATACATAGAAAGGAGGATCCTTTATTGCATGATTATATGATAGCGGAACAAATACTGGTAGCAGTTACTTCTGTAAAATACCTGGGAGTATGCAGACGGAATGATTTGAAGTGGAATGATCATATAAAATAAATTGTTGCTAAGGCGGGTGCCAGGTTGAGATTCATTGGGAGAGTCCTTAGAAAATGTAGTCCATCAACAAAGGAGGTGGCTTACAAAACACTCGTTCGACCAATACTTGAGTATTGCTCATCAGTGTGGGATCCGTACCAGGTCGGGTTGACAGAGGAGATAAAGAACATCCAAAGAAGAGCGACGCGTTTCGTCACAGGGTTATTTGGTAAGCGTGATAGCGTTACGGAGATGCTTAGCAAACTCAAGTGGCAGACTCTGCAAGAGAGGCGCTCTGCATCGCGGTGTAGCTTGCTGTCCAGGTTCCGAGAGGGTGCGTTTCTGGATGAGGTATCGAATATATTGCTTCCCCCTACTTATACCTCCCGAGGAGATCACCAATGTAAAATTAGAGAGCTCAGAGCGCGCCCGAAGGCTTTCCGACAGTCGTTCTTCCCGCGGACCATACGCGACTGGAACAGGAAAGGGAGGTAATGACAGTGGCACGTAAAGTGCCCTCCGTCACACACCGTTGGGTGGCTTGCGGAGTATAAATGTAGATGTAGATGTAGACGTAACGGGCGTCTAAGGAGTTGCATAACGCTTAGGCGCTAGAGCGTCTGTGAGGCTGAACTACTGTCGAAGTTTCTGACAGGCCCATTTTTAACTTGCTCACCAAAGGTGCTTGGATGGCACGGATGATGTTTTAGAGGGACCCTGTACCGTTTTATTTATTCACATATTAACGTTGCCTCCCTCTCTCCCGTCGCCCCCCCCCCCCCTCCCTCCGACAATGGATGGCGCGAAACCGAAGGCCTCTTTGGGGCTTCGGATGATGTTCATATTTTATCGAATGGTTTTGAACGGCCCCTAGTTGGTTCACGCTGTAAATTGCGGTCACGTACACTCCAAAGGGATCAGATTCCGTTTGAGGCGGTTGCAATCCCACGAAGGCAGCAGTATCGAACATTGACAAGAACGTCGTCCTTTCGCTCAACTCTTGTTAGTGATGTCCATTGCTCTTCACCTTAGGTGTGTATGATGGCATTCATTATCGTATGTCAGCAGCTTTAGAAAACTTCAAACATGTCACATCCTTCCTGAGAGCATAAGTTTCCCACAACTTTCTTCATTTGTTCTTACGGACAATTCTATTAACTCCACTCTACTCTTAATTTTCACTAAATTGTGATGCGGGTCTATAGCTGCTTCTGGATACAAACCAATATCTGGTTTCTATAGCTCTGTCTGATCGTGATGCAATCCAAGTGGAATCTTCCGATATCTCTGGGCCTTTTCCAAGTATAGTTCCTCCTGTTGTGATTTCGGAATAGTGTATTCTCTATTACTATTCGTAGAACTGAACCTTTCCCCTGTCCCATCCTTCGATCCCATATTCTCCCGTAACTCTTTCCTCTATTCTTTCCCCTATTACACCTTTCCCATTTCCCACGATAATCCGATTTTCATCTTCCTTTACATAATGCAATCCACGGTCAATATCCTCGTACCGTTTCTCTATCTCTGAATCTTCCGCTTGAGACTTCGTGTGTATATCTGAAACATTGTTGTTGGCTTTGTTTGCTGTCGAGTCTGTTGTGAATAAACCTATCATTGAACTGTTCACAATAACTTGCTCTTTTCCCTGACTTTCTATTTATGATGAATCCCACTCTCGTTATACCATTTTCTATTGCTGTTGCTATCACGCTGTATTCATCTAACCAGAAGTCATGATCTTCTTTCTATTTCACTTCGCTGACGCCCACTTTACATAGCACGGTCCTTTATATACCCTCTTTCCAGATTTTCTAACTTCCCCACCATTTTCAGACTTACAACATTCCACTCTCCAACTTCTAAAGTGTTACTCTTTCGTTACTTATAAATATTTTTCTCAATGTTACCTCCTCCTTACCAGTCTTCTTCCGGAGATCCGCATCGGATCTAATCCAGTATCTTCCGCAAACTGAGAGGTTATATGAGACTTTTTTCTATTATAGGTCAAATGTCCTGTGGATACACATTTCGTTCATCAGTGCTGATTCTTCCGCCTTTTAGAGGTAGTTTTCCGTTACAAGGGCAGTAGGATTCCCCAAACTTCTGTCCACTCTCCCGCCGTCTTTGACAAGGCCGTTGGCAGAAGGCGGGTCACAAAATGTAAGCAGTGTCTGGGTTTGAATCCGCGACCGATGATGCTTTGATTACTAGTTAAAGGTGCCATCCGTAGACCATGGGTCTTAGCGTCTATTAAACATTCGTTGTTACGTTTCTGTTGACGAAATTATGATACTAGTTTCGCAACTCTTATCTCCCAGAAAAATATCTGTTGTGTAACCAAAAATGATAAATATGGAAAAGTTAGCATGCTCATTCCTTTTTCAGTTCAGTATCAACGTTACGTAAAACTGCAAGTAACTACTTCAGTTCACGTTCCTTGAATACGGAAGAAAACGGTAATAATGTAATCTAAAGTGATCGTGCCCTGAATTACACACTTTTAAAGCGAAGTCAATGAATATAAAACAACAAAAAGCTGTCTATTTGTTTCATTTCTGCGTATGTCTACAGAGTGCGATTTCGTTCTTCACTCTCTTTCTTCTTAGCTTAGTACCCTTACATCCTAGTATTAGGTATGAGGTTTTTTCCTGGTACCCATTTCATTAGTTCCTCAGTGCGCGTTGTTTTAGTTGTTAGTGACCAGGCAGAGTTAGATTCACTGCCTGGACATATGTGTACTCTTTGGCGAGGTTTGTGGTGCTATGAACGTTTATAGCAAGGTAAGGCTTTATGTCGAGCTTGGACCTGGATATTGTCCACAACTTGAAAGCGCCTTGATATATATGGTGAGAAAATACCGACGAGATGAATATTTGTGTCGGTCCGTAGCGCATTTGCCACGAAAGTCACAGATGGTGGTCCAAGAGCAAGTTCGAAATATTAAAATGATCAAAAATGCTCATAGCTTTTTCTGAGAAAAATTCTATGCCTTGTAGATTTTATTTAAATGCATTTAGCGAAGTCTAGAATTCTATTATTCTATTCTAATATTTGTAATAACAAGTGACATATGTCTCTGGAAAAACTTCATACAACATGAGCTAAAAACCTCGACTGATTAGCCGCGGGAGATGTATCTGTAAGTGAACTGTTACCATATACATAACATAAACAACGCATGCTGTCTTTTTTTTTCACGGAAGTTTGAAACTTTCCCTCTATCGTCACTCGTTCCGACAGGAAGCAGTGCATTGTCTGAGACGCAGTAACCTGGAAAGATATCGCGAGGTAGGGTCCTGGGAGCTGATAACCAAAAGAGCAAAGTAAAGATTTCGCTGAAGTTGTGACCGTGTCAATATTTCGCAAAGCAGGATGTGCAACGTAAGAGTATGGTAATCTGCCGCACGAATGGGGGGATGACAAAGGAGCAGAGGAAAGTGAAACGTAAATATGACATCTTGTTATCGGCGGCCGTGTTTGTACAGGTGCCTCCCTACCATATAAATATTCTCTTGACAGTGCTCCGTGATATCACGTCGATAGTTGTTTATCAGTTTTCAAGGAGCAGCATTTCTACAGCGCATAGTCGCACTTAATAACTCAAAGCGATGAGTTCATTCCAGGACAACAAATAAGATGCAGCTTTTACCTAGTTATACGAAACGCGATACTCTTTGATCTTCTCTATTTCTTCAGTCCTCTTTGGTACGGATCCTCGGACTGACGAGTAACGTTCAAGCACTGGTCGAACGAGGGTTTTGTAAGCCACGTCCTTTGTGGGCGGACTACATTTCCTGAGGATTCTTCCAATGAATCTCAGCTTTGCATCTCCATTGTGGCCTCTGATTCACTCCTTTGCAATATTTGAATCAAAAAGTTTGGCTCTTTTTGTAGTCAGTAGATCTAAGACGTTACCGTGAATAGCGGGTATTCTAACTGCTCACAGTAATTTTCATAGATGTCGAGTAAAATTCTCTGCTGGGATACGTATAGGACCTTCTTCCCACTTCCCCTCCCTCCCCCCCGGCAAAGTTGTAGTTGCCATTAAACAACACATCTACCATATTGTTCCGATTTTCCTGGGAGATCGGCTATCGGCTCAACAGATGAAGTATTCTTTACTGGTTCACGTGTGCTCTCAGTACAGGGCGGCAGCTCGTGTAACTTGCTAAGGGGTAGAAGACAACATTCGACCTGCACCCATTTATTTTGAACCTACTGTAGATTACCAGTCACTCTCGAGTAAGGATGAGCAGACTGAGTTAGCTGCACAGGACGGCGCAACAACATAATGTATGTCACGAGACTCCGCGGTAGCACGGACGCTGCAGTCTGTACATTATGTGCCCAACATCACCGAAGGCAAGGTCAGCAGATGAAGCCTGTCCGCGGGGTCAACATTGTTCCTAGTTTTGGCCACATTTTCCTGTGTTTACACATTAGTCTCGAAGAAAACAAAAGGAACTACTAGCCGAAGCAACCGGAAACGACCTGCAGACAGAGCGAGACAACTGCAACAAGGCGTAAAACTATACAGATTTTTGACCGTTCCTATTACTGCATTCTGGAGGTTGTAGAGGGACCTTATGGAAAAAATTTTGGTAAGTAGCTCATGTCCGGAAAAGCTCGCATTATTTGTGGAATAAGATTGAAGATTGGATCACTTCCAAAGCTAACGGTACGCACGGCGGAAACAGTGAGCTCTGAGGAGTGTGCTCTACAGGAGACCATGGCATGGACGGTGTTTCAAGATCTCTTCATCGGGTTCTCTTCTGTGTGACGCGTCCGTGAAGCACCAGAATCTACCACTGTACTTGCGAACGTATCAGTTTCTCGAAGCCGTTTTGCAGTCGGGTGAAAATGGTAGGCAATGTCATAATTATTACAATGGCTGACAACGGCACCCTCTTCTCAGTTTCTGTGCGTAGCGAGAAGCGGGAGACCTGTGTGTGGTCCGATTTTCAAACTTATTTCATACGCAAACGGTACATTTCCGAACAGGGTTCCTTATCAAAACTTTGTTTACTAAGTGCCCGCTGTAAGTAATAGGAATTGTGGAATACCCCGTATAGTTGTGGTGTCACAGGCGACGCAAAGCTACATTTTTAAAAGTTTGAATTACAAAGAGAGCAAAGAAGGGTAGAAAATGAGGAATAATGTTTTCAAGCTGCGGTTGACCCTAAACTCTACCACAGAAACAAATTGCTGGGTAAGCAGTGAATGCTGGCGGATCACTACAACACAAGCAGACAGTCAGATACTTACCTACACTGTCGATATCCCCTAGGGTGAGTATACAGTAATCGGGTAACGCACCTCCTGATGATCCTTATGCAGGCTGGTCAGAAACAGTGTGACAAGCTTGTAAGGGTTGGTTGCGACGAGAAATAATAGTTAAGAAGAAAATTCGATACGCTGCGCCGTTTTAGACGTAATTAACATTGAAGTTGGCCAATCAGACCGTTGCACGCGCCAATTCAAACGGGCTGCTGTAGACGGTGTCGCTGGACGTGTTCTTCCTTTGGTTCCCTGAAACTGAACGGGAAAACAATCCAAAAGTTGAACATGGGATCTAACCCGAGCCAAAGTGTGAGCTGTCTCATGCGCTGTCATCTGCACTGCGAGAACAACCGGCCCTAACTGTATCTGTGGGGGGGGGGGGGGGGGGGCAACTTGAATTTGCGCTCGCAACTGCCTGATTGACCTACTTCAATGCTTATCGACTCGGAAACGGCACAGGGTATCGAATTTTTATCTTGACAATTATTTCTCAGCACAACGCACCCTACAACGCTCTTACATGCTTTCCAGACTGTCTCTGACTACCCTGTATATTTGAGGACCTATAAACAAACTAAATTAAACTCCGCCAAGGCCCAACGGTACTGACCGGCCGCCACGTCATCCTCAGCGCACAGACGTCACTGGATGCGGATATGGAGGGGCATGTGGTCGGCACACCACTCTCCTAGTCGTATGTCAGTTTACAAGACCGAAGCCGCTACTTCTCAATCAAGTAGCTCCTGTGTTTGCTTCACAAGGGCTGGGTACACCCCGCTTGCCAAAAGCACTCGGCAGACCGGATGGTCACCCATCCAAGTGCTACCGCAGCCCGACAGCCCTTAACTTCAGTGATCTGACGGGAGCCGGTGTTACGACTGCGGCAAGCCCGTTGGCATCTGAAGACCTTTGCCGTAAAAAATGGTAAGTGAAAAGTTCGCTATTTAGAGAAATTATACAATAGGGTTTCAATAAAATCTCAATAATGAGATATTACAGGTACGTCCATTGTGATTTTTTTATTCAGGTAAGTCATTGTTTTCAAAAATTTCTGAACTAGTAACAATTTTTTTAAATTGTAATTTCTATTCAAAATTGTTTTCTTAAAAGTACGTCAATGGGTACTTTAACATTGTTCACTTGCAAACTGAGTGCAAGTAACATGAATTAGCGTTGACTTACCACTGTTTACTTGCTGCACAAGTTAACGAAACGTTACTATGGACCTTTACAAAAACACAAATTAGAGGGGTTCGAATTGCTTTATCAATTTTTGCAATAATAAAGCAAAACAACCACCAAAATTAATCTAAGATTCAGCACAATGTAAATTTAATGTCACTGTCGTCTTACTACAGCACGTAAATAACGTTAAGGACGGCCGTTAAAATTTCTGCCATCACACTGTCACATAAATCCACAAAACTATGGTAAGGGACATAACGTTGTTCACTTGCTAAACTAATTATTCACTTTTGCCTGATTACCTACAACTTCCGAAGCGCATTTGCGTTCAGGAAAATATTCAGGATCTTTATCTGAGTCGTAGTTATGTACAATATCATCGGCTTCATATAAATCGTCCCTGAAAAGGATTTTCTTGGCGCGAACACTACACGCGTTACTACTACCACTAGCAGCCATTTATCTGGCACATGCCGTTATTGTATTTTTTACATGCACACACGTTGACAGATTTGCCATTAATGAAAATCTGAAATTAGATAATTGCCGTTCCTAGGTTTGTCGTGAAACTATCAGCTAGTATGAGTAAAGCACATGTACGATGCTTTACACGCAATAACTCTTCTTCTCTTCGATCATTATTTACCTTTGTTTACCGGGAGGTCTTTATTTATATCTGCTGTGTACAAGTGTAGGACAGTCAGCCTGTATGAGACCTCGATCCTGTCAAGACAGAAATAGGGTCTACAAGTCGAGGACAACCCAGAGCATCTTTACACAATAGGCGTGCCCACTTCCGCAGTGTTTGAGTGGTACCACTACGATTCCTAAGACAGTTCCCCCTCCTTATCGCTTAGATGTCGGTTTCGCGGACCACCTGAGCAAACACACAGATAGCAGCGAGTGTCGGCGGCTCGCTTTTCGCGGGCTCCCAGCGGTCGGCATTGTTTGACTGCCGCAGGCCGTGCCACTATCCGCTGCTTCCGATTGCGTATCGCTTCGTAAACAGTCCGGTGCGCACGTACGGGACACAAGCTGCAGAGGGCGATCGAGAAGCTAGACAGTAACTCTGATCCGACAGGCTATTTCTTTAACTGTAACGAAACAATCGACAAACATCTGCAGTCCATCAACCACAGGGACCCGAAAGGTAATCAGCATAGTATGTCTAGATTGCGAATACACGTGTCCTTGATGTCTTCATGTGTGACGATATTCTGCTAGTCATTGCGAACTGCATGGCGCAAGACGTGAGATTCAAGACTCACATTCTGCTCTATTTCTGTTTGAAGATCATAAGTAAACGCCGAAGCATTCAGTTGACTCACATTAGTACAATCACAAGAAACGATCAGAAAATCACCAGTTATTTATGGTGTTCGGATAGAAGGGAAGCAGTAGGAGAACCTTGAATCTCTTTATGAACCGCATCTTGCACCGTGCAATTTGTAGTGACTGGCAGAGTATCGCCAAAAATATAGATAGCAAGAACACAACGACCCAGAAAACTGACGCTAAAATGGAAACCAGATTCATAAGGGAAAACATCCATTTACCAACTTTTACACTACAGTTTCCTCTCGTGCATTTCTGCTGCAGACGTTCATATAAATGGCAAGAGGTGCAAAATGCGACCGTAACAAATTTTCACATAGGATGGTACGAAGCGTACAAAAATGATAATGTTTGTGAAATAATTTTTTTATACTGGCCAAAAACTGGTGTCCATACTTTTCGGAAGCTCACATGAATCCCGTTTGCCCATAATCTCTAAAGAATCTTGTAAGCGAGGACGGATTTTCATAAATTTTTTTTAATTACTCTGTGAAAATGCTCTCTTAGTGTTGCAAAGATATTTACTACAATAGTGTCACCATTTTTCTGTATTTTTCTGATTCTTGTCAGTTCATGCATTTCAAGCGTCTCGTGTCTATACATTCCTGGACAAGACTGCTTGTCAGCTGAAATTCAATTGATTTGGATTCATACTTTAGTAAGGATGTTTCATCGACAGATTGTATCTCGAACCCTGGATGAAAACGAAAGCTGACGTGTCTCGTAGAAAATGGGAATTACACGTCATTCAAGTCGATCCATCAGTCAGAGAGGAACGGTTATCTTGCTGTAGCAACTGGTATTCCTGGACAGTTCTCGGGACAACTTAAATAATTTCGTCGTTACAGTTATTCCTCACGGATCACTAAACATTAGTATAGTGAATTTAAGGAAAAGAAACTGGTATATCTTGTCATGACAAATGTATCGTAATGGCTCCATATTTCAATGTTAGGTGATTGAACGTGCCTAAGTGCATTGTGTGCTTATATAATAGTGGCACAGTTCTGATGATGATGATGATGATGATTATGTGTGGTTTATGGGGCGCTCAACTGCGCGGATATCAGCGCCCGTGCAAATTTCCAACCTTTGCTCAGCCCAATCTCGCCACTGTCGTGAATGAGACACAGTTATGTTGAAGCTCATGTTACAATCCTGCAATCCAGGTGGCCAGGTGAGAAATATATTCTTTTTTGTGGTGCTCTGAAACCGCTTCAGGCCAGAGGGTTTCATCTACTTTGCGGTTCTAATACCGTCCTTATCCGCCCGTCGCGCTGCTCTGATGCTAAAGAAGTCGCGGTAGGCGAATTATACATCTATCGCGGAACTCTTGCCTTCCGTCCGAAATACAGATCTAAAATAGACATTTCCTCGTGACTTTTTTTGTTTTGTCTGGCATTTTTCGTATCACAGTTACGATTATCTCTGCAGCATCTTGTAAACTATCGGTGGAGGCTTCTCCCACTTGAAGATGTGCCGTGTGTGACGCCCGATTATGGCCGCTAGATGGGAGTATGGCGCGAGTGTGGACACAGTACCTGATCAATCTGTTACAGGTAGATGCGTAGCGAACATGGTGGCACGTTGTGAGCTAACAAACAACGAGCACGTGATGGTAGTTGGTGCAAGACGTCACGAAAACATTCCGCAGACCATAACGGTCCCGCCTGCTGCCCGTAACCGTAAAAGGATTGTTGCAGGTTCGTATACGCCAACATTCATCTGACCGATTCTGCCTAAAACGTGATTCCTCTGAAAAGGCCACCTGTCGCCACTCAGTGGACGTCCAGAGCCGGCCGGTGTGGCTGTACAGTTCTAGGCGCTTCAGTCTGGAACCGCGTGACCGCTACGGTCGCAGGTTCGAATCCTGCCTCGGGCGTGGATGTGTGTGATGTCCTTAGGTTTAAGTTAGGTTTAAGTAGTTCTCAGTTCTAGGGGACTGACGACCACAGATGTTAAGTCCCATAGTGCTCAGAGCCATTTGAACCATTTTTTTGGACGTCCAGTTACGGTACTGGCGTGCAAATTTCAGCCTTCGTCGCCGATGATCATCAGTCAGCAAGGGTACATGAACGCAGAAACTTTCGCTGAATGGTCGTTGAGAAGACACTGTTGATAGCCCCATAGTCCATCTGGGTGATAAATTGCTACACAGCTGCACTTCTATTCGCCCGTACACATCTCCACACCCATGTCACCTGTTCCCGTGATGCACAACAGTTGCCTCGGAGCCAGTTTTGAATAGCACAATTTTGATATGCACCGTATACTTAAACCACGGCGCCAGGAGAATAGTTTAAGAACTTAGCCGTTTCTTAAATGCTTCCACTCTTGGCCCAAAAGCCAACAATCTTGCCCTTCTGGAAGTTATACAAATCGTTCTGGTTCCGCACTACGACAATGACTGCACTGTTTTCTGCGTCCACCTCATACGCTTTATATCACCTCCACTGCTAGTGCTCCCACCTTTCAGCTGTGAGTGATTATTGCACGTTAACGTCGAACACAGGCGATGGTCGTATTAATGATACTGGACAGTGTATAACATGAAGCTTGCTACGAAGTTGTTGTTTAACGGTATAGGTATTCCGCAACGAATCCTTGAATGTGAACATTGAAACTAGTGAAAGCTCTTACTTGTGCGTACGTTATTTTATTCAGATCTTAGCGTAAATTATTTTCTGTTTCACTCCCGTTCACGCTACAGACCCATATTATACTACACCAAGGAATAAACACTAAGGAAATTGTCAGACAACAGTGAAATAGCGCAAGTGACTCGAAACAGAGTGTTCAATGCAAATGATTAAAACTTCGGAGCCATTATTGTCAGCGCTTGAGTTCATATCACTGACATCGATTTGCAGTATGTCTTTCGAACTTATACTGTGTTGTAACATTGTGAATTGCCTCGAAGAAGACAATTTATTGACACTTGGTCAGCACTGATTCAGGAAATATAATTCTCCTGAACCACAACTGGCTCTTTATCCACACGAAGTAATGATTACTATCGACATGGGATCTCAAACTGATTTCATATTTCTAGATTTCGAGAAGACTCACTACCGTCTTTTATGAAAATTGCGTGCTTGTGGAGTATCGTCTCAATCATGCTACTGGGTCCGTGATTTCTTGTCAGAAAGGTCATAGTTCGTAGTAACTGACGAAAAGTCATCGAGTAGAACAGAAGCGATATCTGGCGTTCCCCAAGGACGTTTTGTAGGCTGCCTGCTGTTCATAATCTATATAAACGACTTAAGAGACAATCTTAGCTGCCCTCTTAGGTTTTTTGCAGATAATGCTACCTTTTATCATCTAATGAAGTCATCAGAAGGTGAAACCAAATTGCAAAATCATTTAGATAACATATTTGTATGGAGCGAAAAGTGGCACTTAACTCTAAACAATAAAAGTGAGACGACATCCACGTGGGTTCTAAAAGCAGTTCGTTAGATTTAAAGGCTATCAGTTCAACTAAATATCTAGTTACGAAGAACTTAAATTCGAAAAAGATCACAGAAAATATTGCATCGAAGGCGAACCACAGGCTGCGTTTTATTGGCAGAACACTTAGAACCTGCAAGAGATCTAATGAAGTGACTGTCTACACTACACTTTGCCGTCCTCTTCTGGAGTACTGCTGTGCGGTGTGGGATACTTACAAGAATGGATTGACAAAGGAGATCGAAAAGGTGCAAAGAAGGGCAGCTCGTTTTGTATTATGGCGCAAAGGAGGAAGAAGTATCACGGATATGAAACGGGAGATGAGGTGACAATCATTAAAACGAAGATCTTTTCGTCAACTTTTCCTCCGAATGCTAAATATTTTGCTGACACCATCTGCATTAAAAGAAGTGAACAACATAACAAAGTAAGGGAAATCAGAGCTCGCACGGAATGATCTAAGTGCTCGGTTTTGCCACATTCTGTTCGAGATTGGAACAGTAGAGGAGTAATCTGAAAGTGGTTCGATGAATCTTCCACCAATCACTTATTTGTGGATTGCATAGAAGTAGTGTAGATGGAGATGGAGATGTAGAATCTACTTTGCTATCGTGGGAAGCGTGCTACTGCCTAAGAAACGTAAAAAAACACCCGCGTTCCTTCTGTAATCTACCAAAACTAATGGTGCGAGCTTAACAAAATTCTGTATCTCCTCATAATTTTCTTGACTCCCAAAACATAAATCAGTTAAGCACCACTCTCCAGACGCCCTCTAGGTCTAGACACACGTATCTGACTGCCCCATTACGTATTGCGAATAGTTATTTCACTTAACTTCGTCCCACTGCTCCAAAGTTCACCGACGGCATACTTTGTACCATTATGTCGTTTAGTGGCTATTGTGGTCAGCGATCTTGGACAGCAGAGTGGACTCACGACAGATAACTTTGTCAATAGTGTATGTACCCGAACTGCAGCAGAGATCCTTTCTGTTGCCTTTTTAGGTGTATCAGATTGGAGATGGACTTTACTACAGCCCTGACATTGACATGTTACAACATTATCAACAGTGATCTTGGTCCCAAGTAGCTCCTGTGAAAACTTCTGATGGGAGGCCCGAATCAATTAGAACTTATGAACTGCCTTGTAATACCCGGTTACACTTTCGGATGCATAAGATGATTCCACACAGAATTCTTTCAGTAGGTTGTTCCAATATTTCTCGCCATAAGAGAATCTTCGATTCTTGACTCTACGTGTAATATGTCACAAGAAATTAGTGTTAGAAATGATGAATCGGAATATGCTTAGTTAGATCTGAAATGAGCAACGAGTACTCCATCCCATTTCTCTTAGCGGATCAGTGTCGCATTTGGTTTGCAGCGCGCGGGCCGAACGGAATTTTCACAAGGTGCCGAGAATGTGCTCGCTAAACGCGGCCTATTCGTCAGCCAGCATTCGCTAGCTAGCGCCGAACGCTACGCAATTGCGCAAACAATACAGGCGGAATACTTTCTTTTCTCCCCCATTTAGCTAGCGGAGAAAGAATTCTGCGTCACTTGGCACCTCCCTGTGCGTCAGTTTTACTCTTTCAGCAAACAAGGCCGCACGAGAAAGACAAACAATTAGCAGCAGCGCTCGTTGGCTTTTGGCCAGCCACTTGCGCTGTCGGTCGGCGCGTACATGGCGTCCATCTTCCCTCTTCTCGCAAACACATCCCCCCTGGAGAGCTTTGGGCGAAAGGATGAAATTTATTTACCTGGTACGTCTTCCAACGTTTATAAACCGATTGCCAGTGAGATATGGCGTCACGTCGAAATTTTGTGACTCTAATCTTTTACGGAAATCGAATTAACGTCATAACCCATAATACTCATCAAGTGTCTGCCTTAGAGGAACATAAAATGCAACACGTCCAGTCTATCTATTCTCCTCCACCCCTGCCCTCCATACTCGCAAACAATATTTCAGTTCTCCGCTATTAAAATCTTATCGTCTGTTCTCCATCCTTTGACTGTTTGTCCAATCACAGTTCCTTGTAAAACATCCTCGATTATGGAGTTTTTTTTCATCGATTACTATAATTTCTGTTCTTGTTACTAATTATCCTTAGTAACTGCCTCCCATCATCCATTCTTCTCATACATCTATCTGCATTCATTATTTTGAATTTACAGTTCATTATCATCATGTAAATTTTCTAGTTAGACAATTTTGCCTGTTCTGAAGCTAAGAAATTTAAAGCTGGCCGCACCATCATCTTCCTGGTCGTCTTATAATTCTTCTAACGTTTGGTTTGAGTCACATGTTTTTCTTCGTATCTTACTTTGAAACATATGTAGCAGATAGTCTTCTCATTCACTTCTAAGCTACTGGATATTTTCTGCTATTCCTAGGACAAGAAGATCTTTTCTTAACCTGCTGTGGCTATCATGATTTAATTTGTATCATGCAAAGGCCTGCCGGCCAGAGTGGCCGAGCGGTTCTAGGCGCTACAGTGTAGAACCGCGAGACCGCTACGGTCGCAGGTTCGAATCCTACCTTGGGCATGGATGTGTGTGATGTCATTAGGTTATTTAGGTTTAAGTAGTTCTAAGTTCTAGGGGACTGATGACCTCAGAAGTTAAGTCTCATAGTGCTCAGAGCCATTTGAAACTTTTTTTTCTGCAAAGGTCTTAGAAGTATCATTTCTGCCGCTTCAGTTCTCTGTAATTGTTTGGACGTTAGAGCCCACACTTCAGATCTATAGAGCAGTAAAGGTACACTTATAGCACTATACATGGTGTTTCCTTGTGCGTAAAAATATAACAGGACATAAAGAAAGCTCCTCAGAACAATCTGAGGTAGGGAACCAAGGAAAGGAGGAGCCTGCTTAAGGAGATGTGGAAGTAAACTTGTCTATCGCTTTGTCTAGCATTACTGTTTTCCAGCTTGTTAACAACTAACATCCCTGCAAGTTTACACGTACTGTGCCACAAGGAGGACGAGCCTGTTTACTAGGAAGTCATGATGCAGGTTTTTTGTTTACTTTGGCTCGGTTGTATGGTATTTACGTTATCCCATGACAGAACGTGCTATGAATCAACGATAGACCCATTCATTACTCAATGCTATTCAGAGACGTACAGTGCAACACGATGGCGCAGTACCGGTAGAGTATCGCAGAACTCACTGACATGCATCCTGTGTGTGGGGAAATACCTTGTAATGCTCTAGCTGCTGAAAGGCTGTACAGGGAACGATTTCCTAATAGGCACCATCCGTCACCACGAGTGTTTATTTCTCTCGATCGACGAATACGGGAGACTGGTTCATTGGAAAGAAGAAACAAGGCACGTGGCAACATGAGCACCACTCGCTCAGGGAGGTCCTATTACATGGCCTGCGAGGTCACCTGACATGAACTCCCTTGATTACATCTTATGGGGACTTCTAAAGTCACTTGTGTATGAGATCCTAGTGGATACGGAGATGGAATTAGTTGCCACGATTGCAACTGCCTATGACGTGATTCGAAACACACCAGGGATATTTGTCAGGATACGTCAGAATCTTGTGTCAGAGATGGTATTTGCAATTAAATGTAACTAATGTAAATAAAAGAGTAGACAGTAATGTGAGTTTATTCCTATTATCTCCTTAAGCTGGTTTCTTCGATCCCAGGTTCCCTACCTCAAATTGTTCAGTGGAGCATACATCTTATGGGGACTTCTAAAGTCACTTGTGTATGAGATCCTAGTGGATACGGAGATGGAATTAGTTGCCACGATTGCAACTGCCTATGACGTGATTCGAAACACACCAGGGATATTTGTCAGGATACGTCAGAATCTTGTGTCAGAGATGGTATTTGCAATTAAATGTAACTAATGTAAATAAAAGAGTAGACAGTAATGTGAGTTTATTCCTATTATCTCCTTAAGCTGGTTTCTTCGATCCCAGGTTCCCTACCTCAAATTGTTCAGTGGAGCATCCTCTTATGTCCTGTTAAATTTTTGTACGCACTTACGGAAACACCGAGTAGAATTCAAGTGCAGTGTCTTTCTAGTTTCTTTCGATCGTTATTATCATAAGTATAAGAGATATTACAGCCCAAGTGGTTGAATATATGGACCTTTTCCAATATTCATTCTTTATTGCGGTTTTAGCTTTAAGAAGTTCATTTCCATAATTTTAGGTTTCTTCGTGGACACGGTCAAATTATATTGTTTTCCCATTGCATGTAAGCACCATATAGCTCGTTGTGGATTGTCTTCCGTATCCGCCAGTGTAACCTGGTCAGCTGCGAAAAGAACCGAGTTAAATACTGTCCAACTGGGTGGGTAAGAATCCTCCATATTCGTTTGCCATTTATTGACATTGTCATTTATGTGTGAAGTAGTGTGGGCGATAAGGGACGTCATTGTCTGATTCCTTGTATGATTCTTCTCATTCCTGTACTACAATGAAGCGCCAAAGAAACAGTTATAGACATGCGTATTCAAATACAGCGATATATAAACAGGCAGAATACGGCTCTACGGTCGGCAACACCTAAATGGCGCAGTTGTTAGATCGGTTACTGCTGCAACAAAGGCAGCTTATCAAGATTTCGACGAGTTTGAACGTGGTGTTATAGCCGGCGCACGAGCGATGGGACACAGCAACTCCGAGGTAGCGATGAAGTAGGGATTTTTTCCGTACGACCTTTTCACGAGTGTACCGTGAATATGAGAACTCCGGTAATACATCAAATCTCCGACATCGTTGCAGCCGGAAAAAGATCCTGCAAGAACGGGACAGAAGTGCAGCCCTTCCGCAAATTGCTGCAGATTTCAATGCTCTGTCATCAACAAGTGTCAGCGTGCGAACCATTCAACGAAACATAATCGATGTGGACTATCGGAGCCGAAGGCCCATTCGTGTACCCTTGATGAGTGCACAACACACAGCTTTACGCCTCGCCTGGGCCCGTCACCACCAACATTGGACTGTTGATGCCTGGTCGGACGAGTCTCGTTTCAAATTGCATCGAGCGGATGGACGTGTACGGGTATGGAGACAACCTCATGAAACCATGGACCCTGCATGTCAGCAGGGGACTGTTCAAGCTGCTGGAGGCTCTGTAATGGTATGGGGCGTGTGCAGTTGGAGTGATATAGGACCCCTGATAAGTCTAGATACGACTCTGACAGGTGACACGTACCTAATCATCCTGTCTGATCACCTGCATCCATTGACGTCCATTGTGCATTCCGACGGACTTGGGCAGTTCCGGCAGGACACACCACATGTCCAGAATTGCTACAGAGAGGCTCCAGGGACACTTTTTTGAGTTTAAACACTTCCACTGGCCACCAAACTCCCCAGACATGGACATTATTAAGCATATATGGGATGCCTTGCAACGTGCTCTTCAGAGAGGATCTCCACCCCGTCGCACTTTTACGGATTTATGGACAGCCCTGCAGGATTCATGGTGTCAGTTCCCTCCAGCACTACCTCAGACTTTAGTCGAATCCATGCCAACGTCGTGCTGCGACTCGCGGGAGCCCTAAACGATATTAGGCAGGTGCACCAGTTTCTTTGGCTCCTCAGTGTAGTTGAGCCGACACATATCTTGATTTTATCATCATACAAACCCTGAATTGCCCTTATTAGGTTTGTTTGGATGCTCAAACGTCGCAGCCCTATCGCCCAACTCCGCATTTCTTAACTTTTTTCTCTTAGGGAACATCTACGTACGTTTCAAACTTCTGCGACACAGCTACGTGTGGCTTTTTTCCCTAGATGCAAAAAGGCAAACACAAAGCACGTAGAACACATTTTTTATTATTATGCGTATAATTACGTACAGTGATGGCAGATGTCTTGCAAACTGAGCTACTCCGAGAATCGAAATGGTGATAATTTTTTTATGTTCCAAATATTTTACCTGAGGAATATTAGAAGACATTAAAAATCTCGTTATGCACCTTACATGTATTTGCGACACATCAATTTGTCGCGACACGGCAGGTGAGAAACGCTGGCGTAGCTAACCTGGTTGTAGGTTAGCTATGCCTTTACAATGAAGAAAATAAATGTCGGATTGAGTTTAATCTTTCTATATTCATTCCGTTCGACATTTAGAAGCCTTCTAAACACTGTTCTTTGCCTCGTCTCTACACCCCCTATGGAGCAATTCACTTTTTCCTAGCTACTTATCAAGTTGCTGGCATAACATTTCCTTTATTCTTTAAAAAAAGGCCTGTAGTTTTACTTTCACATCCACTGCGCTTCTTCTCCGCTACATGTTTAAATTTACGATCTTTCTTTTCTCTCTTCTGTTTCTCAGATTTTTCTTTTTTACCTGGCATTCACCGCCGGCCGTTGTGGCCGAGTGGTTCTAGGCACTTCAGTCTGGAGCCGCGCTACCGCTACGTCGCAGGTTCGAATCCTGCTTCGGGCATGGATGTGTGTGATGTCCTGAGGTTTAAGTAGTTCTAAGTTCTAGGGGACTGATGGCCTCAGATGTTAAGGCCCATAGTGCTCAGAGCCATTTGCACCATTTGAACCTGGCATTCACCAACGGCCTTGTCTTTTTAACACCTGTCTTCATATTACACTGTACCCAGCTTCGAACTGCTACTGACTGTCTTCTCGTCTTCAGGTAATACTCGTAATTCCGTAATTAATCATTTCAACTAGGTTAGAGAGTAATTTAATATTCATTTCACTGAAAATCCCTAATATGGTTACAAATTTTCCTTAGATCTATCGCTATTCCCTCTTCTTACTGAAGTCTTTTCTGTTTGTTTCAGATAAATACTGAAGATTATCCTTGTTTTACACAAGCCGACTTTAGTTTCATCTCTTGATTTTTCTCTGTTTTGACTTTTACTTTATGCTATATGAAGTAGACCGCTAAATAAAAGTTTCCACGCAGTATAACCTACAACTGTTTGCATTCATGGTGGTTTTTCATGTTTTCTTATATGTTTCACCTTCTTCCAATTAGTCCGTCATCTCGGTCTTTTCTTATCCCATGGAATTTATCCGCCTGCACAGATGACTTCCTTTTTATTTTCATTGTAGTGTTAACAACGTATTTCATTATCACATGCCTCTCAGTAATTTCTAGCATGTCTTTCTTTACTTCTCGCTCGTTGAGCAAACCTCATTTTGTCGAAGGCTTCCACACCGTTACGCGGAGTGTGGTGTAGTAAATATGAGCATGAGCCTCAGAAAACTTTTATTTACTGTGTCACATAGAAAATGACATGAACGCATAGACTTTCCGGGCGCGTTAAATGATGGTATTCTTGTCAAGTCTGTAGCGGATCGTATAATCATCTAGATACAGTATTTCTACAGTATATCTGGCCGCCATCTTCAGGAATGAAAACACTTTTCTGATCTCACCGGAACTGATTCGTACCGTGAACGGCGGCCCTTTATGGTATGGCCCCATGGCACGGTCGCTCTGAATCATTTCCCTGATAATTTCAATTGCGCCCAACTCTAAATTCGCAACGGAGATCGAAAAGGATGGAAAACTCACGTTTCTGGACCGGTTAATGGACAGAAAGGATGATGGGACTCTGGGACAAAGAGTGTAAAGAAAAACCACGGATTGGTGTCTACATAGAAGTTGGCATCCACCGTACCAACGCACAGGGGACTTCGGAAAGGAGGGCTTACGCTATTTCAGACGCGGTAAGCTTGACACAAGATCTGGAACACCGTAAGCGCGTGTTCAAGCAAAATGACTACACAGACAAACAAAACTGTCGAGCCTTCGATTCTGGAGCTTCTTCGGAACCAGTAGAACATGCGTGTCGATCGGTGGCTTTCCTGCTGTATGCTGTGAAGTATCTAGAAAAAACAGGGAGGATTTTTAACAACATCAAAAGAGTGTTCCGTCCGCCAGCCAGGATTAGATCCCTCTTTTGTCGATAAAAGATGAGGCAGGATAGAGGAAGTCCGGTGTTTACTATTGTGGGAAAACGTATGTCGGCCAAACAATTCTCACCATTCACAACAGATGTGTTGAACACCATCGCCACACACGATTATTACAACCTAAGAGGGTCTAACAGAGGGACACAGAATGGTGTGTGATAAGCCACAAATGATTGCCACTGCGTCTCGTTATCGCAACTGTATCTTGAAGCGACAAGGGTCATCCTTTAAGTAAAATTTGGACTTTTTGTTTTATTTTTTATAAAAAAAAACTACGATTTCTGACTCGGCAGATAGAATGTATTGACAGAGGTACTCGATAGTGGCTCATCGCTCACGCCAGCTTTCACCACTGGGACGCTGTACCTTCAGTTGCGTTAGGGGGCGGCAGAAGAGGTTGCTGGCTCACGTACAGTTGGTGTTCCACGGCGTTAAAAGGGCCGCCGTTCACGGTAAGCATCAATCCTGGCGAGATCCGCAAACAGCTTTCGCACCCGAGTATGGCGTCCAGGGTCGACAAAAATATCATGCTTAATGACCTTCATTCTTTCCATATAGATATATGATGATGGTATCTGTTCTTTCGGACATAGTTAAGACTCACCGGCCATTTGACCATCTTCTTCTGTGCAGATGCACAAACAGTGCCCGAACTCTTACGGGAATCGGCAGTAAAGCCGCGAGTAATGAGTATAATGGGCAAGGGCACTATGAATATAGTGCGGGACAATAAGTTGCGAATGTGGGTCTCACGGGAGGCGTGCCAGAGATAAGTCCCTGCAGTCGCGCAATGTTCTGTGTCCTCGGTGGCCGAGATGGAAAGAGCTTCTGCCATGTAAGCAGGAGATCCCAGGTTCGAGTCCCGGTCGGGGCACACATTTTGAACTGTCCCCGTTGATTTACATCAGCCCCTTCATTTCATTGTAATTTCATTCTTTCCAGTCCGTCTTAAATTTTTTCGGGATCTACATAAGCTTTTTTTCTTTTCACTCTGTCTACTGACATATATTACCTTTTTCATGTTATAACTACTGATTAAGTAATGGGAGCAGATGAACTATGGGTGCCGGTACATGGGGATGCTTCTTATTTTTCAGAACTCCAGATTCTCTTCACACGATTTGTGCTTTCTGTATCTTCATTTTATCCGCTTGTGGCTAAGAACAGTTACACAATCACCGCGCGAATGGGAGCAGAGGTTGAAACGCTGGACGCCTAGTCAGTTGGAACGCGGTTCAGAATTCCGCCCTGTTATTCCGATCTGGGATTTTCGCTATATTTCTAAATCGTGTCAGGATGACTCCGCCAGCGAGGCTACAGTCGATTTCGTAGTTTTATGATGGCTTGACAGACTGCGACCCAACAGATGATGGGTTAAGCGCATTAGAATTCTCTGAACACCAAAATGCGTGCGAAGGTATATATATAACACTAGCTGCCAAATGGCTAACGATTAGAAGGATGAACTCGTCCCGTCCATCGTGTTTTCCGGACTCGAGAAATGTGTGTGTGAATTCTTAAGGGACCAAACTGCTGAGGTAATCGGTCCCTAGACTTACACACTACGTAAACTAACTTACGCTAAGGACAACACACACACACACACACACACACACACACACACACACACACACATGTCCGAAGGAGGACTCGAACCTCCGAGGCTCGAGATGACTGGGTGTTTGTGTTGTCATCATTTGGCGGCCGGAGTGGCCGCGTGGTTCTAGGCGCTACAGTCTGGAACCGCGAGATCGCTACGGTCACAGGTTCGAATCCTGCCTCGGGCATGGATGTGTGTGATGTCCTTTGGTTAGTTAGGTTTAAGTAGTACTAAGTTCTAGGGGACTGATGACATCAGTAGTTAAGTCCCATAGTGCACAGAGTCATTTGAACCATTTTTTGTCATCATTTCATCATCATCCATGAAAGTGGCGAGATTGGACTGAAATAAGGTTGGGAATTTGTACGGGAACTGATAACCGCGCAGTTGAGCGCCCCACAAACCAAACATCATCATCATCATCATCGAACCTCCGACGGGTCGGGTCGCGCAGCTCGTGACATGGCGCCTCTAACCGCTCAGCCACTCCAAGCGGCCCGGGCTCGAGAAGTACCTATTTCTTTCAACTACTGCTCGCTTCCAGAATGTCCCAAGAAAAGGTCCTGAATAAAAATATGATAATGGGAGGTTATGGTTCAAATGACTCTCAGCACTATAGGACTCAACATCTAAGGTCATCAGTCCCCTAGAACTTAGAATTGCTTGAACGTAACTAACCTGAGGACATCATTCACATCCATGCCCGAGGTAGGATTCGAACCTGCGACAGTAGCAGTCACGCAGTCGCCTAGAACCACTCGGCCACCAAGGTCTGCTGGAGGTCGTGTGGGAGGCAGCGGCGCTTCCTGGCGGCGAGAAGATATCGAGGGTATCGGACGGCGGAATTTACGGGAACCGCGAGAGAAGGCCATAGCGGCGGCGCCGGCGGCGGCGGCCCTGTTTGCCAGGAAGCGGGCGACGCCGTGTCGCGGTATATGGCGAACATCCGCGCGGCGTGGCGCTTTATGGCGGGAAAACGGCCATAAGCGGCCAGGAAGCGGCGCCGGGCCTTCCCCGAACACGGATTAGCTGACCCGCCACGCCCCACGGCCGCGGAGCCGTGTTTACATCCCCTATATGTGGTGATGACACCAGCGATCGCCAGCACCATGCCGCATGTACTGTGCGAGACCGTAGCGGTAGTTGACTTGCACTGAGGTGACAGAAGTCATGGTATAGCGGTATGTACATAAACATATGGCTGCAGTATCGCGTATGCAAACTATAAAAGGGCAGTGCATGGGCGGAGCTGTCATTTGTACTCTTGCCGCGTGGGGCAGCCGCGCGGTCTGAGGCGCCTTGTCACGGTCTGCGCGGCTCCCCCCTCCAGCAGGCCGCGGTGGTCCAGTGGGTCTAGGCGACTGTGCGACTGCTACGGTCGCAGGTTCGAATCCCGCCTCGGGCATGGATGTGTGTGATCTCCTTAGGTTAGTTAGTTTTAAGTAGTTCTAAGTTCTAGGGGACTGGTGACCTCAGATGTTAAGTCCCATAGTGCTCAGAGCCATTTGAACCATAACCTCCCACTATCATATTTTTATTCATGACCATTTCTTGGGACATTCTCGAAGCGAGCAGTAGTTGAAATGAATAGGTACTTCTCGAGCCCGGGCAGCGTGGAGTGGCCGCGCGGTTAGAGGCGCCATGTCACGAATTGCGCGGCCCCACCCGTCGGAGGTACCATGATGATGATGTTTGGTTTGTGGGGCACTAAAGGGCGCGGTTATCAGTGCCCGTACAAATTTCAACCTTTGTTCAGTCCAATCTCGCCATTTTCATGAGTGATGATGAAATGATGACAAACAAACACCCAGTCATCTCGATCCTCGGAGGTTCGAGTCCTCCCTCGGGCATGTGTGTGTGTATTGTGCTTAGCGTTAGTTAGTTTACGTAGTGTGTAAGTCTAGGGACCGATCACCTCAGCAGTTTGGACCCTTAAGAATTCGCACACTCTTTTCTCCAGTCCGGAAAACACGATGAACGGGACGAGTTCATCCTTCTAATTGTTAGTCATTTGGCACCTAATGTTATATAAAAACACCCTCCCTTGGCCATGGGTGTGTCTGTTGTCCTTATCCTAAGTAAGCTTAAGTTAGGTTAATTAGTGTGTAAGCTTGGGACCGATGATGTCTGCAGTTTGGTACCATAAGATCTTAAAACAAATTTCCAAATTTTTTCATATGTACTCAAGTGATTCGTGTGGAAATTTTTACTACTTGATTGTGGTAGCACGACGATAACTAAGCGACTTTGAGCGGGGAATGGTAGTTGGAACTAGACGCAGGGGACATTCGATATCGGAAAGCGTTAGGGAATTCGATATTCCGAGATTCACAATGTCAAGAGCGTGCCGAGAATACCAAATTTCAGGCATTCCCTTTCACCATGCACAAACCAATGGCCGGCGGCCTTCGCTTAACGTCCGACAGCAGCGTTGTTTGAGAGGAATTGTCAGTGCTACCGTACAACCAGCACTGCGCGAAATAACTGCAGGAATCAGTGTGGGACGCACGACGAGCGTATCCGCTAGGACAGTGCGGCGAAACTTGGCATCAATGATCCTTGGCAGCAGACGACCGACACGAGTGCCCGACCTCGCCTGCAGCGCCTCTCTCGAGCTCGTGACGGTACTGGTTGGATCCTAGACGTGTGGCAAACCGTGGCCTGGTTCGATGAGTTCCAATTTCAGTTGGCAAAAGAGCTAATGGTAGAGTTCCAGTGTGGTGCAGACCCCACGAAGCCATGGACCCAAGTTGTCAACGAGGCAAAGTGCAAGCCGGCAGTGGCTCCTTAATGGTGTGGGCTGTATTTACAAGGAAAGGACCGGGTCCTCTGGTCCAACTGAACCAATCATTGACTGGAAATGGTTAAGTTCGACTACTTGGAGACCATTTGCAGCCATTCATGGACTTCACGTTCGCAAACAACAATGAATTTTTATCACTAACAATGCGCAATGTCACCAGGCCTCAGTTGTTCACGACTGATTTGAAGATCATTCTGGAAAGTTCGAGCGAATGATTTGGCCACTCAGACCGCCCGACATGAACCTCATCGAACATTTATGGGACATAATCGAGAGGTCAGTTCGTGCACAAAATCCTGTACCGGCAACACTTTCGCCATTATGGACGGCTATAGAGACAGCATGGCTCAGTATTTCTGCAGGGAACTTCCAACGACTTGTAGACTTCATGCCATGTCGAACAGCTCCACTACGCCGGGAAAGAGGAGCTCCGACACGATATCAGGATGTATCTCATGGCTTTTCTCACCTCAGTGTATATACCCACATAGGAGTCGCATAAGGTTCCATATACGCTGCAGCAAGCCCTCAAACGGAAATTTGTTGGTCGCCGCTTACAGCTCACTGGCTTCAACGGAAACCTAGACAAGTCCGTCTCGTAAGCTAAATGCCACGACCCAGTTAGCTTATAGGCCCCACAATTTAGTCTTAAGTCCCTGGCCGACCGCTGTGGGCGAGCGGTTCTAGGTGCTTCAGTCCGGAACCGCGCTGCTGCTACGGTCGAAAATTCGAATCCTGCTTCGGGCATAGATGTATGTGATGTCCTTAGGTAAGTTAGGTTAAGTAGTTCTAAGTCTAGGGGACTGATGACCTCGGTTCTTAAGTCCCATAGTGCTTAGAGCCATTTGAACGATTTCTAAAGTTCCTGGCCACTGAGCGTCTGCAAGCTAGTTATACGGCAACACTCGACTAGAAAACTTTTGTGGTTCAACCTGAAATCCACGGTGGCGCACAAAAACGCGGTTTTCGAATCCCTCAGTCTTCCGTACTGCAAGATCACGAAGAATCACCTTTTACCAACTCGTGAGGTACACTGCGAAAACACCACCTCTTCCCCAGGGGGCACACGACTTCTGCACTCTTCGACAGCTGCTGACCAACTCCCAACTTCGCGGACTACCAAAGCGCTTCTCGAAATTTTTCTTTGTTTCGGTCTTCTAGCCAATCAGAACCAGGAGTAGGGTTATTTCCTATTCCTGGTACTAGAGCTTCTGCAAGGTGATGCTTCCTCACAGGACTCTTAGGAGTTTCTCTGGCACGGATACTGGAAAACACAGGCCGTCGTGGGAAAATCACTGGTCCTCAAAGTCAGCTTAGTCGGCGCTGACCACCACCCATTTAGGAGGATTACACCCACCCCACGATCTCCAAGTGGAACGAAAAGCCCCTTTCCCAGCAACTGGTAACTACTCGAGGTGACTGCAACAACGAACAGAGCTATCACACTCGGACTGCCAGGAAATGATATACGAATACAGTATTACAATATTTCAGTATTACAATATTTCCTCTAAGTTACTGAGAAGGACACACACGCAGCGGGAACCAATAAACACAGCCTGCAACTGCAGTCGCCCAAAGGGCATGGTTACACCTCACTAATCAGAGTGTGTCACCTCCTCCCCGAACATGATAGGACTGTTCACTCTGACGTCAACGTAGCGACGGGGTAGAGGCACCTGGAAAAGGTAACTGGTTCTTCCAAGTGCATTTTACTGCCATTTTCAAGTTATTTTGTGTAAGCCAGCAATTCAGCACAATGTCAGATGCTACAAAAGCACTGTATCCTCTGAATTCTGTGGTTAATTTTCGAACAATATCTCTTAGTAACCCAGTATTTAATTCATCAAATTAATTCGCAATTGCGAATAAGGGCTATCATGAGGTGTAGAATGGAATGACGGCAATGAAAATTTGTGCTGGACTGGTACTCGAACCCGGATTTCCTGATAATCGCGAGCTGTCGCCTTACCTTTTGGCTATCCGTGTACGACTCACAGCCACTCCCAAACTTCCATATGTCGTCAACCATGAGTCTATGTCCTGAACTCTTACATCCATTGTTCAGACGTTGCACTTGAAAGTCGCTTGCCCGTTATTGGCAGATAAATACGATATTGCAATGTATGTGCTATTCTGATTACGATCCCAAGTTCCTTTGTACATGTATGCAGGCAATATCGCAGTATTTAATTTTAGAAAAATCACTATATTGTACAGTGTTAGGGACTGGAGACCTACGCCATCTGGACTGGACTATGTTGACGCAAACGGAACTGTTTCCCAAGCTAATTCTGCCTTCATTTGTTTCTCAGCGTTTCTTTTTATTCTCTGTGACATTTAAGTCTCAATGTTTGGCATTTCAAGCAACAGAAATTTGGTTTTTATGCTCTTTTCTCCGTCACTGATCAGATCTTGGCACGAGGCTGACGTCACTACAGACGTTGTCGCTTCTACGCCGAGGTACACTGGCATGTTTCAGTGCATATCCTCCATATAATTATATCCCAAGAACATGTCTTCGTTGTAAGAACATTGCTCATCTCCGTTTCAGTCCGCCCCTGGTAGCTGAGTGGTCAGGCGATGGAATGTAATACCTAACGGCCCGGTTTCGATTCCTGGCTGGGTCGCAGATTTTCTCCGCTCAGGGACTGGGTGTTGTGTCGTCCTTATCATCATCATTTCATCCCCATCGACACGCAAGTCGCCGAAGTGGCGTCAACTCGAAAGACTTGCACCAGGCGAACGGTCTATCCGACGGGAGGCCCTAGCCACACGGCATTTCTATCTCCATCTCCGTTTCAAAAAGTGTACGGAGGAGTCTGTCATATACTACTTAAGGTACGGATAGCTCACTTCCTTTAACGTAGCAAGGGTCGAAAGTAAGTCCAACCAAGTGCGGTGTATTCTGACTGTGAGGGGAACGATATGCTGCGGTGTGCTTCAAAGGGAAGAGATGGAAATGTTTGTGGATGCAAAGCAACGAAAAATTTCATAATTACTATAATGCTTTGTAGTAGGTAGTATTCTTAGCTCAAAATAAGAAAAAAAAACAAGTATTATATGACTAACATAAAACATTACAGCTCAAATACCATGAAAAAGTGCCGTTGACCTTTTAAGCAACCACTTCATTTCTGCAGACTTTAGAAAACATGCTGTGTTTTGAAACATAATCATTCGCGTAAATATGTTTAGTCAACGTGTCAAAGGCGCCAAAGGAATCGTGTAACACAATTACAGTAATCATTAAACATACATATGTTATTTATAAATTACGATCTAAAGCTGATCAATGGTTATATCTTAACTCTAGGAATGTTGATAACCTAAGTAACCTAAGGACATAAAACACATCAATGCCCGAGGAAGGATTCGAACCTGCGATCGTAGATGTGGCGCGATTCCGAACTGAAGTGCCTAGAACCATTCGGTCTCAGCGGCCGGCCCATGAGAGAAAGATGTTTTGGTTGCCAATAAGTCCCTTCTCGACGTTCGCCTCTGTTTTGAAGGCTTGTGACAACACGATTCAGTTCACTGACCTCGACCTCAACTACAACCGCTTTTCGCAATGCTATTATTGCTCTTCCGCACATCAGAAGCATATTAAACGCTTCCACTCTTTTTGAAGCACCCGCAGAGGTACAACAGATTTCATTTACTAAGAAACTCACGTGTTATGCATGCACAAAAGTATACGCCGCGCGAGAAAGATATTCTACTGCTGAAAGGCAGAGCGAGAAGTATTTGTGCGCAGGGTGATGGGGCAAGTTGGCCTCTTCTAGAAGACGTTTTTGGAGAGGAGGTTATTCATGCTGCAACGCTGCTTATGCTTGAACGAATGAGTGCTTTCCAAAGTTTCTTTATCATGTTCACGTTTACAGCAATACTCCAGAACAGTTCCAGTGGTTTCTTTCTGGCTTCTCCATTTCGAAGATGAAAAAACACATGAAGGTGTGGACCAGTTACGCTTCCACTGTAAACCCTTAACAAGCCTGGCGAGTGTCAAAGAACTGGTTTCCATGTGTGGCCTAAACTGAAAGTCTACCACCGTCACTGCCAAACTAGAAACACATTCTAGTTTGCATTTATTGGCATTTCCTGCTATTGTCCTGCGGGATAATCTATTTCAAGCAACACAGCACACAGGTTAAAAGTCGGGCGTAAATGTCATATGTAGTCCATACCGATTTATAGCATTCACAAGAGACAGTACAAAAGATCACCACAACTAGCACGTGCGGGAAGATGTAAATCATGGAACGATCATGAAGGTGAGACATCAGGATCGCTCCAGTAGCAGAATATGGACAGGAATTTTTACTCGTATAGCCATACACGTTACCGTGAAGATTAACAGGTGCAGTGTATCGCCGATTTCTGCGCGATGAATTACCAGCGCTATTGGAGTACTGTACCCTTGCAGAAAGAAAACAACAGTGGTTTATGCACGACGAGGCGCCAACCTCATTTTTTACGGAACGTGAAACAGTAGCTCACCAAAACTTCACACGGGCTACAGATTGATTATGGGGACTTGGTGGTACATCCTCTCTGTTCACCGTACCTGAATCCTTTGGATTTCTGGCTGTGGAGACAGCTGTGTATGCCAAACCCGTCGACAATGTGCTGTCGTTCCAGTAGCATGTGACCAGCGGTTGTGACGCAGTCAGAATTCAGCCCGGTGTATTTGAAAAAGTGCGTGATTCACTCCGAAGAAGGGGCGGAATGGTGTGTCAGGATGCGTAGTAGTCACATTACGTACGATTACTGCCGATCCATAATCGATTGTGTCTGAAATGTTTTAATGTGATACATCTCTGGATACTTCTCGGTGGAAGTAGGAACGTTACCCATTCACCGTAAAATTTACAGTACAGGATAGGAAAAAAGAAAGAAAATGAACCACCACAAAGGAATTAGCCGAATGGGACGGAAATCGTTAGGTATGGCGTACATTTACATACATACAAATGGTTACAATTTCAGAAAAATGGATGGTTTAAAGAAGAGGATGAACTTCACAAATTGAGAATGTCAACAACGCGATGGTGTACATCGGCACTTGTGCAGGCAGTTATTCGGCTTGGCATTGATTGACAGAGTTTTTAATGTGCTGGTGAGGGATATCGTCCAAATTCTGTCCAATTGGCGCTTTAGACCGTCAAAATCCCGAGCCGGTTGGAGGGCCATGTCCACAGTACTCCAAACATTCTCACGTGGGGAGAGATGCAAGCAGTAGAAAATCTTGCTATGTGCGGTCGCATACTATGCTCCTGAAATTTAAGCCAAGGGCGGCTTACCATGAAGGGCAACAAAACGGTGTGTGGAATATCGTCGACGCACTGCTCTGATTTAAGGATACCATGGATGACAACCAAAGGAGCCCAGCTATGAAAGGAAATGGCATCTCATACCGTCACTTCTGATTGTCGGGCAGTATGACGGGTGGCAGTCAGGTTGCTATTCCACCACCGTCTGGGGCTTCTCCAGACTTGTCTCTCTAACTGTAGAAGAACTGTCTTCAGTGACGAGTCCCGCTTTGAACTGAGCGCCTGTCACTAGGAAAGACGTATCTGGATATGCCCCAGACAACAGCAGGATAGCAACCTGACTGTCGCGTGCCATACAGCCTGACAACCAGGATTGATGGTCTGGGATGCCGTTTCCTTTTATAGCAGGACCCCTTTGGGTCATCCGCAGCACCCTTACCTTACAGCTCAGTCATATGTCGACAATATTCTAAGTCCCGTTTAGTGCCCTTCGTTGCAAACCATTCAGGGCTTACATGTCAGCAAGATGAAGCCAGCTGGCACATGGTGAGTGTTTCTGCTGCTCGTCTTCGTGCTTGCCAGACCCTGTCATGGGCAGCGAGGACGCCAGATCTCTCCCCAGCTGAGAATGTTTGGAGCATTATGAGCAGGGCCCTCCAACCATCTCGGGCTTTTGATGACCTAATGCACTAACAGGACAGAATTTAGCTCGATATCCCCGAGGAGGACACGAAATAAATCATTCAGTACCAAGTTGAATAACTCCTTGCATAGGGGTCTGAGGTGGACCAACGTGTTACTGACTTGCTCAATTTGCGAAGCTCCTTCTCTTGGGTAAGTTATCCAGTTTTTCTGTAATTGTAATATTTGTTTGTCTGTACATGAACTCATCACATCTACCGTTTTCCGTCCCATTCAGATAACTCCTTGGTGGTGTGTCGTTTTATATGTATGACAACACTATAGTTCTACCATTTTACAAATAATACTTTTAATACGGAAAGGCGAGGGTGAGGGTGAGGGTGAGGGTGAGGGTGTGGGAGAGGGAGAGGGAGAGGGAGAGGGAGAGGGAGAGGGAGAGGGAGAGGGAGAGAGAGAGGGAGAGGGAGAGGGAAAGGGAGAGGGAGAGGGAGAGGGAGAGGGAGAGGGAGAGGGAGAGGGAGATGGATAGGGAGGGGGAGAGGGACAGGGGGAGAGGGAGAGGGAGCATGATTGACATTGAGGGTGAGAGGGAGAGGGGGAGGGTGAAGGAGAATGAGAGTGAGAATGAGAGGGAGAAGGGGAGGGAGAATGAGGATGAGAATGAAAGTGAGAGTGAGAATGAGACTGAAGGCGAGGGTGGGAGGGAGAAGGAGAATGAAAGTGAGAGTGAGAATGAGAGGGAGAAGGGGAGGGAGAACGAGGATCAGAATGAAAGTGAGAGTGAGAATGAGACTAAGAGCGAGAGGGGGAGGGTGAATGAGAATGAGAGTGAGAGTAAGAATGAGAGGGAGAGGAGGAGGGAGACGGCGAAAGTGCAGTCCAGAGGCTCGAAGTCTGCGTCGAGAAGGCGGCACTCGCCACGTGTGGACGGTGCGCCCGCGGTGCCGGTGCCGTCGTTGTGCGCCTCAAATATTGGTACAGATAAAGGGCGCGCGCTGGCCCGGTAATACGGCCGCCCTGTCGATATATCATGTCCCGCCTCGCTTCCGCTGGCGTTTTCCGCTTATCTGTCTCAGCCTCTCCGTGACCCCAAAAATATCGATCGGCCTCTGCTGTGATGAACACTAAAACAAATTTACTCAGCCTTCTTCCGCACCCAACGAATTATTTCCCAGGCGTTCTTAATGTGATGATAACTTCTAATCACGAGGGTGTCAATGAACAGGTTTTTAACGAGAAATATTCTGAATAAGCAGCACCACTCCAACTCAGTTAAAACTCTTGAACCTGTACACGAATAATCCTGGAGACTGGTCTGCAAAGGAAGTTCCATTTCACTCGCTGCTTTGGTTATTTTATCCAACTTAATATTCTTCATGTCCTCTTCAACTGTGAAAACACTGGTAGATTCATGGTGCCAGGTCATGTGATACTAGAGGTGGGAGTGGTACGTGGGGGTAGTGGCAGAGCCAACAGCTACTCGTGTCTTTTAGAGGTAGACGTTACTCAACAATAACAAAAAAAATCTGCCAGATTCTAGTGTTGCTTTAGTTAGACAGACTTTCTCACTTGGTTCAGGAAAATCGTGATTATCACGCATTATTTCATCATAACGTTTGAAAGATATTTTTGACTACTAGTACATTACGTTTGGACCAGGAAAAAAAAGGACTCTCCATTTCCTTACAAATTACTGAGTACGAGACACAAATCGTCTCGGGAGAAACATGCTTTTCTTTTGGTCGTTATTTGGAGTCCATAAGGTATATAACAAAGTATTTTTCTCTTTTTACGTACTTACTGTCATATCCAGCGAACTACTTATAAGGAACTGATTAATGTTAATGCAGTATTTTCTACAGAGTCACCGAAGAATTATTTTCAATATCTTCTCACCTATCAGCAACGGAACAAATGCTTCAAAAACACCTACATACTACAAGTCTATTCTGCAATTCACATGTAAGTGCCTAGAAGAGAGTTCATCGAACTGTTTCTCTACCGTTCGACTTCCGAAGAGCACGTGAGAAATACGAACTTTTCAATTTTTCCTTGCGAACTCTAATTTCTTTTATTTTATTACTATTATAATTTCTCCCTGTGTAGGGTGGTGTCAGCAAAATATTTTCGCAGTCAGAGGAGAAGGTTGGTGACTACATAAGATGTGAATACATTTCACTCTGTGTTCCTCACACTCCATTCTTTAATATTCTAATTCGACCTGGTGATATTTACGTTTCCTGCAAAGAATTGATATCTGAAAGTTTTCGCTTTAGTTTGGGGCTGAATCTTTGTGACACCTATACTCTTTTCCCTGTAGCCATTAATATTCTTTACTTTCGTCGCTGGGTACAGAAGTACAGTCTTAATTACAAATTGTTATTGTCATTGGGGCTAGTCTGTAGCCTAAAATGCAATATTGGAGTAAGTCACGGATGGCTTAATTTCCCACCATGTAATGACTTCGTTTCTAATTTATTGAGTTTAATTATTATTCCCTCTACTCTATGTCTTTATGGCAATAAAATACACACAACCAGATGTGGAACAAACTTTTGTGGCCAGGGTATATTCGAATTCAGTTAGACTATCGAATAGCGCAATCGACTGTTATTGTAATGTACATAACTGATATGTTGGTGCCGACTACTTTTAGTTTAATATTTAGTTCTTGGACAGGAACTTGCCCACTTTTTCGCGTAAAAATGCTTCTCCACTGGCTATCTTGGCAATCAGTCACGATCACCGAATAACTAACAACATTGCGAGACGTTCCGCCTACGATCCATGAGTGTGCAAAGTCACGTTTACTGCCAAAGCGGTGACCTAGTGGCAAGTGCTGGCGCCTATAGCTTCCATGCCCGATAATATCGTTGAATGACGTTTCCGGAAACGCCTTCCTCATTTTGTTCCTCAAGATACCCTCTACAAATCATCGAAGTTTGTTGTAGCATTTCTGGGACACCCTGTATAGTTAAATGACAAATATACCTCTTACACGTAAGCACTTCAAAAAGGCACATCGCCGAAATCAGCTGATCGTACGAAGTGTATGACTGCGATCGTAACACAGAGAAAGCGGGAAATGGAATTGTCTTTCATTATGTTGAACAACCAGATGCAACGCTACTTAATGTTCATCACAAAGAATCGGAATTAATGTGCAGGAAAATGGATCGAGTTCGCCTCCTTAGCTGAGGGATCAGCATACAGGGCTGCCATGGGAAGGACCTGCATTCAATTCCCGGTATTCCCAGGAGGACTGGAACGCGGTCCGCTCTGCCTCGTGATGCCCCTTGAGGAGTAACTTGAGTGCGAATTAGCGGCTTCGAGAGCTGCAAAGATGACAGCGGCAGGAAGAGAGGTGTTCTAATCTCACGCCCCTCCATACCACATCCAAAAGACGCCATTGGCTGACAATGACACAGCGGTCGGTCGGTCCAGACTGGATTGTCCTTGGCCAGAGAGGCGGAAGTTATATGTTACATGTCGAACCTCAAGCAGCCTCATGGCTAAGAAACTGTTCTCAAACAGGAAGAATACCAACCCCTTTATGAACTGAGATTTAACTTGAAGTAGGTAGTGAATATGAGTGTACCTTCAGACCAAGCACTTCAGGGGGAACGTGTTCAAGTATTCTATATAACTCCATTTCGTAAACATCTAACAGATAAACCATTTAAGACACACATTCAGAGGCATACGTCGAGTCACCCATCTTAAAGACACCATCAGTATCAAAAGTATGACATACCCTCACTTCACAGGCCGCCACAGCGAGGTTCGAACCCAGGATATTTTATTTGTTTGTTCACTGTTTTATTTTAACCTGTTGTTTAGATTACAAAACGTGGCAACGACCTTGCCACAGTGGATACATCGGTTCCCGTGGGATCACCAAAGTTAAGCGATGTTGGTCGTGGCCGGCACTTGGATGGGTGACCATCCAGCTGCCATGCGCTGTTGCCATTTTTCGGGGTGCACTCAGCCTCGTGATGCCAATTGAGGAGCTACTCGACCGAATTGTAGCGTCTTCGGTCAAGAATACCATCATACCGACCGGGAGAGAGGTGTGCTGACCCCACGCCCCTCCCATCCGCATCCTCCTCGGAGGATGACACGGCGGTCGGATGGTCCCGGTAGGCCACTCATGGCCTGAAGACGGAGTGCTTTTAGATTACAAAACAGACCAAATGTTACATAAAGAGTTGTACATACTAGTTGTTTGTTGATGTTATCTTGAGTCGGAACACTGGTTTGATGAAGCTCTCAGCGTGCAAGGCTCAACTCTGTATAACTACTGCAACCTACATCTATTTCAACCTTTCTCTCCCTTTACAGTCTAAGCCCCTGCACTCGCTTCTACTGCCACAATTTCTAGATATCTCAGAGTAAGTTCTATTAACCGATTCCTTCTTTTGGCATAAATTTATTTTATCCCGTTCGAGTGATTACATTTAGCTAATTATCTGATCTACCCATCTAATTTTCAGCGCTCTTCTGTAGCAGCAAATTTCAAAAGGTTCTATTCTTTTCTTGTCCAGGCTGTTCATCATTCGCGTTTCACTTATTATAAGCGGCGATTAAAAAGTTTCCAATTGATGCCGTTGTTGCAGCGTACATATAACGTAGTGCGACTCCCGTGTAGTAGATAAGCACCGCCATGAAGGCTAGGGGATAGTGTGACATTCGTGTCTTATCGACTTGCCGGTGGACATCCAAAGAGAATGAAGAACGTGTGTGGGGCAGCATGCCTGTCGAAAGTGCAAAGATCCGCACTGGTAGCGATTCGACACAAGGCGCCGGTCGATTGATTACCAGGGCCATTTGCTTACTGATTTCGAGGAACTTGGTGTCTCCGCCACTGAGGCACGGTACTGTGCAACGCTGAAGAAATTACGGCATGCAATTAAAGCAACACGTCCGGGGAAGAGCCCATTGCTTACTGATTTCAAAGAACTTGCTGTCTCCACCACTGGGGCACGGTACTGTGCAACGCTGATGAAATTACGGCGTGTAATTAAAGTACTACGTCCGGGGAGGGGCCCATTGCTTATCGATTTCGAGGAACTTGATATCTCCACCACAGGGGAACGGTACTGTGCAACGCAGAAGAAATTACGGCGTGCAATTGAAGCAACACGTCCGAGGAAAACAGCGACAAACGGTGCAACTGTTTCATGATAACACACGTCCCCATATCGCAAATGTCGTGAAGCAGAAATTACGCCAACGCAGTTGGGAGACACTTGCGCACCCTCCCCGTAGTCCTGATTTCTCCCCATGCGGCCCCTTAAAAAAGACCTCGAAAGGTGTACGATTCTTGTCGGACGCTGTAGTGCAGCAGACAGTTGCGGACTTTATCACGCAGCAGGACGAGGTGTTTTATCAAACGGGTATCAACAAGTCGATGGGATGATTGCCTCAACGTACACGGCAATGTTTTTTTTTTGTTTGGCCTACCGATTTTGGAGTGCACGGCCTTCGAACGAAAACTTGTTGATCACCTTTATAACATAATTTATTAGCATAAATTTTCAAATATGTTAACATATTTCAGTCATTGTTATGCCGAGAAAGACAGAAGAAGTGTAATGTTATGGGGGAAAAGGGTGTAAGAAAGTCTCCATACCACCCTTTGGCTGGGTCTTGAAGGCACATGCCATTGTACTGCATTAGCGCGGAGAGCTTTGCACTCGAGACGTTGGCAGGAAGTCCAACGATCAGAAATTTTTCGCCGCCACCTACAGTCCCCCTGTCAGTTAGAAAACGGTGTTGAAAGCTACGTCCACCGCCAGAAAACGAACCGGCCATCTCTAAAGCGAGTGCCAAGCAAAAATGTGCAGCTACAACAGCCAGATTTACAGTTGGCGTTGTCTTAGTAATTAACACGAAAGAGAACTGCCGCTCGTTACTAGGGATGTGTTTCTACTTCAACTGTTTCTCACCCTGGGTTGCGCTGTAAGAAGTCTACCATTAGCCCCTGAGACAGTAGACATCTCGAGAGTGGGACCTTCTTTACAAGGCGCGACGCACAGCGCGGTGACGGAGACGCTGGGGGGAGCAGAGCACGCGACACGCGGCCGGCACACGCCGGCGCCTCCGGGGAGGGGGGTTACGCAAGTCGCAACAGAGGCGCATTGTGGGCGTATCGCCGGGGCGCCAGGTGGCCAGGCAGCTGCAGATTCCTCGCGTGCAGATCTGAGATCCGCGCCCTGCCGCGCCTGTTCCACGGCGCACCGAGCTTATGCCACACCTGCCGGCACCTGACTCCCTGCCGTCTCACACCCCCCCGTACACCACGAAGGCACAGTATCTGCTCATCGAAATTGGAACAACAGGAAAAATAGCAAATAACGGAATTTCATTTATTGTGCGCCTACAGTACAGTGAGAACAATACACGACCAGCAGAAAAACGCCCCTATCGTAGCGCCAAAAAGGCTGATATGCTAGTGTTTTGAGAGACTCGGTCTAAAAGGTGGGGTACCATCTACCTCATTCTACCTCTCTCAGCACCTTTATAGATTTCTCAACTAATTTTGGCATGAGAACACATTCGCTCTCTTTTTAATATGCAACTCACCTCTCACTTCCATACTTTCCCCTCACTGTAACTTGATCACAGCCACTAGTTCATCCCTGTTAAGTCGCTCATGTCTGTCCACTCCCACTTGCTCATTCCCACTCATTCCTTCAGCCGAACTCATTGCCATAGTCTCTTTGTGCCTCCTATCTCACAGTTCTGTCGTACTGTCACTGTCTCCTCTCGTTGCCACTGCCTTCCTCTTGCCATCTCTTATCAATCATTCCTTCCCACTGCTGCCCTCTCTTCTCCCTGCCACAGTCTCCCTCTTCCTCTTCGTCGTTGTCACAGACTCTGTCCCTCATTATCATTGACTCATCCACTTACACTTTCTTCTGCTCTTTATTCCTCTCCCACTGTTACTGTCTCCTTCACTCCTTTCCTAGCGCTATTCTCTTACTGCCTACTACATCCCACTGGCAATGCGTCCCAATCTTTCTCTCACGCTGCCATTTTCTCCCTCGCTCTTACTGTACTGTAGCTACTGTCTACTATCTTCCGGTATTTATTCTTCTGCGTCTATTTTCCACTGACACTGTCTCCTTCTCTCTGAGCATAAAAAACGCGGTTGTGCTCGCACGTCAACACTTTTTCGAAAATTTTTAAAGGCACTGAGGAAGGAAGAACGAGGCAGCTTGGACCCCACTTTTTACTAAGAGTATCTTAATAGGGAGGAGCATATTTGCATTTTCCTGCTGTTTCCCATCTTTTCCCTACTACATAAAATTATGTCAGACGTATGAAAAGAATTTTACGGGACAGTAAAATTTTGATATTTTGCTTACTCGTATATGAACTTAAGTCCGCCCCGATAGTAGGATAGTCGGCTCGCTGCCGTGCTAGCGTGCGGAGCTGCTCCGCGCGCCGTGTGACGCTCCGCCCTTGGCGGTGTTTACTTCCGCGTCGCGGTGTTTGTGTCTATCGAGTCCAGTACTAACGTACACCATGGCGCACTCGTACCGCCGTGCAACGATCAAAGTAACGTTTCAGGCCGAACATCCATGACCCAGAGCTTTCGAAGTCGAACAGTTCATACGTGAGGATCTACGTTTGAATCCCCAGGACGTAATCGGCATACATTTTTCCATCACTGCAAGTGTTGTCTACATCAAGATGTCGACGGAGGAAATTTGCAATGACATAATTCACCGTCACGCCACCGGACTGAAATTTAAACACTCTGATGGACATATGGGTGCTGTGACAGTCGCCCATGCTGGATTCGGTCTCCGGACATTGCGGGTGTTTGAACTCCCGTTCGAGGTGCCTCAGGATGTGGTCATTGCCGCTTTCCAACCATATGGCACCGTCTTGGATCACGTCGCGGAGAAGTGGCAAACATTTACGACCTACCCCGAATAAAATGGCGTCAGGCAAATAAAAATTGAGCTGACGAAACATGTCCCATCGTACCTGCTGATTGGCGGTGTGAGGGCCATCGTCATGTATGATGGACAGCCACGAACGTGCGCAGGATGTGACCAGGAGGGACATGTACGTTCCGAATGCTTACACCGCCGTTTAATACAGACGCCGTTACGTGAAGAGACCCAGGCTTCGACGGTCACGTCCTTACCCATCACCTACGCCAAGGTTGCACAGGACCCCGTCGTACCAATCTCGATTGCGCCAGCAGCATCGTCAACGCCACCCGCCGAGGACACAAGCACGGCGTCACCTCCAGTGCTCGCTTCAGGACCGTCCGGTTTGCAGACCGAAACCGATGTTCCTGTTGGAACCATGGACGTCGACCTCGGTGTCGTGCCGACGTCTGCCTTTGTCCAGACGGGTTTGGCGTCAGACGACGGGCGACCACATTCTGATTCAGAAGGCCACATCAGAAAACAGCGGTCGCCTCGCAAACACAGGAAACGACGACGAACGCCTTCCGATGACGCCCTTTCTCAGACGGCCCCACGAGATGTCGACCTGATGTCTGACGGTGATCTCCCACATTGCGTCCAGTCACGCGACGTGGCAGCAACAGGAGCCCCTCCTGTGACGCCTACTCTCCCAGCCAGGGGCGTGTCCTCGCCGTTGTCAACGAATGATGACGGCGGTCCCCCTGCCACTCATGTTGCGGAATCCACAACACCCGTTCCGGAAGTACGTGACCGTCACATGTCCACGTCGTCAGCTTCCTGGGCCGATGACGTTGAAGAAGAAGCGGAACAGACTGCCAGCGTGTCTGCACAGGAGTCCACCTCGGCGACACTGGGGCTGGCGCCCCGCCAGTAATTATCACCACTGCGGGACCACCGGCGGGTCTCCACCTGCCGGCTACTTCTACCGCACGTTCTGCGAATACTGAAGATGGCCGCACACAGCAATATCGTATCGCCACGATGAATCTTGCCACCATTCGTGCCCCCCATAAACTGGCCACGTTCAGAGACACTATTTACTCTGCGGATGTGGATATAGCACTCTTACAAGAGGTGTTTGTGGCTGACTTCCTAGTTCCCACCAGATACAACGCCCATGTTTCCCCCGCATCCGATACTGGTAGCGGCGTCGCCATCCTGCTACGCGACGGACTCCCTGCAGAGGACGTCATCTACCTCCCCACTGCGCGAGGTATGGCCCTCACACTGTTCGGCGTGCGTATTATTAATATCTACGCTCCGTCCGGCACTGGCCGCCGTCATGACCGACAAACTTTTTTTGCCGAAAGCGTCACACCCCTCTTCACCGGTCCGCAGGACGATTTGGTACTCGGTGGGGATTTTAACTCGACACAAGAGCCCGCGGACCAACTCCCGCGACATTCCCCTTGTGCATCTCTCTCAGTGGTCATCGACCGTCTCCGACTTGTTGACACATGGAAGAAGCTCTACGGAATTCAACCGGGATATACATTCTACACCTCTCACTCGTCAAGCCGCATAGATCGCATCTACGTTACCCGCTCCCTTGCTGATGGCACACGTCATGCCGAAGTCTGGCCCTTGGCCTTTTCAGACCATGATGCATACCTCTGTGACGTCACTCTCGCCCGACAGCAAGTGTGGCATAGTCGTGGTCTGTGGAAACTCAATGTCGCTCACCTGACCTCCTCAGACTGTCGCCGTATGGTAGAAGAAGCGTGGGCACGCTGCCACCATCGTCGAGCAGCCTATGACTCCACCTTATCATGGTGGCTCTCCTGTGCAAAGCCGACCCTCAGGAAGACTCTGATGAGTTTTGGGAAGGAATTAAAGGTTTGGCAAACTAATATCCTGCACTTCTACTACACCATTCTACGTGACTGTGCGACGATGCCTTTCTCGCCAGCCCGGCAGTCGATGGTCCATCGCACGAAGGCGCAGATCTCCTTGATCATGCGGCGTAACTTGGAAGGCACTGTAATCCGTTCTCGAGCTTCTAATCGAATCCCTCAAGAACGTCCGTAGATGTACCACCTCCTTCAGGAAAGACAACGACGACGACGAGCTCTGATCCAAGTCCTCACTGATGTGGAAGGGCGCCGGCACGACACCCAACAAAGCATCGGTCGTACTCTCCATGCTCATTTTGCCGGGCTATACGCAGCCGTACCGCATTCTGCAGCACTGATCACAGAAGTCGCTCAGCTCACTACGAACACTCTTCCGGAGGATGCAGTGCGTGACCTCCAAGACGACGTAACCACAGATGAAGTAGTAGATGCTATCAAGGCGGGTTCCGATAACAGGTCTCCTGGACCTGACGGTATACCCATCGAATTTTATAAAAGTTTTCAGTATTTGTTGGCTTCCACGTGGACGGCAATCGCACAAGAGCTGATGTCACCGAGGACAGTGGTCCCGAGCGCCTTTCTAGAAGGAATTATTATCCCCGTACATAAACCGCGCGGGTTATCGAGGGTCCAGGACTATCGACCAATTACTTTGCTCAACAGCGACATGAAAATTTTCACACGGCTACTGGCATCGCGACTCAAGAAGGTCGCACGTTACGTCACATCCTGCGACCAGACTTCCCTAGGAGGCGACAACAACATCCGTACGGCCCTTTGCCGTTACAGAGACATGATAGCATTAGCGCATCATCAGCGTCTCTCTGGCGCCTTGGCTTCACTGGACTTTAGCCAGGCTTTCGACCGTGTTGACCACTTCTATTTACGGACAGTTCTTCAGCATATGGGTTTTCCTGGCGGTATTGTAACAGTGGTTATGCGCCTGTTGAGTAGTGCAACCTCTAAAATCATGTACAATGGTCGTCTTACACCGTCCCTGGTCATCGCCCGATCTGTACGGCAAGGATGCCCTCTTTCCACGATTTTGTATGCTTTCGCTTTGGAACCCCTGCTCCAGGGCATGCGCCAACGTTTGGAAGGCATGGCTGTGCAAGGCCACCGTTTTTGTTGTACAGCCTACGCAGACGACATAGTACTATATCTGCGCAGTGAAGATGAAGTACGAGCAGCACTGACATGGGTGGCGACTTACGGCGAAGCGTCGGGGAGCTGCCTCAACGTGTCAAAATCCAAGGTCCTGCTCATTGGTGAGGGCTTGCCGGAGAGATGCGCTGCCCCCTTTAGTGTCGACCTGTGGACTTGATTTCACAGCAGACCTGCGCCGCTCAGCGGCTATCAATGGTAGACGCTTGCTACAATCAGAGCAAATCTCGCAGATCACCGGCTGCGAGCTCTCGACGTTATCCAACGCGCGCAATACGTGAACATGTATCATGCTTCCCGTATACCACACGTGGCTCAAGTACTACCAGTCCCAAATCTCCTGGCGCGACGACTGTTGATGGCTTTCGGCTCCTTCGTCAGCTCGGGGATGTTATTCAAGGTGCAGTATGAATCCCTTGCACTGCCACGAGATCGTGGCGGGGTGGGACTCGTCCACGTGCCGACTCGTGTCAAGGCACTATAAGTCAGCTCCCAACTCAAACTTTGGCATCGTTGCCCGCAGAGCCTTACTAGCCTCCTGCTTCACAACTTTGCACCGGCCTCCTTGTCCGCCCCAGTACTGATATCGACCAATCCAACCCCCTTTTATTACATCCAACGATTTTTCCTGGAGTTCAGTTATATCTACCGGTCCTTACCACTTACACGTTTGTACCTCACGAAAACAGTCTCCGAATTGTTACAACAGTGCCGCCCGTCCAACCCCATCGAACGTAAGTATCCACAGTACGTGTGGCGACACATATGGAAGGCGATCCATGCGCGTTTTCTCGAATCAGACGTTCAATCAGCGTGGTACATCACCGTGAATGGCAAACAAGTTAACCGAGATCGTCTGCACCGCATCCATCTCGCCGATTCATCCCTCTGCACCCACTGTGGCGTGGATGACACGGATGTCCACCGGTTCCACTGTGGCACAGCGCTAGACGTCTGGACACTTGCGCGGCGAATTTTGGCGTTTCTTACTCGCCAGACACCGGCTCAGATCGACGTCCACATGCTTTTGTACCCCGATAAGACTTTCTACCCCTCAGCCAAAACTAACTCTGTGAATTGGATCTGTGGCCACACGATCCGCTATCTTTTTACTTCAGGCGACAAGTCTACGCTAGGATATTGGACTTATCTCAACGAACGACACTGCGTCCTGATACGCAACCCACGCTATAAACAATATTTTTCTAATTTCTTACGGAGCACTTTCGATGACCCACCTAGTAGCTGGAACGTCCAAGCCCTGAGAAGCTGAAAACTGTATAAAACGAACCGAACTGAATAGATCTGCTACCCAGAACTCACGCCTACGCCATGAGAAGACACGTTTGGACGAGCTGGCATGCTGTAGGCGGATACACTTCAGGAGCTCCTGTAAGAACTGGACTTTAACTACAAGTCGCATGACGACTTAAGAAGCTTTTCCTTATTTCTTCCTCATAGTTTGTTCTTAAAGGAAAAAGAAATTTGATTTTGGCTTTGAGAAACTTTTTTTTGTTCCGAAGGATTGCTTCTTCGCCAACAAGACGAAGGAGACTCATTTTTGTCTACTGGAAGGAGAAACCAGTATAATCGGAGTCTTTGTTTTCTTTCGAAAAAAAAAAACTTTTCCTTATTTATTCCTCACAATTTGTTCTTAAAAAAAAGGGTAAAAAAACCCGTGTTCGGTAAGAGCGTTAGCTTCCCTAAAAAAAAAAAAAAAGATAGCTCAGTGGTCGGCGCGGCGGTCTGTCACGCCAAGGGACCCGGGTTCGATTCTCGGCTGGTTCGGAGATTTTCTCCGCTGAGGGGCTGAGTGTTGTGTTGTCCTCATATTTAATTTCGTTTTGTTTATTAATATCTCACTTGATTTTGTATTAGTTATAAGTTTTTCTAATGCTGCACAAAAAAGATATCAAATGAATGTAAACAAATAGAGCCCGCCTCCACGTGGCGGGACCCGGGCAACGGTGTGAGTGGGGACGGGAACTGGGGTGGTGTTACTTTCAGTCACTTCGAACCCCGGACCCAGTCACAGCGGCTAAGTGGCAACATAAGACCCACCATAAGAAATTAGACGGTGGGTCATAAAAAATAAGCAGCTAGTGAAAAAAAAGTGTCCTCATTATCATTTCATCATCATCAGTGGAAGGCAACGGGAAATCACCACTGGAATCACTTCCCTAGACGTTCATGCGGTGGACCTCTCTGACGAGGCTCCCCCCATGACAAGACCTGCCGTAAGGCAGAACACAAAGTTTTTGTATGAAATTAAAATAACGCAGAACTAATTTTACACCTTGGACAAGATCTTGGGTGCACAAAAATTTTGCATGTGCTTTAGTATGACAACATGAGGTGCCAAGAACCCCTATGATCAAAACAGAGAGACTTTATAGTATATTTATCCACTCTAGGTCACTTTATAAACAATGTTCTCGCTTCACAACGGATTTTACGTGCGTAGTTTACGTGTCCATGTAGGGTAACTTCGAACACCTACAGCTTGGAAACAGACAAAGATATAAAGAAAATTTTCAAAGTTGTTCTAGATCTGGATATTTGGAATATGCTGCGCATCACGGTCTTGGTTTTGGTACCCAAAAACCACGTTTTTAGGGTGTTTCTCGGTAATGGACGACGATTTTTGAAAACGGGAAGATGGAACTTCTAAATAAATGCCCAAAGAGTATACCGTTAAAATTTAAGCAATTTTTTGAGGTTAGGTATTTAGATATCCGCAACGGACGGTGAAGAAATCGTGGAAAATCCTTTTTTCTGGTTTAATGAGGAACCGCCCATGAACTAAATGATGCCTTCGTAAGCCCTTTAAGGTAGACTGTAGACTACATCTAACGCAGAAAGAACAAACTCATTTGCTCCATTTGCCTAAGCTGGAGGATGTGTGTAATATTCTAACTTCAACCCTGTACTGCAGGATGGTTACAGTAAGACGATCCTTATGTCGGGTATACAAAAGGTGCCACCCTCAGGGCTACCCAAAACACATGACCCTACCTTTCGGTCACCAATAGAACCCCAAGTATGAAAAATCATGTTTTTATGCGCGGCGTTTCGGAATATATTGGTAGCGTATGCTGTAGCATGCGTGCCAGTTAAATCTGTGGGTGATCTGAGAGTATACAGAGCGTTAGATTCAGTAAGGACGGATGCCATCTTTGGTAAACACAGTGGCTGTAACGATGATAGGTGTCGCATTGAACTGATCTGGATGACAGATACGTGTACATGAGATCATGCTGCTTCGACTCTATCCCAAATTTTATCGATTGTAGTGGGTAACAAGAGATGATGTGTCAGTTTCTCAGCAAATTAGAGGTTTTCGACGGGGAAGAGATCTGGAGAATACCCTCCTGCGTAACCGCACGCGTTCAAGCTCGCGTTCCAGGACGAGGAGGCGCGCCGGCCGCGTACTGGATCCGCCCGGTTGGTTGGCGACGGGGGTCGGTGCGCCGGCCAGCCTCGAAGTGATATTTAGACGGATTCCCCCATCCCAGTAGGTGAATACCGGGCCGGCAGCCAAGTCCCGCCTCAGTACAGTTGGGGGCGAGGGGCAGGGGGTTCACGGAAACGGGGTGGCGACAGGAAAAACATCTGGCCACCGCGGACCACGCGATGATGCGGGACAAAGGCATAAGAGAGAGAAGAAGAAGATATGTGAAAAATGTGCTGGTCAAGGCAATTGGCGGACACCCTCTGTATCGAGTTTGATCAAGATGAAGACAGCACGACCTGTGCTACCCTGTTTCTCATATCCTTCATCTATAGTTTGTTGCATTATTCTGCTTGCAATTTAGCGCAATTCCTTCCCTTCATCTAAGACGTGGCCCGAGTTTGGATGTCAGGTTAACTGCTTATCTCATTTCTGCTACTCTCGATTAGTTACATTATCGTTGGTTCACTCTGCGTCCATATTCACTGCTCATTAGACTGTACGGTCTGTTCTAAAGAGCCTTAATTCTTTCTCACTTTCACTGAGTATTGCAATGTTATCAGCGAATCTGCGGCCGGCTAACATTTTATTAATTGTGACATTTCCGGCCTTGAAAGTTTACATTTTACAGTAATTTCTGAGCACAATCTACCCTGCAACACACTTACAAGCCTTTCAGACTGTTTGTGACAACCCTGTATACACTCCGTTCTTTACTTTTTAGCTTTTGCGCTTGATAATGGTCCTAAAGGAGAAACTGCAATAGGGAAAATAAATTATTTATACAGTCAATGGTAAATATGATTTATTTTTCAAAAATATAAAGATATTATTTTTGAAAAATTTCTTACGCCTTACTAGTTCTGGGGTGTTTGCACATCATAGTAGTTAGTAGGATGTACAGGGTGGACGAGAAGTTCTCGTACGCCGTATCAAATGTTATTGTGGAGGTTGTTAGCTACGTTAATTCTTATCAATAGTTGGAATTCTTGTGGTATATGTTTTCGCAGTCGCACTCGTAGTCGAGTTTTAATTTGTACCATGGTATATGTGAGCGGTCATAGGTACACTGTTAATGAGAGCTTAAAGACAAGTGTGTGGGTGCACGAACGACAACACACAAGGCAGACAATGAGATGGATTATGGAAGCATTCCAGAAAAAAGTTTAATAGGGCTCCACAACGAACGGCAGCACTTATGGACTGGGAAAGACGCGCATTTGTTTTGGCAGAAACGAAGACAGACAACTGAGTAGAAGGAAGAAGAGACGAGAAGAAGCATGCGCCGGATTCTCTTCTTCGATTGAACAATCTCCTACGAAGTCGACACGTAAAGGTGCTTCGGAAGTCGGTATAACGAAGACAACAAGGCGAGATCATGTGAAAAAATACCTTAAGGTCAGACTTTTCGGCCGTCGTTCGTAAACGAGTTACCGGATAGAGACCGAAATCAGCGCGTTTTAGCACACCATGCTTTGTTAATTCAATTTCCAAATGCAGGGAACCGCGCCAACATAATGTTTTCAGATGAATGTGCCATTTATCGCAGATCACGTGCTATAAATATTACCGTTTGGGCCAAAGAGAATCCTCATTACACAGTCGAGTTATATAGCAAATGCGCCTCAAGTACTTTTTTGAAGGGACTATGAGTGGCGGAAATTATATGCACGTGTTACAAACATTTTTAATACCTCATGTTGAGGAAAAGGACCATAAAGAACGCATATGGTTGCAGAAAGAAGGAGCCGTCCTTACTACGCTCTTGCAGTGAGTGAGTTACTAGATGAAAAACGTCGAGGAACGTGGACAGGTCGTGTTTCGTCAGCAACACCAGCTCCCTTGAAACGGCCACCAAGCAGTCCTGACCTCACAGCACCTAAAAACTCCTTATGAGGAGTCATTGAGGCAGAACGTCATTACGCAAAAAACGAAGAACGGCACAATACTGTTGAGGATGCATTTCGCTCTATGTCACCGGACACGCTCAGAGGCATGACAAGAAGAACATGGAGACGCGTGGAAGTCTGTTTACAGCATGATGGAGAACATACTAAGATATTGGACATTTAATACGTAAGTAAGTATTTGTGCTAAAACAAAACAAATCAATTTAGATTAGATACTAGGTGTTAGGGGGAATCTTCCCACACCCTGTATATTCGTCGTTGGTAAGTGATATGTCAAAGCCACATTCATCTGGAAAATTTGTATGTGATATTTCGTGTTTTTCATTGCGATGAGAATAAAAGTATTTTGGTACAGATTTTTTTATACTTTTTCCGTATTTGGGCCCCTGATAAAGTCCCTCAATAAACATAAGCTTAACTTTGAATATCATAGGTTCAAATGAAAGCATGGACCTAGGTTAGAGGGACACATGCACACGACATTGATTTTCAGAATCGGTCGGTTAAAAAAAAAAAAAAAAAAAAAAAACAAACAAGTTGCGGATGACCGTTTCTGACCTTTCATTTTTTGAAATACGTGAAAATTGAGTTTTACTGCCGGCTGGAGTGGCCGAGCGGTTCTGGGCGCTACAGTCTGGAACCGAGCGACCGCTACGGTCGCAGGTTCGAATCCTGCCTCGGGCATGGATGTGTGTGATGTCCTTAGGTTAGTTAGGTTTAATTAGTTCTAAGTTCTAGGCGACTGATGACCTCAGAAGTTAAGTCGCATAGTGCTCACAGCCATTTGAACCATTTTTTTTTTTTTTCAGTTTTGCTAACGAATGGGTATCTTCGATAGCCGTTTGAGAGGCATAATATTTGAAGTACTAACTCTAAACCTTGCATACTCGGTAACAGGTCCTTTTTAGGGTCCCGTACCTCAATCGGTAAAAACAGAACCTTTATAGGATCACTTTGCTGTCCGTCTGTCAGCCTGTCTCAGTGCTACTCTTAAAATCCGCTTTTCTCAGAAACGGGTACACGTATTAAGTTGAATTGTCACATATTAAGGGCTACGGCATGTTAGCAGTGTAAAGAACTGACGCTTCTAAGTCAATGCAATTAAAAGATACGGCCATTTATGTAAGGTATTTTGATACTAATCTAGTCATCAAGACGTATATGGTAGTTTCCACTGACCTAGAATGCTGGTATTTGACTGGAAGCAAGGATTCACAGTACAAGCGAACGAAAAAACTCAAAAATGGTTAATCTGTGACTATATCAAACGAAAAAAATTTTTGTCATTTGTAATCCGACTGTCCGTCCTTCCATTAAGACCGCGTTTTCTCAGCGATGGATAGACGTATATCTTGCCATTACCGATATCGATAACAGGCAAAAATCGTCGAGATTCTCTAATCGTGGGATGGATGAACTGTCTGTATATATATATATATATAAAAGCACTCCGTCTTTAGGCCACGAGTGGCCTACCGGGACCATCCGACCGCCGTGTCATCCCCAGTGGAGGATGCGGATAGGAGGGGCGTGGGCTCGGCACACCGCTCTCCCGGTCGTTACGATGGTATTCTTGACCGAAGCCGCTACTTTTCGGTCGAGTAGCCCCTCAATTGGCATCACGAGGCTGAGCGCACCCCGAAAAATGGGAACAGTGCATGGCAGCCCAGATGGTCACCCATCTAAGTGCCGACCACGCCCTACAGCGCTTAACTTCGGTGATCTCCCGGGAACCGGTGTATCCACTGCGGCAAGGCCGTTGCCCATGAACTAACAGTATACATTGTACGGAACCCTAGGCGAGTTCTGCTCACACCTACTCAAAATTTTGTAAACTATCGGTGGTCATGGCGTGTGGTTTCAAAGGAGGGCTGAGCCGGAGCGCGATTGTGGCGTCCACTCGGAGCGCGGCGCGGTTTCCGGAAGAGCGTGCGAGTGGTCGGTGAGTCAGAGAGGGCTGTCTGAGGCCAGCGGCTGCTCGAGAGCCCCGGCGGCGGCGGGCCGACGCTGACAGCGCGGCGCAGCGCCCCACGCCACCTCCTGGGTGGCGGCCGGCCGCCGCTGCCGGCTGCTGGAAGCCGTCACTCGCCGCCCCCGCACCCCCGCCACTCAGCCGCGCTTTACGACCCGCCCGCTTCGTTAGCGTCCGGCCCGCCACCCTCCGGCTGAGCCGTGGTTTACACTGGGCGGCCGGCACGCCTGCGGCCCCGGCACCACTTACTGTCGGCACAGGCGACGACGCCTAAATGAGATCGATAAAAAAAAATGTCGAGGCGGGGCATTAGGGCGTCAACGAAACTTCCGTTGATGTTTCGAGTCTTTCTCACTCGTTAGAAACTTCGTCACTGTATGCCACAGAAAATAATTTAAAACTGTATACGAATTCTGTTCTAGTGATATTTTCCTTCGCCCATACACCGCAAGCCGCTGTCGATTGCATGGCGGAAGACAGCTCGTGCCAGTACTCTTACTGCAAGTTGTATTTGTAGGTTGGTCCGTAAATACGTAGCGTTTTTATTTTGCACGTTGGTATTCTGGTTGGTATGGTTTTATTTATCGATGGTAACTTTTTTTATTTGTAGTTCACGGTTGCTATTTCAGTTTACATATTGTCTTTTTGTCATCTGAAGATAGCGAGTGGAGCTGTGGACGCAAGGAAATGGAGTGCCAATGGGAACATTTCCGAAATACTCTTCTGTTAGAGGGGTGACAGCAGCGGAGGCAGCTAGAAACATTTGCGCTGTATATGGGTATAATGCCTTGGACAGATGCCGGCCGCGGTGGTCTAGTGGTTCTCGGCGCGCAGTCCGGAACCGCGGGACTGCTACGGTCGCTGGTTCGAATCCTGCCTCGGGCATGGATGTGTGTGATGTCCTTAGGTTAGTTAGGTTTAAGTAGTTCTAAGTTCTAGGGGACTGATGACCACGGAAGTTAAGTCCCATAGTGCTCAGAGCCTTGGACAGATCATGGCCAGAAAATACTTTCCTCGTTTTGAGGAGGACCGTTTTGACATTAGTGACGCTGCACGCTCAGGAAGACCATCGGGGTTTGATGAACATCGTTTAAACGTATTAATCCACAATGATCCACGTCAGTACATTGTGCAACTGGCAGATGTGCTAAATTGTAGTCATTACACCAACGTGTAACATTTACATGCGATAGGAAGGTTCAAAAATCGGTTGTATGGGTACTGCAGTCTAAGCGAAAAATCTCAAAAATCTGCGGATGGTCAAATGCGCATCTCTGCTTGCACGTCATCAACTGGGCCGTGAACAACACCGATCATTCCTGTTCTGTATTGTTGCTGGTGACAGGAAATGCTGTTCTTACGTTAACATACGGAAAACAAAAGGAATGGCTGAGCCCAAACAAGCAGCAACTCCCTGTAAAAAGACCTGAGCACGTTCACAATAGGTAACGTTATGCACCTGGTGGAACAGCAACGGTGTGGTGTACTACGAATTATTTCCCCGACATATGACCGCCACTGCTGACGTCGAAACTTCCTGACAGATTAAAACTGTGTAATGGTAGAGCACTTGCCCGCGAAAGGCAAAGGTTCCGAGTTCGAGTGTCGGTCCGGCACACAGTTTTAATCTGCCAGGAAGTTTCATAACAGCGCACACTTCGCTGCAGAGTGAAAATCTCATTCTGGTTACTGCTGAAGTTCATTGTCAACAACTGAAACATCTTGCAGATGCACTTCAAGAACAATGACCAGGAAGACTGCGTGAAACGCCAGCCCGCATTCTGCTAGACTGACAAAAAACACTAGGCTGAAGTTGTTTCGGGGAATCATTCCGGGTCCACCTTATTCACCTGATCTTCCGCCTTCGGATTTTCACCTTTACAGCCCTCTATCGAACAACGTTAAAGAAACTTTCTTTCTGGACGAAAATGAGCTCTGAACATGGCTGACCAAACTCTTCGCCTCAAACCCACGTGACTTCTATTGTCGCGGAATCGAAAAGTTACCCCAGCGTTGGCAGAGTGTTGTAAATAATGAAGGAGAATATATTATTCATTATTGAAGTCTCTGTTATGCGCATCTTTTTTTAACTGTGGGAAAGCACTCCGAACTTATGCACCAACCCAAAACTAAACATTTGAGTATAGAGAGAGGGGAAAATGGTTGAATGGACTCCCTCCCCCCTCCGTCCCTCTCCCATTTGCACTTTAAAACATTCCAGTCAGATTCTCATGAGTTCTACGAGAGATATACGACGAAAGCAGCAGAATTCTGGTGTGCTCTTAATTAAATAAGGATTCTACATTAACCTACAGGGTGTCGCGAAGGCAAAGTTTTCATCCAAGCATCCGCAATGATGTTCCCTCAGCTTCTCCGATGCATTTTCGTACGAACTATCGCCCCCTGTAAATCTACACTGTGTCTACACACTATGCGACGGAGGTTATTTTGTGTACCAATGTCACTTAACGCCCATTCCTACTCCAGTCACGAATACTTTCCAGGAAGAACGATTAGTGCTAAGCCTGTTTGTGATTTCGAAACTCTCTGATTTTATCTTCACGGTCTTTCCGCGAGGTATTCGTGGGAAGAAGAACGTTCGCTCTCGGAACTTTAACTGTAAACCACGCCGTGATGCGAACGCCTCTACTGCAGCGTCTGCCTCTGGAGTCGACTGAGCGTCTTCGTGACGCTATCGTGCTTTCTAAATGAACCTGTAAAGAATCGTACTGCTCTTCTTTGGATCTTCTCTATTTACAGGATCAGCCCCATCTGCTATGGTTCACAGATGACCGGCCGGAGTGGCCAGCGGCTCTAGGCGCTACAGTCTGGAACCGCAAGACCGCGACGGTCGCAGGTTCGAATCTTGCTTCGGGCATGGATCTATGTGATGTCCGTAGGTTAGTTAGGTTTCAGTAGTTCTATGTTCTAGGGGACTGATGACCTCAGCAGTTAAGTCCCATAGTGCTCAGAGCCATTTGAACCATTTTTGAACCACTAAGAGATGAACAAAATTGAACTACAGATCAAATTAGGGTCTCGTAAGCTACCTTCTTTGAGGGTGGACTGAGCTCCCAGAGCATTCTTTCAGTGAATCTCAGTTTCCATCTGCCTTACCTGCGGTTACTTTTACGCAGTCGTTCTCCTTTAACCCCTTCGCACGCATGCTCCTAGGTATTTAATACATGTGACTGCTTCCAGTGGTTGTTCTGCAATCGTGTGATAATAAGAGAATGTGACTTTTGCCGATTTATGGGCAATACGTTACATTTGTTTACGTTGGCGATCGGCTGCCACTCCCTGTACCTAGCGTCGATCCCACGCTGTCTTCCTGCATTTCGTTACATCCTCTAGCGTCGCGATTTCTATGTATAGAACAGCATCATCTCCAAAAAGCCTCAGGGGTCTTAACGACTTTATCCTCTATGTCATTTATGTATGCATTTTGAAAAGTTGTTGTCCCGTACACAACCTCGGTATAGGCACGAAGTAGACGTCTACAGATTTCTCTCCATTGAGAATGAGATGTTGTGTTCTGTTTGCTAGAAACTCTTCAGTCCAGTCACACAGCTGGTCTGATATTTCGCACGGCCGAAGTTTGTTCGTTAGGTGTCAGAGTGGAACGCCTTTCTTAAGTCAAGAACTCAACTAATTCGTGCACGAACAGAATGAGCTGGGTTTCACAAGATCGCTGTTTTCGGGACCCATGTTGGTTCCTAAAGAGGATTTCTTTTGTCTACATAAATCTAGTATTAAGCGAGCATAAAACATGTTCCAAAATTCTATGACAGGACGACCTCAGAGATACAGCAACACGTCTCTGAATTTGAAGTAAATCGTAAAGCCAACCTAATCAAAAGCTTGAAATGCTGGAGCAGTGCTTAGAATATGTACCACTATCGTACATTATGAGCTTTTCTTAAGAAATACACTGCACTTTTCCAGAAATCTCTCCATATTCTTACATCATCATCCTTACTATTAATATTATTTTTTCGTCGTGTTTCAAATCACTTAGTAGTATTACTCCTGTGAACGAGGAAATTGAGAAACTGTAAAGGCTATTCACTAAAAAGATGCTTTTTATTGGAAAAACTACGTCACAAGTAACATTTTTCTCTCCGTAACCTCTCTCAACTTATCCTCATGGTCCATCCCTTGAGAAGGTCACTAGTTCCGTCCTGTAAAAAGTTTTGCAACATAATGAACATCCAGTCTTGTACCACGTCCACAAACTCGACATCCGACAACTACACACAAGTGCTCCTTCATCATACCAAAGAGGTAAATATCACTAGGAGCTAGGTCAGGACTATATGGTTGGAGCTCCAGCATCTCAAAGCAAGATCGTGAATGTAATGGATTATTTTACCAGTTGTATGATAGCACTAATCATCTTTGCCATTGTTTCGACAAACATAAATTTGTCTTCTTCATAAGAAAAATGGACCTATTGCACGAATTATTACAAAATAGGTACAAATGTCAACCAGAGAAGGAACGACATTCGATAAACAATAATTACAATTTTTTTAGAAGAGCGTATTCATTCGTAAAATCACGTAATGGCATAAATGGATGTTGAAACCATAAGGCTAGACCAATGTACATGTCACCCACAAATATCAACTGTTTAAAGATAGTAACCCAATAGAGTAAGGCTTCGTCATAAAACTTTAAAATGAAACACAAGTGACCTTGGCTCCCACAGACATCTAGTATGGCACGTACAAGGCTAGAGGCATGAGCCGACTGACTAAAAAGGGGTGACAACGATGTTAGAATCGCAGATTAACTTCAAACTTTATACACCTTCAGTAGGCCATTAAAACAACATAATGTGGAAGTAGTAACGTGCACCACTCAGGCAATTCCGAGAAAATCGCAAGAGAAGTTTTACGTGTCTATTATGTAACTGATGTATCTGTGCGCAGGAACGAAATGTTAAGAGTTCACAATGGTCATGTGGTTTGCCTTCGAGCTTCGTAAGACAAATGTGTATGAGGTGACTTAATTTTTAATCTACATTTTTTTATCACTGGTTGTATTATTTATTTTATATGGCATTTGAGAGGTAATATGATTAAAAAATTCCAAGTGTATTTGCATGAAGTATTAGTGAATTTCATGTTATTTGACTACGTACTATTTTTAATTAAATTTAATTATTAGAACAACTATATTTACAACTATCGACAAGTATATGAAGAAACGCATAGAGTTTTCTTGAAAATGTATGACTGTTGTGGTTTGCGAAATCCCTTATACATCAACCTCGTAAGATACCCGGAACTACTTTGCACCTCGACGTCGAACTGTAGACACAGAGGCAGGCCTCATTTGGTGCTTAACCTGCGCAGCGGGGAGACGTTGCTAATGTAGCAAGAACGAATAGTGTACGTGCAAATTTTGTGAATATCATAGAGTTTACACTTGTACTACAAAAATGAAGGTTTCGGAGGGAATCAAGAACCGTCGCCTCCTACACATTCGTCTTACGAAGCTCGTACGCTAACCATTCGACCACCATGAACCCTAACGTTCGTCACCTATGGACAGATACATCAGTCACGTAACAGACGTGTAAAACTTCTCTTGTGATTTTCTAGGAATTGCCAGAATAGTGCACTTCACTACTTTGTGTTTTAATGTCCTATTAAAGTTGTACGAAGTTTGAAGTAAATCCGTCATTCCAACGTCTTGGCCTCCCCTTGTAAGATCTGCAGGCATTGACGATAGGTGGAGCTTACCGATTCTGCAGGATTCATCAAAATTTAATTCCTTAGTTGTTACTTCATAGGTTATAGTAATCCCCCTCCACGCCTACCCCTCCCCCGCCTTTTTGCTTGTCTTTTAATCTGTTACATTCCTTCTCATAAGCATCTTCTCTTTCAAGTGAGTTACGTGCTCGTTAACACGGCTCTATGTATTTATGGTTTCATACATTATGCCAACATGCCTTACGAAGTGTATTGGTTTCATAATTATACTGTTACGTTCGAATCTTCTGGTTTTTATTTACAACTTTAAGGCCCTCCTACCCCCTCCCCGTTTTCTCTGCTTTTGTCCTATTTTCATTAGTTTTATTCTGTTTCAATATTAGCTATTCACCGTTTTATTTGCTGGATCAGACATTGGCTGTTCAGTGCAGCTACACGTTTGCTCAGTAAGCGTCACCTGCCGCAGTTTACTGTCGCCAGAGCATGCACGTTATTAGGCAGTCGGCTTATATCACTAGCCTTGTGTGTGACATACTAAAGGTCTGCTGGAGCCAATGTCACGTGTGTTTCATTTTAAGGTTTTACGAGAAAGCGCTGTTTTATTGGCTTACTACTTTCAATTATGCATTTTCACTGTTGATATTTGTGGGTGACATGCACAATTGCACTAGACAAGACCGTTATGGCATAAGCATCCGTTTGTGTCAAAATGTGATTTCACGAGTGACTATACTCTTCCAAAAAAATTTTTGTTTATCAAATTTGGTTCCTTCTCTGGTTGCCATTTGTAACTATTTTGTGATAATTTGTTCAACTGGTCCAGTTTCCTTCTGAGGAAGACAAATTTGTGTTTGTTGAAACCATGGTAAAAGATTAATAAACCTGTATTTGTACAACTGGTTGGCTGTTATTTTCCCGTATTCTCAAGATTCTACATGCACCGTCGCTGAAGGGCAGCTATGTTTAAAAAATTTCCGGGCTGCAAGGGTGCCAGTCCCCGGTACGAATCCGCCCGAACCACTGAGGGTTAGGCGGCGACGAAGCCTCTCTCCTTCGTTTCCAGGTACCAAGTTCCATACAATACAATTGTCAATTCTGGCACGAATTATTTGCTGACTGTATCAAAGTTTTTGTAAGTTTTCGTAGTGGATGGTCTACGAGAAGGCTCTTCGTCGCAGACGAATACACGTTTACTTTTAAAGCGATTCATCCAATCGAAAATTTTTTGATCATAAAGATAGTTATATTATCATACTTCATCTGCAGTCTGCGAGCCGGCCGGAGTGGCCGTGTGGTTCTAGGCGCTACAGTCTGGAGCCGAGCGACCGCTACGGTCGCAGGTTCGAATCCTGCCTCGGGCATGGATGTGTGTGATGTCCTTACGTTAGTTAGGTTTAATTAGTTCTAAGTTATAGGCGACTGATGACCTCAGAAGTTAAGTCGCATAGTGCTCAGAGTCATTTTGCAGTCTGCGAATGACTTCCGCAGCTTAAAGTCGTCAGAGTACAGAATAGGAACCACTCTCCTTATTTCTTTCTTGGTGCATACGGACAACAGGGGACTCGAAATGTTCCAAAGTCGTTAGGAATAAAGTTGTTCATTGAACCAACAAAACTAACTCACAAGAACAACAGCGAGGTTGGGGCATTCCACTGTTAAACCAGTGCTGTCAGCCTTATCGAAACGATTTATGTTTAAATGGTGCAGCATAAAAGTGTGAAATTGCCGCAATAAGAGAAGTGAGCTTGTGGAGAGATTACCAGGCATCCACAGTAAGAGAAATAGGGCAGAGTACAAATGACGAGCTTCGAAACGGGAGGCTAGCCGGCAGGTTCCTCAACAAGGGTTCATATATAGCAGTCGCTGTTCTAAAATATTAGAAATATAGCCTTGGAAATATTATGAATGGAGAGTCAGTAAATGAAGCAAATTATTTGACAACAAAATCTGTAGTTTCGTGGTTATTTTAAAGAAAATTACATGACTTGATTCAAATACTTGATCGCTGATAGACAAAAATATACCGTCGGATTAACGTTGGTTCTTCACAGCAATGTCAATCAGTCGTGAATGATAGACTGTTATGACAGCGTGGCTACTAATTGAATCAAAATACTATTATATAATCATCCAATTTCCGCAGGGCGCGTTTTTACGTCGGATGGAAGATTTCCAAGGAATGTTGCCCAACGTTTGGCAAACAGTCGTAGAGGTCAGCACTTGTGGACAGGAGCCAGCGTTATAACACGTGAGAAACAGTGGCACATCTTGTTACAAACCCTCTTCTCCGTTAATAATGATGATGGCGTCGACGGGGCAACTCAGAATCTATTCATGCCACCTGAACTGAATAATTCTCCCACATCCGTGGGAGATGTCGCTACCAGTTACTAGCTTGAGAACCTTCGATCTGGAGATATCCTGTGCGAATCTTGGACTTCGAAGATTTTTTCCTGCTGGAATTTGATCTGCAATGAGAGAGCAGGTCGTCGTTTACATTTTTTTGAGTGCCAAATTATAAGTCAATTTCCTAGATTCAGTTACGAAATTCTGTGCAGTTTATTATTATGTGGAGGTATAAATACTGTTGTTGGTGATCAAATGGTTCAAATAACTCTGAGCACTATGCGACTTAACATCTCAGGTCATGAGTCCCCTAGAACTTAGAACTACTTAAACCTAACTAACCTAAGGACATCACACACATCCATGCCCGAGGAAGGATTCGAACCTGCGACCGTAGCGGTCGCGCGGTTCCGGACTGAAGCGCCTAGAACCGCTCGGCCATCAGCGGCCGGCTGTTGGTGATCATTCCAGTCCAGTGTAGGGGAACGCTAACCTTAGCTCTCCTTCAGAGGTATCTGGGTCGTATCCTTTTGCTTTCCGTCATTCATTTAATTAGAAACACAGATGCTGTACGCTTATCATAGTCACTACACAACTTGGAATGACCGGACACCTAAGCTGACGAACGTACGTGCGGCACTAAAATACAAACGGCACAAAAAGTGGAGTAAGAAAATCTAATATTTGGAAATAAGAGTGCTTCATATTTTGAATTACTCTACGATCTACATGGTTTTTTCAGTGTGATGAAGTCCACAACCTTCCGAATTTTCCTTCGACTTTGACTAGTAATTAGAGCATTACATTTGGTTCTCTTTTATGATTTCTTTTACTACTCCTTTCATGAGGTGCTGATTATTGTATAAACGGCGCTAGCCAGTTGGTATTAGCACTATAATGGATTTTGTGTTTAAGGTTTGGATGTGGCAGTTCTGTGTCTGACCGGGACTTCTCGTAAGAGGGTCGTGCATTCTCCCGGTAGAGCGAATAAGGCCAGTACGCTGTGCAGACGTCCCTACTGTAGGTAGTATGACAGTCGCAGTGGACGGTTTTGATTCGATCACTTATCAAGTAATTAAGGTGAAAATGAAAGTGCAGTCGGAAACTAAGACCTCTGTTTCATACTACTTTGTTTAATTCTCCATTCAGAAGGACATTGGTTCATTAGGTCATATAAAAAGTACATCAAACTACGAAAACATTACATATTATGTCAGACAATAATGCCCTGCTGAAACCTAACGGGTGTCCGAGGGGTTGCGTAACCCTCAGGCGCTAGAACAGCGCGTGTCCGAAAGTGTATCGAAGTTTCTGAAAGCTTCATTTTTAACATGATCAACAAAGATCGAGCGAAGTGGCTCAGTGGCTAGCACACTGGACCCGCGCCCGGCCATCATGATTTAGGTTTTCCGTGATTTCCATGAATCGCTTGAGGCAAATGCCGGTCTGGTTCCCTTGAAAGCGTACGGGTGATTTTCTTCCCCATCCTTCTCTAATCCGAGGCAGTGCTCCGTCTCTAATGACCTCAATCTTGACGGAACGTTAAACACTCCTCCTCCTCGCTCCTCTGCTCAACAAAGGTGTGTTGGTGGCACCGAGGGTGCTGCCAAACTGGGGTGTCTTCGACGTACCCTTAATGTTCCATCTCCCCCCCAGCGTGATCACGTCACGGGAGAAGCGGAACACGAGGGCTGGAAAAGCCTAAACACCCTTCGCTGCTTCATACCACGTTCGAATTTTATCGAATGATTTTCAGCTGTCCCTAGTATTTCCACTCTGTATATCAAAACAAAAACTGTAGTCTCCCTACACTCCATAGGGGTCAGATCAGGATCAGAGGTGTTGCAACCTTACAATGTCCTTAGAATAGGACTGAAACGCCCCGGCGGTGGCAGCAGCGTCAAACGTTGTCAAGAGCGTCTCTTGTTGCAGCCACACTGCACTGCGAATTGTCGTTTTCGACCACAAAATGTGTGGTTTCATTGACGTCCTTTACGCCAGCCCCTGAGGTCATTTCGTGTAGCTTTTGGGTGGCGATGTGTCTTAAATGTTTTCCTCTGGCCGGCCAGTGTGGCCGAGCGGTTCTAGACGCGTCAGTCAGGAACCGCGCGACCGCTACGGTCGCAGGTTCGAAAGCTGCCTCGGGCATGATGTGTGTGATGTCCTTAGGTTACTTAGGTTTAAGTAGTTCTAAGTTCTAGGGGACTGATGACCTCAGATGTTAAGTCCCATAGTGCTCAGAGCCATTTGAACCACTTTTTCCCTTGGCCGCCCATAAGAGAACTTCGTGATTTCAACGTTGGTTGCCGCCGGTTCTGACCCCCGCCGCAGAGGCATAAAAAAAAAGCGGTGGAATGTGGGTAAGTAGATATGTAACGACCTACATATCGCGTGATATAGCGGTAGCATTGGGCAGGATTACGGTGAAATTTGGTGCCAATGTGACAACATTAATCCGCCTTACAGCCTACATTAACCTCTGACCTCTGTTTTTTTTTCCTCATGTGTGGGACACCTTGCTGTTTGAAGCGTCGGCAATCCCGAGAGTGCCATCACAGCACCGTTACAAATTATGAAGGCATCTTCGTTCCAAATTCCAAACTTATATGTGATAATGGGAGAAAATTACGGATTCCTCCCAAAAAGTGATCCTTTAATAGTGTCGCACAGTGTACATGTTAGATTTATATGAGACACAACTTCTGAAAGACAAGACTCGAACTTCGGAAATCGTTTCTCGCTGTCGTGTTTATATGTTAAGGCCGGAATGGGTTCTGTTAGCTCGGTCAGACGTAGGTTCTCCGATCCTCAGTTGTTTTACGGAAATGGCCTCTGGAAATAAGATGTTCCGATCTCTAATTTAGTCAGTACAGTGGCTGTTTCTCTTTATTTAAATAACGGAGTCCAATTTTTCTACTTCTCCTCCACTGGACATAGTGTCACTCCAATCATGCTGGCCGAAAATTTTTGGAAACAAGGCGTAACTTGACAACTCGAGCACATTTCAAAAACGATTGATTACAATAGAGCAAAAAACGACTGTGCAAGAGGAAATCTGGCAACTAGAACAGCATTTCAAGAATCGATAATGGAATGTCTTCATAACCAACAAGAAGCGGTATTGGGAAATCGGTTCACGAAATTCGGTTTTGGAAGCCTCGTGTCAACGTGGTGACAAACAGAACAGAGGCGGTTTATAAGTATAGTATAGCAAACGAAGCACGTGTTACGAGCCGCTCGCTGTCTGGAGCCCGACACAGCAATGCCTATTTTTCGGGGAAAAATTAACCGTTAGCAGTAAAGAAATGAAAATAATGACACTGTTTAACATGAAGTGCACATGGATGTGCAGTATTTTTAAAGCATTAGAAATAATACATCTTTTCTATCCCGCCTGGAAGGCTGCGCGTGGGTTCTCCTGAAAACTGAAAGGTTGGCCGAATGAAGGAAGCGACTAGGAGCAGGTGAGGTAAAACACGTCGGTACTGAGAGTGAGTAAAAGTGGTTTACTGGTGCATGAATATTTACAGAGGCATACATAACTTAGTACGTAGGTGCGAAGCTGAAGTGAAGTGTTCCGGCCGTGTGCTCTTGATAAAATGGGCTGAATCCGGAGTGAAGTTCGTAGAGCTCCACAGCGCCTGCTAGAGGGCGCTATCGTCGGTGTCGGTCGTGGTGCCAACTTAACTCTCACCTACGCCGTGGCATCGTAGCTATCGATACCACAGCATCCGTGACATAAAACCGAATCTTATTGATTGGCGACTCCATAGTGTCCTGTGCACTACGACCAGATAATGGGTATACTTGAAAGGAGAGACAGCATTGGTCGTATATTTTTGTTTATTACCGCAAAATCGATTTTCGGTCACTTAGTGACCATCTTCAGTGCTGTAATATATAACTTAAATTAGTAAGCAGTCTATGTGATCGCCGTAAGCTTATTGACACCAGTGCTTACTAATTTAAGTTATATATTACAGCACTGAAGATGGTCACTAAGTGACCGAAAATCGATTTTGCGATAATAAACAAAAATATACGACCAATGCTGTCTCTCCTTTCAAAAACCGAATCTGTCTTCGAATGATTTCAGAATATATTCGATAATTCTGTTTCGTTAAAGCACATGTTATATATTACAAACTGGCGCAGGGCTATTATTTAAGATTGTGTTCCTCAATTGTAGACTGTGCATTTTTCAAGACTTGGACCTCAGAATTGCTGGCAGAGATTATTTGGAAAACAATGTACGAGAATTTGCCGGCGTAACGGCAACAATGTTTCAATACGAAATTCCCAGTTCCAACTGTTGCCGGCCTTTTTCAGATCTGGTAATGGAATCGTTATAGTTGTGACGGAAAATTCATTACTTTTTAAAATAAGCAATCACTGTCGTCTCCAGAACGTCTGAAATGTCGTTCTCTGCAGAGAGCGTTTACCGCCACTGAGCCAAATGTAGAACAGCCAGCGGCACAGAACTATGATGTGTATCGTGAAATATTGTTCTGCTAGCGGAGTTCTAGACTTAACACGAACCATTCTACTTTTTAATTTGAGCCTAACAAATCGTAATGAATTTCGAGGCAATCTGCACAAATCAGCAACTGTGGGCAACTGTCAGTTCTGTCAGTTGGTTATGCTATGGTAAAAGTCAATCTTTAGCGGTGGTTATCTTAGTCTTCTGTCTTAGAGTAAACAAGACCACGAACACGAGGCCAGTTTCAGTGTGTACGCAGCCGAAGTAGGTAATGGACCATAAAGTTTATCTCAGATCTGTGGCGGACATATTTACTACTGGTAAGTAGTGACTGTTCCCTGCTATGCGAATGGAGCTAAAAATAATGGAGCGTGACGGGTAGCTTTAGTACGTTCAGAAATTTTAATTATGTATCTCAGAAATCAAGGTCCATAGCATCACTTTATGCTCACATCACTATACACGATGAACACAAGAGTGATTTCTCCGTGTGTGCCGTTATAGCTCAGCAACACATCCCTGCAGCCCCACGGAGGTTAAATGACATGGTAGCCGTCCAGCTCCCATCTATGAACAAGATTTCTGTTTGGAATTGAGGGGGGTTGCATTCGAAGATGTGGGCATCAACAGAGGGCATCGCACCAACGGATTTCTGGTGGGAAATCGGTGAAGCAACTGGCAATCGAGAGCTGATGTGGCTGCGGTTGACCAGAATGTTTCTTCTAGAATTTTCGAGAATGCTGGAGAATGTTTTAGAATGTTGCGGAGTTTTATATAATCTTGCAGAAGGTTAGAGACTTCTAGAATATTCCAGAATGTTCTAGAATTTTCTAGACTGTTCGGGAATATTCCCCTTTGAACGCACCTTTACAGTCCATGTACTTTAGAAACACTGTACTTCTTCGAAACCAGAGAAACGAAGAACAACACAGTTTCCTGTGTCGTACATAAATATTAACCCAAATTGGATTCAGTATGTCACACCTAAATGTTGACGAGATGAATCTACAGTAGATATCCTTAGGGTCGTCCAGTGTTGACAAGATATTTGCGTGGATAAACTGGAGTGTCGGCACTGGTGCAGCGGGTCGCCCCGCACCTGCGGCTCAGCCACGTGGTCGCCAGACAGCAGACAGCAGGCGCCGCTTTTTGGGCGGTGGCGCCGAGGCACGTGGCACGTGTCGGGCGGGCTTTTTCTGCCCCCACTTTCAACAAGCGGCCTCATTACGTGCGCTTGCGGCTAAACACTCCGCCCACCGTGACGTCACTTTTACGGTCGCGAAATACTGCCGCGCCGGCGCCGCCCGGGCCAAAGTAAATACAGACTTCCTCGACTTTCGGTGGCAACTTTGTTATGGTCTACTGCCGGGTCGCCTCCGCTGCAGCCGAGGAAAGACGCCGCACCCCTCTGCTGCGCAGTTCACTGTGCCTACAGGCAACGCGCAGGCGTCCTAATCTTAAAGCACTAAAGACCGCGCTTACCTTGTTATTTAACGTGGTTTTGAAAGTGACGACCGACAGGCTCAACATATGCATAAGAGAGTTTCATAAAATTTTACTAAGTGTCGAATATTCCTACTGTACAGCTAGAAAACAGCTGCAACTGTACCAAACAGTTCCTCTTTAGTTTCTATTGAGGTTCCGGACGCCAGAGACTTTGTATTACACCACAGCTAAAAATCCACAGTGTATAAAACACAGTCAACTGTGTATCATTTCCAGTTATACATGCAGACAGCCTTATACAAACATAAACAGCAATTAAATACGTGTCTAACTCGCATTACTCGAGAAAACCTTGTAACACGCGAATTTGACATTTTATTTATTAGATGATGTATTAATCCTGTCAAGACTAGGAACATCAGACCTTGTCTTAAATCTAAGTAGGCATTGTACATATTTCGGTATGTTCACAGATGTTACGAAGAGACCAACATTTAATATAGGGCCGGCCGGTGTGGCCGGGCGGTTCTAGGCGCTTCAGTCCGGAAGCGCGCTGCTGCTACGGTGGCAGGTTCGAATTCTGCCTCGGGCATGGATGTGTGTGATGTCCTTACCTTAGTTAGGTTTAAGTAGTTCTAAGTCTAGGGTACTCATGACCTCAGATGTTAAAGTCCCACAGTGTTCAGAGCCATTTGAACCATTTGAACCACAGGGACTGTACCAACGAGGAGCACGGTCGCGTGCTCTTCCCAGATGTGATCACATTCAGTCTGAGAAGCGATTCTGAACGTACCATCACATAGCGAGAGGCGGGAGCACGTAATGCGCCGCGAACATGATAGTATTGGTGGTCCGGACGTTGCAATGTCTGGAGGCACTATTGCATGGGAATAATGACCTCCAAATCTTTAAGTGCTGTACATACAAGTTTGTGACATTGCACTGTTTCCTCATGTGCATCTTTTCAGGTATGTATTTGGCCCTGACTTAATTTTTATGGATGACAATCCGAAAGCGCATAGAACAGCGCAGGCGGAGTTTTTGGAACGAGAGGATATTCGGCGAATGGATTGGCTTGCCCTTACCCCGACTTAAAGCCCATCGGACACGTGTGGTATGGGTTTGGGGAGACGTTTTAGTACCTTCACATACATCAACAACCATCCTCCATTAGTCTACCGCGGTGGTGGGGGAATGCAACGCCCTGCCACAAGAACACATTGCTAACTTGTAGGCCAGCAGCACTCTGCAGAGCATATATTGCCGTCCGTGGTGACCACGCACTCTACTGACAACGGTGTCTCGCCTTGCGTAATGTCCGTGGGCAGTCACAAATAACGGCGACTTCAGTCCAGTTATAGTATTTGAATAATCATTTCTGTTCGTCTCATTGCCTATTTCTTTCAGTTACCTTCCGTACAATATTGCAGTAGTTCCTTGTATCTATCATCCTAGTTTCATCGAGCTGTGTGACTTGGCAGTGACACATCATGCGAAAGTTACATTCGTCGTTAGGTTTTGCATACCAGCGTATTTTAAAAATCGTTCTATACGTTGAGTATCCTCCCAGAATCAACGGCACACAGAACCCGAGCGCCCCGCTTGTGATATCACAACTGTTTGCAAGAATTCCACGATAGTTCCACTCTGTTGCCTCAATTACGTAATACAACTACGTCTCGCGAAATGACAACAATCCAAAAATTAGCTAAATTAAAGCTTCACGCTAAATGATAACAGCCAAACAGTATCATTTAGCGTGAAGAATTTCAACAGTTGCTGTCTCAGCCATGTTTAAAATCTTGAAATTAAAACTCATTTGGAAGTTTGCTAACAATAATTCTTACCAAGAACATTTCACAAATGGGACACGGAAGGAAAGGAGGGGAAGAGGGTGGGGCAAGATAGTGGTAGCAGAAGTACGCTATGCCTCACAATATAAGATGGCTTGCGGCGTACATATGCAGATTATAAACTAAAAACAGAATTTAAAAGTGTTTCGATAGATGACGCACATCTCTTTCAGATTCAGATGACGTGGATACCCAAGGGGCGATAAGTGGCAGGTATAAGGCAGTACAGCTTCAGCTGAATGATGGAGTTACACAGGAGTAATGAGAGGAAAATAAAACTGAGGGTTTATCTATTTGTGATAGTACCCACAGAAACCCACATAGCATCAGAATTCCTGGCAGATGAAAACTATGTGTCGGACGAGGACTCGAACTCGGGATCTTTGCTTGTCTTGCATAACTGGTCTACCGTCTGAGCTACCCAACCACGACTCGCATCGTGTTGTCAGAATTGTACTGTCGCCAGTACCTCATGTCCTACCTTCCAAACTTCAGGACTCGCAGGACTAACACTCCTTGGAGAAAGGATACTGCGGAGTCAGGGCTAAGCCACAGCCTGGTCGATGTTTACAGATTGAAATTTTCACTCTTCAGCAGAATGTGCGCTGATATGAAAATTCCTGGCAGGCTAAGACTGTGTGGTGGTGCTGGACGGAGAGTCGGACTCGGAACTTTTGACTTTAGGGAGCAAATGATCTTTCTTTTACATTTTGATACTTATTGCTCTCGGCATTTGCTTTGGACGGATGTCACATGATACGTGTTCAAGTTGATCGTTGAATACTTCACTCGTTTTTTTAATTTTTTTTTTTTATTACAGAGGGCAACCAGCCCTCTGACTGCCAAGTCTTGTACGCAATGATATCTCGATCGGCGAAGGATTCCAGTCCAGGAAGGGAGGCGTTTTCACAACGAACAGTGGCTACGGTAAACCAACCACTGCCAGAATTTCCGGTAGCGACATCCAAAGTAAAATTAACCCTACAGCCTCGGAAGAATATAGGCCCATTTAAGATTACAGCTTGAGGTGTTCCATTGCCTTCAAGTTTATTTTCGAGGCTTATAATATGTTTGTAGACTGGCATGCGGTGGCGGCGTTGACGATACACACGTCGACGAGGCATAGTGCTTCAATGCTGTTGCAGATAGAGCTCACAGCGGAATGGTTCCGCTGGCGTGCACTGCCCGCTTATACAGAGAGGGAGTGACCTTGATTACGCTAGGCGCTCAGCGGGCAGTGCGGCACTATGTTTTCGAATCTTTTCAAACTGCTGCATCCTTGAGCCCCCGGTTCGCGATGTAAGTCTAGCGGTTACAGGAGACAAGGATCACACTTTATTAATAATTAGAGTACAAAGTAATATCTGCAGTTAGTTACATTATCAGCAAGTACACCAAGTCCTTTCATCCATACATGTATTTTTTCATCATCACTAACTTTTCTACAGGAACGAGTATACAATGTAAAAGGCATATTACTAGACACGTAACTAGATCTACTTTGAGTCTTCGGGTCGATTCCACAATGCCAAGTCTTGTACGCGATGACGTGGCGGCTACCGATAGGGCCAGCCAACCACTACCTATGCCCACTTTACTTCCGCCAGTACCTTATCTTTTTACTTTCCAGCCGGCAGAGCACTTTCCCACGAAAGGCAAAGGTCCCTAGTTCGAGTCTCGGTCCGACACAAAGTTTTAATCTGCCATTAAGTTTCATATCAGCACATACTCCGCTGCACAGTGAAAATTTAATTTCGCACACTATCATCAGCAGAGCGGCCTTGACCTTGAAAATAATTCACGGCCGTGGCGCCGTGCCCCGGCCTTTTATTTTCTCCTGGCCGTGTTTGCAGGCCAGGGGCACTCGAGGTAAACAGGAGGGTTGCCCAGATAACGCCGGGTCGCAAATCGCGCGTCAGCCGTGAGAAGCGGCCGGCGGCAGCCCGTGTGACCGGACTGAGTCAATATTGGGTCAGCAGTACCTCCGTCGCTGTGGCTTTCCTTAACGTGGGTGCCGCTAATTCCGGTACTCAAGCGCGCGGTACTTCTGGCTCGCCGAACCTCTCCGAGACGTTCATCACTGATTCTGTCGAGGTCAGGCGATTCGTCCCAACATCGCTGAATAGTTAACTGCGGGCACAATGACTGAGTGCAGAGACAACGACAGTGTAGAATAATTATGTGTTAAGCTGCTACCAGTCACATTTATAATTATCTTATTTCTAGTGCAACGTAACATTACGATTTTCGAGCATGCATACAGATATACATGTAACTGAAGAAGTATTGACTAGTCTGAATTAACACAGAAATACTACAGCTAAAATTTTATGAAATGTTTTTCTAATCGAGTGGCTATTGGAGGATATGCTTGGGGAGGGGTAGGGGCGGGGGAGAGGAGCGGAAAGAAATTGACGTCTAGAGCAACTGATTCCCAATTCGCCATTAAGGTAGAAAAGAATACTGTACGTTTTCCGACATGAAGCTCTCAAAACTGTACCAACAGGGGTCTGTTAATATTCACAGGAAACTTACTGCTACAGACACCACTATATTAAACTCTTCCATACATTCACAAAAAACGAAAATGTTGATCAAGGTAATGTAGAGCCCACACATTCCCACTTTTTCGGTGCTTGCTTGCGTTTATTTATATTCTGTGTATGAATGAGAGTTCCATACTCGGGGAATGGTGGTAGGGAGAGCTGTTACACGAATCCTGCACCTCTCCTCATGGAATGGTCCCGGTGGAGGTGGTCTTCTGTTGCCTTCCTTCGACCTGTTATGAAGAGTCAAGTACGTACCTGTGTTGTGACCACCGTGATGACAGCTCAAACAGTGCGCTGTTGGTCGGGTTTGTGTTGTCGTGGATGAAGGGAAGGGAGGGGATGAAACCCGGTGCGGGCACATAGCCGACTCCTCTCGAAAGGCATCGAGGGGACCGCTGTGCTTACTGTCCCCCTCCGAAGAACGGATCACCGTCAACAGTTGTCAAATGCCGTCACTTCATGAGACACTGCGGAGAGGCTTGGAATTTAATCGAGGACATTGGCGCAAGGACTGCTGATCGGAAACTATAAGCCGTCACCCCTCCTTCCCTTGCCGGCCAAATACTGGCAGTGAAAATTTCGTGCACCGTCAGGATTCGAACCGGCTTACATCCGTATCGAGCGCCATTCCAAAGGCGTGCGCCAACGACCCTTTTATCTTTTTTTCTCTTTTTTAATCTCATTTTGTCCGTTACTGTTCGTTGTATTTGTTCGGTGCGGACGTCCCCTGATACCCGCTGAAGTTGATTGTTGATCCATTCACTCAGTTTTTTTATTGCAGAAGGTAGCTAACCCTCTCTCCGAACACACTGAGCCACCGTGCCGGCATCTCGGCTGCGGGAACAGTCTGCAGTTTTTTTTATTTCTGTTTCATTATCGCTTTAAGAATCATTTCCCTTCGATCCGCAAGGGACATATCACAAATAGCGACGTTTCAACTGCTTTTAAATGATTATGCAAAGTATGAGAGGGTGAGTGCACAAGTTCTGCTTGGCATGTTAATCACGACCTAAATGATAATCTCTCTCACTTTCGCTATTAAACTTTTTAATTTCGTCTTAGCGGATGAGTCGCGGCTTTTACAACGGAACTTCGCTGTCAGTCGCTCGCAGAGGTTATTACACTCAGAATGCCCTTGGACAGAAGTGTAGCCCACGTGCACCGGAAGTGACGACACAGCTTTCAAGTGCCACTCCGGACCCGGCCTTAAACTATTTCAGTCAATATCTCCCGCCACAGTAGCCGGTTCGCCGCACCGTGTGACACGAAAACACACAAATCTGGTAACCGATATACCGAGTTCATGGTCGCATTGCTCTCCATTTTATCTTATCCTTTCAGTGACAAGATTTCGGCCTCTTATTCCGAGGTAATCTCCAATTTATCTCCTCGTTCCAACTATATACTCAGAAGTACGAGAACTATCTGTTCTTAACACTGATTCTAACTGTGAGTGAATTCTTTAATCCTAAATACCTATTTATTACCTAAAGTGAGAAATAATAAGCTGCTAGTCATTAATTTGTTCTCAGAAACAGAATACCAGAGACAAGACGTGCATTCCTTGGCAAAAGAGCTTGACTGCTTTCAAACGTAGACGTCAAGTTGACAAAGATATTTCTAAGAATGTACTTCTGGAGAACAGGACAATGTGAGAGTGAATCACGGACTCTAAGAAAATCGGGAAATAGGAAAACAGGAGTGTTTGAGTTGAGTGTAACAGAACGATGCTGAAAGTTATGTAGGTTGGTGAGGTAAGGAATGACAATGTTCTTCACAGAAACCTGAGGAAAGGTATACGGCCGGCCGCGGTGGTCTCGCGGTTCTAGGCGCGCAGTCCGGAACCGCGCGACTGCTACGATCGCAGGTTCGAATCCTGCCTCGGGCATGGATGTGTGTGATGTCCTTAGGTTAGTTAGGTTTAAGTAGTTCTAAGTTCTAGGGGACTGATGACCACAGCTGTTAAGTCCCATAGTGCTCAGAGCCATTTGAATCATTTGAAAGGTATACGAGGAAAATACTGACTCGAAGAAATGACAAAATAAATGGTTCAAATGGCTCTAAGCACTATGGGAGTGCATCTGAGGTCATCAGTCACCTAGAACTTAAAACTACTTAAACCTAACTAACTTAAGGACATCACACACATCCATGCCCGAGGCAGGATTCGAACCTGCGACCGTAGCAACAGCGCGGTTCTGGACTGAAGTGCCTAGAACCGCTCGGCCACAGCGGCCGACCAAAATAAATGGACATGTGGTAACGCCTAAGGTAATAACTTCCACATTACCGTACCGTTGGGAGCTATAGAGGGCAAAACTTGTCCCAGAAAATATAGATTCCAGATACTGGTTGGTCAGAAACAATCTGGAAAGCTTGTATGGGAGTTGCTGAGAAATAAATGTTTAGAAAAAAATATCGATACGTTACGTCATTTCCGAATTAATGATCATTTAAATTAGCCAGTCAAGCCGTTGCGCCTTGACACAGTTACTGTCGGTTGCTCTCTCACAGCGTGCATGGGAGCGCACGAGACTGCCTAGTCTTTGGGTCGGATTCGATTCTGACTACCGTCCCGTGTCCAACTTTTGTATCACTCACTTGTTCGGTAATAGGAAACCAAAAGAAGAACACATTTGCCGACACCGTCTCTGGCGGGCCGCTTGAATTTGCAAGCATAACGGCCTGATTGGCTGACCTCAATGCTAATTAACTCGAAAACGGCGCAACATATAGATTTTTTTCTTAACAACTATCGTTCGGCTCAGCCTACCGTGCACCATAGCAAGCTTTTCGAACTGGTTTGAGCATCCTGTATACAACAAATAATTGAAGACGTTGCATGTAAGTGCTACCCTGAGAGGAAGAATTCGGCATCGGTCTTCATCAAACCAGTCAAGAGACTTGTGTAGTGGTAGTTCTAGTATTAGCAGTAGTAGTAGTTTTATTCATCCGTAGATCTCTTTTACAAGGACAATGGACATGTCTTGGTATTACAGCTTAATAACAACAAAAATAAAGTAATTCACACATATAGAATTGAAAGATTTATGGGGCTAGAGTGATAAGGATGGGACAGGTAGTCGGCCGTGGCCTGATGGTACGAACTATCGCAGCATTTGCCTTAAATAGTTTAGGGGAACCATGAAAAACATAAATCAGGATGGTTGGATCTAGATTGGATCTTCCACCCTCGCGAATACAGGGACACTCTGTTTAAAACAGTGCTATCTCATTCTGTTTATCCACAGCCTAAAGTACTGTTTTACAAATAAGTTATTTAATAATGATAAAAGTCTAATGATACACTTTCCAATTATTTCTCACCCCCAGTCACTGCTCATACTACATACACATTGTTTGATATCCCCGCACATACTATCAGCTGATATAAGGACCATTTTGTGCATCGCAACTTCCCATTGGCTGGACTGAAAAACTGAGTCACCATCCCTCTATAAACCTCTATAGCAAGTGAAATATTGAGCTCAGAAAGAAGATAGTACATTGCATAGCTTTGAGAGTAAGTATTTCCAGAAAAGGAAAAAAAGAAGGGAAAAAGTAATGTGAAAGTGTTACATGCGATGTTAAATGTTTTATTATCGTTATTTATTATTTGTGGTACATTTTTTACCAACCCTGTACTCAGTGTTGTCTAAATAATCCTTCAATGTAGAGAATGTTTCGGCAATAGGTATTTTAACTGCGTTTTTAAATAAGTTTGTTTTAGCAATTTCTTTAATCTCCACTGGTAATTTATCGTAAATTTTTATCTCTTGGGAGAAAATGCTGTTTTGTGTTTTATCTTCGTTCTTTCTTGGTTTATATAAGTTGAGCCTAGATCTTGTACCAAGGCCATGGACACAGCTGTTGGTACAGTAATTACCAATCTTATTTCTGATGTGTACAACTGTTTGGTAAATGTATTCACATAAAGCACTTAAAATCCTCATTATTTTCAATAGATCTTCACAATGACCTCGGCTATTATTTTTGGTTATTATTTTTATGACTCTCTTGTGCAGTTTGAAAACTGTATTTATATTTTGTGCATTTGATCCCCGGAAAAGCATGTCATAGCTTTAGTTATGTGTATAGCACGTAACTAAAACACACTGCCTGTTGCACACTGATGACTCAACTCTTAAGGGCATACCATGCTGATGACATTCTGCTTGCAGGTATTTATGTGTGTTCATACCACTTCAACTGTGAATCAGTATTCAGTTCTAGAAATTTTTGCAAGTGTTATACTTCCTAGGAGGTGCTATCTCCACTTAGTTTGAAAGTGCCATTTTTCCCCATTGAAACGGAAATTCTTCGTATTAATTTCCTTTCTGTTCCATGTTCCTTTATCGGTTATTCACCAATTGCCAGCTCCCTGGAGGATGGCATAAGGATGTTCTTTCGACGGTACAGACGATAATGATGATGATGATGAGGATAATGATGGGACTAATGACTATAACTTTTATTTTGGAGAGTGCCACATGTTGCTCGTTAGGCGTCGGACAGTCTTTCGATAGCGGTGAAATGGAAAGTACACACTCAGTAATGAGCTTTCAGGACAAATATCGGTTTATCTTCTTCGTAAAGACATTATGGATATAGCTTGTTGTCACAGTTCCACATGGGGCTGAAGGGCCAAACGTGTAATTGTGTCGTATGTCGTGCCATGTGATATGTGCTTGGGTTGGGATACTGACCCTATCTTGATACGGAAGAGTGTGTAAGGAGGGAAAGGAACATGGTGAAACTTTTATCGGAATTTCCTGTCGTGTAGCACCATAGGGTCCTTCACGCTATTTGATTCCGCAGAGACGCTTGCCATCTAACGCAAGTTAGCATTTCCATGTTTTGTGATCAGGGAACATACGGTCCATTTCGACCTCAATTATAGCCACGAAAAATTTTCAGACAGCTGGAAATCGAACCGCACGCTGAGTTCTAAACTATGTTCGTTGAAAGGAATGAGGATAGCTTTCAGTTCGACAACATTGGTTTAGATTTCCAGCGGTTTTTCTAAATAACTTGAGGTGCGTGTTGGCATGGCTGCTTCAAATGGGCCCTGTACGTTTTCTTGCTTCTTTCTTACCCAGCTGAAGTGATGATCCTGCTGTAATGACTTCTCTGCGGGTTGTAAGTCATCTGTCCATCCTTGTCCACTGCAACTCTCCGAAAATATGCCACTACGCCATCACGTTTCACTCACCTCAAACATAGTGCGGGTTTTGACTCTGGTAAAGATCCGATGTACGCCACAATTGTGCGTCTTTCTCTTTACTCCTGCGTAAAATGTTAAAAGACATTCCTCATCCTTTGGTTCTTTTTTCTCGTGGTTAGTTACATGTTCCATATATCATTTGAACGATTCTTTTATCGAAATTATGTGGAATGAACCAGGTACAGTATAAATACGTGATCACTGTTGACAGTAATAAATACTTTATTTTTTAGTCCTGCTAATGCAACTAGACTCAAAACCAAGGCGTCTTTTATTCTCAGAATACCAGTTTTTAAATACAAGTTCTTCCATGGTATAGAAGGAACTGTCAAGGGGAACTGACTTTAGGTAGGAGTTAAAACTTGCTTTGGCACCAGTCAGACATTTTATGCTGTTGGGGAAATTATGAAATTTTTTTGTTTCTGCATACTGAACTCGTTTCTGATCCACTGACAGGTTTAATAACGAGAAATAAAGGTCATTTTTTTCCTCTAGCGTTGTAGTCGTGGATGTCACCGTTCTTCTCAAATTGTGATAGATAAATTATTACGAATTTGTGACGGCGCATTTAAAGTGGCTGTTTCCTTAAAGAAGTACCAACCTACATGATGCTCGTAGGTGAATACCACATATTATTCTGACTGATCGCTTTTGTTCAATGAGTAGTTTCGTTCCGAGTGGTGAATTCCCCCCCCCCCCCCCCCCCCCAGAAAATTATTCCGTAACACATTATTGAGTGTAAACACGCAAAATATTGCAGGAGGTGATTCGTTTTCTTTTTTCAATACTATCAATTACACGAAGCGGAAAAGTAGGTGAATTAATTGTTCCATAAATTTTCGGGTGTGCAGCTGCGTAAATTCAGCTTCTTCTTCTAATATTTCGGCTGAATACAGTCCAGCCATCTTCAGAGAGAGCCGAGGTAACTAACGTTCCAGCACTTGCTCTGTCCTTCTACACCCGAGCACCGAAGCACTGCGTATGCGGCCAAAGATTCACAGGGCGCCAGAGACGTTGATGGGCTGCAAAGAGGTGTAACATATGCACGGAAATTAAATCTATGGCTGCGCAGTCGTTCCACACGGTGATATCGATGTGTTACGGAGAGAAGCACCGTCGCGACGTCTTTGTGATTTAATTACGGAAATTGCGGGATTCCATGATTTGTCCAAGCTGAAGCCGCCATCTCTGTTAATTAAATTCGTTGCCAACCGAATTGCTTCTTCCACTACTGATTCCCAGAAAGGCTAAAATTTCGACATTATACACTCCTGGAAATTGAAATAAGAACACCGTGAATTCATTGTCCCAGGAAGGGGAAACTTTATTGACACATTCCTGGGGTCAGATACATCACATGATCACACTGACAGAACCACAGGCACTTAGACACAGGCAACAGAGCATGCACAATGTCGGCACTAGTACAGTGTATATCCACCTATCGCAGCAATGCAGGCTGCTATTCTCCCATGGAGACGATCGTAGAGATGCTGGATGTAGTCCTGTGGAACGGCTTGCCATGCCATTTCCACCTGGCGCCTCAGTTGGACCAGCGTTCGTGCTGGACGTGCAGACCGCGTGAGACGACGCTTCATCCAGTCCCAAACATGCTCAATGGGGGACAGATCCGGAGATCTTGCTGGCCAGGGTAGTTGACTTACACCTTCTAGAGCACGTTGGGTGGCACGGGATACATGCGGACGTGCATTGTCCTGTTGGAACAGCAAGTTCCCTTGCCGGTCTAGGAATGGTAGAACGATGGGTTCGATGACGGTTTGGATGTACCGTGCACTATTCAGTGTGCCCTCGACGATCACCAGTGGTGTACGGCCAGTGTAGGAGATCGCTCCCCACACCATGATGCCAGGTGTTGGCCCTGTGTGCCTCGGTCGTATGCAGTCCTGATTGTGGCGCTCACCTGCACGGCGCCAAACACGCATACGACCATCATTGGCAGCAAGGCAGAAGCGACTCTCATCACTGAAGACGACACGTCTCCATTCGTCTCTCCATTCACGCCTGTCGCGACACCACTGGAGGCGGGCTGCACGATGTTGGGGCGTGAGCGGAAGACGGCCTAACGGTGTGCGGAACCGTAGCCCAGCTTCATGGAGACGGTTGCGAATGGTCCTCGCCGATACCCCAGGAGCAACAGTGTCCCTAATTTGCTGGGAAGTGGCGGTGCGGTCCCCTACGGCACTGCGTAGGATCCTACGGTCTTGGCGTGCATCCGTGCGTCGCTGCGGTCCGGTCCCAGGTCGACGGGCACGTGCACCTTCCGCCGACCACTGGCGACAACATCGATGTACTGTGGAGACCTCACGCCCCACGTGTTGAGCAATTCGGCGGTACGTCCACCCGGCCTCCCGCATGCCCACTATACACCCTCGCTCAAAGTCCGTCAACTGCACATACGGTTCACGTCCACGCTGTCGCGGCATGCTACCAGTGTTAAAGACTGCGATGGAGCTCCGTATGCCACGGCAAACTGGCTGACACTGACGGCGGCGGTGCACAAATGCTGCGCAGCTAGCGCCATTCGACGGCCAACACCGCGGTTCCTGGTGTGTCCACTGTGCCGTGCGTGTGATCATTGCTTGTACAGCCCTCTCGCAGTGTCCGGAGCAAGTATGGTGGGTCTGACACACCGGTGTCAATGTGTTCTTTTTTCCATTTCCAGGAGTGTATTTCATTTCCATGCAGATGTTACACCTCTTTGCCGCCTACCAACGTCTCTGGCGCCATGTGTATCTTTGGCCGCATACTCAGTGCTTCGGTGCTCGGGTGTAAAAGGACGGAGCAAGTGCAGCAGCGTTAGTCACCTCGACTCACTCTGAAGATGGCTGGACGGTATTCAGCCGAAATATTAGAAGAAGAAGATGGATTTATGCGGCTGCACGCTCGAAGTTTTATGGAACAGTCTTTACGCCACGAAAATATGAAGAAGCACAACAGGTGAATTAATTGTTTGAATTGCCTAGTAATATGCTTCTTGCAGTTTAAGTTTTCATTAATACGCACGACCAAAAATTTGGTGGCTGAGAGGCAACTGGTACTTTTTTTTGTAGAATCTCCCAGGCCACCAATGACCATCAGCAGCTGCTGTTTTTAGCTCCTCAACGTAAGTCTAAATTTTACATGCTATGCATGAGTCTGTACGTGCAGAATCCATTACCATAATCACCATAATACTAGCGTTGACGAATTTCGAAGTGCTATCGATTTTTAATTTTACAGACAGGTTATGAATACGGCGAGGACATCGTTACAAACGCTGTCATATTAAAATCGGTGTAGAATTCAATTTTAGTTTTGTCGAAGGAAGAATCCTATACAGGTTAGATCTTACAAAAAAAAAGAAAACACTAACCATCGATTGTTAATCACGCAGTTCATTAGAACAAATAGCGCCGTTATTGATCTCGAACAACTGATTCATAGCAGGAATAAAATTAGCTTTAACTTTTGCTGTGCATGCGAAGTTCGGTATCTTTCGTAGGGTGCAAGGTACTTTAGCTGATGGAGCCCTATATAAAGAAAGGATGTGACAGAAAGGACTACATTACTGTAATTTGCCCCAGCGCTGAGTTAAATTAACGTAAAGAACTTTATATGACAAGAGCTGAGTTACTTTTGTGTCACTGTTAACGAAATGCCTGCGTCATTTTATAACAGCTTTGAGTACTTCTGATAAAGTTCAAATACGCGGAATAGTAGGCAGGGTTACTCATTACTCACATAATTACAGTTCACGAGACTCTGATGCCTCGGTAGAGTTCTTTCTGGAGCTTCGCTGCCCAGTGTTGGCCAACAGTAGACGGTGAGCGGTTGGAATTGGATGCTTTTTTCCGAGCGGCTGGTCTGCATCGCGTCGCAGCGAGTACGTGGCCGCTAGACAGAAGTGCAGTGGACATGAGGAGAGGCGAGGAGAAGCCATCGAGACCACCCAGGGCGCCGCAGTTCGCAGCCGCCGGCAGCGCCTCTGCCGGCCCTCCGAGTCTCACCGTTACCTAACTTCCTGCCGATAACACTTCTCTCCTTTTTCCTCAGATAATCGATGGAAAAAGGAAAAAGGCTAGGAAACCGGACTACCAGTTCTGCATTACGTAACGATGTAATGCGTTACGAGAACGAGGTCTCTGTGGTCCAGACATGATTGGTGTAGCGCACTGGTTAAGACATTGGAGGTTCAGGGTCCACACTCCATTCCCACTATCATTTCCTGGTTTCTCCACAGTGTCATTGAATCAGATGTGCCCGAATGGCGGAATAAACAGGTGTCGGGTTTCTGCCCGGTCCTTATCTGTCAGATGCTATACCTGTCAGGTATCAAGAGAGGTGCGTTTTACATTACCGTGGAAGTTGGGTAGTTGGAAGCTTTCTTTCATGATAACGGCGGTATGAGTGTGTACGTTATGCTAAAACAACAAGTATCAGTTTAACTAAGGGTATGAGGATTAGTAACTTTTCAGGGCCAATGTGAATGAAAATTACTGACAGCAATAAAATGCAATATACCGTTGTATACAACTTCGACAAATCATTTTAATATAATAAAAATTCCGCTTCACTTACTCGTAATTTCTTATTTATTGCACGACCGGTTTCGAAGCCAAAGGCTTCATCTTCAGGTGTCACCAAATATACTGTGTGATCATAAGTACCCGAATACCTGGCTGAAAATGGGTTCGTAGCGCCCTCCATCGGCAATGCTAGAATTCAGTATGGTGTTGGTCCATCCTTAGCCTTGATGACAGCTTCCACTCTCGCAGGCATACGTTGACTCAGGTGCTAGAAGGTTTCCTTGGAAATGGCAGCCCATTCTTCACGGAGTGCTACACTGAGGAGAAGTATCGATGTCGGTCGGTGAGGCCTGGCACAAAGTCGGCGTTCCAAATCGTCCCAAAGGTGTTCTGTAGGATTTACGTCAGGACTCGGTACAGGCCGGTCCATTACAGCGATGTTATTGTCATGTAAGCACTTTGCCACAGGCCATGCATTATGAACAGGTGTTCGATCATGTTGAAAGATGCAATCGCCACCCCCGAATTGCTCTTCAACAGTGGGAAGCTGGAAGGTGCTTAAAACATCAGTGAAGGCCTTTGCTGTGATAGTGCCACGCAAATCAAAAATGGGTGCAAGCCCCTTCCATGAAAAATACGACCACACCATAACACCACCGCCTTCGAATTTTATTGTTGGCACTACGCACGCTGGCAGATGACGTTCACCGGTCATTCACGATACCCACACCCTGCCATCGGATCGCCACATCGTGCACCGTGATTCGTCACTCCAGACAACATTTTTCCACTGTTAAATCGTCCATTGCTTACCCTCCTTTGACCAAACGAGACGTCGTCTGGCATTTACCGGCTTGATGTGTGGCTTATGAGCAGCCACTCGACCATGAAATCCAAGTTTTCTCACCTCCGGCCTAACTGTCATAGTACTTGCAGTGGATCCTGATGCAGTTTGGAATTCCTGTGTGATGGTCTGGATAGATGTCTGCCTATTACACATTACGACCCTCTTCAACTTTCGGCGGCCTCTGTCAGTCAATACACGAGGTCGCCTGTACGCTTTTGTGCTGTACGTGTGCCTTCACATTTCCACTTCAATATCACGTCGGAAACAGTGGACATAGTGATGTTTAGGAGTGTGAAAATCTCGCGTACAGACATATGGCACAAGTGATCCCCAGTCATCTGACCACATTCGAAGTCCGTGAGTTCCGCAGAACGCTCCATTCCGCTCTCTCACTATGTCTAATGACTACTGATGTCGCTGATATGGAGCACCTGGCAGTAGGTGGCAGCACAATGCACCTTATATGAGAAACGTAGGTTTTTTTGGGGTGTCCGGATACTTTTGATCACATAGTGTAATTATAGAGCCGTAAACATGTGGCGGTCGAGTCAGTCATGGGGAGTCACAGCCACACCAATATCACTTCCGAATAGTGGTGACGAAGCGTGCGCCACAATTTCTGATACTAGCTCCCGTGCGGTTGTTTAATGTGGACCAGATTTTTGTTCTATTAATATGTCCTTCATTTGCGGATGTGCCTCTGATCAAATATTTTGCCGAGAAAATCAATGTATATGAGGAAAATTGCTGCAATACGTCCGAAACATTGACATTCTTTACTGTTTTAAATTTTTAATATGATAACACGCCAGTACACCACGGATGATTTTAATACAATTGTTAGCAGCAGGGGAAGTCCACAGATTTATATTCAAATCACGATTCAGACAGCTGATTGCAAGAAGAGGTGCGAGGATTTAGCCGTACTCTAGCAACTTTTTTTCCTACAAAAACATTAAAGCAAGTTTTCACATTGTTTTGTTTAAAATCATCTTACACATCAACTAATATGAACAATATCGTGTCAGTCTCTCCAAATTAACACTGTAACGTGCTTAGCACATTTTACGAAAGAGCTTTTAGTTAATTTTCAAAATGGCTTTTAATGGGGCAAGAAGTAGATTGGCCGTGTTCCGAAGATGAAGACCAAAACTGCCGGCGCAGGTTTCCCTCCAACTTTCCGATAAATATCTCTAAGCAAATATAAAACTGCACGGTATCACAGACCGAAACGCATGTCTTCACATATAAAATCAATTAATTCCTCCCATTCATTCTCACAGAAACTATAGAAGATATATAAGGGATAATAATAAAGTTAGGAGCAAGATTTCAGCTACATACTATCATTTTTTTTTCCAGAATTAAACAGCTGGAACCAGTCACTGTCTTAAAGCTTTGATGGTAGCATTTGTAAAAATGGTGGCTACACAGTGCATCTTTCTTAGGCCCAAAAAGATGCAAGCCTGAAGATGCTAAATCAGGGCTATACAATGCATGTGATAGGACAGTTCAAGCAAATTTGGCAGTGTTGTGTGGCCTGACATTATCGTCGTGAAAGGGGACGTTTGTTTTATTCTCTGGCCTGACTCCTGAAACTGAGCTTATGTTGTAGCGTACTGAATTGGCCCCAGTACAAATAACCACACCATGCCCATCTCAGAAAACTGTGCACTTTGCCTGCTGATGGTTGCGTCTGAAACTTCTTCTCTGATGGTGTTGCCACTTAACAGATTGCTTTCTAGATTCCAGATTATGACCCAACGTCTCATCTCCTGTGATGATGGTGTTTACGTTCGTTCAGCAGGTTTCAACAAATTTTCATCCCATAATTTTTGGCCTCAGGTGAGCTTCGTGAAATCCATCCGGCACACACTTTGCAGTAATCAAGGTTGCGATACGTCTTATCTAAGGCATATTGCAGCTGACATTGAGCCGAATACACAGTTCCTTGTACGTAAGCCCCCAGTCATCACGGATGAGCGGGATCGGTTGGGACATGGCTCTTCAGGATATTTTCGGCGCCATTGAAACACAGTAGATGAGAGCTCTCAGACTTCCACCTCCAGCAAGCCTTGGTTTAGAAGTTTAATAAATTTTCTTAACCTGTTTTAAATTAAAGCATTTACGTTATATGTCTTGAAGTCTTTTTCTGAAATTACAAAAATTACTCTGATAAAATAAGGTTTTTCCAAATTTGAAAATTTTTTTAAAGATACAACATGTTCATGTACCTAGGGACGAATATTCTATTCATATTTAAAAATGTTGCAACCGAGAAAACGTTGTGGAAAGTGCATGTAGGTAATGTAGAGCCCGCACATTCCCACTTGTTCAGTGCTTGCTTTGCGTTACGCTATTGACCAATAAACAGCCACCGAAATCAAATTAATAAGAAATGTTATTAAAACCATTTGCAAATAAAAACATTCTGAAATAAAAGCTATTGACTGGTAAAGCAAAATTTCATTTTTGAGACAGAGAAAATTGTTAAGACATTAGGGAAACTTAGTTCTCCCCAAATATCACGAGTCCTATTATAAAGAGAACTTCTTTTTAAAGCACAAGATGGTGCACGACTGACTATGTATGACTTAATAGCCCACAAGTTCAGTAACTAGTTATAAAAATGTACAGAATTTTACTCACTATGAAATTCTGTAACTGAAGAAGTAACAACATCATCAAAATACTACGTGACTCTAAAACATTTGGAAAAATAAGGCAGCCTAATGTCTACCAACAGCCGAAAGAGTAAAAGAAGCCGGAAAATGCTTATGGCGGTCTGTAGGGCGAGTTCCTCTGTGTGATTCTAAAATCGGTCGCTAGGCAGAAACATCGACCAGAAACTAAGTACACTAGATACACTATCCTCAAGGTGCAAAGTTTCCTCTACATTACTCATGCTGTACCGTTCCCATCACGTTTAGTAAGCATCGATATATTTCACTTACCGCAGTTTTTTCAGCAATGACGAATTCTGAGATGCGTGTCTGTCTTATACACAGCTCCACGTCAGACGTCATTGTGGAACTCTGCCACCATCTAGCGTAGAACACCGGAACCAACAGCAAATTTCCGGAAATATTCAATAACTGGTACTAGGCGAACGTAATTTGTCTCTGACACTCAAAGGTAACTAAAGAAATAGGAAGCATTAGTTTCAGAATAATTCTCGTATCACTGCTTTCTTCTTCTAGAGAGTTACAGCGTGCAGTTAAGAGGATACCTCGCCCCATTTACAAAATCTACAGTTACCGTTGTACGCAATGTATGTCGGCAAATACAAACGTTAAAATTATTAATTCTACTTGCGAATATTCTCATCTTTTAGTAAAACTTGTCCTTCTGTAATGCTAGCCAGTGCCACGCCCATGGAACATCCCGTTTACCACATCAATCCAAATACACTCCTGGAAATGGAAAAAAGAACACATTGACACCAGTGTGTCAGACCCACCATACTTGCTCCGGACACTGCGAGAGGGCTGTACAAGCAATGATCACACGCACGGCACAGCGGACACACCAGGAACCGCGGTGTTGGCCGTCGAATGGCGCTAGCTGCGCAGCATTTGTGCACCGCCGCCGTCAGTGTCAGCCAGTTTGCCGTGGCATACGGAGCTCCATCGCAGTCTTTAACACTGGTAGCATGCCGCGACAGCGTGGACGTGAACCGTATGTGCAGTTGACGGACCTTGAGCGAGGGCGTATAGTGGGCATGCGGGAGGCCGGGTGGACGTACCGCCGAATTGCTCAACACGTGGGGCGTGAGGTCTCCACAGTACATCGATGTTGTCGCCAGTGGTCGGCGGAAGGTGCACGTGCCCGTCGACCTGGGACCGGACCGCAGCGACGCACGGATGCACGCCAAGACCGTAGGATCCTACGCAGTGCCGTAGGGGACCGCACCGCCACTTCCCAGCAAATTAGAGACACTGTTGCTCCTGGGGTATCGGCGAGGACCATTCGCAACCGTCTCCATGAAGCTGGGCTACGGTCCCGCACACCGTTAGGCCGTCTTCCGCTCACGCCCCAACATCGTGCAGCCCGCCTCCAGTGGTGTCGCGACAGGCGTGAATGGAGGGACGAATGGAGACGTGTCGTCTTCAGCGATGAGAGTCGCTTCTGCCTTGGTGCCAATGATGGTCGTATGCGTGTTTGGCGCCGTGCAGGTGAGCGCCACAATCAGGACTGCATACGACCGAGGCACACAGGGCCAACACCCGGCATCATGGTGTGGGGAGCGATCTCCTACACTGGCCGTACACCACTGCTGATCGTCGAGGGCACACTGAATAGTGCACGGTACATCCAAATCGTCATCGAACCCATCGTTCTACCATTCCTAGACCGGCAAGGGAACTTGCTGTTCCAACAGGACAATGCACGTCCGCATGTATCCCGTGCCACCCAACGTGCTCTAGAAGGTGTAAGTCAACTACCCTGGCCGGCAAGATCTCCGGATCTGTCCCCCATTGAGCATGTTTGGGACTGGATGAAGCGTCGTCTCACGCGGTCTGCACGTCCAGCACGAACGCTGGTCCAACTGAGACGCCAGGTGGAAATGGCATGGCAAGCCGTTCCACAGGACTACATCCAGCATCTCTACGATCGTCTCCATGGGAGAATAGCGGCCTGCATTGCTGCGAAAGGTGGATATACACTGTACTGGTGCCGACATTGTGCATGCTCTGTTGCCTGTGTCTATGTGCCTGTGGTTCTGTCAGTGTGATCATGTGATGTATCTGACCCCAGGAATGTGTCAATAAAGTTTCCCCTTCCTGGGACAATGAATTCACGGTGTTCTTATTTCAATTTCCAGGAGTGTAGTTTCAAGACTATTGTGTACAGTTCGCACACAGCGGTAAGCAAAGATGGATTACAGAATGGTGCAGCAGCTGTCATCGTAGAAAAGCTGCACGGGAGCAGATATGATTAGCGAATAAGTTAACACAATAAAAAGAAGATTTACTTAACAGCCGCGCGGGATTAGCCGAGCGGTCTGAGGCGCTGCAGTCATGGACTGTGCGGCTGGTCCCGGCGTACGTTGAGTCCTACCTCGGGCACGGGTGTGTGTGTTTTTCCTTAGTATAATTTAGGTTAAGTAGTGTGGAAGCTTAGGGACTGATGACCTTAGCAGTTAAGTCCCATAAGATTTCACACACATTTGACATTTTTTTTATTTACTTAACGCGTATTTCTGCAAACGCACGAAGATTAATTATGAATACCGCAGCAAGAAGCATAGTCCAGCTCATCATTGTCAACAAAGCTGGAGCACGAACGAATGTGTCCTAGCTTAGCGGCTCTAAACACAGATGAGGTGAGAGGCTGCTGCCGGCCGTCTTGTATTGAGCCAGCGGAAGGCGCACCTGCTACACAGCCGCTGCAGGCCTGGCCCAGCGGTGAAAACGCCATTTACTCTGCTGCACCCCGCGCCACCGCTGTCGGTGTCAGGCGGAAACTTGTAATTCTGTTACCAGCCCTGATACGCCGTAGAGTGATCTCGATGGGTGATACCACAAAGACTGGATGAAGAAAAACCAAAGAAAATTTAAGAAGGTTATTTTAATGCTACTGGTGTTCTGCATAGTCCTCCTTGACTTCAGTATAACGCACCGGTCTTTCATATAACCGCATAAAACGATCAGAAAATTCCTTATTTGAGATCGTGCTCAACTCATGCGTGACACTGCCTCTAAAGTCTGCCATGTCGTCAAATCGTTGACCGTTCATTTGAATTTCGGCACTTTGTCGCTACTACTTTTTACAACAAAGATTTATTCGCGTTTAGAATTTGAATCAATTCACGGCAGGCGTCCACGATTGTTTGTGTTTTTCTGGAGTCAAAATGAGCGGGACACACTTTCCACAAACTTTTCCCTTCTCCAAAAGCTTCTACAGAATGCCGTGCATAGTTGCTTTAGATATGTTGCTGCGTTGGGATTTATGACGCAACAACGTTGACACCCTGCGGCCGTACGTCCGCTACTGAACACTGCCTGCTAGCAGCTGAGTGGTGGTGGAATGCACATCGTTTGTTTACAATTGGTAGTTGAATATGCCACCGTAGTTAGTACGCTGACGTCGCTTACATGCCAGGAATAAAATCAGGCTCGGAATCTTTTCGACGGACTTAGTGTGCTGTTGGCTGCGCGTTCGAAATGATGCGAGTATTCGTTAGCTATGAAAGCGTGAGAGCGGGCCCCTAGTAGGCGAGCGGGTTAGTCGTCGTCTCGGCCGCTCGCCCTATCTGCCCGGCCTCCCGGAGCAATGGTCCGGCCACAGCGACCGTCGTCGCGTGTCCGAACGTCAACAAACGGTGCGCGTGGGATCACGGCGTGCAGCGTAAACACGCCGCCGCCAGTCATCGTCATTAGGCGCTGCGTCAGCAAACAGCCGCGGGCCGCGGGCCGCCGTCCTGTCTGACGGGAACTCGCCTCGCCTCGCCTCGGCCGGCCGCCGCCATCGGCCACACAACCTGATCACGGCCAGCCACCGTTTATGTGTTTCAAATAAAGTCTAAAAGTAGTTATTTGGATTTAATAATAAGTAGGATACGTGCAGTGAACGGCACGTTACGTTCTTTAACGTGCTGGAGCTCTTAACAGTTTCTAGTGGTTTAAATTTTGCACGTTAGAGGACGTAACCTTACGCTCGACTTGGACGCCCCCTCCGTTCCATATATGTTACACTTTTATTAAATCCAAATAATTAACTTTAGCATTTATTTGGAAAAACACATGCAATATGAAAATCTGAAACACTCTCGAATAACTCTTCTTAAGCTAATGTATCCTAGTAGTTTTAACGTATAGAACTGCAGGCCTATAGTTTTATCTCATGGTGTCCTTCGGCGCAAAACCTTTTAAATCCACTTGACTTTTACTATTCTTGTCCAGGCAATCATCGTAGGTCGTACCACTCGATCCTTCCGGCTCCTAGATTTCTCCCTTACCGTCTGCGCCCGTCCTGTCCGCTTCACCCCCACCCTCACCTATCTTGGCCTCAACATTGATCGTCACCTCACCTGGATCCCTCATCTCTGCTCCATCCAATCCAAAGCCCATAACCGCCTCCGATTCCTCAAACTCCTCTCTGGCCGGACATGATGGTTGCACCCCTCTACCATCGTCTACACCTGCAAATCCTTAATCCGTCCCATCTTCTGTTATGCCAGTCCCACGTGGATATCCGCGCCCCCAAAACTCTGTAAGTCCCTCCAGATCCTTGAGCGTCACGTACTCCGCCTCGCCTTCCATATACGCCTCCCGTCCCCCACACGGATCCTCTACGACCTGATTCATTTCCCCCATCTGCTCCTATTCCTCGAACATATCCACATACTCTACACCTCCCGTCGCCTTGATCCCCCTCACCCCCTGGTTGCTCCTCTCCTCTCCCACCCAGCCCTCTGCCACGCCTTCACTGTTGTGTCTCCCCTACCCTCCATCTCTACACTCTTCATCTCCTTTCCCAAGGTGGCTTCCATCAACCCCCCTCCCTGATGATGGCCTGTCTCCCTCCATTTATCCCTCCTATCAACTCTGATCCTCCCCCCTCCTTTCCTTTGTCCTTTTCCCAGGCTCCCTCTCCACTTCCCCCTCCCCCCACCATCCTGTTTATTTCCCTCCTACCCTCTTTCTGCCTCCTCTCCCCCAAGCCCTTTTGCGTTTTCCTTCCTCTGACCTTCCCCATTCCCTCTCGTGTCTACCCTGCTCCCCCCTTCTGAGTCCTCTCCCTTCGTCGTCGTCCCCCCCCCCGCCTTCCGTTTTTTCCTCTCCTCCCCCTCTTCTTCCTCCTCCTCTGTCCAGATCCCCCCTCCCATCTCCCCTTTGCCCTTGCCTGTGGAGTGTCATCTTCGTGCTGACCTTTTAGTGCAGTATTCCTACTGATTGTTCAGTGTTGTGCGTCTTTTGCGAAGTGTTGCAAACGGACATCATGCTGTCGCCGTGTTTTTCTTTTTTTTTTTTTAATTCTCTGTATACTTTTTCCATGTCTGCTTCCTTTCTATTTTGTTATCATCACCCACCATTAGTTTTATGTTTTAACTTTCCACAATTTTCCGCCGATTTACATTTTACATCACCGTTTTATCGCCTGTTTTTATTGTTTCTTATCTTCATATGTTTTAAAAATTCTGTAGGCTGAAGAGCGGCGTACTAAGCTGCTGCCAGCCCGCCCCCTTCGGAAGGGGGGTGATCGAAATCCAATAAAGGAAAAAAAACTATTCTACTCGTTGCAGCATGACGTAAGTTATGTAACATTTTTTGTAGTTAGACTGCATATATGTGAGGACTGCCTCACAGCTCCTATTATGTGTATAATTTTTTTTATATATCCATATTATATACTGAGAATGCCAATTCCAAATGCTCTTGATAACGGCACCGTGATGTACCCATGGGTCTGCGCTGTGCTCTTCTGGCTGCTATAACTTTTCAAAAGTTTACACGGTCCCTTTTAGTTATTCTGACGACCGGATTTCCATCCAGTCTTTTTATGTGTATGTGGTTGCAATAGAGCTTTGGTAACCGGCGCAATGAACTTCATGTGACACTTTTATGTAACTTGATGATGCTTAAACACGGGGAAACGCTTTACTTTAAATAAAAGTAACTTCGCGACAGTGACAGTTTTATATTCAGTATGTATCCTCATTTCACTTAACTACTCTTTTTCAGGAGGATGTAAATGTAATTAGCGACGGTACCAGAGGCCACCTCTAATTTACCTTCTCTAAGCATTCACGCCTCGTCCATGTCGTCGGTGGCAATAGTGGGTCATGTACGGAGAGCAGGACCCACTCCTAAGCAGTACGGCTGCTGTAAAGTGCAGCGCCGATTACGTCCAGCCTTAGCAAAGTAGCTGAGCCAACGTCTCGCGCCGTGCCCGCAGGCTCCTGAGCGACGACGACAAGCGGCCGTTCGTGGAGGAGGCAGAGCGCCTGCGCATGATCCACAAGAGGGACCACCCCGACTACAAGTACCAGCCGCGCCGGCGCAAGGGCGGGGCCGCCGGGGGCGGAGGAGGCGCGGCCGGAGGCGGGGGCGGCGCCGGCGACGGCGGGGGCGGTGCGGGCGGCGCCCTGGCGCGCCAGCAGGAGCCGGCCGCCGCGCACGCGCACTCGCACGCCGCCGCGGAGTCGCCGCCGCCGCTGCACGCCGTCTCGCACCAACACGGAGTCGTCTTCAGGTGCGTGTCTAGCCAACGTTTTACGACTCCGAATCCCGTAGATTAAGCTCTCAGGAATGGGGCCCTGCTCTACTTTGTCCATGTAACAGCCACTGCTGTCCATAACAAGGGTAGAGCAGCATGGAAGGCCGTTCAAAACAATCCTTCCGATTTCACTTGAATTAAGCTAGAAACGGGGGGTGAATTTCGACTTAAGCGTAGGACTACACAGAACAATAAGAGATTTATAAATGAATATCTTTTACTTACACCTATACACAACCTCGGCTGCTTTTGAGGATTACGTTTGAGATCAAAGTTTTCATTTAGTTCCGCGTTCTGGTCCTAAAACGTCAATGCGGTCTGACCGACAGCCGTGCCATCCTCAGCCAATGCCGTCATCAGATGCGGAATGGAGGAGCACGTGGTCAGCACACCGCTCTTTCGGTCTTTGTCGTTTTTTGTTTGGTTTTTTTTTTTCTTTGGAACCTACTAATCGGTCGGTTAGCTCCTCAGTCGGCCTCACGAGGTTAACTGCACCCTGTACTAGTCTTCTCATCAAGAAAAAAACCGTGGCAGCACCAGGAATTGGACCCAGGTCCTCCGCATTGCAGCCGCCGCACTCACTACTCAGCTACGGAGGAAGACTTAACTTTTCGTTTACATTTCGTAAACGATCAGTGTCTAATCACAAAGGACAAACTTGCGAACGATAGTTAAAGTCGTTCCATACGTTTGCGTCCATTTGCAGAATTACTGCATTGGCTTCTGTTGCTGTGCGGCGACGGTCGCATATTATCCAATGTTGTTGGAGCTGGATGGGAACGCACATTGACTGTTTTTCACAATGCTCCATACCCCACAAAAAGACTGCATATGGTAATAAGTTATCAATTCAATGAAAGCAAGTGCCAAGTTGGCTGTAGAGTATTAAGCTAACGAAGAAGTAAACTACAGCGACATATAGCTACAGCCAGTTTAACACCTGCTCTCATGGAATGGATAACTGTACTACCATAGTGCGGTAGCGTTCTCGCTTCCCACGCCCGGGTTCCCGGGTTCGATTCCCGGCGGGGTCAGGGATTTTCTCTGCCTCGTGATGACTGGGTGTTGTGTGATGTCCTTAGGTTAGTTAGGTTTAAGTAGTTCTAAGTTCTAGGGGACTGATGACCATAGCTGTTAAGTCCCATAGTGCTCAGAGCCATTTGAACCATTTTTTGTACTACCATATGCAATCTTTATGGAATGAGAATTGTATTACGGTATAGATACCATGTACTCAGTTTTTTGAGCCTAAAACCAGATCTACATGCAAGTACTGAAATAACTGCGCATAGAGCGTTTGCCGCGATTATGCTTTATACAGGTATGTGCCATTCATTTTTCATAATTTATGTACATTGTCCCACAGTTTATGTCTGAAAATGATTTTTTGAAATGAGTAGCATTTAATAAAGAATTATGCGATCAAGATACTTCCATAACTGCAATTTGTGTGAAATTTGAATCGTCGCCTACCTCTACTAATGAATACATCCTGCGTAATTGAAGACTACTCTGATGCGGCTCCCCATGCTACTCTTATCTTTTATCCTGCGAAAGCCTTACTATCACTGCAATCTGTATCCATTTCTATTTGAACCTGCTTACTGCATTCATCTCTTGTTCCCCTTCCACAATAATTTTTAATCCTGCCCCCTCCACTCTACATTCCAGTACTAGATTGATAATTCCTTGCATCCAGTCCTGTCAACCCTTCCCTTCTTTTAATCAAGTGGTGCCACAAATTTCTTTTCTTGTATCCGTTCAATACTTCCTCGTTAGTATGGGCCATCTGCCTATTTCAATTTCAGATTTCTTCAGTAGCAACACATTTCTCAACCTTCTACTCTCTTCTTGTCTGAACTACTTATCATCCACGTTTCACTCCCATACAAGGCGGATCAAATATGGCAGAAGGTATAGATTCCATCTAAATTTCTGAAATCTGAGATTCAAGTTGATGTGTAGAAGAAACACTTTCACAGGATATCTATACCTGGAAAAAAAGTTCAGCAATGTAAAATGGTGCAAATGTTCGAAATTCTGAGAAAAATGCGAGTAATCTATAAGGAAATACAGTTGATATACAATATGTACAAGAACTAAGAGAGAACTATAGGACTGGAAGACCAATAACGAAGTACTCGGATTAGAAAGGATGTGAGGCAGGGATGCAGTCTTTCGTCTCTGCCGGCGAAGAAAGGAACATGTGGAAATCACTGATAATATGAAAGGGCAGAACAATCAGACATGAGTTAAGGGATGAGGCAATAGTTTCCATGGTACTAGAGGGAGCTGTAGAGTGTATGTCAAAATGTCCAACAAATAATTGAGGATCTAGTGTGCTAATGCTACTCTGAGATGAAGAGGTTAGCACAGGAGAAGTCAGGTGACTGGCAATTGATCTTTTCTTTTTAAAAAAAAAGCACTCTATAAAAATTCCTTTACATTCGATGTCAGCAAATTTCTCTTACGCAGCAACGCTTTCCCTGACACTGATAATCTACATTTTATATCATTTCTACTTTCGCCATCATCAGTTATTTCACTCCCCATATAGTAAAAATCATCTGCTATCTTACTTCCTAATTTAACTACCTCAGCGTCGCCTGGTTTAATTCGACTGCCTTCCATTACCCTCGTTCTGCTTTATTTGATGTTCACTTTACACCCTCCTTTCAAGACGCAGTCCAATTCTTTCAGCTGCTGTTTCTTTCCTGTCTCTGACAGAATTACAGTGTCATTGGTAAATCTCACTGTTTTTATTTCCTCTACCTGAACTTTAATTCCATCTCCAAATTTGTATTTAGTTTCCTTGCTCAATGTACAGATTGAATAACATTGGGAAATGGGTACAAGCCTGCCTCACTCCCTTCTCAACCACCGCTTTCCTTTCATGCCCTTTGTCCCTTATAGGAGGTATGTGCAATCTGGTTTCTGTACAAGCTGTACAAGCTGTAAATATCTTTTCGATCCCTATATTTACCCCTGCTACCTTCGAATTTCAAAAAGTGTATTCCAGTCAGTATTGCCAAAAGCTATTAGTCTTCTAAGAGTTGTCGTAGGTTCAGTACTGCCTCATATGTTCCTACATTACTCCTGAATCCAAACTGATCTTTTTGAGATCGGCTTCTACTAGTTTTTGCATTCTTCTGTAAATAATTCGTCACAGTATTTCGCAACCACGGCTTATTAAACTGATAGTTCGGTAATATTCACACCTGTCAGCACCTGCTTTAATTGTAACTGAAATTATTACATTCTTATCGAAATGTGAGGGTAATTTCGCCTGTCTCATACATCTTGCACACCAGCTGGAGTACCGCTACGGTCGCAGGTTCGAATCCTGCCTCGGGCATGGACTCCAGGAGTCTTGTTTAGAATTAGGTTTTTCACTGCTCTGTCAAATTCTTTTCGCAGTATCGTATCCTTTCTTCATCTACTTCCTCTTCCCATTCTGTAATAGTGGCCTCTTTGCACTTGTATAGTCCCTCTTTACACTCCTTCCACCTTTCAGCTTTCCCTTCATTGCTTTTTCTCAATACCGGCTTGACATGTAAGCTCTTGATACTCGTATAGCTACTTCTCATTTCGCCAAATGTCTCTTTAATTTTCCAATAGATGGTATCTATTTTTCCCTTGTTATGCATGCTTGAATAGCCTTGCATTTGTCCTCCAGCCATTCCTCCTTAGCCATTTTCCACTGTCAGTCTCGTTTCCAAACGTCTGGATTCCCTTTCGCTTGCTCTATTTGCTGGATTTTTATATTTTCTCCTTTAATCAATTAAACTCAATATCTCCTGTGAAATTCAAGGATTTTTACTACTGCTGGCCTCACTATCTCTCAAAAATAACAATTCGTCTTCTACTGCATTTCTTTCCCCTGTTCCATTCAGTCCTTGCTTAATGTTTCTCTTGAAACTCTAAACAGCCTCTGGTTCTTTCAGTTTATACAGGTGCCACCTCCTTAATTTCCTACCTTTTTACAATTTCTTCAGTAGTTTTAATCTACAGTTCATGACCAGTCTTTCTTATTAAACAAAATGGCAACAGCTGTTGAATAATCCTTTACTAGTACAACCGGTTTCGCAACCTAAAGTTGCATTATCAGACACATATTCAAATCATGTACAGCAAAACGTAGAGACAATTGGATACCCCCTATCACTCTCAGTCAAGTTGTACTAAAAATTCTTTCCTTTAAAGGTCTGAGAGAACTGAAGCGTCCAGTAATCTCTACATTTCGCTGTGAGTGATTTGATTGTGTACATGATGACGCAATTTTAGGTTGCTGAACTGGTTGTAGTTAAAAAGGATTATTCAAAAACTGCTACCGTTTTGTTTTACGCGAATGCATTGTTACAGCTGTTACTGGCGCAATATGAAGTGTATTGCATAACCAATAAATTGTGGCAAGGGCTCACATCTGTTTCTGGAAATGTCTAATCTTTGCCTTACAATAATTTAAACAATTTGAGACCTTCCAGTGTCTCCAAGTCTCATCTGCGTATACAACCTTCTTTCATGATTCTTAAGCAAAGTGTTAACAATGGTTAAATTATGTTACGTGCAAAATTCTATCAGGAGACTGTCTCTTTCATTCACTGGTACAACTGAAATAACGCTTCCGTTACAGGAAGGTATAACAACGCTTATAGAAAAAGTATAAATTGATAACGAAAGTGCTTAAAAACCCTTTGTAGAGTTGTAATGAGCAATTGACTTCTCTTTACAGTTACTTTTTTAAATGAGCTTCATTTTTCTATTTAGGTTAAAATTTATGGGTATTAACAGAAAATAATACAGGATGGGGCAAATAAAAGTGGCCCGGAGAACAGAATTCCAGTGTTAAAAGAAACACAGCAGAGAAAAAGAAACACATTACCAACTTGACAATAGCAGATGTTGAAAGTGAGCGCCATTCATCTGTTGGCATTTCTGGGACCTGGTCAGCAAGCAACTAAAGACAGATCGAAGCTGTTGGAATTGTTGCAGTTTCATTCGAAATGTTCTACTGCAAGTCTTGAAGACTACGAGGGTTATTGCGATACACCTTAGACTTAAGGGATCCCCACACAAAGTACAATGACAGGGTGCATTTAAAAAGTAGCATAAGTGATGGGATCGGTGTTTTTGCTGTCATTGGGAGTAATTTTTAGGTGATGGTTCAGAATAAGCTCTAGCTAAGACTTGATAAGTTTAGTCAATATACTGCTAAATATCCGGCGTGGACTTGGTACATATTTATTCAAATCTTTTGTTACTTCATCCCCTCCACCCCCTCTATATGTCCACCTCCTACACCGTCCAATCTCGGTTCATCTACTCCTGCTCCACTGTCTGTGTAAACCACCCCTCCTAACCCACCCCACAACCTGTGCCTATATCTTTCTTCCCTGCTGCTGTCTCTACGTCTTTCTTCCTCCTTCACGCTCACGCCAATAGGAGCTTGGTGGTTCCTACCCCCACAGTATTTCTTTCCAGACTGTACGTGGGATGTGTTCCACATTTGGTTGAAAACGTTTCGGGGGCTTAGGAGCTTTCTACTCATGGTTTTGACTGCATACACACATGTCAGATGTATTTTACATATATTTAACATATTATACGCAGCTCTATGTTTATGACATACTATCTCCTGAATTATGCGTTGCACAATGATACGCTCAAGTGCTAAGAAACTGGTATGGGCATGCGTATTCAAATACAGAGACATGTAAACAGGCAGTGTACGGCGCTGCGGTCGGCAACGCCTATATACGACAAAAAGTGGCACAGTAGTTAGATCGGTTACTGCTGATATAATGGCAGGTTATCAAGCTTTAAGTGAGTTTCAACGTCGTGCTATAGTCGGCGTCTGAGCAATGGGACACAGCATCTCCGAGGTAGCAATGAAGTGGGTATTTCCCCTTACGACACGACCATTTCACGAGTGCACGATGAATGTCAGGAATCCGGTAGAACATCAAATGTCCGATATGGCTGGGGCCGGAAAAAGATCCTGCAAGAACGGAACCAACGACGACTGAAGAGAATCGTTCAACGTGACAGAAGTGCAAGCCTTCCACGAATCGCTGCAGATTTCAGTGATGAACCATCAACAAGTGTCAGCGTGCGACCTATTCAACAAAGCATCATCGATACGGGCTTTCAGAGCCGAAGGCCCACTCTTGTACCCTTTATGTCTACATCTACATCTACATTTATACTCCGCAAGCCACCCAACGGTGTGTGGTGGAGGGCACTTTACGTCCCTCTGTCATTACCTCTCTTTCCTGTTCCAGTCTCGTATAATTCGCGGGAAGAACGACTACCGGAAAGCCTCCATGCGCGCTCGAATCTCTCTAATTTTACATTCGTGATCTCCTCTGGAAGTATAAGTAGGGGGAAGCAATATATTCGATACCTCATCCAGAAACCTGGACAGCAAGCTACACCGCGATGCAGAGCGCCTCTCTTGCAGAGTCTGCCACTTGAGTTTGCTAAACATCTCCGTAACGCTATCACGCTTACCAAATAACCCTGTGACGAAACGCGCCGCTCTTCTTTGGATCTTCTCCATCTCCTCTGTCAACCCGATCTGGTACGGATCCCACACTGATGAGCAATACTCAAGTATAGGTCGAACGAGTGTTTTGTAAGCCACCTCCTTTGTTGATGGACTACATTTTCTAAGGACTCTCCCAATGAATCTCAACCTGGCACGCGCCTTATCAACAATTTATTTTATATGCTCATTCCACTTCAAATCGTTCCGTACGCATACACACAGATATTTTACACAAGTAACTGCTACCAGTGTTTGTTCCGCTATCATATAATCATACAATAAAGGATCCTTCTTTCTATGTATTCGCAATACATTAAATTTGTCTATGCTAAGGGTCAGTTACCACTCCCTGCACCAAGTGCCTATCCGCTGCAGATCTTCCTGCATTTCGCTGCGATTTTCTAATGCTGCAACTTCTCTGTGTACTACAGCATCATCCGCGAAAAGCCGCATGGAACTTCCGACACTATCTACTAGGTCATTTATATATATTGGGAAGAGCAATGGTCCCATAACACTCCCCTGTGGCACGCCAGAGGTTACTTTAACGTCTGTAGACGTCTCTCCATTGAAAACAACATGCAGTGTTCTGTTTGCTAAAAACTGTTCAATCCAGCCACACAGCTGGTCTGATATTCCGTAGGCTCTTACTTTGTTTATCAGGCGACAGTGCGGAACTGTATCGAACGCCTTCCGGAAGTCAAGGAAAATAGCATCTACCTGGGACCCTGTATCTAATATTTTTTCTGGATCTCATGAACAAATAAAGCGAGTTGGGTCTCACACGATTGCTGTTTCCGGAATCCATGTTGATTCCTACAAAGTAGATTCTGGGTTTCCAGAAATGACATGATACGCGAGTAAAAAACATGTTCTAAAATTCTACAACAGATCGATGTCAGAGATATACGCCTATAGTTTTGCGCATCTGCTCGACGACCCTTCTTGAAAACTGGGACTACCTGTGTTCTTTTCGAATCATTTGGAACCTTCCGTTCCTCTAGAGACTTGCGATGCACGGCTGTTAGAAGGGGGGCAAGTTCTTTCGTGTACTCTGTATAGTATCGAATTGGTATGCCGTCAGGTCCAGTGGACTTGCCTCTGTTGAGTGATTTCAGTTGCTTTTCTATTCCTTGGACACTTATTTCGATGTCGGCCATTTTTTCGTTCGTGCGGTGATTTAGAGAAGGAACTGCAGTGCGGTCTTCCTCTGTGAAACAGCTTTGGAAAAAGGTGTTTAGTATTTCAACTGCACGACACAAAGTCTTATGCCTCTGCTGCGCCCGTCAACACTGACATTCAACTGTTGATGACTTGAAATATATTGCCTGGTCGGACGTGCCTCGCTTCAAATTGTATCGAGCGGATGGGCGTGTACGGATATGGAGAGAGTCTCATGAATCCATAGATACTGCACGTCAGTAGGTGACTGTTCAAGCTGGTGGAGACTCTGTAATGGTGGGGAGCGTGTGCAGTTGAAGTGATATGGGACCTCTGAGCCGTCTAGATACGACTCTAACAGATGACACGTACGCAAGCATTTTGTCTGATCACCTGCATCCACTCATGTCCATTGTGCATTCCAACGGACTTGGGCAATTGCAGCGCGACAATGTGACACCCTATGCGTCCAGAATTGCTATAGGTGGCTCTAGGAGCACTCTTCTGAGTTTAAACACTTCTGCTGGCCACCAAACTCCTGAGACATGAAGATTATTGAGCATACCTGGTATGTCTGGTACATGCTGTTCAGAAGAGATCTCAACCCCTCGTACTCTTACGGATTTGTAGAGAGCTCTGCAAAATTCATGGTGTCAGTTCCCTCCAGCACTACTTTAGACATTAGTCGAGTCCATGCCACGTCGTGTTACGGCACTTCTGCCTGCTCACGGGGGCCCTACACGATGTTCGGCAGGTGTAGCAGTTTCTTTGGCCCTTCAGTGTTATACGTATGGATTTGGGAGATTTTCTGGTTACCTTTACGTATGTTCGAGGAAGGAACTGTTTCTGTAAGCCTTGTATATTGAAATAAAATGTATGGAAAAGTAGATTGTACAGTCCTCGCAAGAATTTGGCAATGGTCTTTACTGTAAGAGGCAGTGTAAAACTTAGTATTGTAGAGCTAGTCGCAGACGTGGTGTGTGAGTGGGTGTGTCTTCTGTGTGCCGGCAGCCGCGTGTTCAAGCAGGAGGAGGCGGGCGACGCGGGCTCCAGCAGCAGCCTGTCGCTGACGCCGCCCACCACGCCGGGCAGCGCCGCAGACCGCGACCGCCGCGCCGCCCACGGCTCGCCCAGCCCCACTAGCGGTGAGTGTCGCAGCTGCAGCTGCAGCTGCCGTCCCTTTCACTGCCCCGGCGGGAGCACTTGTAGTCCGCTCGCTTTTTCCTTCCCTTGCACAGTGCTGCTTTTACTTCTGCGCGGGTAGAATTCGCCTGATATGATTTTATTATTCGTCGAATAGTACGTGAAACGGAAAGCGAAAAGGACCTGTTTTCGAAACTTTTGGATTTTAACTTAAAATTCTACGTGCAGTATTAAATTTGAACAATTTGTAAAAAAAAAAGGAATTTTATCTCTAATTTTGAGTGACAGTTTGAATATTTGTGACGCAAGATGGGTTTTTTGAAATAATGTGTTTTAAAGTTTCACTTTAGTACCATTGTTTAGTTGCACATATTTAAGAAACAAATTCAACACTATATGCAGTTTTTTAAGTTAACTTTACATATTATGTGCTTAACCCTTTTCACATCTATAGCACATTGCAGTGTACATAAATTGAAAACCAAGTAAACTGGCCCCAGATTGAGAGAAATTAGTCAATTCTGTGCTGTTATCTTTTGGCAAAGTATTGGTATTTTTATACTGTGTTGTAGCCAACAGCAAATTGGTAACATCTGTAGGCATCTATAACTGTAATGTAAAAAGGTATCATTTGTCTTGTTTGGTTTTATTGTCATCATAAAATGTTGTTTTACGCAAAACTACTCCGAGCTCGTTAAAATGCCTGTAAAATTTAGGAGATGCTACTGTCTGGAACATTGCATAAACAGCTGCGAGATTCTGAAAAACGACCTCTTGTCAGGCCAATGTTAGTTTCCTGCAACGACAAGATGTCCGTTTCCAGAAGACTGACATCGATGGCTTTTAATAATATTATTCACTCCTGTTGGATTCAAACAACTTTCAAATCGATACGGGCATGTGTAGAATGAACCATATTATTATAATACAGAAATAACGATAATGGATATTCACGCCATTAGCTAACTTTTCTGCTTCTATTGACAATTTTACTTCTCCGACAAGAGGACCCATTTCACTTTCTGTTTCATTTACATTGAATCATTGCCTGGCGACGGACGTTAAAGTAGTGCTGCTCTCTCTGATTCAATGTTTGCTGTTGATAATAATTGGGAGGGCTGCCCCAATATTTATTTAATCAATTAATTAGATAAACCTTGAAATGAACAACTTAGCACAATCCACAATGCAATGGGAGGGGGCAAGCAGCCATAGGAGGTAGCTGAATGAAAGCATTTAGACCACTGTCTGCCACTATAAGTACCCACCTTTGTGTATCATTTACTTAATGACTGTTTCAGTGCTATTTTGGGAGAAAAAACTATTCAGGACTGCATTATCAGGTGGGGTCAGGTGACTGAAATTACTACCGTGAACGCAGACGTTGATTCTTGTTAAAGATACCGTTTATTTTGGGACTCGGTCCAAATCTCAATGGTGAACAAAGCAGCCGGCCGGAATGGCTGTGCGGTTCTAGGCGCTACAGTCTGGAGCCGAGTGACCGCTACGGTCGCAGGTTCGAATCCTGCCTCGGGCATGGATGTGTATGATGTCCTTAGGTTAGTTAGGTTTAATTAGTTCTAAGTTCTAGGCGACTGATGACCTCAGAAGTTAAGTCGCATAGTGCTCAGAGCCATTTGATCCATTTTTTTGAACAAAGCATATATGATATATTTGGCGCTGAGGGGGCCAGTGTCTAAACCTAAGCGGCCTCGTAAGTTATTATGCGTGGGATTAGGAGGAAAAATATATAACTTCTAGGATTAATGTGATTCCGATACGTAACTTTTATTTTCATGCCATCCATACACTGGCTCATGCCTATTGTTTCAGTTCTGGCGAGAATAATCAACGAGTAACTTCAAGATATCATAAAACTGGGTCAAACAGATGAAACACACATGATAAAATACATATAAATCATCAGAACATCCTAACAAATCTCTCACACGATCACACGTTTAGCCTACTTGAAATTCTAATAGATCGATAAATTTGCAGTGACCGTGCAGACTACATGGGCAACTGGAAGTCAATGCCAGAAATATAATACCCACTCACCGAGTGGGACTGATCTGGAATTAACAGCAAAATTTCACTCGCAGTACACGCAAACCCTATTCCTAACTAACTTACGAAGCAGATGGTCCTTGCTCCGTGCAATTATCCTCTGGGCCACCTGAGAACAGAATCCCTGATAATTGCGAAGTGCCAGCTAACAGTCATTCTGCTCGTCGCCGAGGGGAAGGAGAAGAGGCTCCTACCAACCACAAGATTCCACCAGCACAGGTGTATCGTGGACTGTTCACCCCAGGCATTAGGTTAGCACCAATGCTTAAGTAAAACGTGTATCTTTATAGTACAGCTGCTCAGTTCAAGAAACCACATTCAAAACACTCAAGTCATTCCATAACTGAGAGCAACATAACAGGAATAGGAAAAGAATGGGCAATATGAAATACATAAACAAAAGCAATCGTGTGTCCATCCCTTCGCCAAAGGCACTCTCTGTCTCTCTTTTCTGAGTCATTAGTTTTCTGACTGGTTTGATGCAGTCCGCCACGAATTCCTCTCCCGAGCCAGTCTCTACGTATCAGAAGAGCACTTACAACCTAGGTCCTTAATTCTTTGTTGGTTGTATTCCAACATCTCTCTTCCCGTACACCTTTTACCCTCTACAGGTCCCTCTAGCACCATGCAAGTTATTCCCTGATGTCTCAACACGTGTCCTATCATCCTATTTCTTGCTCTTGTCAGTGTTTTCCATAACATTCCTTTCCTCATCGATTCTGCGGGGAAACTCCTCATTCCTCATCTTATCAGTCCACCTGATTTTCAACATTCATCCTTACCACCACATTTCTAATTCTTCGATTCTGTTCTGTGCCGGTTTCCCATACAACGCTGAGCTCCAAACGTACATTCTCAGAAATTTCTTCCTCACATGAAGGCCTATGTTTGGTACTGGTAAACTTCTCTTAGCTCTCGGTACTCGACGAAAGACGTGAAAGTGAATAGTGTGTCACTAATGATAAAGTAATGAGGGTACCTCGAGGCGAAAGAATGGGGCGGAACCACCGTCTCAGTATTACCTATTATTCAGGTTCTCGCACTATATTAAACATAATTGTTTCGTGGTATCATTTTGTACCTCAACCTTGCGGCTGCATAAGCCAGTCTATGTGAAAACTTTTCCTTTTCATCTCGTATGGCCGTTTCTATAGGCATCACCACATCTCGTACGTATAAGACGCTGTCAAATGGAAACGAGATAGATCCAAAAAAAGTAGTACACTGTTTATTACAGTATTTCAAATGTAATAGCCATAACTGTTAACACATTCACCCTACTGTGAGACAAGACGGTCAGTGCCTTCATGGAAAAATGTTTGCCGTGGCCTACGGAACCAGAATGTACGCAGGCGTGCACCACTTCGTTCGAACCAAATTGACCACCACCACAGGAAAATGGCTTGTGAGGGATATGTGACAGCTTCCCAGAGAAACTTCTGCAGCGTAGTCGATACAACATTGGCGTCATGTGGGCGGACATTATCACGAAACAGAATGATGATGTTCGTCAACCCATTGCCTACTGACTTTATGGAACACAAAGCCACAGTTAACGCACAGCGGTATTCGTGTACTTTGCAAAAATTGAGGCGCGCCATGAAGTGCAAACGCCCAGGAGTGTTGACAGACAGCGTCATTCTGTTACAGGATAATGTTCACCCACATGTTGCCAAGGCTATTTCGACTATACTACATTAGTTTGGCTATGAAAGCCTTAAACGTCCTTCGTACAATCTCATCCAACCCCTTGCGATTTCCATATTTCTGGAGCCCTAAGGAAAGAAATTCGTAGCAGCTGTTTTGCTTCGAATGTCTTTCTTTAGGGTGCACGCCTGGGTAGAATCATGATTCTGTAGGCAACTGCAAACATTGTTCCATAAAGGGCATTGACCGACATCTCTCACAGTAGAATAAACACATTAACAGCTATGACGATTTAAAATAATAAATAGTTTACTTACTTTTTTTCTGTCTGTGTCGTTTTCATTTGACTGCCTCTTATACTTTACACATTACTCCTAATACTTCGTGCTACTTATCGTGGACATTTATAATCTCAGGCACATTTCTCTATAAAATCATTGCCCGTCTCCATACAGCACAACAGCTTAAAAAAATATTGCACCACTTTCATGATTTACGTAAGTTTTGTTTTTCTTTCGTGAAATACAAGTTTTCAACACCCTTTGACTACTAGTATTTGGCACTTGTTAATTGAGGGATGCAAAAAGCATATGGGAACTGTTCAAATGGTTCAAATGGCTCTGGGCGCTATGGGACTTAACATCTGAGGTCATCAGTCACCTAGAACTTAGAACGACTTAAACCGAACTAACCTAAGGACATCTCATACATCCACGCCAGAGGCAGGATTCGAACCTGCGACTGTAGCGGGCGCGCGGTTCCAGGTTGAAGCTCCTAGAACCGCTCGTATAGGAACTGTCCTGGATGCAAATGAACGATCTGGACAAGCACCGATGAAATGGCTTCATGGATTTCTTAATAACTGCTTTCAACAGAAGCAGATCACTTAAATATCGAGAAAAAAACAAAGTAGTTGCCTTCTTGAAATCTGGGAGAGAACCATCCAACCTCAAATGTTATCCGCTTATTTCCTCTGCCATCTTTACAAGGTATTTGAATGGCTTCTTTTGGACCGTTTGACCCTGTGCCTATCCGTCTATTAATACCTGAACAGGTATGCTTCAGACCAAATACATACAGGACGGATTTGAAACAGGTGACATCAACTGGGTTATTTTTATTGATGTACCTTCATGTAATGCTGCAGTAGGTGTACAGCATGACACACAATTGTGGCTCCATGGAAATTTTAGGCATTTCGTTGTACATTTGCTCAAGGAATACGAAGCCGCTAGAGAAACCAAAAGAATGTCTCGCTCGAAGGAAGCGTTTTGCCGTATTTACTCTCTATAACATATACACCAATGACTAATCAAGGCCTAGCACGCGCTAAAGCTTCATATATTGCTGACGGTCTTGCCTTAGCAACCCAACTAAATAATATTGATTTATATTGCACCGAGTTCGGGCACTGTTTTACACCTAAATACATTGGCGTAACTTCAGACAGATCTCAACAGGCCAAAAACACTGTCTCAACGCCTGATTCTAAATGTCAGCCAGAAAAAAACATTGTTTGTAACGTCACTTGCAGTAACTTGGGAAGCGAGTCTCATGTTATCAGAACCTCCGCCATGTTACTCTGTTTCTTTGTAGGAGAGAGTGCGTGCACTGTATGGTGTAGCTGTGCCCGTACAAAACAAGTGAACGTTGCACTGAATGAAACAGCAGTACTGATTCCAGAATGAGATTTTCACTCTGCAGCGGAGTGTGCACTGATATGAAACTTCCTGGTAGATTAAAAATGGGTGGCAGACCGAGACTCGAACTTGGGAACTTTGCCTTTCGCGGGCAAGTGCTCTACCAACTGAGCTACCCAAGCGCGACTCACGCCCCATCCTCACAGCTTTGCTTCCGCCAGTACCTCGTCTCCTACTTTCCAAACTTTGCAGAAGCTCTCCTGCGAACCTTGCAGAACTAGCACTCCAGGAAGAACGGATATTGCGGAGACATGCCCCAGGCTGTGGCTAAGCCATGTCTCCGCAGTATCCTTTCTTCCAGGAGTGCTAGTTCTGCAAGGTTCGCAGGAGAGCTTTTGTGAAGTTTGTTAAATAGGAGACGAGGTACTGGCGGAAGTAAAGCTGTGAGGACGGGGCGTGAGTCGTACTTGGGTAGCTCAGTTGGTAGAGCACTTGCCCGCGGAAGGCAAAGGTCCCGAGTTCGAGTCTCGGTCCGGCACACAGTTTTAATCCGCCAGGAAATTTCATAGCAGTACTGATCACTGTATTTCTGAACCCGATACCAGCAGACAAAGTTAATCGCATGGCATGTATTGCACCAAGGGATGTACGTTGATAAAGTGGCTGAAGACGTTGAAAGGTAAAAGGTTGCAATAATCATTTACACTCACTTCATGGTCATCAACCACCAAGATCTCGGGTGAAATCAAGATGAAGTTTCCTCAGTTCAGCGTCAACACTGACTATGTCTCCACGCACTGCCGGAGGTTCACTATGGGCATCTAGATGTGACCAACTTCAAATGTGGATGAAACCTGCTGACCGTCTACCGCCTTGAGGCATTTTAGATGGGTCCACCTGGCGATAATTGAAGAGGCCAAGATCAGGTGTCGGTAAACTCAGAGACAACCTTGTCGAAAGGAGATACTCCAAAGGGCCGTCACAATCTTGTTGCAGAGGCGTGGAGACAATGAATCACCTGTGTCACTGCCCATGCTGCCCTTAGTCATGCGGTGACGAAGAGTTGATGATGGCTGAGAGTGGACATTCAAAGACGCCATTCTTGGCCAAGAAAAGTCTACTAGCATCAAACATAGGCCCTAATTTAGGAAAGAAATGTCGTGGTGGCACGCATTAAAAACATGGAAGAGAGAGAAAGTCACCATAAGTCTGCACGACATCACCGTGGACGTTTCACACGATGGTAATGTCGTCACACCCTCTCTTACCCTCATTTCACCCCTTATTTTGATGTCTCTGAGATGAAAGTCAGAACCACGACATCCAGCTCTGAAATCACGCGGTTTTCTTATAGATGGACGATAAAAATAGTTCAGGCCTACCTCCGCTCAGAAATGACACGAGAAGGCCTCAGAAGATACCATACATAGTGTCAATGAAACCACTTTGTCCCTTTGGGCGTTGATTCCCACACATTTCATGGTCGAAAACGACATTTCGTAGTGCGATGAGCAAGACGATGTCGTTCTTGACAAATCTGGCCACTGATGCCTCCGCCTGCACGTTTCCACCCTCCTTTGAAGACATTGTGGTGCAGGAACCCCTCTGAACATGACCTCATCACTTAAGAGCGTAGCGTGACAGCAATTTTTGCTGTGCTGTACCGGGTGGAACCACTAGAGAACATTCAAAACTGTTCGACGACATTTGAAAGTGATTCATAGCAGAAAAGTTTTTTACGCTTTCTCATCCTTCCTTTTCCGCGTCCTCTTGTGGCCTGATCACTGGAGGGTTCAGCATCGACACATGCTCGATTAAAATGTCAAACTGTCCCTTTAAGATGACCGAGTTCAGCGGCACCCTCTGTACCACGCTTGCATCTCTGTTGAGCGCGATAAAAATTTACATGTCAGAAACTTGGACACCAATTTAGTCCCGCAACTGCTCTAGGGCCTGAAGGCAGAGAAACTCATCCTCATGGTGTCGAAGGGGCTGCCTAACAGTCAGGCGCTAGAGGAGGCGTCAGACTGAATTGGTTTCAAAGTTTCTGACAGGCACATTTTTGACGAGCTCAACGTGGGTGCAAGGGTGGCACCGAGGATGCTGCCGAACTGTATGATATTAGAAGGACACTTTGCCATTTTATTCGTGCACGTTTCAATGTCGAATCCTCTCATCATCACGCTACGGGACGACGTGAAAAAGGAGGGATGAAAAAGCATAAAACACTATACTGCTTTCGGATCACGTTCAAATTTCGTCGAATGGCTTTGAACGGTCCGTTATGGTTCCACCCTGTATTGCACAGCAAAAATTGCTGTTACACTACACTTCAAAGGAGTGAAATCATCTTCAGTGAGGCTGCAACCACGCAATGTCCCTAGAGTAGGATTGAAGCGTCCAGGAGGTGTCAACAGTGCCAAAGGTTGTTAAGAACATCTTCCTGTTACTAATCTCACTGCGAACTGTAGTTTTCGACCACGAAAGGTGTGTGAATCAGCGCCCCAAGGGAAAAGGTGGTTTAATTGACGCCCTTCATGCGACCTCCAGAGCTTTTCGTGTCAATTCTGAGCGGAGCTGTGTCTGAAATGTTTTCCTCGGCGATCCACACGAAAATCGCTTGATTTCAGTGCTGGGTGCCTCAGGTCTGACCTTCAATGCAGAGGCGTCAAAAGGAGTGAAATGTTTGCTGTCTGATGTCACCGAGGTCGAGGATGATATCGCAGAGCGCCAACCTATTGAAACATTACAGACGAAGGTTGTAGTTATCTTCGAGCCAAATTTCAAACTTATGCGTTGCAATTGGAGACAATTATGAGGTTTCGAAAAAGTGATCCTTTATTTTGTGCCACATTGCAGAATGTCACAAGACAACGGAGTCAAATGTAAAACAGTAAGTAGATAAATATATAGTATAACAGGAACATTCAATCTATATCACAACTAACATTTATTTATTGTGGTAACCAGTTTCAAAATGTTACCATCTTCGGACCACTAACTCCTTAGTGACATTGGAGCCAGTACACGGAGCTGCGCACATAATAAAATGTGCCAGTGAATAACAAGTAGCAGTTGAATGTTTTTGTTATACTGATTAAGGAGATTGCTATTGTTCCTATGTGACTTCAGAAATATTTGTGTAAATATACGTAAGTCCCTCTTTAGTGTCACTCCCAAATATATTTGGTGCGGGGCAGTGATTTAACTGGTTACCTCTCGATCAATTTGGTGAGTCCATAGTGTTTGGTAAGTGGAAGGTGCATGTGTGGGTATTAGCATTGTTTGGCTTGAATTGATTTTTCTGATACTAGCTGTCAGTTCTGCATCTACTGCTACAGTGCAGGAAGAATGAGACTGCAGATTTCTAGCGTATTGATAATTTACGAGCACTTACGAGAGATCTCCACAATTTCCACCGAAAGATAAACAGCTGGCCATTAAAACTTCTATCCAAGAAGGAAACAAATAACGAAATTTTAGCTATTGTGCGTATACAGTATAGTAATATACAGTGTGCGAAATTAAGTCTGCCACCTCCATCCCGGCTGGGTCTCTGTTCGAACTGAGCATGGGTGACAGATACAGTTTCGTAATTCCATGCTGCTTCATCTCTATGCTATGAGGACAGAGACAGTTCCTTGGCCGCCCATGACCCAATGTTTCCAACGGATGAGTGATTCCGAGGACCTTTCTCCAGGGTAACACCGTCTGTGCGGAGGAAGGTCAGGACAGCACGGGCAGCATGCGGCCTCTGATTATCTTGTTGAAAGACAGTATCATAGAGACTTCGAAGTCATGGGAAAGCTAACGGACTCTGCTCACCAGAAATGCAACGCATCCTATCCAAATGCGGCTACGCGAACCAGAGGTTATAACACATTTTGTTACGAACCCTCCCAAGAAAGTCACGTGCAGTGATGAGCACGTAGGCGTCTGCACAAGCATGAGTCGAGAGGCAATTAAAGAATATGAAATTAGGTGACGGACTCGGAACCAACTGACGATGAACAAACCGTTCCTCCACCCATAATTTGCGTATCAATTTTATTTGAAGTATCTAAAGATTCAACCCCCAAATTAAAGCACCTACGTAATTACATAAACTAAAGAAACCTTATAATAATAATTCCCTACATACAAATGAACCGATATCTGTAAACAGATTTCAGCTGCCGTCATTTTGAGAGGAATGAATAAATTATGCAACATGGCAGCTCAGTTAAAAAGATTCAAGTTCAGATGGAGCGGCGCGCACCAACACAGAGCATCCCGCTGCCCCAGCTGTACCAGAGAAGCGGCGTGTTCTATGGCTCAACAGGCGACATCTAACTGCTTAACTACTCAGCAAGTTGCCACCAGAACTACTTTTTTTGAGCCGGAGGCACACTGTGTGAGGTGCCGACCAGCTAACAGAACACCTGAGCATCGCTGCTCCTGCCCATTCTGTAACGCCTTCTTGGAAGGTCCACCAACTACAGTCTCCCCTGCGACCGCTTCTTGTTTGTAGTTACGCTACGCCACGCGGATCAAACGGATCGTTACTTCGGGCACAGTCTAGTAACACTGCTCGGATACGATCGCCGTTTCAGTCGTTTGGCGATCGTGGGTATGTCGCGATACTACGGGGGATCAGCAGCGCCAGTCATGCGTAAGATTCACCATTTCTGTTGTCGAAACCTGGTACTCATAGTTTAGTATTCTCTCTCGGGGGTGCTCACACACAAAACTCGTGTGGTTATGGGTGTATATTATTTCTATACGTCGTGCTGTGATTATCTCTATATAAATGGAGGCTGCCCCAGGATAACAGTACTATGATCCATGCTGACTTCAGAATATATCTCTTTGTATTAGTTTCTAAATCCTTTATTTGTGTTGCGATTTCTGCCACCTTTCCCCCAGTGTCCATTCGGATCAGTGGCTTCCTGCAGGTAGGACTCCAATATGCTACTCCAGGCGGGTGCGCAGCGAAGAATAATTAACGCTAAAATGAAGATTTGGCCCTGTCTGACTACACCCTGAAGCAGCTCTTAGGATCTCTTAATTCTATGAATTACAATCTAAACATAAATGAATGATGAATGCTACTAATCCTACTAAATGATAAACGTTGTTTCTGCTTGTATACTATTGCAGATTAAAAAAAACTTTATATTACAAAGTTTACATTTCCTAAGTAAGATTTCTAATCAATTGCCCAGCTCTGCCCCTTATTATACGCAGCACGGTCTAACATCAATAACGCGAAATGACTGACATCATCTACTTAACAAACACTAGAAGACACTACTTTCAGAGATGATCTACGGTGGTGTGGAACCTCAGTGGAAATAAACTAACGTAATCACAGCTGCTTAACTTTCATAGCCCTAATAATCCGAAGCAATTTGCGATATCACCGTATACACTATATCCGGTGCGTCGAAATGATGGTTCTCGTACTCGTCTGCGACGATGGAAGAACTCCGGCCACCAATAAAGTCTTTCAAACACTAGGGCGGCAGAAGGCGGTCCTCTGACTAATATACTACTCTAATACTGTCTTCTCCTCTCTGTGTTCTACATACGAGAAACGCGAACTCGCAGCCACAAGGACGGCGTTCAGATAACGTCTCAACATAAGTACAGGCAAAAGAAGTGCTCTCAATTACTGAACGCTGCGCACTCAACGACGACTTCCAACCCAGAGGTGAAGTCCAGAATCGTATAGGTACGCAACAGTACAGTGACTAACTGTTCTAACTATTAACTCTCCTGAGAGCAAAGACAGCAAGTCCGTCCGTACCAACAAAGCTGATATCGAGCGACCGTCTCAACGGAAGACTACGTCTCTCTACCACTGGCCTCCCAGCAAAGCTCGGCTCGCCACCATCGTAATTCCGTAAACGAATCATATTGCCGAAACCACGGAATATTCTCCCTCTCTACAGACTCTTCCGAATTCCGACCAACCATATTTTAGTCTTTTGTCGTCCAGCGCAGAAAGTTTGCGAGGAAAAACCTATACTCGTACAATGGTACGCTTCTGAGTACATCTACGTCTACATCTCCATGGATACTCTGCAAATCACATTTAAGTGCCTGGCAGAGGGATCATCGAACCACCTTCACAATTCTCTATTATTCCAATATCGTATAGCGCGCGGAAAGAATGAACACCTGTATCTTTCCGTACGAGCTCTTATTTCCGTTATTTTATCTTGATGATCGTTCCTGTCTATGTAGGTCGGTGTCAACAAAATATTTTCGCATTAGGAGGAGAAAATTGGTGATTGGAATTTCGTGAGAAGATTCCGTAGCAAGGAAAAACGACTTTTTTTAAAATGATGTCCAGCCCAAATCCTGTATCATTTCTGTGACACTGTCTCCCATATTTCGCGATAATACAAAGGTGCTGCATTTCTCTGAACTTTTTCGATGTACTCGTCAGTCCTATCTCGTAAGGATCCCACACCGCGCAGCGGTATTCTAAAAGAGGACGGACAAGCGTAGTGTAGGCAGTCTCCTTAGTAGGTCTGTTACATTTTCTAAGTGTCCTGCCAATAAAACGCATCTTTGGTTAGCCTTCCCTTGGAAATAACACAGCCTGCGCGTTTTCCGAGGTGACGCTTCCTCGTTCCTCTCAGCTGCGTCAAGATTTTCGTAGTTTCTGAAGTATAATCCTTCCCGTCCGGCTACAACACCGGCCAGTCGCGACTCCATTGTGCCCCAGCGCTCAGCCGTCTGAATGTCCGTCTTGCTACTTCCTGTGTTTAAGCAGTACCAACACACCTGTGTGGGACTTCCACCAAGGGCTTGAGTTCCGCCTGCCATTTCATTTCCACTGTCGTTCCAACCTCTACTAGTGTGATAATAAAGACATTCCGTCACCTTTCATGCAATAAGCGTTAACAATTATTTACAAGGCGTACGTGACAGTGTCAGTCTCCTTTATATATTCATATATACGATGTACAACCTATCACATGATACTTAATTGTGTTTGTAGGTCACGGCAAAGTATGTGGATGGGTGCTTGTAAGGTGCGAAATTATAACCACCTTACAGGGCCTTAGTCCATGCCTTCCCACAGTCTGATACAGGGTGGAATTATGAGATCCCGTTTGCCTGTCAGTATTTACCTCGTCCGCTAACTGGGGAAAGCACCTTTCATTCATGCTGCCTGGGTTAGGAAAACTGTGGCAGTCAGTTTACGTGTGGTAGCGCAAGGTGACTGCGTTGTGTACCCAACGGTACCACAAAATCACGTCGGCTGTTGATCCCTTATGATGATGACGAAAGCATCCTGGCAGTGTTCGTTCTCCTCGGAAGATCAACACTCGGATGCTGTGCAGGGAAAGAAGACTCTTCTGGAAAGACGACGCGGTATCGGTCCTCCGTCCAGTGATGCTGTTGAGCACACCATTGTTAGGGCACCTCTCTGTCCTACCACGGGAAGGAACCCACAGTAAATATTGCGCGCTGACAGTTCGTAGCGTAGCAGACGTCATTAGGCTGCCACTCTGTAGACAAGCCCATTTCCTGACTCGTGGTACCTGACGAGACTATACAATCCTGCACAAATGAGAGAACAATTGTCCTCTCTGGCACTAGCCGCGTGGAACCGCTGAGATCTTGTATGGCGTCGAGTATTCTACATCTACCACTTCCACGTTCGCATGACAAGTGCGAATCCAATTATGTAGTACACTTAGTGGCAGTCTGACAATTGTTGCTTTGCTGTCTACAGGGAAGAGCCAGCACTGTATTTTTGATAAGTGTACATGTAAATACAATGTATGACTTAACGCACGCTCGGGTGCAGGTCTGTGTGCGGAGCCGTCGCAGCTGGTGGCGCCGGCATACGCGCGCTCGGGCGCCGCCTACCTGGCGGAGCTGCCTCGCTACGGCCTGCTCGACATCATCGACGGCGGCGGCCTCGAGCCCGCCGAGTTCGACCAGTACCTCAAGCAGTACTACTACGCGCCGCCGCCGCCCCCGCAGCAGCAGCAGCAACAGCAGCAGTGGGTGGCCGCGCCGCCGCAGCAGCCGGCCGCCGGCGAGAGCAACAACAACGTCAAGTACCTGCTGGAGGCGGCGGCGGCGGCGGGCGCGGGCGCGGCCGACGTGTCGTACCACGAGCTGCAGCCGGGCAAACTGGACGCGTACGGCCAGCAGCTGCTGGCGCCGCCGCAGCCGCAGCCGCAGCCTCAGCTGCAGCCGCAGGCGGCGCCGCAGCACGGCGGCTACGGCGCGCAGTACGCGCTGCCCCACTGCCAGTACCTGCCGCAGCGCGCCGCCTACCACACGCCGCTCGACGCCGACGCGTCGCCCGCCCACCTGTGGGCCGGCTACCCGGACTGCAGCGCCAACCTGTGACGCCCTCTGGCACCGGCCCTTCCATTCTCCTGACTGGGCGGTAGCACCTCTGTCAAAGAAATATTCTCCCCCAGTTCAAAAACTACCAGTGTCAGTCTCCACCTGTAGTGGTGCGAAATGGACAGTTTTTCACGCTGGTGACGAAGTGATGCCAGTGAACAGGAGCACTGAAGTGTCTCATAACTTTCCTTCGCTGGTCTTTCTAAATGGATAGAAGCTTCAGCACCGTGCTCGACGTCCAAGACCCCTGAGTTTCACGAGACCCCGTTGAAATGCTTTTGGTTCTCACTAAGGACAATATGTAAGGTTATTGACATTTGGAAGAAACAATATGCGTTCCACCTCTCATAATGGTGTGCTTTCCGATGTTCCGCCGAATTGTTGATTTCATTTTTATCCCCATAATGCAGTCAGTGACTGAATCGTGTCCTTCAAGTGCTGCGAGTTGTGTCATTATGCGCACTTATGTGGGTTGTCGAAATGTCCATAAAAACAGCATCAACAACTCGTTTGAACACCTTTAATCAGCACATTAATAAATCACCACAAAGTGACATGAGAGACTGTACCTGTCACATCTTATGTTGGGAGAGATATTAGTCGCTGACAGGGCAGCCAGCGTAATAATACGATCATTTCTTCTTTTGCTCTGTATTATTTTTACCTGAAGTATTTTTGTGTGTGTTCATCGACGAACGCTGTGCCAAGAAATAATTTATCGATTGATATTCTCAAGCAGTAAACTTATTAAACTCCTCGTTGTCTTAAGAAGGCGATTATAAAGCTTACAATATTTTTGAAAAAACTGTGATTTGTACAGTTGCTGTGCATCACTTTGTTAAAAACAATCAATTTCGTCACATGTTCCACACCATTTACTTATTATCTTGTCTGTGAGTTGGATGCATCCGTGCCTTATTTGTTTTTGATGCAGTTGGCCTTTTGCTTCGATCTAGAAGCAAGATATAATTATCTGTCGCATTTTCTGTAACTGATCTCATTTCAGACTACACTGTGGTCTGCTGTCAAACACTGCTAGTTTCGGTCAAAAATTGTCAACCGTGCAATTGTCATAGTTGACACCACACACTAAAATTGTTACATCAGAGCTCGTTAGAACCCTCTAAAAATGGCATCATATCCATAAACAACGTCTCCTTATAGCGAGCACTACAAATTCGTTTTAAGTAATACAAGTTTCTTGTTATACACTACACTGATGTGCATCACTCGGAGACCGTAGGACTAAAAGAGAATATATGCGCAGTACTCTTTGTTCATTGAAGTTCCTCTAAACTTTTCTGGTTTGATGGTGCTACTACTGCAGTCGTGGGTAATGCCGAATTCCGTACTATGTGTTATAGCACAGAAATAACGTAATATCCAAAAGTTTCCGACATAAATTGCTTAAAATTATTACGTCTTATAGAGATGTAGTTCTGCATCATCACCTTTGCAGCAAAATCTTGTGAGTTCAGAGGATGGGAAACGTACTGTCATCTTGGTTTTAGTCAAAAATTCCTGGATAACGTCGGTTGTATGCGCTCGGGCATTATCGTGTTAGAGAACCCAGTCGTTGTACGCTGTTTCTGTACTCTTATTCTACTCATGTTCTCACCCAAAACGCGAAAGAAATCTTGATGGACTACATTACGAAGCCCGACGAACTTTTTTATGTAAAAGGTCGAGGTGAAAAATGATCTTTCGCTGCGATGATTGCTGCTCAGATCCAGGGCATGGCCATAGACCTAACCTTTGTCTCCAATGTCAACCTTGACAGGATGTCTGGATCAGGTTCAAGAAGTCCTTTAAGTTCCCTGCCAAGTTACGTGCGATGTCACTTCCGGTCATCTTGAAACAGACGGGGCACAAACTTCGCCGCAGTTCTTCTCGTGCTCACAGAATACGTTCGCAGGTACCATAAGGTGTCCCCAAGGTGTTGAAGACAGGGATGTTACAGAATCAGATCCCTCACTTTGAACTTTTGTGGTGTAACCCTAGTTGACAGCCGACCGAAGAGGTCGTTTATGATCAGTATTGTCGGCCCTTTACCGAAAATCTGATACTAGTCATAACTCTGTGCCTAATCTGAAACGAGTCTCTAAGAGCTTAATTCAGTATCTGGTGGATATTTGCAGCGGTTTCACGAAATTTAAAACAAACTTTTGTGTAGACAAGCTGCTCTTTCAAGTCATCCGTCGTGTAATTACAAACTGACGGGAAGACTACGTTGGAAATAGGCTCACAAACAACTAAACGAATCACTCAGCTCACCGCCACTTATTGTACTGATTTGAAAAGGGATGTTTGAGGAGACACCTAGCGGCGTTTCACTGTACACATGGCAATCTGTGCGCACAATTCAAAGTAAGGGAACATTTGGGTACTATGTGATGCATCTTTCATTGTCCCTGTATGCTCACCCATACGCTATACGGCGCGATGTGGGTCTTGCGCTGTCATTCATTGTCCTGTATTTTTACAGGACAATTGTATTTCTCTAAGCGCATTCCCTTAGCCTTGGGACGTAAAATCGATAACTTAAGAGAGAACTTCCATTTCTGAGAGGAGTACTTCCATTTTTAAAACCACCTGCGCAAGAGCACGGCGCACGCTTGGCTAGAGAGGCCCACAACCCTTCTCCCGCAGTCTCCTAAGCTGGCTCACAGCACAAATGGCGTTACGCGCTCAGAAAGACAAAAATGCGTCCATGTTTGTTAGGGTGGGAGGCGCATGGGTGCCGCAGTATGCGCAGCGACTGTACCCTCTGGCTCGTGTCAGGTCGCCATGCCTATGACGTCAGCATTCAACACTCCGCCGCCCAAAAGGAAACACGAGAGCGGCGTGCAGCGGCCGCGCCGCCGTCGCCGGAGAAAGAAAACACTTAATTTCATTACGGGGCCGGGCTTTTTTGCTCGCGCCGTAAACATGACGATACGGTATATATGGTCAGCCGGCACAAATATACTGTGTCCTGCGGCGCTGCACTTCCAATGGCCACTGGCCGGCGTCGATTTCTCGGCCGAAGAGCCGAGCCCAATCGCCTCGGACGACCAAAATAAGCTAAAGGAGGAGAAGAATACGCCAGTCGGCTGCCGTCTACTTTCATGAGCACGAAAGAAAGAGAAATAAGAAAGGCACTCAAAATCAGCGGTGACGTAACGACTTAGGTAATACATATTTACACCTGCAGATGAGCGTTTGACACAGAATAGCAATGGAGCTTTGCATTACACGCAAGAAAACGGGAAACTTTTGTTAATAGAAAAATTGAATTGTTATCTTGAAGGAAGTAAATAGGTATTATGGATACGCTCGGTCTTGATTTCGTTATTTAGTAACATTGTACACACATGTCAGAAACATCGAATTATGACGACTCATTTTGATACAGTCATTGCACAGATTTCAGAATACATCGACGCACAGAAAGAAATTCTCAGACCCATTATTCCTCCTGGCCTGAAACGCAGAAGTTCCTACTACGTCCAGGAGTACATGCTGCCTTTGTGTTATTACCGTGTGTTTCTGAACTTGTCGCGCAGCTGACATTTGCAGCTGTAGAAAGACATTCACGAAGTAAAAATGTAAGAAAAATCATTTAATGTCCTTTTATTTTCATCCCCGGAAGTATTAAACTTTGTACATTGTTTTATTAAGTATATTTTGAAGAATATTATTTTACGATATATTATAGTTTACGCATGTGTGCTGTTTTGAAAAAAAAAATACGAACTGAGGACTGATTAGGTAGTATGTTGCATGTTACGCCATAGATTCATATCGTTTACTTGTTGTGCTATTTTAATGGAAACTTAAAATATATGTACTTACGTTGTAAACTGTCGGTTGAGACACAATATTGTTTTTGTGCTGTACTGTAGACCAAATATGAATGTGTTAAATGTTCGAGCCTATACCAATGATTGTTGATAAAAGCAAGTCCTTGTTGTATTTGTGTCTATTGAAACACCATTTAAAATGTGTAATATATTGAAATACAAATAGAATCTGATATTAGCTTGTTATATCGCTTTTTTTATATATTTGTTTTCTGTTTTTCCTGCTCTGTCTGTTTGAACCCTATAATATATTATTCTGTGTGTGTGTGTGTGTGTGTGTGTGTGTGAGAGAGAGAGAGAGAGAGAGAGAGAGAGATTGTATCTATTTGTAACAATACACTCAGGTGGTGGAATGTAAGGTGATGCGAAGATGATTAAGGTTTTGAAGAGAAAATAAAACAGAAGGCAAGAACACATAAAATTAAATCTTAAAAACCCCTTAATAGAATGTTTATCGGTACGACATAATCCTTTCACAGACTTTACAAAATGTTAAGGGCTTACAGACAATTTTTCAGATTATTTCACAAGTTTTCTGAACCAAAATATGATGTTCATTTCATACTGTAAATAGATCCCAAAGGGCAATTTACAGTAGTTGCAGATCAAAAGATCTAGGAAGCAATATGGGTACCCGCTGTTTTTAAAGGGAGGCGTTTCACTTTGTTAAATTGTGTCATTTCGGTTGTTAATTGCCAACATTGGACAGTTTCCGATATCGTGTCTCAGGGAGTCATCTACATATACGTTGAAAACAAGAGACCTGCGAAATGTTGCACAGATTGCTACATTCCAACTCCTTATTCACTCTCTTTCTGTAATATATCTTTACTAAATGTCACTTTTTTTACGTTTGTTGGTTTAATATGTGTCTCTGGGACGGCGTCACACTTATCACATTTCGCTGTTACCGTTATTTTAACTTTTCTATAACTTGATTAAATTCCAAGCAGCATTATGGTTGGCGAAATGTATACCTATCCGTAACACAAGCTGGGCACTGTTCAATAAACACAATGTTTATTGAGCCCTTGCTTAATACTGTGAGTGTAATGACAGATTGATCTGGGATCTCGAGCAAGAATGCACAAGACTCACCACATTGCAGTTTAAAACTAAAAAAGTCGGTTGTGGATAACTTTTCAAAGTCGACGAACTTGTACAGAAATTTCACACGCTATTACAGTTCACAGTTGAAATCCACGAGTCGATTTTACAAATCTTTAACATCACGAGGCTGTTCAGAGTAACAGTCCTTGCACCTATACAAAATTTTACAAGTCTTTAACACTGCTCCACTGTTCGTAGTTAAAGTCCATGTACGCGACTGTCGAAAATTTGTCGAAGTTCCCGAGCAGCTCCACAAAAATCCCTAAACTTCTTTCGCGGAAAATTTCAAACACATTAATCGCGTCTGATACGTCGCTAATCAGTGCACCTTCTGACCAACGGAACTCGCAAAGTGAACTGCCCAGGCCATCGAGGCCACGAGCCTTATGTAACCTAGATTCATCGCTGCGGAGTCTACAAAACTGGACATACTGGACATATTAGTAGAAAAAAAATACCTGTCTATAGAATTTATACGACACAGTCGCGTGCTGATTCCTATGAACGATTAAAGAAAATTAGTTTCATTGTTTTTTATCAGAAAAATCTAACATAATATCATTCGTTATTTGCTTCCAAATTTTATACAACAAACAAACACCATCCGAACAAGCTTTGAAGGCCCAACGCTACCGACCGGCCGCCGGGTCATCCTCTGCCCTTAGGCGTCACCGGATGCCGATGTGGAGGGGCATGTGGTCAGCGCACAGCTCTTCCGACTGTTATCAGTTTTCGTGAACAGTGCCGCTACTTCGCAATCAAGTAGCTCCTCAACTGACCTCACAACGCCTGAGTGCACCCCACTTGCCAACCGCACTTGGCAACCTATCCAAGTGCTAGCCAAGCCTGACAGCGCTTAACTTCGGTGATGTGACAAGAAACAGTGTTACCACAGCGCCGAGGCCATTGGCCACGAAAACTGACAACGACTGGGAGAGCTGTGTGCTGACCACATGCTCCTCCACATCCGCATCCGGCGGCGCCCAAGGTCTGAGGATGACACGGCGGCCGGTCGGTACCGTTCAGCCTTGAAGGCCTGTTTGGAGGATTTTTGTTTTTTATCAGTTTTATAGTGAATAAAAATAACATTAAACTTAACCCTACTATAGGTATCACACATTTTTCAAGTCTAGAATTTCAACAGCTTTTGTGGCGTCCTCGATTTTTGCTTTGATGACTAGTTCTTTTGTGGTATTTGCATCTTATTCAGTGATTGTATTGTATTGTACGATATGGAACTGGGAATCTAGAAACGACAGAGAGGCTCCGTCCCCGCCGTAGCTCTCACAAGGGAACCTCCCCATCGCACCCCCTTCAGATTTAGTTTTAATTTGGCACAGTGGATAGGCCTTGAAAAACTGAACGCAGATCAATTGAGGAAACAGGAAGAAGTTGTATGGAACTATGAAAAAATAAGCAAAATATACAAACTGAGTAGTCGATGGGCAACATAGGCAACATCAAGCTTGGTGTCAGCTCAGGAGCGCCGTGGTCCCGTGGTTAGCGTGACCAGCTGCAGAACGAGAGGTCCATGGTTCGAATCTTCCCTCGAGTGAAAAGTTTAATTTCTATTTTCAGACAATTACCAAAGTTTAGGCACTCACACATAATCAGCTTCGCTCTCCAAAATTCCAGGACATGTTCACATTTGCTTGGACATTTGCAGTCCACTTACCGCACCGCCGCACACCGAACCCAGGGTTATAGTGCGGTTCGGCCCACCAGTGGATACCCCGGGAACGTCTCACACCAGACGGGTCTACATAAGGAAAAATTTGAAAACGTTAAAAACATATGTTTTGACAGAGCACAGGGAAAACTGTGCGACTGTGAAACTGTTGCATTCATTTGTTGCAGTTTATTGACAAACTCTTATGTTTTCATTACTTTTTTGGGTGTGATTATCACAACCACTAGAAAAGCTACATCAGGCAAGGTAGAAGAATCTTTTTACCGATTCGTCAAGTGTACAAGTTGGGTGGGTCGACAACATATTCCTGTCATGTGACGGACATGTCGTCACCTGTGTCGTATAGAATATATCAGATGTGTTTTCCTGTTGAGGAATCGGTTGACCTATGACCTTGCGATTAAATGTTTTCGGTTCCCATTGGAGAGGCAGGTCCTTTCGTCTACTAATCGCACGGTTTTGCGGTGCGGTCGCAAAACACAGACCCTAAACTTACAGTGAACAGAGACGTCAATGAACGAACAAATAAAGAATGTAAACTTTTCACTCGAGGGAAGACTTGAACCAAGGACTTCTCGTTCCACACCTGCTCACGCTAACCACGAGACCATGACGCTTCTGAGCTCAAGTCATCCTTGATGTTGCCTATCTTGCACATGGACTACTCAGTTTGTATATTTTGCATATTTTTTTCACAGTTCCAAACAACTTCTTTCTGTTTTCTCGATTGATCTGTGTTAAGTTTTTCAAGGCCTATGCACTGTGCCAACTTAAAAGTAAATCTGAGGGGGGTGCGATGGGGAGGTCCCCTTGTCAGTGATTCACAACACAACAACAGACTACAGCAGTCCACTTACCGCACCGCCGCCCCACACCGAACCCAGGGTTATAGTGCGGTTCGGCCCACCCCGGGAACGTCTCACAGCAGACGGGTGTAACCGCAATGTTAGCGTGGTAGAGTAATTATGGTGTACGCGAACATGGAGATAGTGTTTACGCAGCAATCGCCGACATAGTGTAACTGAGGCGGAATAAAGGGAACCAGCCCGCATTTGCCGAGGCAGATGGAAAACCGCCTTAAAAACCATCCACAGTCCACAGACTGGCCGGCACACCGGACCTCGACACTAATCCATCGGGCGGCATTCGGGCCAGGGGACGGCACGCCTTCCAGCCAGGAAAGCAGTGCGTTAGACCGAACGGCTAACCGGGCGGGCTTATACAGTGATACTGTTAAAACTAGCATTATTTACCTATTTTAATACTAAGGAGAATCGATTAGCCGAGCGGTCTAAGGCGCTGCAGTCATGGACTGTGCTTCTGGTCCCGGCGGAGGTTCGAGTCCTCCCTCGGGCATGGATGTGTGTGTTTTTCCTTAGGATAATTTAGGTTAAGTAGTGTGTAAGCTTAGGGACTGATGACCTTAGCAGTTAAGTCACACACATTTGATTTTTTGAAGGAGAATCAAACCTCTTCAACTAGGTATTGTAGCTTTAAATGCAACCTTTTAGCATATAAAATGAAACAAGTTTTCTGTTATCAGTCACTATTTATTTACATCCACAACGCTTTTAGAAGGGTTAAGCCGCCATCATCAGGTGGAGTTATATGATATGTGTAAATACGATACATGTCTAATGTGTTACGACTTTTGGCCGGCCGAAGTGGCCGTGCGGTTAAAGGCGCTGCAGTCTGGAACCGCAAGACCGCTACGGTCGCAGGTTCGAATCCAGCCTCGGGCATGGATGTTTGTGATGTCCTTAGGTTAGTTAGGTTTAACTAGTTCTAAGTTCTAGGGGACTAATGACCTCAGCAGTTGAGTCCCATAGTGCTCAGAGCCATTTTTTTTTGTTACGACTTTTCGGTAATCTGTGGCACTGTCTAGTGAAGAAACAAAACAATATTTCAGAACATGTTTTTGGGGATGTGAAAATGAAACAACTAAAAGAGAGTATCTCCATTGGTAGAGGTTCCGTCCACAGTCGTAAAATATCACTTATAATCTGTTACATTTGGTAAACAAAGCTGTTGTCAGGAATCTACTGGGTGCAAAGAATATGTAGCAAAGCAGAAACATTATTCATAAATGCAAAGAATATATAGCACAACGACACTAATATTCCCGAGAAAGTCTTAAAGCATTATGGAGATCTTTGGTTGAACTGACGAATAAATACACTAGAAAAAAAATTTTAAATGGTATACAAGTCCTTTTCTGTCAATTCTGTGTGGCGTTACTTTGGTAATCATTTGTGTAGTCAGCTGACGTGCTACAGACCTGATATGGAATAATTATGTTGCTAACCGTGGTAAGGTGGTACATAAATAACAATTCTGTTTGGGTTTCAGAGATAGAGGATGAAAGGATTTTAAGAAAGAGAGCTAAGTTTTGAATATGCAGAGCTATAAGTTTGTTGAACTTACATCTGTTACGTCTTATAACTAAGTAAACGCTGACTTAACGCATTAATGCCAAGTTAGAAATATGCAGAAAGGTATTTATTTACATATTTTAAAGTATAGTCAATGAATTACTCCAGCTTTACTTAGGTACAACATGCAAGAAATATAATCTTAATACCGTCGCCCCCCCCCCCCCTGGGGTGCTTCAGTCACTCCTTTACTCTCTGTACATGAATACCTGAACCTCTCTCTCTCTCTCTCTCTCTCTCTCTCTCTCTCTCTCTCTCCCTATCCCTCTCTCTCTCTCTCCTCTCCCCAGGATATTTTCCATGAATTAATTAATTTAGTTATTTGCATGTTTCCTTTGATTCTTTCCAAACTGAGATTAATTTGCCTAAGTCACAAAACTCAATAGATCCATCCAAAAAAAGCAAAAAATTTGTACCCCGTGTCAGCCTGATATTACATGTATACTTGCTTATATGACTTATAGCATATCTGTCTGCATATTTTCAACTAGGCATCAAGGTATTACTTCAGCATTTTCTAGTTATTAAATGTAAGTTTAACAAATCTACAACTCTAGCGTATCCGAAACATAGCTCTCTTTCCCACAATCCTTCATGCTCTATCTGTAAATCCCATCCAAAATCGTTATTTATGTATAAATTTACCATTGTTGGCAAAATGATTATTGCACTTAAGGTTTGCGACATGTCACATGGTTACACAAGCGATTACGAAAATGAATCTATATAAATTTGAGAGAAAAGGAGTTGTATATCACTTGAAATATTTATCCCACTGTACGTATTTATCAACTCAACCAAAGACCTCCACAATTCTTTAAAACTTACTCTGATATAATTACGTTGGATTACTGTATGTTCTTCGTATTTCGAAATAATGTTTCTGCTTTTGCTATATGTCCTTTGCGCCTGGTAGATTCCAGACATCATCTTTGTTCACAAGACATATTACGACAGAAAAAGGAGACTGTTACCACTGGAGTTATTATGTTTTAGTCGTTTCATTTTCACATTTACGTTTATGTTTAGTTTTGAGTCAAAGTCTTCCTCAAAACCATCATTTGAGATAGTGTTCTGTTTCTCCACTAGACATTACCATAGGTAACTCCAGAGTCATAACATAACACACATATGTGGTATTGACACCATATAAATTCACCTGATAGAGGTTTACACCATCGACACGCATTGCGAATACAAATATATAGTGACTGTTAGCAGTAAACTTGCAGTTTCATTCGATAATATTGTGATATGTTATGTAACAGTTATAGTTTTGTAATTTATTTCACGTTAAAATATATTTTTTTACCTCAGAATCAACATTCTGACTCATAATTGAAACCATAATGCTTCAATACAAACTCTAAAGCTGTTTTCCGGTAGTTCTATTCAAGCAATATCAGTTAATACTTCGGTCGCTACGATCGCTCAATGTATTTAGAAGTTATTAATTTTTATAGAAATTAAAAGTATTCATATCTTACATCTTCAATATCTAAAGTACTATTAAGTGTAGAGAGTGGGTGTTTATACGTGCTTCCTCGCCCCCCTGTCTCTCTTTCATGTGGTGCCTTTGTCTTCTTTGTATTGTTATTGTAGAGTTAGTATGTGGTGGCTGCGAAATAACTTGCGGCCTCGGGTTTTTGCCATGGCGGCTCTCTCAAGCCACCACACGGATGTGCAATGGCCACTCGGCTGGGGCAAACCAGTTGCATTAACCGTTCAGACTACCTGATACCCATCTGATCAGCCGACTTATTTCGTGGTCCGTATTCTTCGCCAATATCAGTAGGTCAGTCAAAAAATGTTCAAATGTGTGTGAAATCTTATGGGACTTAACTACTAAGGTCATCAGTCCCTAAGCTTACACACTACTTTATCCTAAGGACAAACACACACACCCATGCCCGAGGGAGGAATCGAACCTCCGCCGGGACCAGCCGTACAGTCCATGACTGCAGCGCTTCAGACCGCACGGCTAATCCCGCGCGGCAGTAGGTCAGTCGTCGCCTGCTGGTCAGACGGACAGCTCTACTTGCTACCTTCTTGAGAGCTATGCTCGCCTGACCCTGGACTCGCTCCCCAGCGCACAGCATGTCAAACGAGTGCGTGTCTAGCCGCTCCTTTCATTTCGCAAGGTGGACTTGATAATTTCAATATCTATGGAAAGTAATGGGAGACAGACAGAGCCTCAGCCACCCCCCCCCCCCTCCCCCGGACTAATCAGACTGGAATGACGGTGAACAGCTTACCGACTACCGTGTACTGCGTCAGCTGCCGCTGTTAATACCAGTCAATCTGGCATCGTCGTGTCCAGCCCTCTTTCCACGCTGCACTTACGAAATAAAGTTCCTTCCCATAATGTGAATCTCTGTTGCCTCTTCTCCAATTGATCTCTGGACATATCTGGATGGGCATGGATCTTAGTTTCTGGAACTTAAATCTGTGATCATTTCCTAAGCACAACTCTGCCGTGATCAACTTGCCTAATTTCATTTATTTTAAAAGGCATTCGTGTACTACGTAGTCTTTAGCCACAGTCCAAATGGTTCAAATGGCTCTGAGCACTATGAGACTTAACATCTGAGGTCATCAGTCCCCCAAAACGTGGAAATACTTAAACCTAACTGACCTAAGGACATCACACACATCCATGCCCGAGGCAGGATTCAAACCTGCGACCGTAGCAGTCGCGCGGTTCCAGACTGAAGCGTCTAGAACCGCTCGGCCACCGCGGCCAGCTAGCCACAGCTCGAATGATCTGGCGCACATAGTTCACAGTACAGCCGTGCAAGACTTGACACATTCCAGAAGATCTGAGCCGGCCGAAGTAGCCCTGCGGTTCTAGGCGCTGCAGTATGGAACCGCGCGACCGCTACGGTCGCAGGTTCGAATCCTGCCTCGGGCATAGATGTGTGTGATGTCCTTAGGTTAGTTAGGTTTAACTAGTTGTAAGTGCTAGGGGACTAATGACCTCAGAAGTTGAGTCCCATAGTGCTCAGAGCCATCTGAACCATTTTTTTGAACCAGAAGATCTGAGACTGAAGATGTATTTCATCGGCTGCAGCATTTGGGTGGTCCGCATCGGGGACCAGAATGCAGGATTCAGCCTATACGTTCTTTATAGGGGATCAGTTTTGTTAAATACGACATCATAGCAGTGTAAAGTTGCATGCGGTTTTCCGGAATCTCCTGCAGCACTAGAGCTTTTCCTTCAACGTGATAGTTCAGTGCTTCTCCAACCTCCATCCTGCTTTAACCGTTTGTTTTAAATACGTACTTGTTGTTCTTGTGGTCTTCAGTCTGGAGACTAGTTCAGTGCTGCTATCAACACAAGTTTATATCATGCAAGCCTCTTTATCTCTCCATAATTACTGTAGGTTGTATCCATCTGAACCTGTTTATTGTAGTGAAACAATAGGTTTCCTACACAATCGTAACGTTCGACACCCCCCCCCCCCCCCCCCCACCAAACTATCCTACAGTACTATACTGATGATTCCTTGATGTCTCATGGTGTGCCCCATCAATTGATCCCTTCTTTTAGTCATAGTGTGCCAAAAATTTCTGTTTTCCTCATTTCGATTCAGTACTTTGTCATTATCTAAGACAGTCAACTCATCCAATCACCAGCATTCTTCTGTAGCATTGCATATCAAAAGCATCTACTCCTCTTGTTCGATGTGTTCATCACCCATATTTCTCTTGCGTACAGTACAACGCTCTGTTGTAACTCACGTGATTTAGAGCCCCAAGTTGGGGGTGGTATTTCGCGTGGTATAGAGCCCACGTTTGACAATAAAATGTAGTGAATGGGCATTTTTAGAGCGGATATAGAGAAAATTTGACTGAGTTCTTGTTTTCAGTGCACCAGGCTTCATCGCCATTAGTCAAACCAAAAGTCATCTTAAAATATGCCCCCTATTGTTGGTTTAAAACGATCCCTACCTAGTTTCTCTCGATTATGTCTAACCTGAGGATTACCAAGAATGGTTTCTACAGTTTCGTAACATTTGATTAGCCTTCCTGTGCGTATCCTCTCTTTTTATATGTCAAGTGGATTTTATTTGATTACCGAGATAGTTCAGACAACTGTGACGAAATGCTTTTCTACTGTTACTCTTATATAAATAATATCGCCGCTCACTGTACGCGGAAGGTCGTACTGCACTAACGTTTAAATGCTAGATTAAACTGGCGATTAAAACATTAAGGCGCGCAAAGGAAAACAACGCTTGGGATTCTGCGAGGCTATATGGTGGCCGTCGTTTCTTCATGAGTTCATTACTCATTTCGAGAGTGAACACATCTCACAAATGCTTCTGCTCTAAGAAATGTCTTTTAAGGGGGGGGGGGGGGGAGGGGGAAGCCCACTCATTTTTAACACATATGAAATACTAATAGGTATAAAGGATGAAAGGAGGGTGAACCAGTTAAAGATTAGTTCCAATAAAACTGACATTTTATTTCAAATAATTACTTTCCCGCACCGAAATCAGTCATTATACGACGAAGAAATATTGTTTCACAAAATTCCATTACACAAGGGAAATATTTACCTCGTTAACTCAGTTGATAAGCAGCAACCATCTCTCAGAGGGCAACGTGGGATCTGATGCTTCGGAATTACTAAAAAAAAAAAAAAAAAAAAAAAAAAAAACCTATAAAACTGGATCTCCTCCAATGACCAACCACACAAGAGTAGGAGGAAATATACGTTCGGCACACCCAGTATAAAAGAATTACTCCGATGATATCTGAACAAGGGGATGGTTATCATGCACATAAGGATAATAAGTGTCATGCGACTAGAGAGGGAGCCTACGGACAGATACGGGAAGAAGAAGCTACTGTGTGAAAACAGAACAAATTAAATCCAGTAAAATCGGTTGCAGAAAATTGTTATCATGGATGTCGTGATCACTGTACACAGTGCATTGTTCTCCCTCTAATAGATTTCTCAATGTAAAGCATAGATTCGAAACCACGGGGAAGACATCGCTACATCTTCATCTACGCGATTACTCTGCTATTCACAATAAACTTCCTGGCACAGGTTTCAATGAACCACCTTCAAGCTGTCTTGCTACCCTTCCACTCTCGAACGGCACGCGTGAAAAACGAGCACTTAAATTTTTCTGTGTGAGCCCTGATTTCTCTTATTTTATCGTGATGATCATTTCTCTCTATGTATGTGGGTGCCAATAGAATGTTTTTGCAATCGGAGGAGAAAGCTGGTGATTGAAATTTCATGAGAAAATCCCGTCACAACGAAAATTGCCTTTGTTTTAATGATTGCCACTCCAATTCACCTATCATGTCTGTGACACTATCTCCCCTATTTCGCGATAATACAAAACGAGATGCCCTTCTTTGTACTTTTTCGATGTCATCCGTCAGTCGCACCTGATGCGGATCCCGCACCGCACAGCAACACTCCAGAATAGGGCGGACAAGCGTGGTGTAAGCAGTCTCTTTAGTAGACCTGTTGCACCTTCTAAGTGTTCTGCAAATCAATCGCAGTCTTTGGTTTGCTCTACCCATAATATTATCTATGTGATCGTTCCAATTTAGGTTATTTGTAATTAGTTGAATTTACAGCTCTCAGATTTGTGTGACTTATCGCGTAATCAAAATTTAGCTGATTTCTTTTAGTACTCATGTGAATAACTTCACACTTTTCTATATTCAGGGTCAATTGCAACTTTTCGCACTATACAGATATCTTATCTAAATCATTTTGCAAGTCGTTTTGATCGTCTGATGACTTTACAAGACGGTAAATGACAGCATCATCTGCAAACAATCTAAGACGGCTACTCAGATTGTCTCCTATGTCGTTAATATAGATCAGGAACAATAGAGGGCCTATAACACTTCCTTGGGGAACGCCGGATATTACTTCTGTTTTACTCGATGACTTTCTGTCTATTACTGCGAACTGTGACCTTTCTCACAGGAAATCACGAATCTAGTCGCACAACTGAGGCGATATTCCATAGGCACGCAGTTTGGTTAGAAGGCGCTTGTGAGGAACGGTGTCGAAATGTGGAAATCTGAAAATGTGGAATCAATTTGACATCCCCTGTCGATAGCACTCATTACTTTACGAGTATAAAGAGCTAGTTGTGGTTCACAAGAACGATATTTTCTGAATCCGTGCTGACTATATGTCAATAAATCGTTTTCTTCGAGGTACTTCATAATGTTCGAACACAGCATATGTTCTAAAACTCTACTGCAAATCGACGTTAGTGATATAGGTGTGTAATTCAGAGGATTACTCCTACTTCCCTTTTTGGGTGTTGTTGTGACTTGAGCAATTTTGTAGTCTTCAGGTATGGATCTTTCTGTGAGCGAGTGGTTGTATATAATTGCTAAATATTGAGTTATTTCATCAGCATACTCTGAGCGCTACACAAAGGACTGGTTCAAACTGCTGAACATATAATATGGAATGAACGAAAGCAACACGGACGGCGGTGGAATGATAACAGGAAAGTTTACCGATAGTGATTAAACGAAGGGATTATAAGTAGAATTTACAGAGGAACAGCGCGCGGAACCAACACTCGTAGCACCAGTGATATTAAACAATAACAACATATGCAATACTGAATCTAGCAATTAACACGATCAGCCCATGTGTCCGCATACTGCCTAAGGAGAAAGCATGTCCACAAGATCTTATACTTTAACAAGACTCATAAGCAAACATCACTAAACGAAGTATTATTAATTATGAGTGTACACGATACTGCAGTTCATCCTTAACGACATCATAACAAGCACAAAGCAACCCAACTCAGACTGAAACAAGTTCCAGTACATTAAGCACAGTCACATCTTGGAGACGGCAGCAAGAGTACCTCAAGAAAACGTTTTCTGTACGGAGTGGGTGGACGACATTTGGTTGTTCAGTCGAGTGAACACGAAAGAAGCAAGAGAGCTCTGGATTTGCAGCATGCTGTGATGCTGTATGGAATGGAAACAGGGAGATTGGTATTGGTACGCTCTGAGGGAAAGAAACTCCTCTGATCGGCCCCAGAACATTTGATAACACTCGCTCAAACATCCATATTGGACAGACAGACATTCATGGCTTGACAAGAGGAAAGGAAAATCTTGTTGATCTCAAAAGAAATAAAACAGTATTGTTCCATTGCATTTATTCACAAATATCGGTACGACCTCAATTATACAGTAACAACAACAAACTAGAGATACCAGCAATCCTTGGAATCAAAAATTATGAAAGCGGACGAAAAAGGTATCCCTTTCATCACGCCGATGTTTCGGAAAAGTTTACAGAAGAAGCAATTTTTTAAAATTTTATCTTAAAGAAATAAGGCAGAAATCATTTTGAGAAGGGCAAAAAAAAGGTCATCACTGAAATTGTGCAGTATTTCAAAAAATTAAAGAGGTAAAAAACAACTATACTCTTAGTGTGTCTGTATGTCAATAGCATAGACAAAAACACAAAGGCAAAATTACACTTATGTTGATTGTGTAAGAACAAAAACATTAAGACAAAATTAGTATCTTGTATAAGGAAGGGAAGCATTAAAGACAAAATTACATTTATGTTGATTGTTGAAGGACAAAACATCAAACGCAAAATTAGAATCAATAATCGCCTCTTATTAATCCAGTTGACAAACGTATTAAAAAACGAAAGAAAATTAGAAACACTACAAATCCTATCAGCTGAAATGACTGTCTATGTAAGTATGAGACATACCCGCAAATACTAAGCTTGTTTTACTGAAAATTAGCACATATCTCAAACTAAGAGGATAGGTTGACAGGACTTGGACTAGTAACAGAGATTACAAGGACGTTTACAAAAACTTATCAGTACATAACATTAATGACAGACCTTGAACCAAGGAACAGTCAGAAATGATATCAAACAGGGACAGAAAGGAAATAAGAAGTGATTAATAGCTCTTTTGGGTAACATTAAATGTGATTTAGCTATACATTAAAAAAAAAGACACACAAAAACTAATACTGTTTGTTAGAATCAGGGAAAACACACATCAGATAGAACTGAATCATCCCATTTTGAGAAGATACAAACGTTCCACAGCCAATATCGCACAAATATTTCTTTATTTAAAACAACCGGTTTCGACAGACTTTTCTGCCATCTTCAAGTCACGTTCTAATGTCCAGGTTATGTAAACAGATGCGCTGCTGCGCACTGTATTTTTGTAACGTGACAAGTATCTGTGAACCGTATGTATATGGATATGGCCGTTTGCGCAAGGTGCTTTATCTTTTTAAATACTTCACTTTGACAAGTCTTTTATAATGTGCTGATTTTCATTCACACGACAGCTTGGCGTGAGGTCCGACGTAAAATGAACACGTTTCACAAAAAAAGACCTTTGAAGACGTGAAGAAGGCAGCAAAGTTTGTCGAAACTGATTGTTGTAAATAAAGAAATATTTATGTAATCTTGGTTATTGAACGTTTTTACAGTTAGAAAGAAATGTGGTCACTTGGATACCATCAGCCACGACATAAACAAACATTTAAGCACTGAAGTATCAATTGTCTGTCTACAGTAACAACAAACGAAGAGATGTACATCGCATCATAGTTCACACAGAAACACAAGTATCTTATGAAGGCACGACGCTTGTACAACAGGAACACAAAAAATGACTTCGAAGTTCGGACGGACATTGGCATGAGGGTCTCTACCGCAATGTATTGATGGCGAATATGAAGGCAAATTATCTGATGCAGCTCGCCTGAAGACACTCCTGAATTACGGCCTCTTGACTGTCTCTCATTCGATCTATTAATTAGTTCCTTTCAATGCCATTCAGACATCACCGACTTCTATTGCATCCGTGACAGATAGTTAATATTCAATCTCCATGACGTTTACACAGGCCTGACTAGTAAAATATTGTTTACTAATGATCAAATCGCATGAGCCCCGGAACAACTCGTTTTCAAAGTTCCCATCAGCAATGAGCAAGACACCTAGTAATAGAAAGTGTTCATGATTGTGTAGGTATCTATATAGTTTTAACGAATGTTCTCGCGTCTAATCTTCTCACAGAGTTCATATTAGTTTATCAGAAATTGGCCTGAAGCATAAGCTGACTTTAGGCAAAGATGCTTGTCGTGTGCTCACTATTCATGAATCAAAATTTGTCCATGCATACGTACCCAAGGGACGAGGCAACATGCCTTTCCATTCGTCACCTATCTCCAGAAGGTAACTAGCAAGCCTGCCTGTTTTCCTTGCCACCTTAAGGCTCCACGGCTGACCAACTCTAATGGCCTTCCAAAAGGCTGACTTCTCTCAGACCCTCTTTACAATGGTCCGCACACCCTGCAGCTCTACGTGACATCAGAAACTGAGTCATCTCGAACCGTTCTGACTGCCACTGGCTGTATTACGTTAGTAACGAGCAGCCGATGGTGGCCTTACTGGCTGGGTGAGGAGTCAGGGCGGTGTCCACACTGCAAGACGCTTAGCTGGTGTCCTCCAGGCGGAGCTGGGAGGGGGGAGGGGGGAGGGGGGGAAGCGTCACCGCAAACAGGACAGTGGTGGCAGGATCTCGTAAAGCCTGAGGTCCGGCGGGAGAGGAACAAGAAAGAATAACACCTACACCACTTCCTACCCCCAAATCTGAGGGTGTCTCTTCTCTCCCCCTCTCGCCATGAAAACCTTCATCATCATGAAAATAACATACCAGTGTATAATAATAATGAAAGTACACAGGATGGCGTGATTTGCATGTGAAACCTTTGACACAAATCAGGGAAACAACACAAGTCGAAGGCAACAAAACAAGATTTACAAAACGGAATGCATTTGACAGAGGTAATAACATTGTATTACAACTGTCATCCCTGAACATAAAAAAACATAATAACCGATAAACAGTATTTACAAGACAAAATATAATGCGTCCGATACAGCTTTAAATTATTCCATCATTTGAATGAGATGCAAAATTTATTTATTCGTACCGAAAAATTGCAACATAATTGGGGTACCTCTACACTAGTCCGCAAACTATTTACATGAGGAAAATTACTCTTGGAGAACTGGGGAATAAGGTCTCACACAGTGGGGTTGGAAAGTGATACACAAAACACCAAATGCCTTGCATGGTCAACTACGTTCCCATGCAAGATATTGGCGTTTACAGTTTCTTAGGTGCAGATATCCGCCAATACAGATGTGGCTCGCACTTCATACCAAACTACCAACTCTATTACCACGAAAATTCAAACTACACTACAATGTGTTTTCCAAAGCAGCTCTGACAACTCTTTAACTAATCTACGCTTATGTTCACTAAGTACCATGTACAAAAAGATGGTCTACACAATTCAAGCAGTCATCTCCTCTTCCCCGTTGTGGTTTCTTCATCCTTATACATCTACATCTACATTTATACTCCGCAAGCCACCCAACGGTGTGTGGCAGAGGGCACTTTACGTGCCACTGTCATTACCTCCCTTTTCTGTTCCAGTCGCGTATGGTTCGCGGGAAGAACAACTGTCTGAAAGACTCCGTGCGGGCTCGAATCTCTCTAATTTTACATTCGTGATCTCCTCGGGAGGTATGAGTAGGGGGAAGCAATATATTCGATACCTCATCCAGAAACGCACCCTCTCGAAACCTGGCGAGCAAGCTACACCGCGATGCAGAGCGACCCTCTTGCAGAGTCAGCCACTTGAGTTTGCTAAACATCTCCGTAACGCTATCACGGTTACCAAATAACCCTGTGACGAAACGCGCCGCTCTTCTTTGGATCTTCTCTATCTCCTCCGTCAACCCGATCTGGTACGGATCCCACACTGATGAGCAATACTCAAGTATAGGTCGAACGAGTGTTTTGTAAGCCATCTCCTTTGTTGATGGACTACATTTTCTAAGGACTCTCCCAATGAATCTCATCCTGGTACCCGCCATACCAACAATTAATTTTATATGATCATTCCACTTCAAATCGTTCCGCACGCATACTCCCAGATATTTTACACAAGTAACTGCTACCAGTGTTTGTTCCGCTATAATGTAATCATACAATAAAGGCTCCTTCTTTCTATGTATTCGCAATACATTAAATTTGTCTATGTTAAGGGTCAGTTGCCACTCCCTGCACCAAGTGCCTATCCGCTGCAGATTTTCCTGCATTTCGCTACGATTTTCTAATGCTGCAACTTCTCTGTATACTACAGCATCATCCGCGAAAAGCCGCATGGAACTTCCGACACTATCTACTAGGTCATTTATATATATATTGTGAAAAGTAATGGTCCCATAACACTCCCCTGTGGCACACCAGAAGTTACTTTAACGCGTGTAGACGTCTCTCCATTGATAACAACATGCTGAGTTCCGTTTGCTAAAAATTCTTCAATCCAGCCACACAGCTGGTCTGATATTCCGTAGGCTCTTACTTTGTTTATCAGGCGACAGTGCGGAACTGTATTGAACGCCTTCCGGAAGTCAAGGAAAATAGCATCTACCTGGGAGCCTGTAGCTAATATTTTCTGGATCTCATGAACAAATAAAGCGAGTTGGGTCTCACACGATCGCTGTTTCCGGAATCCATGTTGATTCCTACAGAGTAGATTCTGGGTTTCCAAAAACGACATGATACTCGAACAGAAAACATGTTCTAAAATTCTACAACAGATCGATGTCAGAGATATAGGTCTATAGTTTTGCGCATCTGCTCGACGACCCTTCTTGAAGACTGGGACTACCTGTGCTTTTTTCCAATCATTTGGAACCTTCCGCTCGTCAAGAGACTTGCGGTACACGGCTGTTAGAAGGGGGGTAAGTTCTTTCGCGTACTCTATGTAGAATCTAATTGGTATCCCGTCAGGTCCAGTGGACTTTTCTCTGTTAAGTGATTCCAGTTACTTTTCTATTCCTTGTACACTCATTTCGATGTCAGCCATTTTTTCGTTTGTGCGAGGATTTAGAGAAGGAACTGCAGTGCGGTCTTCCTCTGTGAAACAGCTTTGGAAAAAGGTGTTTAGTATTTCAGCTTTACGCGTGTCATCCTCTGTTTCAATGCCATCATCATCCCGGAGTGTCTGGATATGCTGTTTCGAGCCACTTGCTGATTTAAAGTTAGATCAGAACTTCCTAGGATTTCTGTCATGTCGGTACATAGAATTTTACTTTCGAATTCACTGAACGCTTCACGCATAGCTCTCCTTACGCTAACTTTCCCATCGTTTAGCTTCTGTTTGTCTGAGAGGTTTTGGCTGCGTTTAAACTTACAGTGAAGCTCTCTTTGCTTTCGCAGTAGTTTCCTAACTTTGTTGTTGAACCACGGTGGGTTTTTCCCGTCCCTCACGGTTTTACTCGGCACGTACCTGTCTAAAACGCATTTTACGATTGCCTTGAACTTTTTCCATAAACCCTCAACATTGTCAGTGTCGGAACAGAAATTTTCGTTTTGATCTGTTAGGTAGTCTGAAATCTGCTTTCTATTACTCTTGCTAAACAGATAAACCCTCCTCCCTTTTTTCATATTCCTATTAACTTCCATATCCTTCATTCGTCTGAAATCAAATAATGTATGGTCTCCAATTTTTCTACGGCCTTCACAACAAGAGAACACTTTGTTAATACTTCACCATATCGATGTATTCTTAAAAATTGTTCAGATGGCTCTGAGCGCTATGGTACCTAACATCTGAGGTCATCAGTCCCCTAGAACATACTGCTTAAACCTAACTAACCTAAGAACATCACACACATCCATGTCCGAGGCAGGATTCCAACCTGCGACCGTAGCAGTCGCACGGTTCCGGACTGAAGCGCCTGGAACCACTCGTCCACTGCGGCCGGCTTCGATGTATGCGTCAAAGCTCCTTTCTCCACACATTTTGTTAGAAAAAAACAGCTCTGAAAGATAATGAAGATTTATACAGTTCTCGCAGTTAGAATAAAAGTGTTACAATAAGTTCTTCTCATTGGATGACATTAAATGAGGGTGTCGACGTATCAATCTTACCTTGTTCCTCACTCATCTATTCACTCCCCTACAGGATTTCTTATGATGGGGAAAGGTGATCCTGTCTTTCCTCCATATCTCTCGCTTTCACTTTCTCGGCTGCTTGATCTTTACATCTTCTGGGCTCTGGCATCTTGGTTCGTCATCCACCACAGTGTTGTAGTTTCTTCTTTCATTACATGCTGCACTCCTCACGACCTCCTGGTACCAACATTTCCACTTTAACAACATTCGAATGTAATACCTTACATACTAGAAATAAACTGCAGTACATGTTTCCTTGATAGTTGATGCGATTTGATTAACACTTTCAACTCAACTTCTAGGCTTATCTCACATGAAACACCTTTTTTCTGATTCTTTTGCTTTTATGCATGACTTAGTATCCCCTCAATCACTGATGTCATAAGCAAAGAGTCCCTACTTCTCCTCACAGTGGGAAAGATAATCGATTCTCTAAACTTAGCAGCCAGGCACTGCAATTTCAAAACAAGAATGGGAGTCATCACTGTGGGCTAACGTGGCAGTTTACCGACCACATCTTGGAAATTTTTGAGGGAGATGTCCCAGGTTCGTTTATGTGAATGGTTGTACAGTCGGCACAACTTCCCTCGCAGTATCATCATTCTTTCCGCTGGGCTGCAGGCAGGACGATCCTGAGACGTATATATAGCCTTCACTTTCCTCTGTCGCAACAGATTTCGCCATCTATGTAACCAGAATTGGCCACCATTATCAGAACCAACCTTGTCTACTATTCCTGCATCTGTCGAGAATTTATCCACAAATGCCTTGGTCATAGACCTCACTGCGGCCATATGCAAGGGGGAAAACATTACGAAGTTGGAATTTAACTCCAGCGCAGCCAAGACATACTGTAAACTGTAAACCATGGAATGTTTGAGGTAACGGGCCAACGAATTGACGGCGGCTAATTCCTGCAATCTCACCAGCACAACCAGAAACAACTAACTATTGTACTAAACAATCGGGGTTTCACTTTCTGACAGGTCTTGTAAGTTTCAAGTATTCTCCAAATCCTCTTCTCCATGTTATTAAAGGATGCAGAGGCCCACAACTTGTTGTAGCACTTCCTTGGACCAAAATGTCCGTAATTCAAGTTTCTGTACCACAAAACTTGTTTGTAAATTCCTCATGGAAGCGCAGAAACAAGTTATCATTCCCCTACTTTCTCTTTTTGGAACAAAACTCCAATTTATTTGTAAGAACCGATGAATGTTCACTTGATTTCTGACTTTACTACTTTAAGGACTGGATCTTTGTTCAGTTCACGGGCAATATTTGTCAGGGTTACACCAACATAATTCTCAAAGGCCATGTCCTTCACGTACATCACATCAAAACAATTTTCACATAAGTCCTTGTCACCCCTTCTCGTTAGTCATGCCGGTGTTCAAGACGATACATAGAACACTAAACTGTCTTTTACTGGTAGATATTGAATTGTAATCATGAATCCCTGTAAGAACAGTGACTAGGGGCCCAGCCGAACGTGAGCCAACTTTGTTGTCTCAATGAGTTGCAGGAGCCTTATGGTAGCTACATACTTCAGTAGTCCTTCGAAATAGGAAGTGCTAAAAATTGGTGAAACTCAAACAATTCCAAGAGCCTCTAACTCATTCACAGAGTAATTTACCTCTGACTTGCCAAAATTTGACTTGCGAATTTGACAATATGTTGGACTGTCGCACTGTCTTGCTCAACTTCCTTGAAAAGATGAATGCCTACCGTGATCCTTGATCTATCTGACAAAATTCAAAACTCCTTGTCCCAATCCAGATGGACCGTGGCTGGAGCATCCACTAGATCGTCCTTCAGCACTTCAAACTCCCGTTGTAACTATCCATACTCACACAAGATTACATTCTCGCTGGTTAGTTGGCACAACGATAGGGTTTTTATTATGCTCTTGATAAATCTCTTAGAAAAATTTGTTACTGTGAGAAATGCACAGACATGACATTTGAAGGTAGGTAGCTCGTAATTTTCTCAGATCAGGACAGAATCCTTTCGATGTAATCACATACTGCTGAAATTTTGCTTCATTACACCTGAAAACATACTTCCACAGATTCACCGTCAAGCCAGTTCCCTTGAATTCTTGTAATAAGTGGTCTACAGTCTAATTACGCATGTTCCATGACTTTTCTTCGAGCGGTCATCTTCAGCATAGAGAGTAACCCTCTTTCTCACCTGCAGGAAAGATAGCTTCCCTATTATGCCCGACAGAATCACGATTTTAGAGAATTTATTGGTCTTACTAACACAGAAATCCGGCTTAGACAAGTCTCTTCTGTTAGTCAAAAGCCTTTCACCATATTGATTTTAATCGTATTCAGCTGAAGCCCTTGTTGGATTGGTTTTATATCATTATATTGTTATATTACGTCCCGTACTGCAGCACATTATTGCTACGATTTGTTGTAATAAAATGACGGAAATCGTCATTCGTCGTTAAAGAATTCTCGTATCTGGTTATTTTCGTATTATAACTTGCGTATTATGAATGTATGCTGTTTCAAGGCAAGAGCACATTGAAGGTTAAACGAAAAAGCGTTGTTTTTAGTATGATTAGTTTTAATTAAGTGTCAGTTAACATGATTTGCGCTTAAGATCTTCAGAAAATTTTAAAATAAAAGTCATGGGCCAATGTTA